>NC_134574.1:12010681-12650000 GCF_050947875.1 Dermacentor variabilis
CGAAATCTGCGATGCACTTGTGAGCCTTACAATGCGCACTTATATGACCGGAGAGCTGGTTTTCCATCTTATATCTATGCTCATGTAATCTGTCATTCAGATTACATGAGATTCATCTGCCAAACGGGCAGATGTCTGAATGACAGAATGACAGATGTCTGAATGACAGATAAGGTCACTGATCCAGTGACTTTAGCCTTCGCCGAATAAATAGCTCGATTGGATTGATGTCCCAGACCATGGCGATGTTGCAAATGGCTTGGGAGGTAACGATGTGCTGAAGAAGGCACTCCGATTTGAAAAAAAACCGCTGTTTCGTGAGGGCTGCTGCTGCGCATTGATGGTGAACCAGCTTGCAGAGACAGACCGCCTAGGTCAAGCAGGCAATCAGACGTGAAAACATGAAAGTGATGATCCTAAACCATTGCCGCCGTTCTGCTGCTTCCACTCACAGTGAACAAGTGACGTTTGCTGTCGCCGACTGAACTTGATAGGATCGATGTCCCAGATGATGGCGTTGTTGAGAATTGCTTGAGAGGTACCGCTCTGTAAAAGAAGGCACTGGGACTCGTAGAAAACCGCAGTTTTGCGAGAGCTGTCTCTGCGTGGTTATAGAACCCATCGGCATGCAGTGATAGGCTGCAAAGGACAGAGTAGCAAGACATGAATTACATGAAAATGATGCTCCGAAGCCATTGCCACAGTTCTACTGCCTCTACGCCGACTGGACCAGTGACGTTTATGGCTCCGAATAAATAGCTTGATAGTATTGATCACCCAGACAATAGCGATGTTGCGAATGGCTTGAGAGGTACCGATGTCTCGAAGAAAGCAATCGGACCAGTAGAAAGGCTGTGGTTTTGCGAGATCTGTAGCTGCGTGGTGACAGCATCCATGGGCTTGGAGAGACAGACCGCTAAGGCCAAACAGGCTAAGACGACGTGAATATCATGAAAGCGATGCTTCTAAGCCATTGCCCTCATTTTTCTGCCTCGACGACTGCTGAACCAGGGACGTTTGCTGTCGGCGACTAATTGTTTTGGTAGAATGGATGTCCCAGATGGTGGCGATGTTGCGAATGGCTTGAGAGGTACCGATGTCTAGAATAAGGCACTGAGACACGTAAAAAAGCCGCGGTTTTGCGAGAGTTGTAGCTGCGGGGTGATAGTATCCATCGGCTTGCAGGGATAGACCGCGAAGCACAAGCAGGGTAAGAAGACATGAATTACATGAAAGCGATGCTCCGAAGCCATTGCCACAGTTGTACTGCCTCCGCGTCGACTGAACCAGTGACGAATATGGCGCCAAATAAATAGCTTGATAGGATTGATGTCCCAAGGACAGCGATGTTGCGAATGGCTTGAGAGGTACGGATATTCCAAAGGCAATCGGACCAGTAGAAATACCGCGGTTTTGCGAGATCTGCAGCAGTATGGCGATGGCGTCCCCCGGCACGCAGGGACAAACCGCTAAGGCCAAGCAGGATAAGAACATGTGAATACCATGAAAGCAATGCTCTTAAGCAATTGCCGTCATTGTACTGCCTCCACTCCCACTGAACCAGTGGTGTTTGCTATCGCTCAATAAACAGCTTGATAGGACTGAAGTAACAGACGATGGCGACATTGCGTATGGCTTGAGTGGTACCGATGTGTCGAAGAAGGCACTCGGAGCAGTAGAAAAGCCGCGGTTTTGCGAGATTTGTAGCTGCGTGGTGATATCATCCATCTGTGTGGAGGGAAAACCGTTAAGGCCAAACAGGCTACGAAGACGTGAATACCATGAAAGCAATGCTCCTAAGCCATTGCCGTCATTGTACTGCCTCAAAGCCTGCTGAACCAGTGACGGTTGCTGTCGGCGGCTAAATATCTTGGTAGTATTGATGTCCTCAGATGGAGGCGATGTTGCGTATCGGTTCAGATGTACCGATGTCTAGAATAAGGCACTGGGACACGTAAAAAAGCCGCGGTTTTGCGAGAGCTGTAGCTTCGTGGTGATAGCGTCCATCGGCTTGCAGGGATAGACCGCAAAGGACAAGTAGAGTAAGAAGGCGTGAATAACATGGAAGCGATGCCTCTAGCCCTTCCCTCAGTTATACTGCCTGCACGCTCATTGAACCAGTGACCTTTGCCGTCACCTAATAAGTGGCTTGATTGGATTGATGTCTCATATAGCGGCTATTTTGAGAATGGCTTGAGAGGTACCAATTTTACGAAGAAGGCACTCGGATTGGAAGAAAAGCCGTGGTTTCGTGAGTGCTGTAGCTGCATTGTGATGGCGTCACCCGGATTGCAGGGACAGAGCACGAAGGTTAACAAGGCTAATAAGACGCGAATAACCTGAAGGCGATGCTCCTAATCCTCTGCCGCAGTTGAACTGCCTCCATGCCCACTGAACGAGCGATGTTTGCTGTCGCCGACAAGAAAGTTCGATTGATGTCCCAGACGCTGGCGAGGTTGCGAATGTCTTGAGAGCTACCGATGTGTCGAAGAAGGCACTCGGACCCATAGAAAATCCGAAGTTTTGCTAGAGTTGTAGCTGCGGCGTAATAGCATCCCCCGGCTTGCAGGCACAGACCGCCAAGGTAAAGCAGGCTAAGAAGACATGAATAACAGAAGGCGATGCTCCTAAGCCTTTGCCGCAGTTGTACTGCCTGTACTCCCACTGAACCAATGACTTCAACCGTCGCCGAATAAATAGTTTGATTGGATTGATGTCCTAGACGATGGCGATGCTGCGAATGGCTTGAGAGGTAACGGTGCGTCGAAGAAGGCACTCGGACCATTAGAAAAGCTGTAGTTTCACGAGAGTTGTAGCTGCGTGGTGATAGCATCGATCGGTTTTCAGGAACAGGCCGCTAAGGCCTAGCAGGCTGAGAAGACGTGTACACCATAAAAGCGATGCTCGTAAGCCTTTGGCGCAGTTGTAGTTCCTGCCCGCTGTTGGATCTGGAGGACAATCCCAAGTTCTGTCTCCCTGATATGGGACCTTGCCGTTGAGTGCGGGAGTTGGCCGAAGTTGAGGAGGACTTTGAGATGAAAACTGGAGGTTTATTTACATTATTTACAGTGAGAGTACAAAGAAATTAACAATCATAAAGTCATTAGAGGCCGGCAGCAACTCGGACGCTGCGGCCCGTGGCAAGAAGCTCGAAAGAGATGAATGAAGGAATGCTCTCTTGCTGCTCCCGGTCTCTGGCTTTTAACCGCTTCGGGGTCTCGAGGTCATGTCCTGTTCGGCCAATCGGCTAGCCCGCTCAGGTGGCGTTTTCGGCCAATCGGCGAGCCCACTCAGGTGGCGTCATTTTCGGCCAATGGTAGGCGCCCGTGCGAATGTAAGTCACACCCGACGCAGAGGGTCGTTCCATTGTCTCCACCTGTCCGTGGGATTATTTATCTCCGGTATTGCCTTTCCGGCCTGCAACTGCCGTCACAAAGGCGGATGAGGGGATTGCTGCCAGGGCTTCACGGTGCATTACAGCCGTCTTGCATCGCGGCTTGCAAGCACACAGCGGGGGCAGGGGGTTTGTTCTCGAACGACCTTTCAGAGCCGCAAAACAGCTTTGCTCGGGACCCACGTTACCTGGAACAGTACCAGGCTCCTGCTGCACTTTCGGGAAGAGTCAAGCAGTGAATAGCTCCAGATGCGGCACACGAGGTGGGGGAAGCCAACTTGTTTGGACGTGCCGCGCCTCGGGAACGTGGTAGATGTGCTTCTGCGCTCCTTAATTAGGTGTGACGCGATTTGATGTGGTCTGGTGAAGTCGAAGTAGGCTCAGGAAAAGGTCCTGTATTTAACAACGCCTACTGAACCAGTGACGTTTGCTGTCGCTGACTAAAAACCTCGATAATATTGATGTCCCAGACGATGGCGATGTTGCGAATGCCTTGAGCGGTACCGATGTGTCAAGGAAAGCACTCGTACACGCAGAAAGCCGTGATTTCCCGAGAGCTGCAGCTGCGTGGTGATAGCATCCATTGGCTTGCAGGGACACATCCGTAATTTCAAGCAAGCTATGAAGGCGTGAATACCACGAGAGCGATGCTCCTAATCTCATGCCGCCGTTGTTCTGCCTCCATGCACACTGAACCAGTGACGTTTGCTGTCGCCGACTAAACAACTTGTTGGGATTGATGTCCAAGACGATGGCGATGTTGCGAATGATTTGAGAGGTACCGATGTGTCGAGGACGGCGCTTGGACACGTAGAAAAGCCGTGGTTTTTGCGAAAGCTGTAGATGTATGATGATAGCACCGATCGGGTGGCAGGGACAGACCGCTAAGGCTAAGCAGGCTAAGAAGACGTGTATACGTCTTCTTAGCCACACTCGCCCTCACCTGCATTCACACTCACTCGCACTCACCTGGATTCACACTCACTCGCACTCACTGGCACTCACTCTAACTCACCTCCATTCGCACTCATCTCCACTCACACTCACTGGTACTCACTCGCACTCACTGGCACTCACTCGCACTCACCTTCACTCACACTCACTCGCACTCACATCCACTCACACTCACTGGTACTCACTCGCACTCACTGGCACTCACTCGCACTCAACTTCACTCACACTCACTCGCACTCACATCCACTCACACTCACTGGTACTCACTCGCACTCACTGGCACTCACCTTCATTCACACTCACTTGCGCTCACCTACATTCGCACACACTGGCACTCACGTCCACTCACACTCAGTGGCACTCGCACTCACTGGCACTCACTAGAACTTACCTCCATTCGCACTCACTCGCACTCACGTCCACTCCCACTCAATCAATCGCACTCATTTCCGCTCACACTCACTGGCACTCATTCACACTCATCTCCTCTCACACTCGCTCACTCGCACTCACCTCCGCTCACTGGCACTCCTACTCACCTCCGCTCACACCCTCGTCTCCATTCACGCTCACTGAACCTCACTTGCGCTCGCAATCTTCTCCGCTCAACTTACTGGCACTCACTCGCATTCGCAATTACTGGCACTCATTCTCACTGACTCGCACTCTCACTAACCGCCACTCACATTCACTGGCATTCACTCGTACTCACCTCCATTCACACTCACTGGCACTCATTCACACTCACCTGCATTCACACTCATTCACACTCACACCCACTCACACTATTTGGCACTCACTCGCACTCATTTGCATTCGCACTCCCTCGCATTCACCTCCATTCACACTCACTCGCGCTCACTGCCACTCACTCGAACTCACCTCCATTCGCACGCATCATCATCATCACCAGCCTGGTTACGCCCACAGCAGGGCAAAGGCCTCTCTCATACTTCTCTAACTACCCCGGTCAAGTGCTAATTGTGTCCATGTTGTCCCTGCAAACTTAATCTCATCCACCCACCTAACTTTCTGTCGTCCCCTGCCACGCTTCCCTTCCCTTGGAATCCAGTCCGTAACCCTTAATGACCATCGGTTATCTTCCCTCCTCATTACATGTCCTGCCCATGCCCCTTTCTTTTTCTTGATTTCAACTAAGATGTGAGTAACTCGCGTTTGTTCCCGCACCCAATCTGCTCTTTTCTTATCCCTTAACGTTACACCTATCATTCTTCTTTCCACAGCTCGTAGCGTCGTCCTCAATTGAAGTAGCAACCTTTTCGTAAGCCTCCAGGTTTCTGCCCCGTACGTGAGTACTGGTAAGAAACAGCTGCTATACACTTTTCTCTTGAGGGATAATGGCAACCAGCTGTTCATGATCTGAGAATGCCTGCCAAACGCACCCCAGCCCATTCTTATTCTTCTGATTATTTCAATCTCATGATCCGAATCCGCGGTCACTAACTGTCCTAGGTAGATGAAATCCCTTACCACTTCCAGTGCCTCGCTAGCTATCGTAAACTGCTGTTCTCTTCCGAGACCGTTAAACATTAATTTAGTTTTCTGAAGATTAACTTTTAGACCCACCCTTTTGCTTTGCCTCTCCAGGTCAGTGAGCATGCATTGTAATTAGACCCCTGAGTTACAAGCATGGCAATATCATGAGCAAATCGCAAGTTGCTGACGTATTCTCCGTTAACCCTTATCCCCAATTCTTCTCAATCCAGGTCTCTGAATACCTCCTGCAAACACGCTGTGAAGCATTGGAGAGATCGTATCTCACTGCCTGACGCCTTTCTTTATTGGCATTTTGTTCCTTTCTTTATGGAGGACTACGGTGGCTGTGCAGGCGCTATCAATATCTTTCAGTATTTTTACATACGGTTCGTCTAAACCCTGATTCCGTAATGACTCCATGACTGCTGAGCTTTCGACTGAATTAAATGCTTTCTCGTAATCAATGAATGCTATATAAGGGTTTGTTATATTCCGCACATTTTTCTATCACCTGATTGATAGTATGAATATGGTCTATTGTTGAGTAGCCTTTACGGAATCTTGCCTGGTCCTTTGGTTGTCATAAATCTAAGGTGTTCCTGATTCTATTTGCGATTACCTTAGTAAATACTTTGTAGGCAACGGACAGTAAGCTGATCGGTCTATAATTTTTCAACTCATTGGCATCCCCTTTCGTATGGATTAGGATTATGTTAGCGTTCTTCCAAGATTACGGTTCGCTCGAAGTCACGCGACATTGCGGATACATTCGCGCTCACTCGCACTCATCTCCACTCGCACTCACTGGCACTCACACTCGTACTCACCGGCACTGACTCACGCTCCCCTGCAGTCGCAATCACTGGTACTCAGTCGCACTCGAACTCACTCGCACTATCCGGCACTCAGTCGTAGACACCTCCACTCATACTCACTGGCACTCACTCGCACTCACCTCCACTATCTCACAGTCACCTCCATTCAAACTCCCTGGCACTCACTCGGACTCACCTCCACTCACTGGCACTCACTCACATTCGCGCTCACCTCCACTCACACTCACTCGCACTCGCTCGCACTCAGCGATACTCACTCGCAATTGCACTCTCCTCCGCTCACTCACTGACACTCACTCGCACTCATCTGCACTCACACTCACTGGCCCTCACTCACACCCCCTTCCGCTCACTCGCACTGGCCCTCACTTGCACTCGCAATCACCTCCGCTCACACTCACTGGCACTCACTCGCACTCACCTGCGCTCACACTCGCTCACTCGCACTCATATGCACTCACACTCGCTCACTCGCACTCATATGCACTCACTCACTGGACCTCACTTGAACTCGCACTCACTTCCGCTCACACTCACTCTCACGTACTCACCATCCTTCACACTCACTGGCACCCACTCGCACGCACCTCCGCTCACAATCACTGGCAGTAACTCGCACTCACCTTCAGTCGCACACAATGACACTAACTCCCATTCCCATCCACCTCCATTCATACTCACTCACTCGCACTCATCTCCACTGTACTAACCTCCACTCACAATCACCGGAACTCACTCGCGCTTATGTCCACTCACACTCACTGGCCCTCACTTGCACTCACACCTACCCAACTCACAATCACTGGCATTCACTCGCACTCACCTCCGGTCACACTCACAGGCATTCACTCGCATTCAGCCCCGCTCACACTCACCGGCTCTCACTCGCACTCATCTCCACTCACACTCCGTGGCCATCACTCGCACTCACCTCCGCTCACACTTAATCACTAGCACTCGTCTTGACTCACACTCACTGAGACTCTCTCGCACTCACCGGCACTCACTCGCACTCGCCTCCTTTCACACTCACTGGCACTCTGTATCACTAAGAGAACGCTGCTAAATATATTATCGTTTCCGTGAATTTTTTTTTCGCTAAGTACTTGCACAGATAATGAGCCCTCGATCGTAACGATAGAAGAATAATAAAGGCATCGACAGTTTGACTAATGTTGCACGTTGGGTTTGTTGATACGATAAAATAGAACGCTTCAGGCGTAGTGCAGCCGACACTGGACAGAAAAGACAAACGGGACACAAACTTGCATATGCTAACTTTCATTTGCAGAATAAAATCATGCATTATACGTTCATTGGGTGCGTAATAGAATACGTGTCCAGAGTATACTAACAACGCTTATCGTGAAATGTATGTTATAATAGCATCATAACATGTACCACGTTACGAGGCCGTGCGCTAAAATCCTTCTTTTTTTATTTGGACAGCTTGCTCATAGGCATCATGCAAGGAATCACATCCTGTCAGCTAAATTTTCAGCCTGGAAGCTCTACCTACTTAGCTCCTCTTTGTTTGATTTTATTAAGAATAGTGCCGATAATAATAAATTCGCCAGTTCCGTTTTCTTAAATGTTACTAACGCCTTTGGTACTATTAAACACATGATTTTATTTCTTAAGCTATGGAGCCTATGTTATACCTTGCCTGCCCTAAATTTTAAAAAAGTAATTTTCTGATCTATAATTGATTACATATGCATCTGAAATTTCTTGCCCCTTTTAAAAAAGTCTAACCAGGTGGTACCCCAGGGCTCATTACTGGGGCATTTTCTTTTTGCTGTTTACAATAATGATAGGCCTGACGTCACATGCTTGTCGTTACGTTCTGTACGATGACGATACACCTTTATCTATAGATGATGAGTGCATGACTTCTCTACTAATAAAAGTAAGTATGACACTTGGCTACTTAACGAAATTGGGCACCGACAACGGCCAAATCATTCATGAGCCTAAAACGAAATTATTAGAATTCTATTCGCACCCTCAAAAGTTACTAAATAATCCTACTTCCTTAACTTTAGCCAATCATTCTATTGCCGTTAGCGATTCTGCTTAATTTCTGGGTATTGTCTTAGACAGCTATCTGACGTTTCACCTGCACATGAATAACGTCAAGCTGAAGTGTGCATTTGGTATCCGTGCGCGTATCAAGGCATGCCACTACTTTTCGCCTGGTGCTTTCTTTTCACTTTTCTTTTCGTGCATTCATTCGCACATTAGCTACGGATTAATGGCTTGGGGTAAAACATGTACATGTTATTTGTCTTCAATTGTGGAAATAGATGGACATAGAAAATCAAGCAATACTACCATCATGCGGTTCTATTGGTCTCGGCCTACTTGAGCAGTACAAAATGTTATGTGTCAAAAATTTATTCAACTACCATTTAGCCACAATTTTTCATTCATTGCCCGAGTCCCAACTGTGCCGGCAATGCATTCCAAGCAGTTCCCTCGGGAATACCAAACCCACTAGGTTCACTTATAATTATAATTTTTCGCTACCATTTGTTCGTACTAACTGTGGTGAAAAAAAAGTCTACACTAGCTACCATTACACTTTGGAATCGTTTACTTTCCTTCACCTAAAGTACTGCCAACATTTTCGTGTGCTTCGCTAAAATATTTCCTGCTATAGCCTCCGCTAATTTGCCCCAACAAACGTCTTTGCATTTTTCAACTAGGGGCTCTCAATATGTTTCTGTCACATTTTTTTTCTTTGTAGTGTGCACGCTGCACATTTTTTTCTTCGTTTGTTCGTCTACTTTAAAGATTGTATAATTTTGACACCTTTGTTGTTGTTTTTGTTTCACTAAATCGCATTCGAGCATTGCTTCTCGATTGTTTTTATTTGCTTTTCTGATATTTATTCTATTATTACGTTATCCAGTATTATGCTGCCAACAATTATACAGTTATGTTGCAGTTTCAAAGCAAAAGTCCCGTTTTCATTATTAATAGTTTGGGACTTTCGTCTGTATATAGATTTAGGTATTTATATTTTCTTTGTAAAAATACTCAAAATTCATGCAAGAACTTGTTGGATTCATGTAAAACAAGGGCAAAGACAAATTTGATTCGTGCAACAAATGTACAAATGAATGATGACATCGCTCATGAATCTAGCGTTAAAGGTGCGATGGGTGGGGTAAGGCCTGTTGTTTGGAGGTGGCAAATATGACTCAATTCCTTGGCACGTCCACACGAAATGTGTCACTGTCACTTTCAGGATTCTAACCCTTTTCTTGATGCTGAATTGTTTTGTGATGCAAGGTGTCACCCTAGATGGTTATGTGCAGTGCCCTTATGATTAGCGCAGTTAAATCATGGACGCTTTTAAATGCGTAAGCACTTGTATGCCTACGCAAAGAGAATTGTGTCGATCCGTCCCGTAAAACGAACGCAATGTCTCATACTCTGTAAGGAAGCAAAAAGTTCGGCAGCACGTTACACTCCTGTAGCACGTGAAGGGGAAAGCCTACTGTACACGTGGTAATGTGTGAAGTTATATGACCGGAGGGGCCAGATTTCTTGCAAGACATAAGGAGCCGCAGTGTCAAGCACACGTGACCTCTTCAACGAGACACGCGAGCACCTAATGCACTACCTGAAAGGTCTTTCGTTGTTTCTTCGTTCTTTCGTTTCATCATTCATATTCAGCCATTGGATCTTTGCTTGCTTACGAGGGCATGAGCCATTCCTGATGATGATATTTTTTTTGTGTGGCTACCGCTTTTTTCGAGTGTGAGCCAATGGAACCAGCCACTTAAGGCTTCCACTTTAAAAATTGCAATGGCTCATACCCACTTAAAGCAGAGGCTACAAGCGCTCCGCAAAGTGAAGCGAACAGTGAATACATTCATTGAAATCACGCGTAGAACGCACTGAACAGCATACATTTCAATAAAGAACAAGCTTAAAACAAGCATTTGAACCATCAATAAATCACTGCATACCACCGTGAGGAATTGTAGTGGTTGTTTTGCAAGAGCTTCGCTGGACATCCCGGTTGATATCCAGGTTGATAAGGACCGATAAGAGTTGAAAGGGTCGGATCATGTTCGATAAGGTTGATAAGGACTGATGAGGGTTGACAAGGGTTTATACTTGTCGGAACAAGTTTCATAACATTGATAATGACACAGGGCTACGTGCAGATGAGCAAGTGGCACAATGCTTACGCATACGTAGGCAACACCCAGATGAGTTTCTGCGTGAATATTTTACTGAGGATCACAGTATCATTAAAGAGGCGTCGGCAGGCGCTTCTCTTGCAGTGACATGCAAAAATACTGTCGGGGTGCGCCTTGTTTACTGTGTATTTATGTTCACGTAGCCTACCATTAGGACATCTGCCAGTTTGGCCGATATAGCTAGCTCCTCATGTCGTTGGAATCTCGTAAACGATCCCTGACTTACAATCGACAAACCTTTCCCTGTGTTTCTTTTCACAGCTTGCTGCCTTAGTGCGTCCTTGTCTGGCCTTTCTGCAAAGACAGCTTACCTTGGTTGGTGCTAGTTGGTTGGTTGCTACGTTGCTCTAGTGTCCAATGTCGAGTGCGCTAGACCTAAGACCTTTCGAAAATAGTCTAACCACGTGACTCCTTTGTCGACGATGCATGAGGTGACGCCCATGCGACGATAACCTCAGAGTGAATCTAGATGACCCCGTGGAACTGGAGGCATGCCTAGGGTTGAGTTTCGCGTTTTCATAAAACTAGTTCGTTCATCTGAAGGCTCCTCTTCGGGGAGATTACGTGTTGCGCCAAAGTGCGGCCACTCTGCATATCAACCAAGGCCAATTCAAGTGCAGACAAGTTAGCATGCGTCCGATTTCATGAGAATACACCAATGTTCTTTACGCAAAATTTTTTCCTCGAGTGTGTCTGTCTTCCTTCAATACTTTAGCGAGCTACAGCTTTGAGCCTAAGAGGAAGCTTTAGCTCAGGGCCAATTGCAATACTAGCTATTGAAGTACATTCTAGAAAAACAGGGAAATACTTTTTACAGACAACTGCTGCCATCAATCTGAATTATCTTTTTATTTATTTATTTACTTATTTATTTATTTATGCTTGAAAAAACACAGACTAGGGCAGTGCGATTCGTTTTAGGTAATTGGAATCGTCAACTTAGTATGAAAGAAAGGAAAAGTAAACTTAAATTGGAAGACTTGAAAGATCGTAGACGATACCTCAGGTTGAAAATTTTTCATAATATCTACCGTTCCAATACTGGAATCGATAAGGAGAAGTACATCCAAGCGCCGTCCTAGATATCCTGAAGAAGGCACCACGGGCTCAAAGTAAATGAACTTTCCTTTGAAGGTGACGTCTCGCGCTATTCATTTTTATTAGATCTATACGACAGTGAAATGATCTTCCGCCTATGATTGTATCCATTGTCTCTGATGATGATTTTTTCCGCGCTTTGTGTAATTAGTTCCTTTGTCATTGTTCTTTAATATGATGCTTATGTTTATGTATCCCCCTGCTGTAAGGCCTGCAAAGGCGAAGCAGGTGTCAAATAAATAAACAAAAATAAATAAAATATTTTTACATACTGCAGCCTCAATGAGGCTATTGGTGGAGTGGGATGAACAACAAAGATACAGAATTTATAAACAAGCTTACAATAATTGTTTTAGTGGTAGTTAACGGATGTTGCCCGGTAATGAATTCCAGACTTAAATTGTAGATGGAAAAAACTGCGTTTAAAGGAATTAGTTCGAGCAAAAAAGGTTGACATATTTAGAGCGTGGTGACTCCTCGTAAATGAGAGTTTTGAAAAAGTCAAGTAGTTACGCGAGGAGAATCGATTAGCGTGGGAATAAATCTTAGGCATTAAAGTTTGCGACGCTCTGCAAGAGGAGTGAGACCAAGTAGGGCAAGAGAGCTAGACAGCGTAAATTCCTTGTCATATCTCCTACAAACAAAACGCACAGCCTTTTTTTTGCCCTGTTCTAGTTTTCTGGCGTCACAGTGTTTGTATGGGTTCCGTATAATGCAGCCATATTGGAGGATGGGGGAATAAGGGTTTTATATGTAATAAGTTGTTTCTTGAGGAGCAAGACGCAGTGTATGACGTAAGTAGCCATGTCTTTTAAGGGCCTTGTTACAGGTGATATCAATGTGTTTCGACCAAGACAAATTGTGTGTTAGTAGGATACCTAAATATTTGAAATCGAAGACCCTATTCCAAGTACTATTGTTAAAGGCATAGGCAAAGAAGGAACGGTATGAGCGTCGTGTAAAGGACATGAAGACGGTTTTTGAAAAGTTGATATTCATTTGCCATGCTTTGGAGCAGTTACAGAAGTCAGCGAAATAATTGTTAAGAACAACATGATCAGTAGCAGATTTAACTTTATGATATAAAACGCTATCATCTGCAAAAAGGTGTATTTTAAATGAGGTGTGTAGGTGGAGATCATTAATATAGATGAGGAATAAAAGAGGACCAAGTCCTGAGCCTTGGGGAACCCCTGATGAAAGAGGCATCAAGGGTGAGTTAGAGATGAAACATACATATGGCGAACGCTGGGAAAGAAAGTCCGATATGCAGCTAACCAAAAATTCATTTGTTATTATAACGAATAGGTTGTTCATACGTTTAGGGCGCAAACAGAGTCGAAGGCCTTTGCAAAGTCTATAGACACAGCATCAATCTGGTCACCTATATATGAAGAGCTGCTGATGGCATAACGAATTCTGTCAGTTATGTTACAGCGCTAAGACCACATCTAAAACAATGCTGGAGAGTACATAACATTTTGTTAGTTTTAAGAAATTCCGTAAAATGTTTAAAGATTATGTGTTCGCGTAATATACATGAGTGTGTTGTTAAGGAGATTGACCTATAGTTAGATAACAATTGAACGTTACTTGACTTTCATCAGGAACAAACTGAAGCAAATTTTCACGAAGGAGGAACGCTGTCGGTTGAGACAGATTTTCTAAAGGTAATTGTGAGATATCTGCTTAACCAAAGAGAGTATCGATCGAAAGAAAGTCGGGATACCGTCTGTACCACAGAACTTCTTGGTGTCTAAGTTTAGGATTAATTTAAGTACACACTATGTAGGCAGTGGTGGCGTAGGGGCAGAGTATGCGCCTCACGTGCAAGAGGACCGTGGTTCGAATCCTGGTGCCGCGCAATTTTCCAACGGATTAAAAAAATCCGCGTGTTCATAAAATTGCATAAACAGGCCTGGAGTGCGACGTGATCCCGGTGACGAGAACCTGTAACGCACTCCCTCACCAGAGCAGGATTGGCCACCCTGTTGCAGTACTTGGCCACAACCTCCTATATGAATACAACAATCAAACCCCGGCCCTCATTCCCCAGCTGCTGCGAAGCAACTGACCACGGCGGCGGTCAGACGTGTGACGCAGCAGAGGCTACTAAGAATCTCTGGGCCCGGACAGGCCGTCATTGGAATCTGAACCTGGCAACGCTTAACGCTAGAACATTATCGAATGAGGCCAGTCTAGTAGTGCTATTGGAGGAATAAAGGGTAGTAAATGGGATATAATAGGGCTCAGTGTAGCTAGGAGGACAAAAGAAGCATATACAGTGCTAAAAAGCGGGCACGTCCTGTGCTACCGGGGCTTAGCGGAGAGACGAGAACGTGGAGTCGGATTCCTGCTTAATAAGGATATAGCTGGTAACATACAGGAATTGTATAGCATTAACGAGAAGGTGGCAAGGCTTGTGAAACTTAATGAGAGGTGCAAATTGAAGGTCGTACAAGTTTACGCCCCCTACAAGAATAGACTGAGCACGTGTCGTCCCAAGGCACCGCAGGCAAAGCACCTTCGGAAGCAAGATATGGCCATGTTTTCAACTGCGTTATGAGGAAAGTGTCCATCTGTAGCTGGATGTCAGAACCAGCAGGGTGTAAAGGTGCTGCCTACTGGGCATCTGTTGCAGTTCGGCGGAGTACTTGCAGAGTGGAGACTGACCGCTTCTTTGCTTTATAGGTGAGAATGCCTAATTAGGTATTATTGCTTATTTCATTGTTGCATACTTCTCCGCTGGACTGCACCAGTGTTTCCATAAATGGCTGTGTTTGATTGCCTTGCGTGCATGAAATCGATTGCTGATATTTTGCAGAGCCTCACATGTGCCGAGTGCGACAATCGGTATCATGGACGATAAGCGGATATCATGCGGTATCATACGAAAACGAACTTGAAAAACTTTTCCACTAAGGAAAAACAACAGTGGGTGTGTCTGACTTGTGTAAATCGTGCATCGCGATTGCCAACTGGAAACGGTGGCGGCGTAACCCAGAAGGATAGAGCAACAGATGTATCGGTCGAGCTGTCACTGACACATGTACTGGCCAAACTTGATGTCGTACTGAGTCGACTAGATGTGTTAGAAAGGCGGCAAGACGTGCAGTTGGCCAAGCTCGAGGCTTCCAACCAGGAGATCCTGGCGCAGAGGACGGCAATGCAGGGTATAGAGACAGCATTGGGATTGCTTTCATCTAATTATGACGCGATGCTGCAAAAGTTGGAGGAGCATAGAAAGGAAGTTAAGGAAACAAACAAAAAAGTAACTGAACTGGAAGCCGAGCTTTTGGCCAAATCTGACAGGCTGTCGAATATGGAGCAAGCAGTAGATGACCTTGAACGGTACTCACGAAAAAGCAATTTAGAAATCCATGGTGTCAAAGTGAGTGATAACGAGGACCTACGAAAGGGGGTGGAATCTATTGCAACCACTTTCGAACTTCCTATGCCCAGTCACGACGACATTGAAGCCGTGCACAGAATCAAAGGCAAAGCGAACTCCGTCCCACCTATTCTGGTGCGATTTTCGAGGAGTGAAATAAAAGAGCGTTGGATTGAAAAGCGGAACAGACTGAAGGGTGAAAACATATACTTGAACGATAATCTAACTTCCCGAGGAAGGAAACTGCTATGGATGACAAAAAAAATCTGGCGAAAGATAAGCAATATCGTTTCGTCTGAGTGCGCAATGGCAGAATACTTGTAAGGAAAGGCGAAGGAACGTCAGTGTTACGCATTGACAATGAACAAGGCTTAAATAAAATAATTTGAAATGGTTGACCAAGTACACTCAACTGAACAATGGCTATCAAGGAAAGATAAGTGGGCGTCAGATCTTTCCAGTAGCTTATTGCTTGAGCTAATCCATGTGAATGTAAGAAGCCTGCGCAAACACTGGGACATGTTAAAAATTCACCCAGCTAAAGCATTGCCATCATTACATGTTTTAATTTTAACAGAAATCAGTATATAAAAAAAATGCGCTCATTTTGCACTGCATGGTTTTCAGCCTTTCATTTTGTGCAGGGATAACAAAAGAGGTGGTGGCGTAGTGGTCTATGTGAAAAGTGATTGGCATTGTGAAAGAGTGTCCTTTGATTTTCTAGATGCTGAAGTAGTTGCTGTACTAATGACTAAAGCAGATCTGGAATTTACAGTATGTGCTGTTTATAGGCCACCGAGCCCTAACATAACTATATTTGTAGACGAGCTGGCAAGCTTCCTCCAAAATACGCAGACGGAAGCAGCATTATTTGGGCCGTAAATTTTAGTATAGAAATTTTTGCAACAAATAAGCCTGCAACATCTGATTATTTAACACTTCTGGCAAGCTACGGACTCGAAAACAAAATTCAGAGTTATACACAAGAGGAAATTCTCGGTCATCGTTTACCAAGGGCGTGTATAGACCATATCAGCACAAAATGTGCAAATATAATTCATTTGGCTGTGTTATTAAGGAAAAAGTATCGGACCACTAGTTTATTGCTATAGCAGTTTCAGAAGATGCTGTTGCTTTATCTGAAACAAAGACTGTAGATAAATATGTTTTGAATTCTAATGAAGTAGATAAACATGTGCGAACGTTTAAGTGGTATTCTTTAATGCGGCACAGCCGCCTAAAGGCTTACGAACTGTTTGTAGAGGCCCTTAGAGAGATTTACCTTTGCTCCGAAAAGGAAATAAAGCTTGAATAAAGAAATAAAAATAGCCCGTGGATTGATAACGATATAATGGAGCTTTGCAGCGTTAAAAGCAAACTCCTTAGAAAATGCCAAGATAAACCCGGGGACGCTCTTGCAAGAGAAGAATTTGGGCAGATCAGAAACAAAGTAAACGCTAATATAAGACTAGCTAAGAAGCGCTACCACTCAGGCAAGTTTGCAGCTTACAGTCGTAATACCGGTAAAACGTGGAACTTGGTTTGCAGTCTAATAGGGAGACCTTCATAATAGAGTATTGATAATACTATTGTTGGCGCCTTTCTCGAGTCACCTGCTGTTCAGATAGCGAATGATTTTAACAAACACTTTATCGAATCAGTAAACAACAATACAAATGGGTGCATACCGGCAAATATCCGAAACAATGTTACGTTCTCTAACATTCATTTTGCTTTCCTGCCTACTGTTGATGAAGCAGAACTGTGGGATATTATACGATCCATGAGTTTAACAAAATCTCCAGGTTGTGATAAAATTAGGATAAGAGGTATGGCTGCGAATTTCGATGTGCTCAAATCAACACTACTTTACATCCTAAATGAAACATTAAAAACCGGTCAGATACATGAAAACATGAAAGTTAGCATTGTGAGACCTCTTTATAGAAAGGATCTCGAAAACTTTACGAGAATTACTGACCAATTTCAATTCTTTCGTCTTTGGCAAGTATATTGGAAAAAATAGTCTATATTAATATGGCCTCATTCTGTGGAAGGGTTAGCCTTATTAACCCAGCGCAGTTTGGCTTTCGCTCGGGACAGAGTACTGTGGGCCTGTTAGAAGATTTTAATGACTATATCTGTAACGAAATCGATAAAAACAATGTTGTTTTGACTCTTTTCGTTGATTTACAACGAGTATTTGACACATCAGATCAAGAATAGTTACTATCAAAACTAAACAGATGTGGTTTCAGAGGCCCGTATTACTCATTTTTAGCAATTATTTAACAGGCAGACATCAGCGTGTCCGTGTGGCGGAGTCCTATAGTTGTTGGTTGCGTGTTAAATCAGGGGTACCGCAAGGCTCCGTATTGGGACCACTTTTGTTTAACATGAATGATCTTCCTTGCTTACCACTAAAATCAAAAATTTATTTATACGCTGATGACATGGCTTCGGTTGTATCGAACAAACTTTCGAACGAAGCCGCTAGAGTGTTACAGTATGATGTCTGCAAACTACTTGATTGGTGCATTAACAACAAAATGTTCATTAATAAATCGAAGACTAATATGATATGTTTTCACAGCCCATATAAAGCAGTCGCGGATATTTCCCCTGTTTATCTCCACACAGTGAGTACCTTGCATGCTCATGTCCTCTGGTAACTCTGGTAAATAGCATAAAATACCTGGGGCTACACTTCGACGACACGTTGTCATGGAATGTCCACATTGAAGAGCTCGCAAAGCGCTTACGTGCTGTGTGCGCTCATTTGTATGCGCTAAAATCTTTCTGTGATGCAAATGTTCGTAAAATGGTTTACAAAGCACTAGGGGAATCGATCATAAAGCACGGAATAACAATTTAAGGCTTTGCTTCTTCTAGTAGACATGAGATAATTAACCGCATCCTAAAAAAATTGCCTATAGCCTCTCGTATGGCATACTTGGTCATGCGGAAGCTGTCTTGCTGAGCATGTACCAGTCAGACATGTTGTTTGTCGAGCAACAAGTTTTGTTCGACGCCATCTGTAAGAGTTATTTTTCTACTAAATTGAAAAACTTGAACGTGAAATCTCGCGGCTTACGTCAGACAGAAAAATATGTGGTACTTCGTGCGTACACAAACTACGGCAAGAGGACTCGTGCTTTCTACGTGCCGGCTAATTTCAATAAATTGAATGAGAATGATATCGCAGGAACATTTAAACAAATAAAATCACATTTAAGGTCATGGGTGATACGTAAAGTCGAGATTCTTTGAAGTTTTCTTCGGGATTTGAAGCATGCGAACCTGGTTGTGAAGTCATCTCTAATGTCAATGTGTTTCTTTTCCTGTTGATGCAATAATATCTTTTGTTCAAATAATATCTTTTGTTCATTTTTTGCGATATAATTTTTCCTATATATTTTATTTATTTGTTTGTACACATATCAGTACTACCAGCTGACTGCCCAGCCTCGCACACAAGCAATGTTGCTTATGCGGGCTGGATCTGTAACCATGACATGACTGGATGTAATAAAGATTATTATTATTCTTATTATTATTATTAATATGGATGAGTTATTTGAAGTGACTCAGGAGTTCTATGGAGATTTATACAGTACCAGTGGCACCCATGACGATAATGGAAGAGAGAATAGTCTAGAGGGATTTGAAATCCCATAAGTAACGCTGGAAGAAGTAAAGAAAGCCTTGGGAGATATGCAAAGGGGGAATGCAGCTGTGGAGGATCACATTTATTGAAGGAGGGTGGGCAGGTTGTTCTAGAAAAACTGACCACTCTGTATATGCAATACTTCACGACCTCGAGCGTACCGGAATCTTGGAAGAACGCTAACATAATCCTAATGCCCATGAAAGGGGACGCCAAAGATTTGAAAAATTATAGACCGATCAGCTTGCTGTCCATGTGCCTACAAAATATTTACTAAGGTAATTGGAAGCGGAATCAGGAACACCTTAGACCTCTGTCAACCAAAGTACCAGGCAGGATTCTGTAAAGGCTACTCAACAATAGACCATATTCCCATTATCAATCAGTTGATAGAGAAATGTGCAGAATGTAACCCACCCTTATATATAGCTTTCATTGATTACGAGACATAAGATATCCCTCAAGAGAAAAGTGCACAACAGCTGCGTCTTACCAGTACTCACGTATGGGGCAGAAAGCAGGAGGCTTACAAAGAGGGTTCTACTTAAATTGAGGATGACGTAACGAGCTATGGAACGAAGAATGATAATAATAATAATAATATTTGGGGTTTTACGTGCCAAAACCACTTTCTGATTATGAGGCACGCCGTAGTGGAGGACTCCGGAAATTTTGACCACCTGGGGTTCTTTAACGTGCACCTAAATCTAAGCACACGGGTGTTTTCGCATTTCGCCCCCATCGAAATGCGGCCGCCGTGGCCGGGATTCGATCCCGCGACCTCGTGCACAGCAGCCCAACACCATAGCCACTGAGCAACCACGGCGGGTGAAGAATGATAGGTGTAACGTTAAGGGATAAGAAAAGAGCAGACTGGGTGAGGGAACAAACGCGAGTTAATGACATCCTATTTCATTTATTGTACCCTCAGGGCCGAAGCATTACAGAGGGGAGTGGCAATCCATAAAAAGAAATGGGCATGGGCAGGACATGTAATGAGGAGGGAATATAAGCGATGGTCATTAAGGGTTACGAACTGGATTCCAAGGGAAGGAAGCGTAGCAGGGGATGGCAGAAAGTGAGGTGGGCGGATGAGATTAAGAAGTTTGCAGGGACAACATGGCCACAATTAGTAAACGACCGGGGTAGTTGGTGAAGTATGGGAGAGACCTTTGCCCTGCAGTGGGCGTAACCAGGCTGATGATGATTATTATTATTACAAGAAAGCGTTTGATTCAATCCAAAACTCACCAGACATGGTGGCATTACGGAATCAGGGTGTAGACGAGCCGCATGTAAAAATACTGAAAGATATCTATAGCGGCTCCACAGCCACAGTAGTCGTCCACACAGAAAGCAACAAAATCCCAATAAAGAAACGCGTCAGGCAGGGATATACGATCTCTCCAATACTATTCACAGCATGTTCACAGGAGGTATTCAGATACATGGATTGGGAAGAATTGGGGATGAGAGCTATTGGAGAATGCCTTAGTAACTTCCGATTCGCTGATGATATTGCCTTGCTTAGTAACTCAGGGGACCAGCTGCAATGCATGCTCACTGACCTGGAGAGACAAAGCAGAAGGGTGAGTGTAAAAAATTAATCTACAGAAAACTAAAGTAATGTTTAACAGTCTCGGAAAAGAACAGCAGTTTACTATAGGTAGCGAGGCACTGGAAGTAGTAAGGGAATACATCTACTTAGGGCATGTAGTAACCGCGGATCTGGATCATGTGACTGAAATAATCAGAAGAATAAGACTGAGCTGGGGTGCGTTTGGCAGGCATTCTCAGATCATGAAGAGCAGGTTGCCGTTATCCAAGAGAAAAGTGTATAACAGCTGTGTCTTACCAGTACTCACGTACGCGGAAGAAACGCGGAGGCTTACGAAAATGGTTCTACTTAAATTGAGGACGACGCAACGTGCTGTGGAAAAAATAATGATGGATGAAACGTTAAGATATAAGAAAAGAGCAGATTGGGGGAGGGGACAAACGCTAATTAATTACATCTTATTTGAAATCAAGAAAAAGAAATGGGGGGGGGGCATGGACAGGACATGTAATGAGGAGAGAAGATAACCGATGGTCATTAAAGATTACGGATTGGATTCCAAAGGAAGGGAAGCGTAGCAGGGGGCGGCAGAAAGTTAGGTGGGCGGATGAGATTAACAAGTTTGCAGGGGCAACATGGCCACAATTAGTACATGACCGGGGTAGCTGGAGAAGTATGGGAGAGGCCTTTGCCCTGCAGTGGGCGTAACGAGGCTGATGATGATTATGATGTAGACAGTGATGTATCGTCGATGTCAGGATTTGGTTCGGAATCATAAACAGCGGTTACAGAGTTGTAAAGGCAGAAGGAAGTAGGTGTTAAAAGAAACAGCTATTGTCTGCAAATCAGAAACTTCTACATTGTGAATTAATAACGTGTCCGAAGATCACCCAAGTGGTAGGATAGCTTTCCATAGTTTTTGGGGATTGCCCAGCATAAATTTCGGGAAGGTTACCTTGTAATTGAATTCTTTTACAGCAACCCTTTTAGATTTTGGCGCTGTGGAATTGCATGAGTCTTGTTGAGTCACCAGAGCGTTTCGGTCGACGTAATCTGGCCCCACGACGTGATAAATGCAAAAGGTCGCAAGTCATCCAAGGAATTTCAGTCTTTGTGTCATTTGTTGTTAAAGGAATAAAATGGTTGGTACAATTACTGACAAAATTTTCGAAGAAGCTTGCCAAGGTATTAGTATCACTGGAGGTACTTATTAGTTCAAACTAATGAAAGGAATCGCATAGGGCGTCTGTTATTGCTAAATCATCAGCGCGGTTAAAGTCAGGAAGTGTGCGGTAGATACAGGGGTATTTGAGGACAATGCGAGGAACTGAAATTAACACAGCATTTTGGTCAGATATTCCGTCAATAACATGGTATTCGTAACAGACATTAAAAAAAGATGTAGTAAGAAAGACAATTTCCTTCCCTATGCAATTTTGCTGCCTTTGGGAAAAGAATAAATTCTAGTGATTTTACGAAGCAGAAAAATCAATCGTGAAGTTCATAAATTGGCCCCTCAACACGAGACGGCATGTAACACAGATTTAATGCAGACAAATTCTGTAGATGTATTTGCTGCTTATATAAATGTTTGGAATGTCTACGAAGGCTTTGCAAAGCCCTATTCACAAATCAATGGCTAACTTAGCAGTAATGTATACTACATCAACCTTGTAGGCTTTATATGTATTAGGTGCCATGTACGGTACTTTGATATCGCTTTTCATTGTAGAATTTTTGTTGTAACATAGTAAGTTCCTCCTTCAAGTCTTGCGATTCTTTATGAAGCACTAACGGTAAACATAAAATATCTCCTTCACACAGTGACAGGCACGTACCTAGGATAGTTTTCGTGGGTGGGGGGGGGGCGACCCAACCCAATGTAACTTTTCTATGCAAATGAGGAAGGGGGTACGTTTACTCGCACAAATGTGAATAACACCTGCCATTCTCCATAAACACGCGTAAACCCGCAAAATGAAAATGAAATAAGGTGTATCTCAGAGGTAGTACGCCTGCGAGATAGACCTCTTTTTTACTTGCAAACAGGGAAGCACATCGGATGGACTCGCGCAGGAAAGAAGCGCAGGAAGAACACTGCCAAGAACAAGTAAACAAGCGAAAGTGTAAAATAAAGATTTCTGTCGTCATCATCAGCCTATTTTATGCCCACTGCTGGACAACGGCCTCTCCCTATAGTAGATTTCTATAGTAGCATACAACTTGAAAAAAAAAACAGCAGTTGGCAACCAAGGCACACAGACCGCGCGGGGTTGTGTTTCACCGCAAGCTAATCACAGAAGCAAACAAAATCGTCGCCATGCGTCCTTTTCAAAATGGCGTCGTACTTGATACCTCCGGAGCGTCTGCTGCTCTTGAAGAGCCTTTTCATCGACGGAAGCAATGAGGTGTGGAACAGACATGGACAAAGCGTATGGAGTCTGAGCATTTCACTCTTCAAAAGTCTACCCGCCGTGGTTGCTTAGTGGCTATGTTGTTGGGCTGCTAAGCACAAGGTCGCGGGATCGAATCCCGGCGGCCGCATTTCGACGGGGATGAAATGCGAAAACACCCGTCTACTTAGACATAGGCGCACGTTAAAGAACCCCAGGTGATTCAAATTTCCGGAGTCTCCCACTACGGCGTGCCTTATTATCAGATCGCGGTTTTGGCAGCCGCCCCCCATTAAACTCCCGAATTAATTAAATGTTCAAAAGTCTGCGGTACAGTTCATTTTACTGCTGAGCCCGTTTTACTCAAGAAATTCCATTGTCAACTGAAGTTGAACTTGACAATAAATAGTTGCAGCGATGCAAGCATTTTATTTCACTTCATAGGCTCTAATAGGCTTTCTCTATTCCACTATAATAGGCGAGGGAAAACGTATAAAATTATGCGCTAATAACTTTGTTTGTGTGGTTAACGCATTATTTGCGTAAGAGGAACAGTTTGAAGTACGAATTATTTGCAGCCTCGCGGAGGAACAGTGGCTGGCGATTATGAGGGTGTGTGCGGGGCTTCACTGCTGACCTAAAGGGACACTAAAGGCAAATAATAAGTCAAGCTAAAGTGATAAGCTAATACTCGTGAATCACTAAGGACTCAATATTAACGCGAAAACATCCTTAATAATCGAGAAATTGAGGTAAATGCAGGACATGATTACAGACACCCCCGGGAAATTCAAGTACTTGCCCGATGACGAAAGCACTCCTGAGTTAAATTCTGTCACAAGTACGCAACCACTCGTTGCAAAAAAAAAAACATCCTTGCATTGTATTATAGGAGGAAATAAACTGCTACTTGCCCCGTTGTGTGTCATGTTTAGAGAAAAGAAGTGAATGAAATAACCCTTGACAACGACTCGGGCGGTCGAACGGTTTCGTTTTCTCGACTCCGCGACACCCTCGCTTTCGCGTTTCAGCACTTTCCTGACCGCGTAGTACTGCAGTGGTTTTGCTGGCTCCCCAAACTCGCAGAAACTGCATGTAGCAGAGAATTCAACTTCGCTGTGATGTCGCGGGATGCCCGAACGGTCTATGCCACTTGGCCAAAAAGCAGCTGCAGCAGCGAATCCGCCGCCCTGACTTTATCTGTCTTGGCGCGGTGCCGTTTTACTCGCCGACGACAGCAAAGGGCGGTGATGGCGTATGCAACGTCACCACTTCTCCGGTTGGGCGGACGGAGACTTGAATTGCAAAGGCGCCCGGACCCTTCAGATGCAATTTTTTTTTTCATAAGCTTAGTCTTTTCTTGACACGAAACGAGCGTTGTAATGTTTCTGGGATGGTATTTACACAGTCCACGTCGACTTACTATTAGCCTTTAGTGTTTCTTTAGGTTGTATGTGACTGTAATGACGTTTTTTTAATTAGGTCTGGAAGACTGATAGAAAAATATATATTTGCGGAACAATCACAATTCTTTCGGATCCCTCGTTTACTGCTCTATCAAGTGAAGTGCCAAAACCGACTGTTATTTGGGAAGTTGCGTAATGGTGCATGGCCGCCATTGCCGCACAACTGCGTATAGCGCAGGACGCTGCTGTTCCAGACGCACTGCGCCCACTGCGGAAGGTTAGAAAAACATTTACATAAGCCCAGAAGAGAAGTGGCTACGTCAGGTGGCTCGACTGATAACTGTAGAAGTGTCATTCAAAATACACAGAATTGTTCTCCACTTCCGGCAGCGTTTTCTCTACATCCTTCTTAAATAAAAAGATGTTCGTCCATAAATATTTTGATAAAAATGGTTAAGTTTGTTCATTTTCGCTTTTTCCTTCCAATTTGGCTGTTGCCTTCACTTAATTTATCAAATCCTTGCGATCTTGTTTTCAGTTGCCAATATTGCACAAGTGCTGTACAATTAGAGAAAAACCAGACGAGGTAACGGGTGACAATCATATTGCATATTGGTTTATGGGTTATTCCCGTTTGATGATGGACGCTGTTTCGCATTATTTTAATTTGCACTTTATTTACCTCAAATAGCGGGTACATGGTTCCGACAATGTGCCAGCGTGGCGGCGAGCCGTCACTCGAGGAAATATAATGAAGCAAAAGGAAAAGTTAAACTCAACTGGCGTTTTCTCCGGGTGCAACTCGTTCCTCAAGCATACAGATCAGCTGAATACGAACCGAATCCCGTTCCTGGTCCCTGGATCAGTCTAAACAAAGAAGGTTGAACTAACGAAGCAACAGCCATGTGCGTGACCGTTGAATACAGATAATACTCGAGTTAATCCCGCGGGAACCGAATCGATGAGAAAACTGCCCTTCACACCCCAGGAGATGCTAATAAATACCGTCATCCAAAAGGAGTGAAAAATGCAGCGACATTTTGACCACCGAATAGCTGTCAAATCTCAGCATTGAGTTGGTGGTGCTTTAGCAATGTTTGTGAGGATTGGTGGCGTAGGTGGGGAAGGTGGTGGGTATGCCCCTTAATTTAGGGGGGGGGGGGGGGGGTTACCCAAGCCCACTCCGTGGGTACGTGCCTTCACAGTCACTAGATTCTAACGCTTTTTTTTAAGTGTAACAAACGTCATCAACTTCGATGCAGTGGTGCCGTTGAAGAAAAAAAATTTTCCTTTACCATTTATTCAACGAAAGGAGGGGCCAAGCTAAAACTTCTTCGAAGGGAAGTTTACTATATTTAGGAATCACAGTGAAGGTCCTTATTTTTGAAGACAAGTTCCTGTCGGGTGACACTACACGGGTTTCGCGTACGTAGGATGTGAGTACCATGCAATCAGGCCGCTTTGTCAAAAAGCAGCGCTTTCGCGTCTCCAGAGCGTCGTAACAATTCTCGAAAGGCGTCCAAATGTAAGTAAAACCAAGAAGAGATAGCGAGAATTAGTCGCAGAACGTTAATTAGTCGAAGGCAACGTTAAGAATGCGAGCGTGATTAGCGCTACTGTAATGTTGATTCAACTATATTCCTCCCCTAGACTGTATTGAATGGGATCCGCCCGTCTGGCCTCTTGTTAAAGAAACTCGCCATCCCGGCCATACGGAAGTGGCTGTCGAGCGAAGCTGTTGAAAATCACCACTGCAGCGGCTGAGGGGATTTATGGCTTTAGAGTCATGGTAGTAATGCTATTTGAGATTAATGGTAGTAACGAGAGTAAGCATAATTTTTACCCCACGCGGCCGTCCATAGCGGTGTTGCAACAACATTGAAATTAGTTGATAGGCTGGTTATTTTATATACGAACGGGTAGGAATGTCACACCCCACGTCGCAAGTTGCTGTCCACAATCTTTACCGGGAAACCTACGCGGGAAGCGCTACGTGCTTCGGACTTGTCATAACTTATGTGGTTTGGATGCCTGTATGTACTTGTTTTCAGCTTGTTCTTTATTGAAGCGTTTGCTGTTCTGTATGTGGTGTGCGTGATTCCAGAGAATGTATGTACTGTTCGGTTTACTTCACTGAGTGCTTGTAGCCTCCGCCTTACGTGGGTATGAGCCATTGCATTTTGGGCAATGAGCCATTGATGATGATAGTTTTCTGTCGACGTTAAGCCACGAAAAAATCCCGGGATCCTAGCCTTAGACAGTTTTGCTGCAAAAGTAGAGAGTTTTAGAATAAAAGAAATAACGTCGAAGCCACTGCGCATGCGCGTGACGCAAATGGCATTTGGGTTTTGCGTCAGACATGTTATTTTACTGACTGAGTGGAAGCCTCAAAAGCTGCCCAAAAGTTTAGCGTCAACCAACATGGCGGCACCCATCGAAGCGACGCCTCTAACCTAACACCAAACTGGGTTCTATTCGTGGTAACGCGTGAAGTTCGCAAGCTGGGAGAAGTGGCTGCGGTTATCGCTTACTCTGAACTAGCGTGTATTATGAAGGTTGTTTCATCGGGCGTCACTGATTCTGGATTTGGTTGTCAATTCATGGCTTGTAGGCCTAACACGGCTCATTTTGTCTGGTGGAAGCACGTAAAGTTGGTTACTCAAAACAAAGCGCGACTATTTGCATGTTGCTAGCAGAATAACCTCTAAAATGAAATTAAACGCGGTGTTGCATCTGGGTCGCAAGCCCCAAGGGTAGCGTTGGCCTGGTCGCCTGGGGCACAGTTGGAAGCATTCGAAGGTCCTGGCAAAGGATGAGTCGACTGCTAGCAGAAAAACTTGTTTACTCTAGCATCGCAAAAGAGCGGCCGGTCAGGTCGACCGAAGTGGAGAAATGGGAGACCACGTTACTCGACTGAAGAAATCGAAGCTTCTCTCTAAGCGTCCGGGGGCAGCTGCTTTTATACTCTAGGAGTCGAGGGCAAAAAGGAACGCCTCGATAGAGGCGCACGTGACTGCGGTGCACGGACAGGTTGTGACAAGAAGTGACGTATCCGCCGGGCCGGCGCCGGTCAGACCTCCTCGCTTCACAGTTGGGGAGCTCGTCTCCCCGGCTGCCGCGCTTTGACAAGCGTGGGCACCAACATGCACACACACACATGCATACACACGAAGACACGTGGCATTGAAACATGCCTGGACGCGCTTGGAGGAGGCGTTGGGACAGCGCTGAACTGGCCAAAATGTCCGCCGCTGTGAACGAAGCCCCGGCGTCCGTTGCATCCGCGCCGGCTATACCGCACGTCGCAGGCGAAACGTAACAGCGGGAAGACAAATGTAGAAATTACTCTTCTTATCATAAAATGGTATATTTTGTTTATTATTTATAATAGTTTTCCTTGATGCCGTAGTGGCGCTGCAAGCGCAAGACGCTATCCGCAAACCCATATCTCTATTCAAAACTCTTTACTCCTGCTTGGCCCAACGCCAACACCCGCAAAGCTCTCTGGGACCCCAAACTTTAGGGCCCCCATTTTAAGACGCCCTAATGGCCTTTTCGCGCCTCCAGAGTGTCACAGTGGATAAAAAAATAGCCGCGTGTCAAGCAAAGTAGACGTGAAAGAAGGCAACGTCGACGTACATGCGCGTAAAAAAGAAGCTAATGTGAAAACTCGACATGAATAAACGAAGTAGGGAGTTGGAAACAAATGTAACGTCTGACAATGAAACGAAAAAAATATTGAAATTAATGTAAAAATTTGCAGTTATGAAACATTGCACCATCCTTAATGCCGGAATTCCCACACATGGCTACTTGGGAGTCAACTTTGGCACACAGGTGTTTTCATTAAAGGCTAAGGATTTGCTGTACCCCGCGTGGCATACGCATAATACTTCTTTATGAGCTCACATTCGCTGTCTAATAAAGAAACAAATATTTTCCTACGTTACCATTAGGATAGCAATGTCGTTGCGGAGGGTGGACATGTCGAACATGGGATGTCTCAAGAAACGGGCCACTCGCCTAAAGGGCCCTTGCAAGCCTTTAAGTCCGTAGTAGACTTTCACGTTGGAAATTGGGTCTTGCTTTCTGCGAAAGAAGAATGAACACCGTCTAGTACAAATGCAAAAAGTGCAGATATTTGTAGCTGCTTGCGCATCGTTAAAGAGCTAAAACATCGCAAAACACATGTGACTATTTGTGATAACATGGTATACACAGGTGCTGTTTGTCCAGTTGATTCGTTCCGTTCTATGTTGGTGCAGCGTGTTTAGCGCTATTTCACCTTTATTTTAGTACAAGCATTGTTAGGAGGAACGTCTTGTCTTAGGAAGGATATTATCCCGTTTTCTTAAAATAAGAAGTTGAGGCCTACAACGTCACAACAAGAGTTCTAGGTGAATCAGGCAAGCGGTACTGTTACAGTTCTTCCGCTTGATTCAACGACCTTGTAGAAGCCGAAGGCAATACATTGAAAAGACATGAGAGGTGCTTCCATGCCACTGCAGGAGAGATTGGACTGCGTGTTGGGTCTTGCATGCCTAGGCATGTTAAGCGTGAAATGCTTTTAGCTCCCGTTGTCGTAGAGCCTCAAGTGATCTTGAGCCAAAGGCAAAGCCGTTATTCGGGCACTCGAAGGAGAACATCGTGGAAAGCTGCGAGAAGAAAACGAGGTCATCTGGGCAACCAGTCAAAGCTTAAGAAAATGCGATCTCTGGCCCCCAACCCTTCGTGGAGGACCTCATTACATACGCTAGTTACTGATCAAACAAGTTTCAAACAATATTGCTTCCGAGTTCTTCCTAAAGTTTGTTCACAATATCGTTCAAGCTGTAACCTGTATTATGCTGAAGTTTTACATGTCATTTCCAATAGCGACGTTCAAAAGGCACATACAGGGGACCATGCACTTTATTGTTATCCTTTAGTGCGGAGACAGGTTTGCCAGTGCGCTGTTGGACGACAGCGATCCGTGAGTCCCGCGGCGCGCATCTTGCGTCGCCTCGAGAGATGGCGCATGACGCGTGGTGCCTCCTTCAGGTTCTCCTTCTAGCTGGGCAGCGTCCATATGCTGTGGCATGCCAACTAGTTCTCGAGTGGGGGACACCGCAAACGAACTGACCTCTCTTTCTTCCTTATATATATATATATATATATATATATATATATATATATATATATATATATATATGTTACAATGATTATTACAATAAGTAAAACAGCCTGGCAATGCGTCTGTCAGTTATACTTATGTTTATTGACATAGACCTATTTATCAAGCATACGTGGGGAACCGCGGTGGCCGGAAAAATTATATGAATTTGCATTTAATTCTTGCAACTATGTAAAATCTCAAGGTGATACATGGACAAAGAGCAATGAGTGCCTCACAGAGGTAACTAAGTATGTGTTGGTGGGCTAGTCGGTTAAGCATGATTACAAAGACGGCGCCGAATAAAACGACACACGAAGAAGGGGGACACGAGAGAGCACGTAGGCGCCTACGTGCGCCTACAGCGCCTACGTGCTGTCTGGTGTCTCCCTTCTTCGTGTGTTGTTTTATTCGGCGCCGTCTTTGTAATCACAGAGGTCCCCGATCCCGCCCAGTAGCCGCAGTACAGCTCTCATAAAGGGTGCGCATTTGCTACAAGTTTAACAATTAAGCAAAGAATTGTACTTGATGTTTAAGCCTATGTCATAAATGTGTCGCTAGATTACGTAAAATCATTGCGGAGGTTATAGGCAACGAATCAGAATCAACACAAATTACTTGCAATATTCACAAGAAAAAACGCACCAGATGTGTGCGACTTTGGAAGAATTATAACCCTATTCCCAGCGAAGCTGTCTCTGTCGAAGAGTTGCAATAAAAGTTTAAGATTCTCTTCACTATATAGAATACTTTAAGGTGCGCTGTCCCTATATATATATATATATATATATATATATATATTTATTTATTTATGACGGTTCCGTTTCAAACCTTGCCTCCAAGAAGTGCTTTGGAGCACTTGTTGGACATCTTTAAAAAGCCAGTAATTATCCATCAGTACACATGTTACTTCGCCAAAACATTCACCATGGTGTCCTACCTTCCTCCCTGCTCCGTCCCCTCATCCCAATTTCCACTAGATTTTATATCAGTTGAGTTCACAGTTCTCCCAAGGCAATGGGATAAATTATCTGTTCGCAAAACACATTCATAAAACTCCGGATCGCTTGAATACGTAATTTAGGGCAAATGTCATAATTAGTCCGCTGTCTTTGAAGTTTAACTACACATTGCCGATAACGCGCCCTTGATTTTCGCCATTTACAAGCAAAATGTCTTGTTTAGTTCACCGAGGACATCGCTGAAGCCCAGTTGGAACATGTTATGACGCCTGAAAATAGGAAATGAAAGTTCCTTTTTTGCCTTTCAATAATTTTCTATCAGTAATCATTTGCAACGCTTCTAACTGGACCATGAGCGCAAAAATTTTGTCACACATTGCAGTTACCATGGCCCCCGTCCGCTTTCCACAAAATATAAAGCTGTTGTAAAGTATATCTATGTCGCGACACTGGGAAGCGTAGCTGATAGCAACCGTATCACACACTCTAACACTTGAAAAATTTTTATTTTACAAAGGCTGTAGTTGATCCAGCCATACTTCTCACTGAGAGTTTCCATAGCGTACCACCATAGGCGGCTACTACGGGGGCGCTCCGGGGCGCGAGCCCGCTGCGGAGTTTTCCGGGGGGCGGGCTGAGCCCTCCCGATAGATTCCGAAGCCTCTCCCCCCACACGCACACACTTAATGTGCCACTGCCAGAGCTTTGTCACCTACATAATTTGAGGTTTCTTTGGGCTTTCCTCCACCTTTTCAATTGAAATTTTACTGGGGCTAAAAGCTTACTGCACCGTTGTTGGCGCGGGCGTGCATGGCTTTTAATTCATACTTTCGCTTTATTTCTGCAAATCCTGACAATTTTATTTATGTTATTTATTTAGTACATACTGCAGACCCTTTTCAGGGTCCAAGCAGGACAGGCATATATTCTTAAAACTCAAGATACAGAACACAATGAAAAGAAATATACATAAAAATAAGGAGACAAATATTGCAAACTATTAAGATGTCATAACATGGTTCCAATCGGATATTGTCCGCGGAAAAAAGGAATATTTAAAACAGTCAGTTTTCGCAAAATACGGTGTCAATGAGTGAATGTGATGATGTCGGGTATAACGTGTGGTTAGAGGGGATATGTACTGTGAAGGATCCAAAGCAAACTTATGGTTAAGTAAAGAATAAAGAAATTCAAGGCGATATTTTCCTCTTCGCGTTTCAAGTGTTTCAATATTGTTAGCCGCCATGAGGTCAGTGGGGGAGTCGGTGATTTTAAATTTGGAATAGATAAACCTAACAGCTTTTCTTTGAACCCTTTCTAATTTATCTATGTTAAGTTTAGTGAATGGGTCCCAAACAACCGAAGCATACTCGAGCTTTGGCCTGATGTAAGTGTTATACGTTAGAAGTTTTATGTGAGAAGGTGAATTTCTTAGTTTATGCCTCAGAAAACACAGCTTTTTAAATGCAGAGGAGCATATGTTATCTATATGTGAGTTCCAGGAAAGACGGCTTGTGATTGTTACACCTAGATATTTGTAGCTATTAACCTGCTTTAGTGTTGATGATCCCAGTGTATACACGTGGTTAATTGGGTTCTTTTTATGTGTTATTTGCATCGAAACTGTTTTTTCAGTGTTAAGAACCATGGAAAACTCGCTGCACCAATCAAGAACATTTCGAAGACACTGGTCAAGTTCGTTTTGATCGTTAGTACACGTAATTTGACGGAAAACGACACAATCATCAGCAAACAAGCGAATATGAGTTCCTGGAGTAACCACATTAACAATATCATTTATGTAAATCTGAAAAAGCAAAGGCCCCAAGACGCTTCCTTGGGGCACCCCAGAGGTGACTGGGAGACAACTGGAGCTGCACCCATCGACTGAAACAAATTGCACTCTATTCGTGAGGTAATCTTGAATCCACGATATTAAAATGTCTGGAAGATTAATGTTTTTTAGTTTTTGAATCAGTTTTTCGTGGTGAACTTTATCAAATGCTTTGCTGAAATCCATAAATATGGCGTCTATTTGACCATTCATATCCAGTGTTTTAGCAAAGGTGTGTACTATTGTAACTAATTGTGTTATTGTAGAATAGCCCTTTCTAAACCCATGCTGAAAGTCGCTTAATATGGAGTGTTCTTCAAGAAATTTGTTAATATGTTTAGCAATAATATGTTCGAGCATTTTACAGCATGCGGAAGTTAAAGAAATAGGACGGTAATTTTGTAGTAATGTGCAGTCACCTTTTTTAAAGATGGGAACAACTCGAGCAGTCTTCCATTCAACCGGAAGTTTTGATGACAGCAGAGATGTTTTAAACAGCACAAAAAGAAACTTCGCAATTATTTCGGCATAGCGTCGCAAAAATACATTGGGTAAATTATCAGGACCAGAAGAAGTTTTAGGTTTCAGTTCTAAAAGCAAAGCAAATACACCAGGGAGGCTAACAAAGTCAACCTCCGATACAGGATAATTTGATGCGCTTTGTACAGTTTGTACACCTTCTTTAGAGAATACGCTGTGAAAAAAATAATTAAAATGGCGTGCAATATCAATCGGATCAGTCAAAGTATCTCCCTCCGCTGTTATTTTTGAGATATGTTTCTTGCTGTCACTCAGGAAGTTCCAAAATTTACTTGGGTCATTTTTAACAAAACTGGGTAATGTTGTGTTAAAGTAGAAGTCTTTTGACTCACGAACCGCACGTTCAAGATTATTTTTAAGCGTTTCAATCTGACTTAACTGGTGATTTTTTTTCTTAGATCTTTTTAGTTTTCGCTTCAGTTGAATAATCTTCCGCGTCATCCAAGGTGTGCGTTTGTGAACTTTTTTGCGTTTATTCGGAACAAAGGCATTTAGACAATATTGACACATTTCGACGAATCGCTCCCACAGCTTGCAGACATCGTCATTATCATCGAAGCTCGATAAACAAGTTTCCATATGATCAATCACTGCGGCATCATCAGCCCTAGAATAATCCTTGAAACAACGTACGTGACTGGCTTTTTTGTTGTGGTAAGGGGACTTAACTATAAATCTATCGATACGCTTACGAGGTGATGGTCTGAAATGCCTGTTTCGACCGATACAGTATGCATAGAATATTGACGGCTAGCAAAAACTAAGTCTAGTATAGAGGAAGATGAACCTTGTACACGAGTAGGTTGATTTACAATTTGAGCTAAATCATGAGTAAGCATGACATCAAATAGAACGTCTGCATTGCTCCCAGACTTAGCACCGCCTTGTAAGCGGTACCAGCACACATCTGGCAGATTGAAGTCACCTATTAACAGTATTTTCTTATTTTGGAAATGAGACAGGTGATGTTGTAGCTTAATAAGATAGTCGGGTGCGGCATCTGGTGGCCTGTAGCAACCATACAGGATGAAAGAATGACCCCAGCAAGAAATTTTTATGCAAAGGCATTCAAGGTCAGGAACATCATATACAAGGTCGCATTCTACAGAGTCTTTTAAGAGAATGGCTACGCCACCACCCCTTGAGGTCCTGTCCTTGCGAACAACTTTATAATGAGGAGGAAATACCAGGTCATCTGCTAAGTCCTCATGTAACCAAGTTTCCGTCAGGACTGATATGTGTGGGTCGAACTCCAGCAGTTTAAGTTCAAGCGAGTCTTTCTTGTTTGCAACGCTGCGTGCGTTAATGTTAGCTATTCTCAAGCTTTTTATACTAGATTGGCCCGTGTTACTATGGCAAGACAAGCTATCTGTCTTAGTGAAGAAAGAAGCTGAGGTAAATGAACCACTCACTTTATTGGTGAGCGGTTTCGCAACTGCGTACAACTTCGCGTCACGGGCCGACTTGCGCCGATCCCGTCGTTTTTTTGAACCCTCACTTTATCATTTTTTTCGCAGTCCCAAACGTAAGGAATATTATTGATATATAACTTATCAAACACCAAGGAAACCCTTTCTTTTTTATCTCGGTTCGGCTTCGCGCTATCCCATAGTTTCTTTCTTAGTTCACGAACGTTCTTTGAAAAGTCTTCGCCAATTGAATAATCTTTTCCCTTTAGTTTCTTTCCGTTCTTGAGTATCACAGTTTTATGCCTACTGTCTAAAAGCTTTAGGATTACAGGACGTGTTTTGTCAATTGCCGGTTTACCTAACCTATGTATCCGCTCAATAGGGATAGGGTCGAGTCCTAAAATATCATGAAAAATATCTTTGTTTACGGTTTCTTCAAGCGATTCATTTGTTTCCTCTTCAGTTTCTGGGATGCCATATATGATCAGATTTGACCTCCTACTATAATTTTCAAGATGCTCAAGCCTTGCTTCAAGCCTTTCAATCGTTGTACTCATACAACTAACCTGTTCTTGGCAGGACGTTACTCTGCTCTCAAGCCTGGACAGGGCATCTAATTTGTTCTCTATGTTCAGTAATCTGTTCTCTTTCATATCTTTTATGTCGACTGCAATATCATTAAGTTGTTGTAAAATTCGGGTCATGTCAGGGCCTGGGTTCGATTCAATGTCTCCGGCTAACAATAATAATTTCCTCAGACACAATGTGAAAACCTGTAGCAAGCAACAAAGCCGAGGGCACGGCAGCACCAACAGGAATAGGTCATTAGAACGAAAACATTTTCCATACTTTTTGCTCACCTGCACAAGGAAGACAAACGGATTAGTGCTCCGCATTCTGTCGATGCTGCCATGCCCAGTGGTTGCAAAACGAGCATGAATCCCATTTATAGCTTGAGTGCACTGTGATGCCCCCTGCAGTCCAGGTTCCTGGCAATCAGAACGTGTTGCCGAAGAATGATGATACGGATTCCAAGATTCCAATGCTGGTGGGCGTATTTCTTGATCGATGTCTTGATGCGTTGAAAGATGGACATGCGCAGAGAGGTTCAGCACGCCGATGTCCGGACAGCCAACGTTGAAACACCCAAGAAGGCCACACAGCTGCACAAGGAAGACAAACGGATTAGTGCTCCGCATTCTGTCGATGCTGCCATGCCCAGTGGTTGCAAAACGAGCATGAATCCCATTTATAGCTTGAGTGCACTGTGATGCCCCCTGCAGTCCAGGTTCCTGGCAATCAGAACGTGTTGCCGAAGAATGATGATACGGATTCCAAGATTCCAATGCTGGTGGGCGTATTTCTTGATCGATGTCTTGATGCGTTGAAAGATGGACATGCGCAGAGAGGTTCAGCACGCCGATGTCCGGACAGCCAACGTTGAAACACCCAAGAAGGCCACACAGCTGCACAAGGAAGACAAACGGATTAGTGCTCCGCATTCTGTCGATGCTGCCATGCCCAGTGGTTGCAAAACGAGCATGAATCCCATTTATAGCTTGAGTGCACTGTGATGCCCCCTGCAGTCCAGGTTCCTGGCAATCAGAACGTGTTGCCGAAGAATGATGATACGGATTCCAAGATTCCAATGCTGGTGGGCGTATTTCTTGATCGATGTCTTGATGCGTTGAAAGATGGACATGCGCAGAGAGGTTCAGCACGCCGATGTCCGGACAGCCAACGTTGAAACACCCAAGAAGGCCACACAGCTGCACAAGGAAGACAAACGGATTAGTGCTCCGCATTCTGTCGATGCTGCCATGCCCAGTACGAGGACAATACGAGGACACGTGCATTAGAAACACTAGCGGCGCCGGCCTCGTTTGTATTATCTCACTTCAGCATTGTTTTAAATGTTAAAACACCATGCGCATATACAATATACAGATATAAACACAGGACAAAGTTTATAAATTTTTTGAAAGAGATGGAGGGAGCCCCCCCCCCCCCCAATTAAAGATTATTTCTAAATGAATCGATAGCGTATGCACGGAGAATAAATATGTTGCTGTATGTTCACCACGCTTCAAATTACTTTACCTGCTTTTTTTCACCACGAAAAAAGCGTAGAGGCTTGAGTAGACCCCTTCGCCAGTCTTTTATCAATGGCGTGTGAAATGCATTTGAATGTTGTGTGTCTCAGTATGGCTTTTCTTTCTAGTAAGCATTGCTAACGACTCTTCAAAAAAATATAACGATGGGCTAGCTGGTGAGCCATGATATTGAAGCAGCTCATTAAGGTCTGACAGGTACACCTACACATAGAAAGGGCATACACAGGAGATGTGTGTGTCCTTTCTATGTGTACGTGTACATGCCAGATGTAAGTGCGCTGCTTCGCTATCATATACTAGTGTTGCGCGAAGGACGGGTCAATAAGATGAGCAAACTATTTAGAGGTTATATCTGCGACACGGTGAGCTCTGCAACAGTGGTTGCAGAGCTCACCAGTTCACAGCGCAAGTCCCGTTCGTTCTTCCTCCTCTTTTCTCTAGAGAGGGAGCCTCCGCGCCTCGTTCAAACAAGCAAATACCACACGCGTGTAGCATAATTCCACGGCAGCAGAAGCGACGTCCCGGAGCGCCTAAATGTCATCACTGCGAGGGTGATACTCCTTCAGTCGTGTAACGTGCACGATATCACTGGACTGGGAAGCAGATGGGGCGTCAGGGGCGATCTCGTAGGTGACGGGAGTCACGGCACGAAGCACTCGGTATGGGCCTGCGTAACGAGACAGCAGTTTTTCTGACATGCCGACCTAACACGACGGAGATCATACAAGCACCAAGGAATCAGGCGGGAAGTGCACCTCAAGGTGGCGCTGGTCTTACAAACGCCTTTGACTGTCTTGGGATTTCAGAAGGCGGTCACGGGCAATTTACCTTGCGTGGGCACAGCGGGTGATGGCGTCAAGTGCGTATTCACTGGTCGGTGCTGCGTGAACAGGGAGGGTTGTGTCGTGGGGCAGCGCTGGTTCTCAGCCGAACAGAAGGAAAAATGGGGAATAACCAGCTGTGTCGTGGCACGAGGAATTATAAGCAAATGTGACAAACGGTAGAGCGAGGTCCCATTCAGCGTGGTCTGAAGAGACATATTTCGCTAGCATGTCTGTGAGGGTACGATGGAGACGCTCCGTGAGGCCATTTGTTTGCGGATGGTATGACGTGGATAGCTTGTGCCTCCTGGCTCAGGGCTGCAGGATGTCCGCGATAAGTTTTGATAGGAACCTCTGGCCACGCTCTCTGAGAAGTTGTCGCTGAGCTCCATGTAATAAAGTCACGTCGCGTCAAAGAAAATCGGTGACATCTTTGGCGCAGCTTGTAGGAAGCGCTAGGGTGATGGTGTAGCGCGTGGCGTAATCTGCGGCCACTGCGATCCACCTGTTCCCAGAAGCAGAAAGAGGAAAAGGGCCAAGTAAGTCCAAACCAACCCGAAAGAATGGTTCGGCGGGAATGTCGAGTGGTTGAAGGTACCCAGCAGGGAGCGTCGATTGTGTCTTCCGTCGCTGGCATTTCTCACACGTAGCTAGGTATCTTCGAACACAGCGAGCAAGCCCTGGCCAAAAGAAGCGTCGGCGGATCCGCTCGTACGTACGTGACACACCCAGCTGACCGGCAGTCGGGAGGTCGTGAATTTCGTGGAGGACAGCCGAGCGCAGCTGTTTAGGGATCACAAGGAGTAATGCAGGGCCGTCGGGGTGAATGTTGTGGCGGTAGAGTACGCCATATTGAAGTGTGAATAAGTGAAGGGAGAAGGGAACTGTCAGCGAGTGACGATTCGAGGCGGTCAATGATGATACACAAGGACGGGTCACGGCGCTGCTCGTCGGCGACATGGAGCAGTGGAAAAACAGAGAGAACACAGGCGTCGCTGTCTGTATCAGACGCAGAGGTCGTGTCTTCGACTGGGTAGCGAGCGAGGCAATCTGCGTCCTGGTGTTTGCGTCCAGACTTGTAAGTCACTGTGTAAAGATATTCTTGTAGACGGAGGTCCGAATGACCGAGTCGGTCAGCAGGATCCTTGAGCGGCGAAAGCCAACAAAGCCCATGATGGTCTGTGATCACTGAGAAGGGCTTGTCATAGAAATATGGGCGGAACATTCAAACAGCCCAGACGAGAGCAAGACATTCGTGCTCGGTAATCGAATAGTTGCGCTCTGCAGTTGTCACGAGCTGGCTAGCGTAGGCTATAACGCGCTCAGGTCCGTGTTGGCTTTGCGATAAGACGGCGCCGATCCTATAACCACTGGCACTGGGTCGGACCTATGCGAGTGCGGACGGGTCAAAGTGGGCCAAGACAGGTGGATTAGTGAGAATCGTGATAAAGCGTGGAAATCCGGCAGCGAGAGGGGAACATCACGTAAAAGGCGCGTCTTTCTTAAGAAGTTCAGAGAGTGGTCGACGATTGTTGCGAAAACTTTCACGAACCATCGGAAATAAGAAAAGAGCCCCACAGAACTACGGACGTCTTTGACAGACTGAGGTACAGGAAAAGCAGTTACCGCGCGAACCTTCTCCGGGTCGGGTTGTACTCCGAAAGTATCGACGAGATGGCCTAGCACTGTAATCTGTCGGCGCCCGAAGTCGCACTTCGATGATTTTAATTGGAGCCCAGCCTTGCGGATGATGTCAAGGATAGCTGCGACGTGCTCAAGGTGCGTCTCAAATGTAGGAAAGAATACAGGGACGTCGTCGAGGTAACAAAGGCAAGTTGACCATTTGAAACATTGAAGCAGAAAGTCGATCATCCGTTCGAACGTGGCGGGGGCATTGCACAAACCAAACGGCCTAACCTTGAATTGGTAGAGGCTATCTGGAGTGACCAAAGCGGTCTTTTCTTGGTCTTGCTCATCGACGGAAATCTGCCAATAATTACATCAAAGGTCGATGGACGAAACGTTTTTGGCACCGTGAAGACAACCAAGCGCGTCGTCGATTCATGGTAAAGGGTAAACGTCCCTTTTAGCAATTCGGTTTAGTTGGTAATCAACGCAGAAACGCCACGTGCTGTCTTTCTTTTGACGAGCACGATCGGCGATGCCCTAGGATTCAACGAGGGCTCAACAATGTCTCTGGCTAGCATCTTGTTGACTTCCTGCTGAATAACTTGCCACTCTGCCGTGGACGCGTGATACGGTTGGCGGTAAATGGGAACAGCATCACCAGCGATGCATAACAAGGGACGTCTGACCAAGTGGTCGATTGTCAGTATCAAATATGCCGCGGTAGGAAAGCAAAAGGCGATAGAGCGCGGCTGCTTGGTCAGGTGCGGACCACGTCACTGCAGAAGCAGTGACGTGGTCGTCTGTCACTGACCGAAGCGTGGACAATGCTATGCCTTCAGGTAACACTTGCTTCGTCACGCCAAAATTGATAGCGGGAAGACACATCACATTAGCGGCAAGGGTTACGACAGAGTGTGGCACAGAGATGTCGCGCGCCAGGAGGACATCACGAATGGGTGCCCGCCATAGTCGCCATCAGGCATGGTTGCCGTAGAGGCTAATTCAGCCAACGTTAGTGCTTTTGGAGGTAAGCGAACAAACTCTGTAGTGCAGAGGGTGTTCGGTTGTTTGGGGTGAACAGTTGGAAGAAGAGGAAGCTCTAGGCACAGCGTACCGGTAGCACAGTCGATGAGGGCAGAATGCGTCCTCAAAAAGTCGAGCCCGAAGATTAGGTCAAGAGGGCAACTGGTCAATACGGTGAACAGGGCTGGAACCTGGCGGCCAGCATTTCCTATGCGAGCAGTGCACACTCCTGAAGGGAACAGCGGCGCCATTGGCGACGCGTACGGCTCGAGTGATGGCAGGCGTAAGAACTTTTTTGAGGCGACGACATAGGTTAGTGCTCATTATGGATACTTGCGCTCCAGTATCAATAATGCCGTGAACAGAAAACCATCTGCGTCTACTTCAATTAGGTTCGTGTTGGTGAGGAGCGTCAACGGAGGATTTGCACAGGACGAACTTGATGCAGCCCTACCTCCAAAAGCTGCACGGCCTAGTTTTCGGTCCGTCGGTCTGGCGAGAAAAAGCGGCGAGGCTGGGGTGACGGGGAGCGGCAGCGTTGAGGCGACGGCGATCGCATGGAGGAGCGGTGGCAGGGGCATCAGAAGTTGGGAACAGACGGCAAGGTGAATAACGCCGAGTGTCGGCGTATGGACGAGAAGCAGGGAATGAGCTCGAGTACGGCGGCATCCAGGTGGTGCGGCAGTGGCTGGCTACATGACCAACGCGGTTGCGGTGGCAGCGGAAGCAGATCTGTTTGTCGTGTGGGTTTCGCTATTCAGCAGGATTTTGCTATTTGGGAGCGAAAGAAGGGTGTTTACAGGTTGTGGATATGGGAATGGGTACCGAATCAGGTCGGGAAACAGAGCAACCGGTAGGGATGCCAAGGCTTGCAATTTCTTGCCGCACAACAGCTTGAATAACTCAAATAGTGGGGCCTCTTGGTCAGAGGTACAGTCAGGGGGTCGTGGATGAAGGCGGGCCGGACTCGCCGCTTCAATCTCATGGCGAACGATGCGTGTGACTTTCTCTTGAAGTGGTCGTGTGGCGGTAAGAGCGGAGCAAGAGGACGTGGCAGGGGTGTTTGGGAGCCGGGAACATTGTGGGAGGAATCGGCGGCTTTTGGCTACCTCGAAGGGGTGGCATTCTTTGACGATGGCGTCGACGGTGGAAACGTCCTTATAGACGAGCAAATTGAAGGAGTCGTCCGCAATTCCTTTAGGGTATGGCCCACCTTGTCAACCTCGGTCATGTGCTCGTAGATTTTCCGCAAAGCGTGAGCACTTCCTGTATGTAGGACACATACGATTGGGTCGACGACTGTACGCGGGTTGCGAGCTCTTTTCACGCAGCCTGTTGGTGACCTGACAAGTTGCCAAATAGGTCGCGAAGCCGCTCCTAGAAAATGTCCCAGCTGGACAGTTCATCTTCATGGGAGCGAAACCAGACATGTGTCCCGTCCAGATAGAAGATCACAGTGGCAAGCATGATGGTAGAGTCCCAGTGGTGGCTTTGGCTAACACGCTCATACATGCTGAGGCAGTCGTCGACGTCAACGTCATTTTGGGCGGAGAATTTCCCAGGATCATGGAGACTATGAACCGTAACGTACGTTGTGGTAGGCGCCGCAGATGTAGGTGATGACGGGGTGGTTCCATCGGAAGCCATGGCTGAGAAGACGACGGTGCGGCCGCTTCGGAGCTCCGTGGCGAGGACGGCGAACGTTCCGCCTCCACCACAATGTTACGCGAAGGACGAGTTAGCGAGACGAGTACCATATACAGGTTGTATTTACAAGAGTGGTTGCAGCGCTGACCGGTCAGGTTCACAGCGCGAGCCGAGTTTGTTCTTCCTCTTTGCTTGAGTGATGGCACCCACGCGCCTCGTTCAAACAAGCAAATACCACACGCGTGTAGCAATATATTGTAAAAAATATTTTAATAAATTACAACGCTTATTAGGGACGGAAACAGCTTCACTTGCATGCAAAGGTCATAAATATATACAGGGTGCCCTATCATGCACCAACGTTAAAATAAAGGGCAATGTGTTACTCGAAGTTAGTGCATTTTGCTTTCAGTACACTGGAGTAGCTGTCAGTAATTTTTTCGCTACTAAGATTTTATTAGGCAAATACATTTCATTATGTAGCGCGAGACGTACTATCCTAATTATAATAATTATAATATTTGGGGTTTTACGTGCCAAAACCACTTTCTGATTATGAGGCACGCCGTAGTGGAGGACTCCGGAAATTTTGACCACCTGGGATTCTTCAACGTGCACCTAAACCTAAGCACACAGGTGTTTTCGCATTTCGCCCCCATCGAAATGCGGCCGCCGTGGCCGGGATTCGATCCCGCGACCTCGTGCTCAGCAGACCATAGCCACTGAGCAACCACGGCGGGTATCCTAATTATCAAAGTGTCAATGAGGCATTTAAAGGTAGAGCGCTGGGACATCTAACGGCTGTAATTTGGTGAAGTACTAATTGCGTACTATTTTTTTTCGCGATTGATATATTAACCCTGCGAAATAGGGAAATTACCAGGTAAACGCGCTCCCACCCGCATCATAAAGCAGCGCCCTCGAACATGCTCCCACTGAGTTATCCAGAACGAAATAAAGGAAATCAGGAAAATCATCGTGATTGAACTAGTGCTTTATCTGCCGCATCCCGGCCGAAGTAACATGTCGCGTTTGGTGTTTGTTGGAAACAAGCTGTGAGAGCTCCTGTCTTAACGTAGATAAAGTACATATGGTTCTTTTTTTTGCCACGCAAACTATCACCACAATATCGAATTGATAGCGTGAGGGCAAAGATTTAAAGATGCCTTCTGTTTCGTCCCAGTCTCCATGTCTTTTTCTAATGAGCAGAAGGAAAACATGATCCTTGCCATGGGAGCTGCATATGGCAACAAGTGGACGGAATATGTCAAGAACTGTATATATATATATATATATATATATATATATATATATATATATATATATATATATGTATCAGTCATGGAAGTGTCGTGGTAGACCAAACGCATCAAGTATCATCCGAAAATATGAAAACCTGATACAATCCGGCAGCTTCAAGAAACAGCGGCGGAAAACTTCATTTTTGAGTCCTACCCTACGCACGAATGTTCTAGCATTTACTTGGCAGCAGCGGCCAGATTGCAGCTCGCTAACAAGACGTGGCACGCCGGTTGCCTTCGTTGGGCCGACATTCCGCTGTCTGCGCAATTCACGGTGGCTCTCCTCATCGCAAAGATCGGTGACGTGACGTAACGTGAGCCCTGCACTCCCAGGGGCCCCTCATCAGCTGCTGCGGATATAAATCGAGGAACCGACTGAGCACCGATTACTTGGCAGCAGCGGCAGCGGCCAGATGGCAGCGCGCGAACAAGACGTATTCTTCGCAGGTGTGTGTGCTTTTCTTTATATTTCTTTTCATTGCTGCCGCCACCGCAGTGCTTTGCTTTTCAGTGAACTGCTTTGACCATGTCTAAGGAGCTGAGTGCTATTTTTGAAGAATTTAAGCGTGAACCGGAGGGCGGAACTGAAGGAGTTCCGGGATGGCTTTGATTGTGATTTCCGAAAAGAAATGCGAGAAATTAAAGCTAGCGTGGTAAGTACCAATAAGGCGGATGATGATGTGACTGCCGATAATCGGCTCTTGAAAGGAACCAACACCAGGCTAGAAACACGCCGCAGTGACCTGTCTCAGCAGGTCAAAGAGCAGGAAAACAGGCTTGTTCAGCTTGAGCAACACTCCCGTCTTGCAAACTTTGAGATTAAAGGACTGCATTTCCGTAAGGAAGAAGGTCTTCCGAAGTAATCTATAAATTTGCCAAGTCATTCAAGAACGCGTAACACCTGCTGATATCGAAGTCGTACATCGAGTTCCTACAGCTAAGAGTACAAATAACATTGTTGCAGAGTTCGCCAGTCGCAAGAAACGGGACGTGTTCCTTGAAAAGACGCGCCCTACTGGGCTCGTAGGCGGCCATCTTGGTTCACAGGCTGAGGTCTTGATCGATAGGCATTTGTATGTATCTTTGAAACGCCTGTTAGGTCAAGCAACTGCTCGTAAGCGCGAAGTAAACGGGAAATATGTGTGGGTGCGCAATGGAAAGATGTTGGCCCGGCACTCTGATAATGCACCTTGTATATTAATATTCTACGAAGCGACGATATTGCCAGAATTTGGCACATGCTTATAATAATGCACCGTGAGGTCTGTTTTGTACCGTTCTTATCATTCTGTGACGTGAAGCTAACTACGGCCGCTCTAGCCTATTCTTGTTTACGCCATCGAGAGTGTATATTGTGTAGCTATGTGCACCCCCAGTTGCGAAGCCATCACGTTGAGCCATGTCAATTTCACATGTGAAGCACTTGCGCGTTCCCTCGCTCTTTATCTACAAATGATTCCCACTTCTCTGCCAGTACTATGTCTGTTTGCGTCATGGCTGCTGTAAATTACTATTATGATCGGGCCATGCCATGCGACATCAGCAACAGTGCGAACGCCAACAATTTTTGCCGCGGTGTATTTTAATATTCGTTCAATGAAAAATAAGCACGACGAGATTAAAAGTTTTTAGGCAACCTTGCGGTGGCGTTTGATTGTTTTCTATTCACCGAAACGTTGTGTCAGCATGAAGTAGACCTGCTCAAATTACCATCTTACACCACCTTTTTTCTCAGTCAGGCTCGAAAAACGTCATGAGTAATTATCGCCCCCTCTCTATTCTACCCTTTTTTCGAAAGTGCTAGAAAAAAATTCTGCTCAAAGGTATGCAGAACTTTTTTGATGCTAATTAGCGAATCTCACTATCTCAATTCGGCTTCCGTAAAGGTTTTTCTTCACAATAAGCTTTATTAGTCCAAAAAGAAATTATTTTACAGAATATTGAAAACGAACTCTTAACAATAGGAATCTTTGTGGATTTTAGTAAGGCTTTTCATTGCCTACACCATAATATTCTCTTAGATAAGTTAAAGAAGTACGGGGTCAGGGGAAGGACACTTCAAATTTTTAGATAATATCTTAAAGACCGTGAAACAAATAGTCAACTTAGACAGGTATTGTTCTTCCAAACGTTATCTGATATGCGGCGTCCCTCAGGGCAGCATATCTGGACCTTTCTTGTTTTCAATATATCCATAAACGATGTGGTAATAATTTTAACAGAAGATGATTTTGGAATTTATGCCGACGACCACTTCCCTATTTATTTCTCGTCTTTCGGCTACACAAAATAATTTCAAAAGCAAAGAATACCCTAAACAGCCTTTCAAATTGGTCTAAACTAAACAATCTCAAAATAAATACAACTAAGTCAAAAGCTGTTCTTTTCCGCACTATAAATCGTCACAGAGGGACTAACTTAACCCTTAACTCTGAACTTAACGTTACAGCGCAAATACCTAAGATGACCCACAAAAAGAAAGGCACAACACACACTGGCGCTGTGTCCAGCGCCAGTGTGTGTTGTGTCTTTCTTTTTGTGGATCGTCTTAGGTGTTTGCGCTGCTACGTTAAGCTCACTATTATGTTCCAACTAGGCCCAAATGAAGTGTTACTTAACCATTAACCTAAGCAATAATATTATTGAGGTGGTCAGCCGCCAAAAAACACTGGGTGTTATAGTTGATGAGCACCTTCGATGGACTGAGCACACTAATTACGTATCCCCCTAAGTTTATTAAAAGCAGTTGGAGCACTTTCTCGGTGTCGTGGCGTTCTTCCAGTACACATTAAAAATATATATGTTTCATTATTTCAATTACACATTGCGTATTGTCAACTTGTTTGGGGCACGGCATCGTCGACTGACATGAAAAGAATTGTGAGCCTGAAAAAGAAATCGATTCGCCTTCTTGCTGACGAAGAGTTCTGCGCACTCTCTAAACCACTTTTTATTCGGTTAAAAACTCTGCCCATCAGTGTGATGCTACCGAACATTATTGTTTCTTTATTCCACACTAAAGCCACGCTTCGTACTAACTTCCATATCACAATAACAGCGCTCAAAGAACGCGTAACGGCAGCCAACACTCGACAGTTAGAATAGTGGTGTCTTCCCAAAGCTAGATAAACACTCGAATCTCGGCTGTGCGATATATGCCGATGACATCACGTTCTGGGCTCACCAGGGGTCCTATGGGGACAAGCAAGAAACTCTTCAAGAGCCCATAGACGCCGTCGTGAAATACTCCAGGGTGGCGGATATGGCATGCGCACCCGAAAAATCAGAATTCATTCGAGTACGTGCGAAATACGCAAGAAAGAAGGACAGGGTGCCACTCACTCTTACTCTCGACGGGGCGCCAATTCGTGAAGGGGTGACACTCAGAATATTGGGGATGTGGATACAGCAGAACGCTGGAACATCCCACACCCTGCAAAAACTAAAGGCAGTCAGAGGAAACATGGCCAGAATGATACGGAGAGTGGCGAGAAGCGGAGACGGCCTAACTGAGGAGGAGACCATCAGCCTGGTTCATGCATTCGTACTTAGCCGAATCACATACGCCCTTCCGTATCAGGGTTTGACAAACCAAGAGATTATACAGGCAAACACAATAATAAGAAAAGCCTTCAAAGCCGCCCTTGGTCTTCCCGAATGCGCTCGTACAGAGAGATTCGAGGGACTGGGTCTGCACAATACTTTTGATGAGTAGGCAGTCGCGACGATATGTGCTCAAAAGAACGACTTTGTTCTTCAACTCAGGCCAGGGAAGTATTGGCAAGGTTCGGCTTTCACCTGAGACCCCAGAATTACGGAGAGGAAACGGCACAGATAGACCGCAACGTTCGATCGCACATCGCGGTGGCCCCAATTCCCCAAAACATGCACCCAAAGTACAATCCCGGACGACGCAGAGCCAACTTCTCTTCGCAAACGTTTTCGCAAGGGACCGGGGGTGTATTATACGGATGCCAGTCGAGCCAGCTCAGACACTTTCACCCTAGTCTCTATATGCAAGAACAACATAACAACGGCATTCTTCAAAACCGCCTCGGCATGCGTGGCAGAGTCTGCAGCCATCGCCTTGGCCATTCAGGACGCCGAGCGCCAAACCAATTCGGCTGTCATGTTATCCGACTCACAAGCGTCTTGCCGTCTATTTCTACATGGAACGGCACCCAAATCAATTATCAAAATTTTAGGCAATCAACTAGAGGGGCACCACACTATCATGTGGTGTCCGGCACACAAGCGACTGGCAGGAAACGCGAGGGCAGACCGTATTGCTCGAGGATTAAACGTCCGAGCAATGGCTTGGCCTAGCGACAACCTTCCACCGAATCATCGTGCCATCCTCCTACAGCAAAGGCAGGAGCGGAGACGTTTTGGACATCCTCACTCCGATTTAAACTGCCGACAGGAGAGGGACTGGCTTCGTATTCAGACGAATACATACCACAACCTGCACCACCTACACAGAATACACACCACGAGGTTCACTGACGAGTGCCCCAGGAGGCCTTCACAAATAATAATAATAATAATAATAAATAATAATAATAATAATAATAATAATAAAAATAATAATAACTGACACACATCCGAAAAGCAAAACAAAGAAACGGGCCTGTCTAAGTCCACGAGGACTTGTGCGACTAGGCCCGGCAGAGTCGATACAGCGATGTGGTAACATATTTACATAAAAAGTGAAAAGGTAGACATTTACATAATAACACGTCTTTTTTTCAACTTTAAGAAGACTGTTTGGTAGTATTACCCGTTAACAGATAATGCCATAGTAAATAAAGAAAAACACAAACAACTGAAGTAAAGATCAGGACTAAATTTCAACATTTCATCAATAATTTCTTCAACTGTTTTTTCGAAGTTGCCAAGAAGAATTCATCGGTCAAATCGTTAAATATTTTTGGGATGTATACACTTCTTCTCGCTTCACCATACTTAGTAGTGGAATAGGGTACCTTAAAACGTTTTTTATTTCTTAACAATCGAGGTGCATCGTATGCCTCTTTGAATTCATCGCTCCAGTTATGCCGCATAATAACAGTTCTGGGAAATAAATCCTGCAATGTGTAAAATCCTAATTCCTGAAAAATATTATTGTCGTTATGTGTAGTACCATAAGCCACGTTTCTTAATATATTTTTTAGTAGTTTATCAATCCGATTTTTCCAGTGCTCTGTACAAAAGGCGAAGATCGTTATCCCATACCTCAGCACACTGTACGCTAGTGCATGCACTATCATTTTCTTGACCGGTAGAGGTACTAAACCCTTTATGTTGAAAAGCAAATACGCAACACTACGTAGTTTGCCACAGAAAAACACCATGTGATGTTGCCAAGACATGCCGCTGTTGAACGTTATACCCAGGTATTTGAATGTCTCCACATATTCTATAGCAGTACATTTATATGAAATACGTACAATGTTCATTATGTAGAAATATTGGCAAGTTTATTTTATGAGTTTTTAATGGACTACGAAAGCACATGATTTTGCTTTTCTTAGCATTGATATAAACACAGTTTTCTTCAAACCATTGCATAGCCTTATGGACTGCATTTTGTTGGGCGCTAATAGCTTCTTTATAATGCATATGACGAGTGAGTAGAACTGTATCATCTGCATATTGATACACAGTGGCCTTTGTAATTATCGTGGGAAAGTCGTTCATAAATAAATTGAATAAAAGAGGTGACAACACGGATCCCTGTGGAACCCCAGCTGTAATATATTTTTTAGCGCTAACAATTTCTTTACTGCCCCTGACTACCTGTGATCTATCCTGTAAATCATTGCAAATAATATCAAAAAAGGGTCCCCTGAAACCCAAACGAAACAACTTTTCCAATAAAATATCGTGATTTACAGTTTCGAACGCTTTTGCTAAATCTAAAAACAAAGCACAACTATACAGGTTCTTATCTAGAGCAGAATATAATTCATCGGTCAACTCTTCTAACAGTGTAATATTACCTCGCTCAGCAACAAATCCAAACTGTCTTGGTGTAAGGATTGAAAATTTCTTTAAGAAGGAAGTCATACAATCAAACAGAAACTTTTCCAGTATTTGAGAGAGTATAGGCAAAACAGAGATAGGTCTATAGTTTTCAACTTCATCTTTTTTTCCTGCTTTATAGAGTGGCTTAACAATCGCCGTTTTTAATGTCTCCGGAATGGATGCGGTGCTTATAAAACCATTAATCATAAAAAAGAGTATGTCTGCTAATGTATCAAAATTTCTTCTGAGTGTGGCCACAGCCAACACATCTATACCAGGTTGTTTATTAGGTCGGAAACGAAAAATTATTCGCCTCAGATCTTCCTTTGAGAACGTGGGCAAAAAAGCAGATGCTTGAAGAGTTTGCTTGAGTGAGCAAGTGTGTATCTGCGACTGCGCAGTGTTAGAAAAACGCGTGAAAAAATTATTGAAATTATCTACTACTATATCTGGCTTCTCTGAAAAAGATTCTAAGAAATTCGCAGGTGCCGCAGTACTGCCTCGGAGCGTATTTATTAAAGCCCAAGTTCTTGCAGATTTTTTGTGTGCTTGATTAAATCTGTCTAAGAAATACCGCCGTTCTGCTGATCTCAAGAGGGCAGCGGCCCTATTCCTCGCCATCTTATATTCCGTTTTCAAGTCTTGATTTTTCGGCGGACGCCTGCTCCTTTTCCACAACCAGTCTCTGTTGGAAATAGCTCTCATTATGTCGGCTGTGAACCAGGGATAACTTTTTCTTTGTTTTTTGGTTATTGTGTACATACTAGAAAGTTAAAATTTTTTCAGCTGCTCACAAAATCTTTCATAAACTTTAGCATAATTACAATCCTTAATCATTTCCGTCCAGTCAAACTGTGCGATCAAATGATCAAATGTTTTCCTGTTGAAATTCTGCACTTCTAATTGATTACTGTCATGTTTTTCTTCTGATTTGTCCTTTCGGGGAAGGGTAAAAGTGCCTTAAAGCGACGTGCGACAAAATGGTGATCCGCTATCTTTTGCCTTAAGATACATGCCTCTAAAGAATATTTCGGTGCTCTTATTGCTATGTGGTCTAGACAGGAGGATACTAGTCTATTTTGTAAGAGTTCTTCTCTTGTAGGTTGATTTATAGTCATTTGTAAGCCATAGGTTGATAAGATGGAGAGGCAATCCGACACGGTAGTCGAGCTGGTGTTCAATATAATAATGTTTAGGTCACCCGCCAAACAAATCTGATCTGCTGTTTTGTGGCCTTCTAAAATTTCTTCAAGTTCACGCAAGAACCGTGTGACACTGTTATTAGGCGGACGATAAATAGCTATCAACAATAATTCTGTGTTAGTAAGCGTAATTTTTACTGTCAAACTTTCGGCGTGGTTTAAAGAAATGTCCATAACCACATTGTCATATCTTATCTTAACAAACAATGCTAAACCCCCTCCTCGTCGTTTCTGTCGTGACATGAAATGGGCTTTGTAACCCTTTAATTTGTAAATGTTAGTGCAGTCCTCTGGTACATTTGTTTCCACTATTATAAATGCATCTACTACATCTGCGACTGATTCCGGTACCTCTCTCAATTCCTCCCAATATTTTCGTAGACTTCTGACATTAATACTAATTACTGTGAAACCGTGTTCACGGCTGGTAGGAAATATATCTTTGAACTCACTGAAATTTGAAACAGAGGAAAAATACGTTGCCATGTTGCTTATGAAAGTTTAAGAATATCGGCTAGACTCTTAATTCGGATCAGGGGTGCATCTTCATTCTTCTTCACGAAAATACTTCCGCCCTTCACTCATGAAAATTTGTAGTTCTTTTCTTTTGCTGTAGTTCTAGCTCGCCAAAACAGATTTCGGTTCATTCTTGTCAGATTATCATTGATGAAAAGCCTCGGCAGCTGTCCAATTTGATGCAGGCGTCTTAGCTTCCCCTGCGCATCAAATCACGCATCCCTTGCGGTCACGGAAGAAAAACGTACTAGTACTGTTGGGTTCGTCTTATGTTTGTTTGTTAAGCGATGCACCGCCTCGATATCAGAGCTACAGGAATCTGATAGCTCCAGTTTGCTGGCTATGTTCGATAAGACTTCTTTTAGGTTTTCCTCGTGTTTGACAGGTAGCCCTTAAATTTCCATATTTACTTTTCTGCCATACTGTTCGCTCTCACTTAGATCCTGTTGCAGCTGCTGCAGCTGTTCCGCCTGTGTTTACAGCTGCGTTTTCATGTCAGTAATTTGTGCTTCACGCACAGCTTCCCGTTTTTTACTGGCGGAAAGCTGTGCTAACATTATGTCGTATTGTTTAGACAAAAAGGAGACTGTTTCTTCTAGGTCTTTCATTGTTATGCTCAAGTTTGTGAATTCTGCTTTCAGGAGGAGCAGAGAATCTACTTTTCCATGTAAAGTCAGCAAAGAGGTCAAAGTTTGCTTAGTACCTGCCAGCTCTGACATTAACGTGGCTTCTGAAGTGTCTTCTTCTGGAGTCGTACTCGTAGACTGTGAGCACGCCCCCCCCCCCCCTCGTTGCTTTACCGCGCGACACGTTTTGCACACCCATGATTCACGTTTACTTTGGCTCTTCGCTGCGAAAGTATCTTGAGCTACACCTGAGCAATGTTAACCCAAATGATATGGCTTCCCGCACTCCGAACACGTAATGAAACGACCATCATCGGGTAGCAGTTTGTTACAAGCAATGCAATTGTCCATAATAACACTTAACAAGATACATTCTGCAGTCGGCGGCCAACACCCTTAGTTAGAATCACAACGTAAATACAGTACCTGTAAAATATGCGTGTTAATGTCCGGTTGTTGAATCGCCGCCGACTGCAGAGCGTCCCGTGCTACAGGCTGTTTAAGTAGGCGTTTCTACCAGGGTTTCCAGAGGTTGGTGTGATTTCCCAAAAGCCTTCTGCGATAACGTTTCTGAAGTGGTGATGGCTTGAAAGCCGGATGAATGCCCAATCCAGCAGTATAATCTTCTCGGATGATAACACGTGCGAGCCTGTAAAATATGCGTGTTAATGTCCGGTTGTTGAATCGCCGCCGACTGCAGAGCGTCCCGTGCTACAGGCTGTTTAAGTAGGCGTTTCTACCAGGGTTTCCAGAGGTTGGTGTGATTTCCCAAAAGCCTTCTGCGATAACGTTTCTGAAGTGGTGATGGCTTGAAAACCGGATGAATGCCCAATCCAGCAGTAGAATCTTCTCGAATGATAACACGAGCGAGCCTGTAAAATATGCGTGTTAATGTCCGGTTGTTGAATCGCCGCCGACTGCAGAGCGTCCCGTGCTACAGGCTGTTTAAGTAGGCGTTTCTACCAGGGTTTCCAGAGGTTGGTGTGATTTCCCAAAAGCCTTCTGCGATAACGTTTCTGAAGTGGTGATGGCTTGAAAACCGGATGAATGCCCAATCCAGCAGTAGAATCTTCTCGAATGATAACACGAGCGAGCCTGTAAAATATGCGTGTTAATGTCCGGTTGTTGAATCGCCGCCGACTGCAGAGCGTCCCGTGCTACAGGCTGTTTAAGTAGGCGTTTCTACCAGGGTTTCCAGAGGTTGGTGTGATTTCCCAAAAGCCTTCTGCGATAACGTTTCTGAAGTGGTGATGGCTTGAAAACCGGATGAATGCCCAATCCAGCAGTATAATCTTCTCGGATGATAACACGTGCGAGCCTGTAAAATATGCGTGTTAATGTCCGGTTGTTGAATCGCCGCCGACTGCAGAGCGTCCCGTGCTACAGGCTGTTTAAGTAGGCGTTTCTACCAGGGTTTCCAGAGGTAGGTGTGATTTCCCAAAAGCCTTCTGCGATGACGTTCCTGAAGTGGTGATGGCTTGGAAACCGGATGAATGCCCAATCCAGCAGTATAATCTTCTCGGATGATAACACGTGCGAGCCTGTAAAATATGCGTGTTAATGTCCGGTTGTTGAATCGCCGCCGACTGCAGAGCGTCCCGTGCTACAGGCTGTTTAAGTAGGCGTTTCTACCAGGGTTTCCAGAGGTTGGTGTGATTTCCCAAAAGCCTTCTGCGATAACGTTTCTGAAGTGGTGATGGCTTGAAAACCGGATGAATGCCCAATCCAGCAGTATAATCTTCTCGGATGATAACACGTGCGAGCCTGTAAAATATGCGTGTTAATGTCCGGTTGTTGAATCGCCGCCGACTGCAGAGCGTCCCGTGCTACAGGCTGTTTAAGTAGGCGATTCTACCAGGGTTTCCAGAGGTTGGTGTGATTTCCCAAAAGCCTTCTGCGATAACGTTTCTGAAGTGGTGATGGCTTGAAAACCGGATGAATGCCCAATCCAGCAGTAGAATCTTCTCGAATGATAACACGAGCGAGCCTGTAAAATATGCGTGTTAATGTCCGGTTGTTGAATCGCCGCCGACTGCAGAGCGTCCCGTGCTACAGGCTGTTTAAGTAGGCGTTTCTACCAGGGTTTCCAGAGGTTGGTGTGATTTCCCAAAAGCCTTCTGCGATAACGTTTCTGAAGTGGTGATGGCTTGAAAACCGGATGAATGCCCAATCCAGCAGTATAATCTTCTCGGATGATAACACGTGCGAGCCTGTAAAATATGCGTGTTAATGTCCGGTTGTTGAATCGCCGCCGACTGCAGAGCGTCCCGTGCTACAGGCTGTTTAAGTAGGCGTTTCTACCAGGGTTTCCAGAGGTTGGTGTGATTTCCCAAAAGCCTTCTGCGATGACGTTTCTGAAGTGGTGATGGCTTGGAAACCGGATGAATGCCCAATCCAGCAGTATAATCTTCTCGGATGATAACACGTGCGAGCCTGTAAAATATGCGTGTTAATGTCCGGTTGTTGAATCGCCGCCGACTGCAGAGCGTCCCGTGCTACAGGCTGTTTAAGTAGGCGTTTCTACCAGGGTTTCCAGAGGTTGGTGTGATTTCCCAAAAGCCTTCTGCGATAACGTTTCTGAAGTGGTGATGGCTTGAAAACCGGATGAATGCCCAATCCAGCAGTATAATCTTCTCGGATGATAACACGTGCGAGCCTGTAAAATATGCGTGTTAATGTCCGGTTGTTGAATCGCCGCCGACTGCAGAGCGTCCCGTGCTACAGGCTGTTTAAGTAGGCGTTTCTACCAGGGTTTCCAGAGGTTGGTGTGATTTCCCAAAAGCCTTCTGCGATAACGTTTCTGAAGTGGTGATGGCTTGAAAACCGGATGAATGCCCAATCCAGCAGTAGAATCTTCTCGAATGATAACACGAGCGAGCCTGTAAAATATGCGTGTTAATGTCCGGTTGTTGAATCGCCGCCGACTGCAGAGCGTCCCGTGCTACAGGCTGTTTAAGTAGGCGATTCTACCAGGGTTTCCAGAGGTTGGTGTGATTTCCCAAAAGCCTTCTGCGATAACGTTTCTGAAGTGGTGATGGCTTGAAAACCGGATGAATGCCCAATCCAGCAGTAGAATCTTCTCGAATGATAACACGAGCGAGCCTGTAAAATATGCGTGTTAATGTCCGGTTGTTGAATCGCCGCCGACTGCAGAGCGTCCCGTGCTACAGGCTGTTTAAGTAGGCGTTTCTACCAGGGTTTCCAGAGGTTGGTGTGATTTCCCAAAAGCCTTCTGCGATAACGTTTCTGAAGTGGTGATGGCTTGAAAACCGGATGAATGCCCAATCCAGCAGTATAATCTTCTCGGATGATAACACGTGCGAGCCTGTAAAATATGCGTGTTAATGTCCGGTTGTTGAATCGCCGCCGACTGCAGAGCGTCCCGTGCTACAGGCTGTTTAAGTAGGCGTTTCTACCAGGGTTTCCAGAGGTTGGTGTGATTTCCCAAAAGCCTTCTGCGATGACGTTTCTGAAGTGGTGATGGCTTGGAAACCGGATGAATGCCCAATCCAGCAGTATAATCTTCTCGGATGATAACACGTGCGAGCCTGTAAAATATGCGTGTTAATGTCCGGTTGTTGAATCGCCGCCGACTGCAGAGCGTCCCGTGCTACAGGCTGTTTAAGTAGGCGTTTCTACCAGGGTTTCCAGAGGTTGGTGTGATTTCCCAAAAGCCTTCTGCGATAACGTTTCTGAAGTGGTGATGGCTTGAAAACCGGATGAATGCCCAATCCAGCAGTATAATCTTCTCGGATGATAACACGTGCGAGCCTGTAAAATATGCGTGTTAATGTCCGGTTGTTGAATCGCCGCCGACTGCAGAGCGTCCCGTGCTACAGGCTGTTTAAGTAGGCGTTTCTACCAGGGTTTCCAGAGGTTGGTGTGATTTCCCAAAAGCCTTCTGCGATGACGTTTCTGAAGTGGTGATGGCTTGGAAACCGGATGAATGCCCAATCCAGCAGTATAATCTTCTCGGATGATAACACGTGCGAGCCTGTAAAATATGCGTGTTAATGTCCGGTTGTTGAATCGCCGCCGACTGCAGAGCGTCCCGTGCTACAGGCTGTTTAAGTAGGCGTTTCTACCAGGGTTTCCAGAGGTTGGTGTGATTTCCCAAAAGCCTTCTGCGATGACGTTTCTGAAGTGGTGATGGCTTGGAAACCGGATGAATGCCCAATCCAGCAGTATAATCTTCTCGGATGATAACACGTGCGAGCCTGTAAAATATGTGTGTGAATTTCCGGTTGTTGAATCGCCGCCGAATAATAATAATAAATAATAATAATAATAATAATAATAATAATAATAATAATAATAATAATAATAATAATAATAATAATAATAATAATAATAATAATAATAATAATAATAAGACTTGTTACGCCCACTGCAGGACAAAGGCGTCTCCCATCCTTCAACTTCCCCGGTCATGTACTAATTGTGGCCATGCCGTGCCTGCAAACTTCTTAATCTCATCCGCCAACCTAACTTTCTGCCGCCCCCTGCTACGCTTCCCTTCCCTTCGAATCCAGTCCGTCACCCTTAATGACCATCGGTTATCTTCCCTCCTCATTACATGTCCTGCCCATGCCCCATTTCTTTTTCTTGATTTCAACTAAGATGTCATTAACTCGCGTTTGTTCCCTCACCCAATCTGCTCTTTTCTTATCCCTTAACGTTACACCTATCATTCTTCTTTCCATAGCTCATTGCGTCGTCCTCAATTTAAGCAGAACCCTTTTTGTAAGCTTCCAGGTTTCTGCCCCGTACGTAAGTACTGGTAAGAGACACAGCTGTTATACACTTCTCTCTCGAGGGATAATGGCAACCTGCTGTTCATGACCTGAGAATGCCTGCCAAACGCACCCCGGCCCATTCTTATTCTTCTGATTATTTCCGTCTCAGGATCCGGAACCGCCGTCACTACCTGCCCTAAGTAGATGTTTTCGCTTACCACTTCCAGTTCCTCACTACCTATTGTAAATTGCTGTTCTCCTGCAAGACTGTTAAACATTACTTTAGTTTTCTGCAGATTAATTTTCAGACCCACTTTTCTGCTTTGCCTCTCCAGGTCAGTAAGCGTGCATTGCAGTTTGTCCCCTGAGTTACTAAGCAAGGCAATATCATCAGCGAATTGCAAGTTACTAAGGTATTCTTCGTTAACTCTTATCCCCCATTCTTCCCAATCCAGGTCTCTGAATACCTCTTGTAAACACGCTGTGAATAGCATTGGACAGATCGTATCTCCCTGCCTGACGCCTTTCTTTTTTGGGATTTTGTTGCTTTCCTTATGGAGGACTGTCCGCACATAGACAGCCCCATATTACACCAACATCCACTAATGAGGAATAGGCAGTGGGAGGCATGGCTTGCGGACGAGGGCCGGGAAAGCGAGTTGGCTCTTCTGGACCAAGCCCAGCGAGCCGCTCGTGCCAGTGAGGTCCTGGAATAGGGGCTCCAACCATTATGCCTTATTTTATTTATATTCAATAAAATTTTCACTCACTCACTCACTCACTCACTCACTCACTCACTCACTCACTCACTCACTCACTCACTCACTCACTCACTCACTCACTCACTCACTCACTCACTCACTCACTCACAAAACTCGAATTACTGTCAACAAGTGTTAAAGTATGTAATAGATTATACCCTGAACGCTACTACAACCTTAATTGATGGCGCCGCAGTGAATAAACGTGCTTTAATGGAACACTTCTAAAAATAATTGCTTAATCGGTAGCAGATTTATATCACGTAGTTCACATTCGGTGTTGTGCGTTGTTTTGTGTGGATTATATTGGAATGATCTTGGAGGCATTGTCTAATTTCATTTTTTTTCTCTCCCTCTCCGTTTTTCTAGCACTTCATTCTTCCCAAAATATTTAACTAGAAGGTATACATGTGTGCACCTGACTGGTGTGTATATGTGCCATGTGCGTGTGTATCTGTGAATGTATGTGTGTGTACGTATGTGTATATATATGCATATGTATACGTATATATGTGCGTAGATAAGGGCGTATACGCACCGCTTCTACGGGTGTCTGCGCGTGTACGTGTGAATATAACATGTCAGTGTACAATATAGTTTTTTATAGGTGTATGTATACGTAAAAATTTTTTCTTCTCGTTCTTCGCAGCTTGGTGCGAGCGGTTCCTTTGTTTTTTTTCGTATTGCTTTTTTTCTTGTACGAGTGTACGACATACACTGTTGTTTTGCCGCTGTTTACGCTGCCTGCAGGGCCCCAGGCCTCGTCAAGCTGTTCAATGAGAAGCTTTTTGTCCGGGGTCCATTTTTCCTTGAGGGAAATAAAAACAGTTTCCGATTCCGATGTCCTTAAACCCTCATGATAGCGCGCGGGACGTGGCCGCCCAGGTACGCATTTCCAAGTTGGAGAACTGTGCCTACGCGAAAGAATTGCATCAAGCTACCGAGGAGGTTCGGGTACCAACTCTTCTTTTGTGCACGGGTGTTCAAGCTCGACGCGAGCTGGCGTCTTTCAACTTGTCGGGCCGAAGACTTTAAGTCGTACAGCGTTGTTAAAAGCAAGTTCACCTCGTATTTCAAGCACCCGTTAAACGAAGATCACGAGAGCTATCGTTTTCACAAACGGACGCAGCAAGGAGACGAAAGCGTCAATGCTTTTTATTACGCGTTGCGAATCATGGTAAAAAGATGCAACTACGGCTCAACGTCCATCGAGGACAGGCTCGTTCGAGACCAATTTATCGTTGGTCTGTTGGACAGCAAGTTATCGGAACAACTCTGCCGCACTTCCGGCTTGATAAAGCGCTTCTGCATTAACGGCTACACGAAGATGCCGAACGAGAAAAACGAGAAAGCCAGTTGTCTGGGCCAGTCACCGTTGGTGTAGCGAAACATGGATCAACGAGAAGGCAGTCACGTAATTAAGCGTTGGGATCAAGAGAAACGTTCCTCGCCGGCGCGCGCATATCCTGTCACTTCAACGGACGAGAAGAGCTTGAGCGGAATTTTTGTCCTGCAAAAGAAGCTGTTTGCAAGTTTTGCAAAAAGAACGGATACTTCGAAGCAGTTTGCTAAGTCAAACAACGCTCGCAAAGCTGACATTCACATGCAATCGAGATGCATGCTGTCAAGAGCAGTCATGAGGCAAAGGCTAAGTTTGTTTGGGTCCACGTGAATGGAGTCCAACTCAAGTTCAAGGTCGACTCAGCAGCGGAAGAAACCGTCGTTCCAAGCACTTTTCCAGAAGCACCGTCGCGACTTGGTCATCTCGCCGGTCCAGGAAATTTCCTTTGAAAGTAACGGGCGAATTCACAGCCACGTTGGAGTGGAAGAGCCGCACCTGGGGGGGGGGGGGGGTATACGTTATGCCTTCGCAGTTTGCAACTACGCTACCCTGGCACCTCGCATTGGGAGTCGTGAAGTTCATCGATACCGCACAGTGACCTGAAAAGCAAGCTAGCTCTGCAAGCGACGCAGCCCCTGGCCAGGACACCTTCGAAGGGCGTGGTACCGTTGGGGACGAGTACACTATTCGACTCAAGCCAAATTCCAGGCCATTTGTTCTCAGTGTACCTCGCAGAATTCTCATTCCTCTGTACTACCAGGTAAAGCAGGAGCTGAACCAGATGGAAAAACAAGGTGTTATGAGGGACATTACGAAGCCGACGCCGTGGTGGGCCGATCTGGTCACTGCACCGAAGGCATCAGGCGGCATCCGAGTATATTTGGACTTAACGAAGCTCAATAAAGTAGTTCTCCATGAAAAGCATGTGCTTGCAATGGTTTAATGGGTGCTCTGGCCACTGCGCGACGCCAAAGTGTTCTCGAAGCTGGATGCGACAGCAGGATTTCATCAAGTGCGATTGTCCCAGGAACGCCAAGGGTATACCACATTCATCACACCATTTGGACGCTACTGCTACTATCGTCTGCCTTTTGGCTTGATTTCAACACCAGAATACTTTCAGAGAGAAATGGCTCGAATTCTGGATAGGCAAACCAACGTCGTCAACATTATAGACGACATCCTGGTTTTTGACAAAGAGCGAGAAGAGCACGACAAGCGACTTGTGGAGGCTCTCGAACGTCTGAAGACAGCCGGAGTGAAACTCAACAAGTCAAAATGCTGCTTCAGTCAAGACAGAGTAGAGTTTCTGGGTGTGGTCATTGACGCCAACGGTATCTCGCCAAGTCCCAGCAAACTCGAAGCACTGCACAGATTGGAGCCACGTAAGGACGTTGCTGGGGTTAGGCGATTCCTCGGCATGGCTAATCATATTGGTCGCTTCCTGCCCAATCTTTCGCAAGCAACCGCCCCTGTTTGCGCCTTGCTACGCGAGCAAAGTGCATGGCAATAGGTACCGCTTCAAGAGACCGCTTTTAATTGGATAAAAACAATGCTCACCTGGCATCTGTGCGTCGCTAAGTACCATACCGGTGGTAATACCGTTGTCTCATGCGACGCGAGCTCATTTGGATTGGGGACGGTTCTTCTGCAGTACCAACCATGGAGCAGCGTGCGGTAGCGTGCGAATCCAGGTCGCTTACTGAAGCAGAACAGCGCTACCGCCAACCAGAGAAAGAGGCGCTGTTGGTAGCATGGGCAGTGAAACCTTTCGACCGTTATGTGCGTGGCCTAAACTTCCCGATAGAAACCGCTCCCCAGCCGCTGCTAACACTAGGAAATGCTGACTTGGACACGGTGCTCCCACGTATTCAAAAGTTTCGCATCAAACATATGCGTGGCCAATTTAGCGTGGTTTACATTCCTGGCAGACAGCTAGCCACAGCGGATGCTATTTCAAGGGCTCCGGATGAGAAGCCGTCGATCAATCCTGGGGATATGGTCGAGGAGCTTGCGAAATTTCAAGTTGCTATGGTCACAGGCACGAATCTGGTTACTGTAGATGATGTTCGCAGGCACCAAGAACTGGATTCGGAATGCAACCAGCTCGTCAAATACTGCACTCAAGGCTGACCTTGCCGAGACAGGCCTCTGGAGCACATCAAGAAGTACTGGAGCCATCGAGGTGACCTCTCTTTGTGCAACGGTGTCCTGCTAAACGGTAATCGCTCTGTCATCCCGGCTTTGCTTCGAAGGGATACACTCGAACTTATCCATGAAGGCCACCAGGGAAATAACCGATGCCGCCTAAGGGCCCAGGATTCCGTGTGGTGGCACGGACTTTCGCAGCAAGTACGAGGCGATCACTCGCTGCCGAGAGTGTGCAGTCACACGAGCGCAAAGAAGGGAGCCATTGGTGGCAATGAAGACTCCGGAACAACCGTGGCAAGAACTAGGAATTGACTCATTTAGTTACAAGGGACACAACTACCTACTAGTAGATTATCGTTCTCACTACCGTGATCTTTGCATCTATATGCGAACCACGAACTCTGAGGCGGTCGTCAGTGCAGCGAAAAGCATTTTTGCTCGTTTTGTCATTCCTACAGCAGTACGAAGTGATAATGGACCGTAATTTGCTTCACAAGCCTTTGGAGCTTTTTCGAAGCGCTATGACTTCCAGCACATCACCCCAACTCCAAGCTACTCGCAGTCAAACGATGAAGTTGAAGGGATGATGCGTACTATGAAAGGATTGTTTGCGTAAACAGACGATCCTTTTCAGGCTCTTCTGTCGTTCAGAGGCACTGCAGGCGTCACAGGGTTCAGCCCAGCACTGCTACTGTTGGGTCGCAGCTTGCGAACCAGGCTTCCCAAGACAGCGGACCGCCTGGAACCGAAGTGGCCTGCACCAGACGATGTCAAGTGCCAAGACGAAAAGGTGAGAAGACAGCAGAAGAAAAACATTGATTGCCGTCATGCCGCGACCGTTGTGCCTCCGCTGCAGCCGGGAGATACGGTGCTGGTTCGAGACATCAAGGACACGGCGTGTGTTCTATGGCCAGCCTTCAAGCCCCGCTCGTACGTCGTGTAAACACCCAACGGGGTGCTGGTGCGTAATAGGATGCATCTAGTGCCCTATTCAGACACAACGATGAGCCAGCTCAACGAGCCAGCTCGGAGTGAAAACCACTAGGAGCACGAAGAGCAGACCACGGTAACAGACACCACGGCAACAGCAACACCACAAGTCTCCAATGATTGTGGAGTCAGACTAACCAGGTTTGGGCGTTGAGTGAAGGCTCCGAGAAGACTTGATTTGTGAATCGTTTGGTGATTCATGTGTGCATATCTCGGGGGAGAGATGTAGCGGGTGCTGCGCGCCATGCGTTATATATGCATGGTGTTGTCCAATAAAGGTTTGTGCTTTCGTTCGGTCAACTCGGCTCCGAATCCATTGGGTAGACGCGGCTAGCGTCTGTCAGCACCTTACATCGTAAACAAAAGCCGATGAGTGACCGGACTTTTGAGCAGCATCATGCGCACAGATGATTCCAAATTTCGCAAAAACGCCTAGGTAAATTTGCATAATGCACACTATCGGAGGTACTCCAATCTACACTGGGTAAAGCGCAATCGGCACCAGTACGAGTGGTCACTGAACGTCTGGTTAGGAATTTACGCCGGTGCTATAATCGGTCCCATCTTCTGCGATCACACACTGACTGGACAGCGTTACGTGAAAAAAATCTTTGAGGGAGGTGGATAAGTTTCTCAGGGAAGTTCCGCTGTTACTTCTGTGGTATCAGCAATGTTATATCTGTTACATCTTGATCACTGTGGATTACAACTGATAAGAGAAAGGACAACGGACGCCATGGTGAGCGGGTTGAATCAGCACTGGCCTATCCCCCAGTTGGGAGTGGCGTTTATTGCGTAACTAGCAGAGGGAAACGTAGGGGGCGCTAGCGATTACATAATACACCGCCACACAAGAACTGACAACTAAAGACAAAAAAGAAACACACACATACAACAAGTTCACAGGAGAAATCTTGAAGGAATTCTCACTGGTCTTCCCGAGCGCGTCTTTGTCGGGAATGATCGCGTTGGCACCGTTCTCAGGTCTGAGGATCGGTCAGGCGGAAGACTTTGGCTTGAGGAATGGTGTGGCTCACTTTCTCCTCTTGACTCAACGGGATAATAGTCTTCAGGTGTTTCCTGGGGATCCCTTGAGTGGCGTCGCACTCGTAGGTGGTGTCGGTTGCGCATGTACGCTTGACCATTGGCTGCTGTGACTGTGTACCTCCATGGCTCTGGGCCTACTTGGGTTATGACTGCTTTTTCCCATTTCTTTCCATGCCAGAACCACACTGGTAGGTTCTTGCCCAATGGTGGCAGGTCTCGAGCATGCTGGTCTGCGTACTTGTGCTGTGCCTGCTGCCTTGTTTGAAGCTTCTTCTGGAGCACCTTATGGTGGTAGTGTGGTAACAAGGGTCTGGGATGGGCTAAAATAAACGTTCTTATCCTTCTTCCCATAAGCATCTCTGCTGGGGATAGGAGGCCATTCATCGGAGTTGCTGTGTGGTTCATGAGCACCATTGAGAGTTCCTTGCCCTCAGAAAGCGCTTTAGTCATTGTTGCTTTTATGGTCTGGACCGTTCTCTGAACTTGTCCATTTGAGCGAGGGATAAGAGGTGATGTTGGTTTGTGGACGATGTCCCATTCCTTGTTGAAGTTTCTAAACTCAGTGGAGTCAAATGGAGGTCCTTGATCAGTCACGACTTCTGAAGGTATGCCAAACCATGCATAGATGTCCTTGAGCACTGAGTTCCCAGGTGAGGCTGCAGTTGTTGACGTTTTCTTGACCCCTACAAACTTGGAGTAGTAGTCCACTAACAGCAAATATGTGGCACCATTGGGGTGGAAAAAATCCATTGCCACTTTTTCCCACGGACGTGTCGGCAGTTCTCTGTCAAGGAGCGGTTCTCGCTGATTAGCTCGCTGATGGCGTTGGCAGAGCTCACAACCAGACACCATCTCCTCAATGCCCTGGCTTATTCGAGGCCAGTAGACACTCTGACGAGCTGTATTCTTACACGAGACTATGCCACGATGGGTCATGTGGATCCTTGAGAGTACGTTCTTTTGGCATGCCTGGGGCACAACAAGTCGTTCACCATAACAGAGAAATCCATCAGTTGTGTACAGTTCACTCCTGATTGAATAGTAGGGCTTCACTATTGGTGGAACTTTTGAGATTTTGTCAGGCCAGCCTTTCTGGATGTACCAAGCTACACGTTGAAGTGTGCTATCAGTAGCTGTGCAGCTTCATATCTCAGCTAGCTTTGGGGTTGAGGCCTGCACCAATGTACAGGTCAGAACCTGATACTCTTGGTCTGAGGTCTTAATGGTTGCTGCTGGATCAGGGGCTCGAGGCAGCGTGTCTGCAACTGTTAGGACTTTACCAGGCACGTACACCAACTTCACATTGTAGCCCTGCAGTCGAAGTAGTAGGCGTTGTAGCCTGGGAGAAACTTTGTGGAAATCCTTACACTGAAGACCGATGAGAGGTTTGTGATCAGTCTCAACCACAATGCTGCGACCACAGACATAATAATGAAACTGTTCACAGGCAAACACCACAGCAAACAGTTCCTTCTCAATTTGCGCAGAGCACCGCTGGGCTGGTGTGAGTGCTGCTGACACATAGGCTACTGGATGCCCATTCTGAAGTAGAACGCTGCCGATTCCATAGGAACTTGCATCTGTGGATATGGCTGTGGATATGGTGCATCTGTGGATATGGTGCAGGGTCGAAATAGTGCAACACTGGGGCTGTTGTCAGCTTGTTCTTGATCTCATTGAATGCATCCGTCATCTTAGGAGTCCAGTGCCATGCGATGTCAGACTTAAGAAGTTCTCGAAGGGGCTGTGTCTTTGCTGAGAAATTCGGGACAAACTTCATGAGGTATGTTGCCATTCCCAGAAAGCGAAGAAGCTCAGCTTTGCTAGTTGGTGCTGGTATTACATTCTTCTTTATTCTTTATTCATCAATTACCCCGCAGCGCCCGAAGGCGTTGCAGCAGGGGGGTTACAACATGGAATAAAATACATCTTCGTTCACACAATGCACTTGCTTTTCAGTCAGCCTATTCCACTGCTTAATTGTTCGAACAAAAAATGAGTTGGCATACATGTTCGTCTTGGCAGGGTACTCGAGGATTTTGCAACTATGATCAGTTCGTTTTGAAATGTAATGAGGTTTGTGTAAGTAAATTTCCCTATTAATTCCTGTTTTATTGTAGTAAATTGAATATAGAAATTTTAATCTCAGTTTGACTTTGGCCTTGACTTTACTGGGATCAGGGGTGATGCCTTGCTGTGTCAGCTGATGTCCTAGGTAGGTGACTGAGGGCAAACCCAGTTTGAGTTTGTCATAGTTCAGTTTGAGGTTGTTAGCTCGTGCTGTGCTGAGCACTTTACGCAAGTGTGCCACATGCTCTTCAAGTGTCCTTGATGCGATCAAGATGTCGAATGGCGTGACAAGGCCTTGACGTTCAAAGATACTGTCAATTGCTTGCTGAAAAAGTTCAGGGGCTGTATTGAGGCCAAACGGTACCCGAAGGAACCTATAGCGTCCCCAAGGTGTGGCAAATGTGCACAAATACGAGCTGCTTTCGTCAAGAGCTAACTGCGAAATTGCACTCTTAGCCTCCAAAACTGAGAACATTGTACACCCACTTAGCCGCGCGAACAGTTATTCTGGAACTGGAATGCGATAGTGATGACGCTTCACGGCTGCATTTAAGTTCCTTGGGTCAAGACAGATTCGCACACTTCCATCTTTCTTTGTGATTATGACGATAGAATGCACCCAGTCTGTTGGTTCCGTCACACGCTTGATTATGCCATTCTGTTGCATTCGTTCGGGTTCAGCTTTCACAGTCTTTTCTAGTGCACTAGGTACACGACGAGGGGCAGTAACTGTAGGCTTACCATCTGGCTGGAGGTCTATGCTGTATTCTCCAGGTAGCCTTCCAGTGCCTCTGAGCACACCAGGAAATTCTTGGAGCACGGCTTCAAGCTGTTGAGAAGCTGAGGGGTACGCCTTTTCCACTGCTTTAATGTTCCTGACTCTGTGCACCAAGTCTAGCGCTGTGCATGCAGCTGCTCCAAGTATAGGCTTGAGGCTTTCTTTGACTAGCAAACATTTTAGGATGCTTTGCTTGTTTTTCACTGAGCCAGAGAGCTCACATTCATAATCAATGTTGAGTTGCTCACCGAGGTAAGTTGTGACCTTTGCCTTTGTTGTTGTCACAGTCGGCTGGGGCTTCCATTTCAACACTAGCTGCTCAGGGAGAATGTTAACGTCGGTCCCCGTGTCCAATTTAAAGTTCACGTCGCGGCCATTAACTTCGACGCATTCGAACCAGTCTGATGATGCATTTTCCACAATGTCCATGGTGAGGCTTCCCAAGAAGAGTTCTTAGTGAGGGTCGTCACCTTGGTCGGCGCCAAGCATCCGAACTTTTCTCTGCATTGTTCGTTGCTTCTGACGGCAAACACTCGCGTAGTGTCCCAACTTCCCACACGCGTAGCAGGTAGAGCCGTAGGCGGGGCAATGCCGAGGTTGGTGCAAGGTTCCACACCTGCCGCATGTGCGTTGAGATACTGTTTCTCTAGGCTGACTGTTTCTTCGGTACAACGATGGTTGCCTTCTCGGCTGTTGCTTGTCGGGTGCTTGTTGTCGAGCTTCCTTGTGTTTTCTCTTCAAGTTGTCCACATTCACTTCTTGTCCATCCGCTGCCGTTGCTAGCGAAGACACATGCTGCTTGGATATTTCCGCAACTCTGCACGTCGCGACAATTTTCTCCAGTGTTAGGTCTCTCTCGCGAAACAGCCTTTCTCGAAGTGCTGCATCCCGAATGCCGACGATGATCCTGTCGCCCAGGAGGCGGTCATGCTTGTCACCGAAGTCGCATTTTGCTGCTTGCTGCTGGAGTTCAGCAATGAACTCGTCAATGGGCTGGTTTTCTTTCTGACGCATGCTGTTGAAGACGGCTGTCGCTTGTGTCACGTTTTTGTACGGAAGGTATCTCTCGTCGAACTTTGCAAAAATGGCTGCCACTGTGTCGCTTCTTTGCTCACCTTCAGCTGGCGGAGAAAAACGGAATGTCTCCACGACCTTCCGCGCTGTTGGACCCATGACGTGAAGTAGCAGTGCTCGCCTTGTTGCTTCTGGCTTCGCGGTGTACTCGCATGCTGCTTCGTAAAGCTGATAGGCCGCTTTCCAGTCCGACCACGCTTCGGCAGGATTGCTGCCCGGCTCGAAATGTTTGGGTGGTTGAATGAGCGGGAGTGCCATGCTTAATAACGTTGATGCCGCGTCACTGAAGGGCCTAAGAGCTGCTGCGTTGGGTTAGTTGACTTCTGACACCATGTTATATCTGTTACATCTTGATTACTGTGGATTACAACTGATAAGAGAAAGGACAACGGATGCCATGGTGAGCGGGTTGAATCAGCACTGGCCTATCCCCCAGTTGGGAGTGGCGTTTACTGCGCAACTAGCAGAGGGAAACGTAGGGGGCGCTAGCGATTACATAACAAGCAAGATGGGGCACCCGCACACAGCAGCAGCTGAGCACGAAACTAGCTGCATGTTACTTTTCATGCGCAATTGTTATTTATTTATTTATTTTATTTAATCATACTGTTGCCCGGAGGCCGTTATAGGGGTGGGGTACAGCAGAGAAAATGAAACTACCATAATGTACATTACACATAATCCAGGCAAATTATACACCAAATACTGTCTTAAGCATACATTCATAAAACACCGGGGAACTAGTAACAGCACAAACACAACAGCAATATGCAGAGACAATAAACACAGTCTGTGTTATATCTAACATACACACGCCGTAGTTTCTCTTGGCGGCAGTGGCGTGAGCAGCACGGCCGACACAGAGGCTAACCCGAATATTTTGTTTTACTGCAGCTACGCCGGCACCTTCCACACACAGACAGCCGCCCATATCTTTCCTGAAGAAGTCAATACACAGCATCGTGCGCTGAAGATATCTGTGCGCCGACGATTGGACTAGGTGCGGTGACGTCAGCGGGCTTCGGCTACAAAAGCTCGGGGACGGCGGGGACCGTTTTTCACTTGGCGGCAGTGGCCTGAGCAGCATGACCGAACACAGAGGCTAACCCGACTATTTTGCTTTACTGCAGATTGGTCATTTTGCATTGTATATCTCTGTAGGTTGCAGGCTGCCACGCCGCTGCTGCCATTTGTTAACTGCTGCTCTTGTGATTTCGTCGCAGCTTGCCTCACACTATCATGTCCAAAGTCAGCAAGGAACTAGCGCTAGCACTAGAAGAAATGATGAAAGAAATCAGGGCCGAATTTAAGGCCTTCAGGGAATCGCTTGAACGCGACGTCCGCAATGAGCTCAGAGAAATAAAAACCAGTATGTCATTCATCAGCGAGTAATATGATGAGATGGAGGATGACCTCAAGAGCACAGTCGATGAAAATAAGGAATTGCGCGATGAAAACGAAATTTTAATAAATAACTAATTCTCTTGCTGCCCAGGTCAAATTGTTTGAGGCACGGCTGGTACATTGTGAACAGTATTCGCGGAATGCAAATGTAGAAATAAAAGGGATACCCGTGAGCACAAAGAAAACTTGCTCGATATCCTGGATAAACTTGGCAAAAAAGTGGGCGAAAGTGTTGCGTCTTCCGACATTGACGTATGTCATAGGGTGGCCGTTCATGGAAGCCAAACAGAGAAATACATAGTGGCAGAATTTGGGCATCGAAAGAAGCGAGGCGCTGTTCTTGAAAAGGCGCGGAAAATGAGACTGTCATGTAGAGACTATGGCTTTGAGGAAACGAGTTCAGTGTATGTAAACGAGAACCTGTGCCCAGATCGCAAGCGCTTGCTGGGGCTGGCTGTCAATAAGAAGCGCGAATCAAAGTGCAAGTTTGTCTGGGTGCGTGGAGAGATCTATGCACGAAAATCTGAAAACAGCACGCTGCTAAAGATAACGAATAGCAGTGAAGTGGCCAAGATGATCTGAGAAGTTATTCTTCATCATGGATTGCTAACACCTGCTTGCTCCAGCACAGTTAAACAAGCTAGTTAGCACAAATGCCGTAAAACGTTTTCACTTGAACTGCCGTTCAATAAACAACAACGTTGATGAAATAGAAGCCCTTTTTTTCTGTTTTCAAATTTTCTTTTGATGTGAGTATGTTTACCGAGACCTGGTATCAAGATGACGCAAACTATTTAGTTCTAAGTAACTATACACATGTTGTTCTTAATAGACCTGGGCGCCGAGGTGGCGGAGTGTCGTTACAGATATTGAACACACTAGCTGCAGTAGAAAACAAGCTATTCACAGTTTCTACCCGAGATATTCAAACACTGACAGTAGGAGGAGGAAATAGCGTTTTCACCGTTCTATACCGTCCTCCTGATGGAAATTTGAGAGGCTGCCTAGACGTTCTCGAAAGCCTGTTTGATTATGTAACGTCAAACCAGCAAGTAATATATTTATCGGGTGGTTTGAATATTGATATGCGATGTGATTCAGCACCATAACGAGAATTCATAAGCTTACTAAATGCCTATGACTTTTTCAATTTTATCGAAGTACCTACACGCATCACATGCTCCACATCTTCCTCCATTGATATTGTAATCACGAACGCAGTTAAATGCGAGACAAAAAAAGCTGGTACTCTACTGTCCGACTTAAGTGACCATCTCCCTGTTTTTGCCTTTTTGCCAGCTCAACGCCCGTGTCGAGTTCCCGCAGCACCCTATCCATATTTTCGACGTATTCATATCACCACACTTGACCGTTTTCGTTCGATGCTATATGAAACAAGTTGGGACGATGTGCTATCTTTAAAAGACGTGAATGTGGCGTATAATCCATTTTTGTTCAAAATAAAAAGTGTCTATCACACATGTTTTCCGCAAGTTCATCCGCTCAAACGCAATCCTAAGAAGCCGCGGGTTACGCAGCAACTGCTGCGCAAAGATATAGACCAAAGAGGATATGTTTGCGCAATTCATAAAATCGCGCCAACCTACCAAGCTTGAGAAATATAAAAAAATACTGGAACCAGCTAAATCGAGAACTAAGAGCTGCCAAATTAAGGTATTTTAGTAATGCATTTTCGAAAGGATCCTAAAGAAATGTTCACAACCAGTGGGACAAATTGAGCAAATGACTAAATCGCACCTCAAAAACAACTATTACGACAATAATGAAAGATGGTATACCAATAAGTGGGGAGGAAATGTAATGGATTTAATAATTTCTTTGTTAATGTAACCAAAACATTATGGTGTCTCTCTGACACAACTGTGGGTTACGCGTATAGCACGCTATGTATTCCGGAATCCCTGTTCATGTATCCTACACATGAAGACGAAATCATGACAGTGTTTAGAAATCTAAGAAATAGCAGAGCTGAAGATAAAGATGGCTTTCAGGTCAAACCCTTCAAGTTTGTAGTTCGTCAAAAGCATTTCACTTGCTTAATCATAATTTACTGGTACATAAACTCAATTACTATGGCATTAGAGAAACGAGTTTTTTTTTCTGTTTGCCGTCTGTTTGCCATATTTGAAATATGGCAAACAGACGGTCTCCCTTAATCACGCTATATCAAACTCACAACCTATCCTCTCTTGTGTACCCCAAGGGAGCATTCTGGGGTTGCTATTATTTAATATCTGCATTATTATATATTTTCTGCTCCTCTTCCTCTACACATAATAGCATATGAAGACGACCTCACCATGCTTGCCTCAAGGAATACAGAAACTGACCTACTAGCACTCGGCAATCAGTTCTTAGAATTCCTGCATCAATGGTCCTTTAAGAATTTCCTGAAAGTAAACGTTACCAAGACGAAAGCAATATTATTCTGAGATAAGAACAGAACGGTGTGTGCAAATCTCGACCTTTGGTTAGGAAACAAAAAAAAATTTGGTCGTGCCAGTTGTGAAATGTCTTGGTGTTGCTTTGACCGAGTCTCTTAATTGGGATAAACCTATTGACACGTGTACTTATCTTTATCGGGGACCACGTTTCTCCGCCTAACAAATGTTATCTTACAGCGCGGGACGCGCCTGCATGTATCCGAAGTTTCTGGAAAGTTATCGATGCTTCTATCCGCTGTCTGTTTTCGCGAACCTTATGTTATCTGATTTCATCGCCTGACGCGAATGGTGTAGAACTTTGTGGAAGGCACGCGGGTACCAACGATTACTCTGGAACATTCAACGACTGATGTATAAAAGCCGACGCGCTTGACCCCCTGGTCAGATTTTCGACGATCACCGACCGCGTTCGCCGCTATCGTTGTGCTATCAGTGTCGCCTGTCTTGTGGGCACAGGTTCGCCCAATAAAAGTTAGTTTTGTCGTTCACAGTATTGCTACTGTGTTCTTCTACGTCACCACCACGTGACATCTGGTGGAGGTGCTTTACGTTCTTGTACCGGACGCCCCCGACAAGCCGTAATTCAAGCCCGGACCGCAAAGAGAACACCAACGTAGTCCCGGACCATCGAGCAAGCCGCCGTCTTCAACAGCTGTCCCCGGATCACGGACTTCTACCTAAGAAGACCAAGAAGATTGTGGCCAAGGCAACCCCAATGACAGCCCCAGCGTCCCCCGTCGTGCTGCAGCAGCCCAGGGAACCACCGACGTTCGCGGTTCCACATTTGAGGACCCGGAAAGCTGGCTGGAAACGTATGAGAGGGTCGCTGCGTTTGACAGCTGGTCAAGTGGCGACAAGCGCACCAAGCCAACAAGCTACGCTGGCGTTCAATCAGTGGCCACCGACGACCTGCGCGACACCATCCGGGCGGTCGTGCGGGAGGAGCTACAGAAGCTGTTCCCATCAACACAGCCTCAAGTGGCTTCGATTGCCGACGCCGTACGTGAGCAACTCAAACAACAACTCGGAGTAGCCCCTGAATCGCCGCAGGCTCAGCCGCAACCGATGACCTACGCCGCCGTCGCCCGCCGTCAAGGTCCCCCTCCATTCTGCAATACAGTCAGACAAGGCACAGGAGGACAACGGCCTACCACCTGCAGACGAATGGTCTTACGGAGCGGCTGAATAAGACCCTCGCCGACATGCTAGCGATATACGTCGACGTCGAACACAAGGCCTGGGATGCCGTCCCGCCGTATGTAACATTCGCTTACAACACGGCGGTGCAAGAAACAACACAGATCAAGCCGTTCAAGTTGGTTTACGGCAGGAGCCCTACGACGACGCTCGACGCCATGCTGCCGCATGTCACTGACGAGGAGAACCTTGACGTCGCTACCTATCTCCAGCGCGCCGAAGAAGCCCGACAGCTCGCCCGCCTGCTGATCAAGAACAAGCAGAGGACCGACAGCCGACACTACAACCTCCGACGACGCTTCGTCGAGTACCAGCCCGGCGACCGGGTTTGGGTATGGACCCCGATACGCCGACGAGGACTCAGTGAGAAAATACTGCGACGCTATTTCGGACCCTACAAGGTCATTCGACGTATTGGCGCACTGGACTATGAGGTCGTGCCAGACGGCATTTCACATTCACAGCGGCGCCACCCTCTATCTGAAGTGGTCCACATGGTGCGCCTTAAGTCCTGTTATGGACGCTGACGAACTTCCTTATTTTGTTGTTTTCTTTGCTTCGAGTGCTTCTTTTTTTACTTTCGTTTGTTTGCAGCATCGGGTCGATGCTTTTTAAGAGGGGGGGCATTGACACGTGTGCTTATCTTTATCGGGCGACCACGTTTCGCCGCCTAACAAATGTTATCTGACAGCGCGGGACGCGCCTGCATGTATCCGAAGTTTCTGGAAAGTTATCGATGCTTCTATCTGCTGTCTGTTTTCGCCGAACCTTATGTTATCTGATTTCATCGCCTGACGCGAATGGTTTAGAAGTTTGTGGAAGGCACGCAGGTCCCAACGATTACTCTGGAACATTCGACGACTGATGTATAAATGCCGACGCTCTTGACCCGCTGGTCAGATTTTCGACGATCGCCGACCGTGTTCGCCGCTATCGTTGTGCTATCAGTGTAGCCTGTCTTGTGGGCACAGGTTCGCCCAATAAAAGTTAGTTTTATCGTTCACAGTATTGCTACTGTGTTCGTCTACGTCACCACCAGGTGACAATACTGAGAATATCTGCGATAAAAATAACCGGATTAATGGCATTCTATGTCGCCAGAGGCACACACTTCCCCCGAAAGTGAAATATTAATTTATAATGCATTTACATTGCCACAAGTAACTTATTGTCTCATGGTCTGGGGGACAACAACCAAGCTGAACCAAATGAAAATTTTAATTGCTCAAAAACGACCAATCAGATTAATAGCCAATGTACCATGGTGTACGCATACGGGCCCCTACTTTGCGAGGTTTAATATTATGACAATATCATAGTTATTCCCATTCAAGTTGATCTCTATGTATAAAAACGCTGTTCCCACTAAGAATGAGTTCCTTTTATCAAGTCTCAGCATGACTCGTTCGATTCCATCCTACAATACACGGAGCAAAATGTCATGGAGTGTACCTCTCTGCCGCACAACATACGGTAAACAGTCACTGACATATAATTTATCACATTATCTCAATAATCTGCAGAAAAAACACATCACACTTGAAGAGACTTCACGGCATAAATTAGCTGAACTTATTCCCATGTTTTAATGTATATAGTTCGTGATTAGAACATATATATAGCTTCGTGTACCTTCATGTTACTTGCATTGTATCTCGGTTGATTGTAAATGAGCTTCCTGTGCATAGAATATGTGGAGTGGTTTTTGTCAAATAACGTCCAGTGATAGTAGAGGTGTAACTTCACGCAAATGTCAGATGTAGATATTTTTGTGGCTGTATTTCTTGTGTGTTTGTGAGTGCGCTCTTCTACTGCTGTTGTGATCAGCTGCTGGGCTATGCACCGTGGCAGAGGGCGCAGGGTGGCTCTTAAGCTGCAACAACGCAGCTTTTTGCCTTGCGTCCTCTCTCCTTTGTTGCTGATGTAACCTTGAGGGAGTTAATAAAATATATTTTATTGTATTATATAATGTACAAAATTTTATTTAACACATGATTTGCTTCAGCTTGTTTTCAAATTGCGTTAAGGTATCACTTTGAATAATGGTTGTTGGTAGTCTGTTCCATTCATTTATTGTTCTGGGGAAAAAGAATTGGCGTGCGAATAAATGTGCAGTTGAGATATCCGGAAATAATGTTCATGTCTACCTCTTGAGGTTCTGCCTTGTGGCGCTAAGTAGTGAGTAGTATTTATGTTAAAATGCCCTTTCCAAAGCTAAATAAGAAACCTAAGTCTGGCTACATGGCGTCGTTCGGCTAAGGAGGGTAACTTAAGTAATTGGAACATTTCTGTGAGAGAATCAGTTTGCGAGTAACGAGACAATAAATCGAGCAGCTCTTTGTTGGGCTCTTTCAATCATGCTGATCAATTCTGTTTCATAAGAGTCCCATACAATACTGGCGTATTCCAGTGTCGGTCTTACAAGATGTAGGTAGGCAGCTAACTTAGCGTCTTCCGAAGCAAGCTTGAACTTCCTACGGAAAAATCAGTTTCATTTCTGCTGTCGAACAAATTTTTTTAACGTGCTCCTTCCAACTCACATTCCTGGAAATAGTTACGCCTAAATATTTAAGGCTATCAACTGCGGCAAGTGTAAAAGAACCCAGGGTGTAGTTAGACTCAAGAACATGCTTTGTCTTGTTTGTCACATGAAATACAAGTTTTATTTGTGTTAATTCTCATTTTTGAAATTTCGCACCACTGTTCAACCACTTGCAGAGCGTCGTTAGGAATTTCCGAATCGTCCTGGTTGTTTATTTTTTCATAAAGGAGGCAATCATCTGCGAAAAGGTGCACGCTTTTCTATTTGTTGATACATTGCGCAATACCGTTAACATAAACAAGAAATATGACTGGCCCCAACGCAGACCCTTGTAGAACACCCGTTGTGACGTCTAATAATTCTCATTTGAAGCCATTAATTTATACGTACTCAGTTCGGCCTGTTAGGCAGGCACGAATCCGCTGTGTTGTATTGTAGTTTATGCCAAGATGAACGACCTTCTCAATTAGCTCCGAATGAGGAACTCTGTCGAAGGCTTTGGACATGTCAAGACAAATACACTCAATTTGTCCCTTGTTATCCAAAGACCTCGCAAAACAATTGTTTCTACCAGTTGCGTCACTGTCGAAAGATTTCGCCTAAAACCATGTTGATTGGAATATAGAAGTTCTTTTGTCATCCAGGTAGGTGTATATTGATTTCGATATTACATGCTTAACAAGTTTACACCACACACAAGAGCCAGCTGATTGGAAGGCACAGGCCTGTAAATTGGCCGGCTAGGTCGCCTGGCCTTTTTCCACTCGATTTCATTTTTTGGGGTTATGCGAGGATCGTGCTTACATGATTGAGACATACGTTAGATTAGTTCCAGGCAAGGATAACGCATATCTGCCGTAGAATTCCGTCGTTGGTCATCAAGAAAGCCACTGAATATTTGATAAAACGGACACAGCACTGCGTACTGCAAAAGGAGACCTATTTGAACACGTTCTCTGGGCAGCAGCTGGTGTTCAACGAAGCTTACGAATTCATAGATAATGACACTCTAAATTCTTATGTTCTTTTTTTGTGTGCAGTTATCCTTATTGCCAATTCGGCTCGTTTAGCAGTGGCATATTTACATTCTTGAATGCATCGGTTTTGCCTTTTCTCTCCACGTTGGTCGCTTCGCGGTTTGTTTATTTTTCTTTTGTTTGACAAGAACCTGTTTTGGCAGCAAGTATACACTTTCATGAAAAATAAAACGGTCACTGTAATTTGGCTTCGGTGCAAAGCAAGTTTCTGGCAGAAAATATATCTTCGCGGGCACTCTTTGAATGCAGTGCGGACAAAGCTGGGATTTTGAATTATTCTATGCCTAATGCATTGCTTTTCGGATTTCGTGCGTGGTCAGAGCGGCGCTTCAGCCCCGTGATCGAGGCGCTTTTGTTATAAGTGTGATCAGTCGGCCTTGCGAGATGCATAATGAGCGTGACGTAGAAATGAATGGCCGCGAAACCTACTTTTGGTACTCCTTCTGTGTCATTATCAAGAAGATGCGCTGTTTCTTCTGGTTTGCGACAGGCAGTGCAGTTGCTTTCAATCAGCTTATTTAGGGTGCTGCTTTGTGATGTGGGTGGGAGCGCACTCGCGGGGTATTTTTAATAATTCGGGAGGTTTCTTTGCCAGACTGAAAAATTGTACGCAATTAGTACGCCGCTGAAAGCACCGCTGTTAGATATCATTTTGGTTGCCTACAAATGCCTCATTGACCCTTTGAAAATTAAGACAGTGCTGCTCGAGTTAGATAATTAATTGAAATGACCGAATTAAGTCGGAGTAACGAAAGAATTACTGGCGGCAGCTTAACAGATTAAGAAGTTTACAGGGACAACATGGCCACAATTAGTACATGACCAGGGTAGTTGGAGAAGTATGGGAGAGGCCTTTTCCCTGCAGTGGGCGCAACCAGGCTGATGATGATGATGACTCCACTGTACTGGAAACAATGTGCGCTCGATTTTCTTCGAGTAGCGCACCTGCTCTTTTCTTAAGCCTTGGTGCCTGATAGTTGGGGAATACTATATAGTTCACTCAATAACCGAAATGAGGAAAAGCCGGATTCACTCGAAGTCAGAATCAACAGCAGTCATGTGCACCAGCGCTTGTGGTCGGACTCACACAAACAGAAAAGAGAGAGAGGGGGCTGCAGTTTCGCCGGAACGGCGAAGCAGTTATTTATGATAGCCAACTATGTGACAATTACACGAAGGAACATTACACCACCGAGAGGACTCAGGCTGTGAAATCGAACTGTCTCCTACTATGCGGTTTGTATATACGTATATAGCGCCGTCACGTCAGCGCTCAATTCTTCGAGGTCACAGGAAGTTGCTTCAAGTGCAAGAAATATATATATATATATATATATATATATATATATATATATATATATATATATATATAACGCTCTAGAGTGCTTGCATACGTAGTTCACTGTGAAAGCGCATGTATTATTCTGTCTCGATTAACTTTACCCTTTACCCTGTACGTACTAACTTACCCTTGCAGTCACCAAACAAGACAAATCTGTCTTTTATTTCAGAGAGAGTACCAAGCGAAACTAATATATACGAATGAAAAAAATTTAAAAAAGATGAGGGTGCAATAATTGTTCTTAACGCTTCTAAACAAGGCAGAAACGTTAACACTTGGAATGCTGCCTACTCCTTCAATGCATAGTATATGTGAAAAGCAGAGTTCTCTTGGGACATTGGGAAGCCCAGCTAATAGCAGCAGCGTGATACTTTCGAACACTTACAATTTTTTTAACGCTGTATTTTCGCAACACGCCTTCACCATCGCACATGAACTTGGTGGATTGTTCTCCTTATGTTCGCAGAGTTTGACCTCAGTTGTAGTTGTAATTATGTCAGCGCGGCCATCTAAGTATTACACAGCTTGCAAAAGAGGACAATAACGCTATGGAGCACTTGTATCTGTATTATACGGGAAAATTCGCATTTAACGCACCCACTTGGAACACTGGGCCTATAATTTTCCCCCGATATAAGCAAGATGCCTCGTTTAGCTCACCGTGGACACCGGAGAAACAAACTGCGAATCTCGTATGATGCACGACAACACATGAAAAAACGGGGATTTAGCATTTATCTGCAACAGTTTCATTTAAAACAGGAAAGTCAAACTTTCGCATTGCATTGCCCTTAATATTCTCTCTGTTTTCACGGAATATCAACCGTTTCTTCTGCTGTTATTTTATAGGCCGGAGAATCATTTAGAATAGCGGAAATATGACACTCTGGAGCGCTTCAGAGAACAACTTTCTACAAAAGCTGTAATGAATCTACACAGAATAAACATATGTCGCTTGTCACTCGGAACATTGCTTCGTAGTTTGAATAAACATAAACACCATGCCCAGCATGTTTTAGCGAGGATACCGGGGGAAAACAACTAAATGTCATGCGTAAAGCGTAAGAATTGGGAGAAAGCGACTATCAATAACTGTATTTAGAGCACATAAGATTTAGAGCACACAGTGCAAATTTTCGGTACATGTCCCAAAAAAGTTGCCATCGTTTTTGAAAAATACAGAATATCTGCTGTTTCTTTCTCCTGCCAGAAAACAAGTAATAGTGTAGCTCTTACTTAAAAAGAGCCTGAAAATGAAATCGTCAAAGCCTGTAGTGACAAATTCCTGTAGCGCCTGTGTGTGTCACATCTTCCTTTCGCCGTTGTGTTTTCGTGTGCTATAAGCCTCACGATGTCATACCCAACAAGCCCAAATCACTGCATTACAACCTTTAGAAAAATTTCAAGTCAGTGTCCTATTGATATTGAAATGGCGCTACACGTTAGACCAAGATAATTTTCAATAACATATCTAGGATAAGTCGTGATTACACGATCGAATTGAACAGTTGGAAATTGGACCTGTAGGAGGTTTGATTCAATTGTTGATGTACAGCCAGCGCCCAGCGTATTCACACCATAGCGGCGTGCACCGCTCGTGTTGTCTTTGCCGGCGTTCTGTACGCTGTTGCGGAGGAGACATTGTCAGCATGGACCGCCTCAAGACCTATTATGACCCACTCAGAGTGAGAAGCTGTTGGGTCCCCGGGTTGCTCCCTTTTCGTTCCCGGGGGTAATTGTAGAGGAGGATTGGAACGATATAGTGGGTGGTCCTCTTCAGCTCTTTCAAGTCGGTCGTTCTCATGAGCGCTTTTTCTCGTTAATGCAGCTCGCGCTCGGAGTCCATGCTCTGCCTGTAGAGTGTCGCCACTACTCTGCTCCTTGTCCTATCAAATGACATGTATGACATGTACTATCAAATGCTCTGCCTTAACAGTGTTAATTTACTGATACTGCAACGCTACGTAGGCTATCTCTAGGCAGAGATTAAATAGTTTCAGCATTTGTTAAACCAATGATTTCATGCCGCAAGGCATACCAGTCGGTGGGTGCGGCTGATTGTAATGCTTTATATATCTGAAACTCGTCCTCGCCCGCAGGTTAAATATAGCAAGCTGGTTGTGTTTTCGAACACGGGAAGAGTGGTCCCAAAAACATGGGCATGATGCAAGTTGCGCAAAGTGACATTTGTTCGGGCGCCCATCATCAGGCGTTCTCCGCAACGCGAGTGTGTATGGCCAATCATGCGTGGCAGGGCGTCCCGAGAAGGCACAAAGGTCAATCCTCGCTGTGCAAGCAGGGGGTGCGTAGTAAATGAAACCATTAGTTATGTGGTCACTCTATTAGGAAAGAAAATTTAGCTTCAGCTGCAGTTCTTTTCGACTTTCCAGCGTGTAGCCGAAAGTCCCGCTTTCAAAAGTGGGGGGAGGGGGCAAATGCCCCCTTGTCCCGCCCCCCTCGGTAGATACGCCTATGTACATATAAGGCATTGCACACTATGGCGTCGTACGGTGTGGTGCGGTGGGGTGTGCAGTTGCGAACATGCACTGCAGCCATATTAAGATTGTGGCTAGTAGCATGTTCAACCAATCTGCCATTTCATTACCATTTCTTGCTTACATCTACTACCGCTTGCGGGTGAGCCAGTATTTTTTAAAATATTAAATTGTTTTACTATCGAAAGATTGAAGAAACGTCCGTATAGCGGTAGGCAGAGTTCAGGATGCTTATAACATATAGCTCTTCGGTGGCAGTTTTGAGGGTATTGTTGCAGTCTTGAACTCTTGAAACCTAGTGTATATGTCTTATATGCTGTAATAACCTGAAATGTCATAGCAATAAAAACTGATTGATTAATTGATTGATTGATTGAATAGCTTCAGCTACCAGGAAAAAAGACAGGCAAGCTGGTGCGAAAAAATATGACTTGTTAAATAAAAAAACATATTGAACTTTTCATGTCTGCATTATTATACGTTTCAAATCAAAAGGAAATTGGTATGACGCCAAAAGTCTCAAGCAATATCTTTGTAAACAGTTACATCAGCAGCTAAATTGCAGGGGATTTAGAGCCGCCACGCTTGCCATGTGCAGCTCACGCCACTGTTGCTTCTGCAGGTTTTCGGTGCTTCCTGAACGGTGACCGCATATCGACCGCCTGGTGGGCATGCGCTTAACCCGTGCTATTGCGAGCAATCGTCTGACCCCTCATGCCACATATCGACAATCGGTGCAATCTCATTGCGGTACGAAGAACGCTGCAAGGCTCACGGGGACGGTTTCTTCTACCATGACGTCGATGGTAGGCCCGTCGAATGTTGTGAACCATGTGACCCGGGACTGGCTCATATAGCTTCGCGGCACCTTGACTGCGTGGGATTTAGAGCCAGCACGCTTGCCGACATGCAGCTCACGCCACTGTTGTTTCTGCAGGTTAGTACTGTTCACCTAAGTGAAACTTCTACAGTAGTCATGGCGTTGCCGGCTACTCCCATGCGGGCGAATGTTGCATGTACAGCGCGAGTACAGTGCACTAGACGTGATAGACGTTTTCATTTACTTGTGAATGGAGTTTTATGGCTCGTTCTGCTCTAGCTACTTTCCAGCGACATTGAGCTCAACCCTACGCATTTTGATAAAGGCGAAATGGATTTCTAGAAGAAACTACAGGATACTATTATGAATAAGTTAGATAACATTGATGCCAGGATAACTAGTCATGATGCCAAAATGGCTGAAATGGGCCGCAAGCTTGACAAAACCCAAGACCAGATAGGTAATGTTATGAAGCTAGTACAAGAAGAAGCAACTGTAATTAGGGGTGTTAGTCATGAAGTAAGAATTCTGCAAAAGGAAAATGTAGACCTCGAAACCAGAAGCCATAGATTGAACCTCGTGTTTTACGGTATAGATGGCGATGATCGGTCCGAAACGTGGGAACAAGTTGAAGCCTTGGTTAAGGCTATCTTCGCTACTAATTTGGGAAACGAGCTGCAGTCGGTTCAAAGGGCACATCGGTTTGGTCGCTTTTATGAACGGAAGAAAAGACCTATACTTATAAATTTTTCATCCAATAACGAAAAATGGTCGTTCTGAACAATGCAGGCCAGTTCAAGGGATCCTCTTACAGTATAGAACAGGACTTATCAGTTGAAACTCGATTAGTGCGAAAGAAGCATTGGGAATACGGAAAAGTAAAGAAGGCGGGTAAGAAAAAACCAGGTTAAGTTGAAGGCCGATAAACTGATCATAAATGGCAGAGCGTTTACATGGGACGATCAGAAGGAAGAAGTTGTTGCCCTGTCAAAACGGTGACATACAAATGATATTTGCTGTGTTTATCGTGATTTCGTTATTGCGATGGTAAATTGCCATCGTGTAGTCAACAAGATAGATGAGTTTGCTGGATTGGTTGAGTCATTAAAGGCAGACATAGCGTTTGGCACTGAATCCTGGCTTAAGCCATCCATCACTGATAGCGACGTGTTCCCCTGAAACTATACTGCGTATCGCAACGACAGGCAGGGTCATGGCGGTGGTGTTTTTATATTAGTTCATTCGTCCCTTTCGTCTTCGATGTTGAACATCGGTCATGACTCGGTCGAGTCGGTTTGGTGCACAGTTACACTGGCTAACAATCTTTCTTTTGTCACTGGAGCGTCTTATCGATCACCAAGCACGGATTTCCGTGTTTTGTTAATGCTGTACGATATCGTTTCGGAGGCATCTGGCCAAATAATATTGCTTGCGGGTGATTTTAACTGGCCGGATCTAAAGTGGGAAAACGGCACATGCGCGTTAATGAATGCAAACCGTACTAATCTAGAAATGAGCAACCTGGTTGATAGTTTTGGCTTTTTTCAGTATGTGCACTCTCGAATTAATAGTACTCTAGATCTTCTCCTTTGTAACTCGCAAAATTAGGTTGGTAATGTTGATATCATTCCAGGTATTAGTTATCATCAGGTTGTGGTTGCAGGGATTAAAACGAAAGTACAGTGCACAGGAAAGTGCATCAGTAGAAGAGTTTTCTTATTTGAAAAGGGCGATTATTGCTCAATTTCTGATAAACCTCTTGATTTTGTTCCTGTTTTTGAATGCTTTGCGGGGGAACACGAAGTAGAATATTTGTGGAGCACATTAAGAAAAAAGTGCTTTGACTTTACAGAGAAGCTCATACCAAGTATTGAGTCGGCTAGACTCCAAAAGCGTAAAAAACCATGGATCGCATTTCGTGCATGCGTGTTTGACAAGGCTACAAGAATTAACACGCGAATACAAAGTCTTGTTGAAAAAACCAAAAGAACAGTATTTTAAGCGATTAACTGACTAAATTAAAACAAATCCTAAACAGTTCTGGCAATGTTTGAAGTGGTGTGGGTCTGATCCTGTTGGAATAAATGTAATTATTTACCATGAACGCACTCTTACGATGCAGAAAAAGCGACATGCCTAAACAGATACTTCCAATCAGTCTTTCTTTCTCAATCTGCATGCAGCCCACAATCATCCAATAGCAACGTTCCTCTTACGCAACCAATCGAACTTAGCGCTAGCGGCATTGAATCTCTGCTAAATAACATTTATGAAAGTAAGGCTATCGGCCCTGACGATATCTCTCCAAGAATTTTAAAACAGTGTGCTCACGCCGTCTCGCTTTACTTTTATTTAATTTTTCACCAGTCATTAACTACTGGTCAGATGCCACAGGAGTGGAAAATAGCAACTGTCCCCATTCACAAAGGAGGCTCTAAAGAACGAAGTTACTAATTATAAACCTACCTCACTTACTTCGATTTCGTGCAAGATGATGAAAAAAATATATAAGGCTATCATGAAACATCTAATGGACAACACGCTCCTTACGAACAGACAACACGGATTTCGTAGGGGGTTTTCATGTACGACACAACTGATTGAATTTTATGATGACCTAGCGTCTGTAGTTGATTTGGGTGGGCAAATAGAATGCATATTTCTGGACTTCCGCAAAGCATTTCATACTGTTTGCCATTCTTTACTACTTATGAACTTCGGGTGGTAAATATACATTATGATGTGTTTGGCTGGATAAAAAAGTATTTGTCAAGTCGCCGTCAACGTCTTGTCCTGAATGGTACTGATTCAGATTATCTTGAGGTCACATCAGACGTCCTGCAAGAATCGTTCTGGGGCCTCTTCTTTTTCTTATATGTATTAATGATACTACTTTAGGTATTGACTCTAACATGCGGCTCTTGGCGGATGACTCTATTGTGTATAGAAAAATTGATAATGAACCTGATGTTCTCGAACTGCAGGCCGACCTAGAACGTATTTTCAAATGGTGCTCTAAGTGAAAAATGAATTTGAATACGGGCAAGTGTGTCCATGTGCGGTTTACTGAGAAGAAAAATGTAATCGATGCCAGCTACTGTCTAATGAATAATATTTTAAGTAAGAACTCCACGACTAAATATTTAGGCGTGATGCTATCGGGCGACTGCTCTTGGCGGGCACATGTGAACTGTGTGGTTGGCAAAGCGGCAGTGGCTTTGAATTACATTCAAATAAATTTAAATTGTGCAAATTCTAACATTAGAAGCACGGTGTACCTAGCTTGTACACGAACTATTTGCAATATGCTTGTACCCTTTGGGACCCGTCACAGATATGTCTTATAAATAAACTAGAAAAATTACAAAACAGAGCACACAGGTTCGTCTCGGGCACGTACGGCAGGAAGTGCAGTTGCACAGCAATGAAAAAAGAGCCCAACTGGGAATCCCTGTCGTCTCGTCGAAAGAAACGGCGGCTAAAGCTTCTGTATGAAATTTATCATAACAAAGCTAGAATTGAAAGGGAAATGTGCTTAAAACCGCCAAACTATATATCGGCACACTGACCACCACTGCAAAATTAGAGAATACCGGGCTAGTCGGGCTTTTGTATGATAATTCTTTTTTTGAATTTTGGGCTACTTTTTTCAAAGACAAAGAACGTATCTTGGCTTCAGCACCAAAACTTAAAGGAAAGCTGAGAGGTTTTTCAAAAAAAAAAAATGAGTGAAGAGCAGTACGCCGTCGTTTTCAACCCACTGACTTCGAATATCGCATCGAAATTGAGTGAAAGAAAGCGCAAACATATTTTATTTCGACGAAAAGTGCAGCAGCAGACACGCCCAGCTCGCGCGCCTCGTTTCCGCCTGTGATTGGTCGGGCGCCTCGTGACGTCGACAATGGTGTTCGTCTGGAGCGACTGCTGCCGTTACACATGAAGCACGGTGCTAGGTAGTTTGGTGCTGTATTGCTGAGACGGTCATGGAAATTTTCGAGAGCTTGCGTTTTTCTGCGGAGTTCGGCGTTAAGTCCAAACTCTACGAAAGCGATTTTGCGCGCGACGGTGACGGGCGACGGCTTCGAGCGACAAAACTGGCCGTCGCTTGAACAAATCGCTCGTTGTTGTCGCTCGATCGCTTGTTTCTAGAAATCTAGAACTCGTTGCTCATCGCCCGGAAATGCTATGAGCGACTAGCCAATCGTGCGAAGCCGAAACTGAATGTACATAACTCAAATACTGCTGTTTGTCGCACGGAACGAGCAAACTATTGAGTTTTACACGTGCAAGAATAAGAACCTAGTGCAAGACCTTCAGAAATATTTTGTGCTCCTTCTTCAGTAAAATAGATCAACTAAATTGATAAAGCATGCGTCACGCTAGTTTAGGGGCGTATATTGCTGCCCTCATACCGGGAAGTCGTCGCTCAAAGCCGTCGCTCGCGTGGAATTCGGCTTGCAGACGACGAGTGAACGCGACAGCCATCGCCTCGCTTGTAGCGCTGTCGCTGTCGCGTGCAAGATCACTTGTATGGGGTTTATACTTGTACATACTACATGTAGGAGCCGATTGCGAAGAGCCGGCCTCTCCAAGAAGCAAAAAATGCTGGTGCAAGCACTGCTTTCCACTCGAACGAAGGCGAAGTGTTGGCATCTCCTTGTGTTGGAAATGTTCTTTGGCGAGTATATATTTTGCTAAGCTGCATTCAGCGTTCCAGTGAGTACGTTTCCGGGCAAACAACTGTAGTGTTATGTTCCTGCATGCCTCCTCGTAGAACGTAAGCGGTGATGCGATCTTCGGCATTTGTGCGCTGCCCCAAAGCTGTCGGCAATCTACACAGACGGTTTAAACGCGGGAAAAGTTTACCGGCTGTTGTAGCACGTGTAGTATAGAACCTTCATCAGCGCGCCATCCGCACGCTACTCGTAACCGGCGAATTCCGTCGGCTACGTGAGATGGTCGGTTTCTCTGTGTGCGAGAGAAGGGGGAGTGCAGCGTCTTGGCGTGAGCAGGCTTTCCAACACATGCAAACTTTACGCTTGCACTGCGTTATGGTAGCTGCATGCAGGCTGTTTCACAACACACGTGCGAATAGAAAATTCGCGGCGCTTGGCGATGAAACCTGCGTCAAGGGTGGGCGATAAACATGCACCTTCCGTTCAGCGTGCTAACTATTTATATTTAGGAGAACCCAAAGCACGCATTAGTGATAAACTCTGGTAGTATTCGTCACGGAAGTGGTTAGAGCACAACACTTGTTCTTGAGCGCTTGAAGTTGTTTCTCTTCACAGCAGCCACCCACTTAGCTGAAAGCTTCTTGTCTTGCAGGAACTAATGGAACATCGGAACATCGTCGCGGCCGCTGGTGTTCGTGCAAGCGTAGGCTGCACAGAACGCCGGCATGATCGGCCTACAAGTTCAATTGATGCTGCGCATGTCAACTACCACTCCTATAAACACACAAATAAAGGAATGTAGGGTCGAGCGAAGCAGATTAGGACGGCACGCACGCAGAAATAAGCCCGGTCAGGCACGGTCGCGGAGACTGCGAAGGAGCGGAACACCAGTGTTGACGTCACTACACCGCCGTTTCCAGTCTCCGCTCGCATCGTCAGCGTCAGCAGCAGCGCGCGGCGCTCGACGGGGGGCAGAGCTACAGCGCAATTTTAACCGACGATTGCGTCGCTCCTAAGTGAAAAATTCCCCCCAAAATTTTACCTTCATGGTTTATAAGGTTCCCGCATCCGTATATGAGCGTCTTATTGAATTCGACAGACTCTTCAGCTTCGCTTTAAGGGATCGACGTTTTCAACCCGCGAGGATTTTTCTCCCGCAACGCGACAAGCGAGGCGGAAATTAGTTAGCTTTGCCAGGAATAATAACAAGGTATTTAAGTTGCATGTCGACCGAATGCGCATAGACTCTGAGACGTACACCTACGATGCTTCAACCGATGCAGTTTTCATGGTAAACAGATAGCTCCGGCACAATACGCATGTGCGTCATCACCAAAAGCCAAATCAAACGTTTACTTCTTCATCCTTATCATTATCGTTTGCTAACATCCGTAGCATTATGTCAAAGCGCGATCTTGTTTCTTCTTTTCTCGACGATTGCGATTCGGATGCTCTTGCTTTTACGGAAACCTGGTTAAACCCTGAAATAACTGACAACGAAATTTTCCCCGGTAACACAACCTACAACATATACAGGCGCGACCGAGATAAGAAAAGAGGGGGCGGTGTCATGGTAGGAATTAACAAAAATATCACATCACTTGTAGTTCAAACCCGTACTAACCTCGAAATCATTTGGGTAGCCTGCTCTGTATCAACCGTGAAGGTACTGCTCGGTAACTGTTACCGTGCGCCGGATTCTGATTTTTCCTTCGTAATTGCATTACATGACAGTATTAGTGAGGTAATTAGTCTGTATCAGGCAGATGTAATGTACCCATTCGTAGATTTCAATCTTCCTTTAATCGACTGGGTTAATCTATCCTCTTCGTGTCATATTGCACAAGCTTTGTTTCCTTAACATTAGATTTTAACCTATTTCAAGTAGTTAATCAACCGACTCGTAATTCCAATCTTTTGGATCTCATTTTAACAACAGCTCCAGAAACTGTCACGCATATAACTCACTTAGATGGATTCAGTGATCACCAGCTACTCCAACTGACCATCGATATTCCGTGCGCGTCCACCGGTTCCACAACAAAGCAAATTAGAGACTACAATAAAGGTAATTATAATATCATCAATTTAGAACTAGACAACTTTTTTGTTGATGTATTGGAGCCATCCTTTTACGGCAGATCTGTCAACGATAATTGGGTTCTGTTCAGAGATAAGTTGTCTACATTGATTGAAAAGCACGTTCCTCTTGTTACTATTACTAACGATAATTCCAACCCATGGTTTACTAAACCTCTTCACAGAATGAGAAACAAGAAAAAACGCCTATATGGAAATGCAAAGCGTGGACAAACAACATTGGCTTGGGATAAATACAAAAGCTATCTATAAGAGTACTGCAAAGCATTTTTGGTTGGCAAGAATAAATATCTTTCAAAAGACTCACCGGGAATTCTTACAAGCAATCCGAGAAAATTCTGGAACATAGTTAACCCTAGTAACAAGGGCAGTAATATTTCATTGCAGGATAAAAGCAATACACCTATTCCTGACAGTCAATGTCCGACAGCATTCAACTCATTTTTCGCATCCGTATTTACAAGAGAAGATAGTTGTAACATACCTTTTGTACCCGATTTTGATTTCCAGTATATGGCTTCCATCACTATCACTTTAAAAGGCGTAGTCGATCTCATAGATAACCTTAAAATGTCTTCATCCTCTGGTATAGATGGTATAAATTCTATAATACTAAAAACACAATACTACTATTAAGCAAAATTCTGCTACACCTATTTAACCAATCGCTTACAACTGGTATGCTTCCTACAGACTGGAAGATAGCAAAAGTAGTTCCTGTCTTTAAGAAAGGTAACAAGAGTTCTAGTGATAATTACCGTCCTATATCACTAACATGCATTTGCTGCAAAATGATGGAACACATTATCGCATCCCATATATATTCTCATCTTGAATGTAATAACATTTTTTACCCGAAACAGCATGGTTTTCGAAAAGGATTTTCTTGCGAAACCCAACTACTAGAATTCACGTCAGACTTACACTTTGATATGAACAGTAATAAACAAATTGACTGCATCTTTTTGGATTTCTCGGAAGCATTCGATCGTGTAGCCCATAGTCGCCTGATATCAACGCTCTCAGCAATTAAACACGACTCACTAACCCTATCATGGATTCGTAATGTTCTTACTAATCGCAAACAGTTCACTGTTGTTGCTAACTTTTCCTCTGGCCTCTCTGACGTCACCTCTGGTGTACCTCAAGGCAGTGTACTTGGGCCTCTTCTCTTTTTAATTTACATTAACGACTTACCTAACAATATATCATCTTCTGTACGATTATTTGCTGACGACTGCATTGTATACCGTTCGATTAACTGTCCCTCTGACCACGCGGCACTCCAAAATGATCTTGCACATATCAGTGATTGGTGTGCTACTTGGCTCATGTCCCTAAACGTGTCGAATGCAAAGTAGTTTCCTTTTCTCGAAAAACTGTTAACTCTGACTTTTCTTATCATCTGGATTCTAACATAGTTGACCGCACCACAGAATATAAGTACTTAGGAGTGCTCCTTACACACGATCGTTCACGGACTAAACACATCACCTCCCTTTCAGCTAACGCCTCCAGATCATTAGGATTTCTGCGCCGCAACTTAAGAAGTGCGCCTTCACCACTACGAAAACTAGCTTACGTAACCATTGTACGGCCACAAATTGAGTACGCCTCTTGTATATGGTCTCCTGATCAAAATTACCTCATCGAACTCCTAGAGAGCATCCAGAATAGAGCGAGCCGTTTCATTTCTAAAAATTATAGTAACCAGTCAAGTGCATCCCAAATAAAATCGATCTTTCATTGCAACCACTAACTGCTCGCCGTGATATTTCTCTTCTATTATTATTTCATAGATTTGTTCACACAGTTAGCATAACCTTACCAAACCTGAAAAAAGCATCCTCGACGTCACAACTACTGAAAAATCAGTTCAGCTACACCAGAATTTATGGCAACACACACGGTTTTAATTCTTCAGCTTTGCCCCGTGCGGTCCGTTTATGGAACGCACTACCAGATACCATTGCATGCCAATCTAAACACACTGCATTTCGCAATTTGCTAACCGATCAATATGCCGTTTCAACCGTCTAAACACGTCATCTCTTTTGTAGTTTTCTTGCATTTTTTCTAGAATGCTAAAGAATTTCAGTGCTTCCATTTTTTTACAATACTTACTACTGTATAACATACAAAAACGTTTACAATGTTATTACGCAATTATGTTGTTGTTTACCATTTATTGTTATTGCTCTACATATTGTATTTGCTAATGTATTAATTTTCCATGTTCTGTGCGTACTCTTTTCATTATGCTGATGTTTATTTCTTTCCCGATGCCATACTAATATGTTACCGCATTTCCTCCCTTACACTATGCCTTCTCGAAGGCCTGTAATGTACATGTAAATAAATAAATAAATAAAACTATCGCTCAGTGGAATCGACTGACATGTGGACAGGTGTGCATTGTGAATAAAGATGCATTCTTCTCATGTTTGTAACCCCCCTGCTGTAATGCTTTCTGGCTAAGCGGGCATAGGTCTGAATAAAGAATAAAGAAAAATACGGAATATTCAGCACGTGCCTTTTGGTCATATTTTCTGTAACCGCTTTTAATCCACAAAGAGTTAAAATGATCGCTTGGCGCAAGACGCGCCGCGCATGTACCGGAATGTTGTCGACTGTTGCCGTCGGTTTGAGCTGTCGTAGAACTTTGGGAAGTCAGACTGCAGGTGCGACGCGAATAGTGTTGCACAATTTTCAAGGCGCGCGAGCAACATCAATCACGCTGCAATCGTTGATAAGTTATGTACAAAAAGGCGACACCTGTGTTCAGCTCAAATTTTTTTTTATGGATATGATATAAGGAGATGTTGGCGCGCAATTTAAGGCGCCGGCTACTCCTTATCTCTTGGGTGGTTCCGTCACACATCATTCAGGGTTCACGGTTACATATCAAATAATCTTTTGATACAAGCACCAGGACTTATAAAGCAACGTTTCCACAGGAAGACTATGGCAAATGTCTCCACACCTATGTAGTCGAAAGTCTCAAAAGTACAAAGCTCATCAAATTTCGACGATAGGTGATTGTGGGCGCCGGTTCTCTGCGCTTTGGCTGTTTCTTGTTTTTACAGCGAAGCTGTATACCTCTACCGTCTAAGGAAATTTCGGCGTTGTCATCATGGTCATCGTCATCACCCTGTTCTATGTCCAGTGAAGGACGAAGGCCTCTCTCTGCCATCTCCAATTACCTCTGTCCAGCGCCAACCCATTCTAACGATAGCGCCCGCAAATTTCCTAGTTTCATCGCTCCACCTTGTCTTCTCCCGCCCTCGACTGCGTTTCCCTTCTCTTGGTACCCATTGTCACATATAAGAGGGAATGGTATGGTATGATGAACTTTATTTATAGTCCTGAAGATCAAGCCTTACGTTGACGCAGGCGGCTCCCACGTCGGGACAGTAAGGTTTAACCTTACCGCCGTATCATGGGCCTTCTGGACGGCCAGTACTTGAACGAAAAGACCTGCACTGTGTAGGACTCGCTGCCACCAGTCTCTCTCCTTGTCACAGCCTGTGAAAGTCACAGGACACTGCCAAAGCATGTGATCCAGAGTAATGATGCCATTACACTTCTCGCAATTGATTGGTATCTCTCTTTCAGTATATATCTTGTTAATAAAGTATGGACTTGGATGAGTTCTTTTTTGCAACAATCTCGGAGTCACCGCTTGAGCTCTATTGAGCTTAGCGTGTGGCACTCGGAATTCCCTTCTGTTCATGTAATAATGCCTCGTGATTTCTTTATATGTTAGTAATTGGTCCCTGTTCTCCTCCTGTATATTATTAAAGTCCTGGTCGCGTAGTGCACGGATAGTAAGTCCTGGTGCAGCTGCGTTAGCCATCTCGTTTAAATTATTCCGAGATGGATCGACAGACCCCATCTGCGCAGGAAACCAGCGGATTTCGATCTCTTGGCTGTCCAAATCACCGATCAGCTGGGCAGCCCTTTTGGTTACAAAGCCATTGGTAAAGTGTCTAATAGCAATCTTAGAGTCACTGTAAATCTTCGTCCACTTGTTATTCCTTAAAGCCAATGCTATCGCTACTTGTTCCGCGACTGTCGTGTCTTTAGTCATGATTATAATAGCATCCCGAGTGAGATCATCTGCATCTACTACTACTGCCGTAAAGGCTTTCCTTCCTCTGACCCACGCAGCATCTACAAATGCCGCATGTTCTCTGTCATGTTCTATCTCTTGCAGGAGAGCTTTGGCCCTTGCCTTTCGTCTTTACAGGTTGTGCACCGGGTGCATATTTCTGGGGAAAGGAGTCGTCTTGATTACCTCTCTTATGCTATCTTTTAGTTCTACTGTGCCTTCACCTGAAATTTTGGATTCGGTTGGGCACCATCCTGCCTCTTCTAGTATTGCTCTACCTGGCCTTGTTCCAGAGAGCCTCTCTCTGTGGGCAATTTGCTGAGCTTCAATTATCTCGGCTATTGTGTTGTGGAGCCCCAGTGTCATTAATTTGTTATCCGAAGTGTTAATCGGTAACCCCACTGTTGTTTTGACTAGCCTTTTAATTAATCTGTTCAACTTCTTTATCTCTATCTGTGTCCAAGTGAGCATCCCAGCTACATATGAGAAGTGACAAAAGGCGAAAGCGTGGACCAGTCTCATGGCGCTCTCCTCTCCCAGCCCTCTGTGTCGGTTAGTGATTCTCCTTAGCAGTCTTATTACCTCCACCGTCTTGCTTGTGATGTGTCGTATTGTTCTTCCATTTGCCCCAATTGCCTCCAGAAATAACCCTAAGACTCTAATAGATTCTACTTGCTTAATAGATTCGCCTGCCTTCGTGGTTAGTACTAACCTGGGTTCTTCCTCGGGAACGTATCCCCTCGGTTTTCTACGCCTTCTTCTGTTCTTGAGTACAAATTCAGACTTGTTAGCAGAGCATTTGAGTCCCATGCCTTCTAAAATAGACTCTACCTCATAAATGCTCTGCTGAAGTCTGCTTTCCGCATGTCCCATACTTCCTTCAGCGGTCCATATAGTCACATCGTCTGCATAAATGGTAAAGTGAATGCCCTCTATCCCTTTTAGTCCCTTTGCCACTTTTGACATGGCCAGGTTGAAAAGCATAGGTGACAAGACCGACCCTTGTGGCGTCCCTCTGTCACCGAGATCCATCTTCTTTGATTTAATATCCCCGAATCTAAGGTGAGCTGAACGATTGCCAAGAAAGGTTTTGACCACTTCATAGGGTTTTCTCCCCAATCTCAGTTCGGAAATCACTTCAAGTATTGCTCTGTGCTTAATTCTGTTAAAAGCTTTTTCGACATCCAACCCCAAGAGAGCTCGAGTGTTTTTTGGTTTAGCTAATAGCAGTTGATGCTTGATTACCAACATGGCATCTTGTGTGGACAAGCCTGATCTGAAACCAATCATATTGTACGGTAGGATGTCATTGTCCTCCACATATTTCGTTAACCTGTTCAATATGACATGCTCTATTGTCTTCCCTAGACATGATGTTAAAGAAATTGGCCTCAGATTATCCAAGTTGAGTTGCTTGCCCGGCTTTGGTATTAAGATAGTACTAGCCGTCCTCCATTCTTCTGGATATCCATCTTTCCATAGGACATTAATGTATGTGGTCAGATATTTTATTGAATCGTCGTCCGAATTCTTAAGCAATCTGTTAGAGATGCCATCCGGGCCAGCTGCTGACCTACTGTTCATATCATACAGGGCCGTGCGTACCTCACTTTCGGTGAATTCCTGATCCATATATTTGCATTCTACCCCTAAGTAATCGGGATAACTCATATCCTGATCTTCTTTCCTGAGAGGCAAGTATTTAGTAGCCAATCGCTCCATTATGCTCTCTGCGCTTGCAGTCTGACTTTCCTGGTGTACCAGTTTCGCCACTGCCGTACGTCTATTCGATTTAGTGCCTTTTTCGTTGAGCAGATGCCTGAGCAGACTCCAATTGCCTCCACGTTTTATCCTTCCGTCTACACATTTACACACCTCATCCCATTTTTGTTTCTGCAAATATCGTGCGTGTTCCTCTATATTATTATTGAGCTGAGCAATTCGTTTTCTAAGTCTCCTGTTTAGGCGTTGTGATTTCCATCTTTGTAAAATCGATTGCTTGGCTTCGATCAAATGCGCCAATCTACTATCAATTTGTTCGACCTCTTCCTCTGTCTCTATAGCCTTAGTTGCTGCATTCAAGTCGTCCCTAAGCTGAGCCACCCACTCTTGTAGTGTGATGCGCCCCTTTCTATCGGTGCCTGCTCTGCCTTTTCTGATTTTTCTAAAGTGATCCCAGTCTATGTAAGTGAAATGCTTTACCTCCCCGCTGTCGTTTCGATTTTTATGTGTAGTATATATTGGTCGCTTCCTAGGTCCGTACCAGAGTTGATCCAGTCTGCCCTGGGTAAGTTATAAGTGAAGGATAAGTCCGGGGTAGTGTCCCTACACGTGGAACTGCCACACCTGGTAGGAAAGGCTGGGTCCGTGATAAGAGAAAGGCCTAAATTCGTGGCGAGATGCCAGATTCCTTCCCCTTTTTTACTACTCCAGCGCTAACCCCAAGAATGGTGTGGGGCATTGAAGTCCCCTCCTATTATGAGTGGCGCCGTTTTGGCTACCCTCATGGCCTTATTAAAAATTACTCTGAAGCTCTGTCTCATCTCTCTGGAACTGCTATATATGTTGAGGCAGAACAAGCTTCGCGCTTTACCTCTGTGGCTTTTTAGGACCATTTCTATCAATATGTATTCAATTTTACTCGCCCCCAATTTTAGATCGTGCTCTATGTAGGGAATTTTCTTGTCAATTAGGGTGGCAATTCCTCTGCCTGGTTCTTTGCCTTTGCAGACCGAGTTGAAGCCGGACAGCCGGATCTCCTCCGCTAGAGTTTCCTGCAACATTATTAATTTCAGCCTATTTTCAACCGTTTTGATTATCTGTGCTAGTGACGCTCTTTTTTGCTGAAATCCTCTGCAGTTCCACTGCCACGCACTAAGTCTATTTCTGTTATTCATTATTATTGTCGCTGCCCCCTGACTTGCTACCCCCTGTCACTGTTCGCTTGACGGTACCACGTACCGCTCCTGGGGGTATTCTAGCGCTGTCTGCTTCCAAGGGCATATATTCTTCATCCTATCCTTGGGTCTCTAGCTTTTTCAACCTTTTCTCGGCTATTAACTTCCACTTCCATGTTTTATCCACCTTAAGGTTAACGCTGTTTACCGTGTCCTTTAGGTCCCTAATCGCATTCCTAATCTCTTCCAGAACCGAGCACATCGATTCTGCTTCCGGAACTACAGCTCTCTTTTTGGGCGCCAGTGTGTCTTCTTCCTGGCTGTTACTTCTACACACCGGCTTAGCTATTGCCACACTGCCGCTTTCTGTCCTCAACCCTTTTTTCATTTCCTGAATCTGCTGCTTAAGTTCTTCATTTGCTTTCTTTAGGGATATAACCTCTCTGATCAGCTGTTCTACTCTGGCATCATTGCTCTGTTCCTGCGAGGCTAGCGCACCTGTGACTTTCACAGTACCTTTGACTTTCTCGGCCCAGGTCGCTCCTGGCTCCTTTTTATTGTTTGTCTTCAGCTCCTGCTCCTAGAAGCGCACCTGCGCCTCCCGAGACCTGGAACGGTTTCTTCCTCTCGATGTTGAGCGCTGTCTTGATCTTGATGTGCTTCTCGAGCGTGAGTGCCTTCCGGCACCTGGAGGCGTTTCCTTTGTCGGTTGGGCCGATTCCATCTCGGTCTCCACTTTGGAGCGTTGTCTTCTTATTCTTACTACATATGGTATTTGGTACCGCTGCTTGCAAGCCCTGTCCCCTGTGGGGTGATCTTCACCGCAGAACTTGCATTTGGGAGAGCAGATATGAGCCTCCCCTGGGTCTTGCATACCACATCCCCTGCACTGCACAACATCAGGTGTTGAACAAACGTCTGATCTGTGTCCGATTCTTCCACATGCGTAACATACGTCAAATTGCTTCCTGTACAGATAGCACCTCACGAGGGTTGACCCATATTTGATGAAGTTGGGCACCCTGAATCCGTCGAAAAGGACAATAACCGATCCCGTAGCTTTGATACGTTGTGCAGCCAACGCCGTTGGGTTGTATTCATGCACAATCTTTTTCGTGATCACACTCTGACTGTCATTGAGGTTCACTCTTCTAATAACTCCCTTGCACGTGGAGTGGGGGGCTGTTTCATAAGCGCTCACCTCATATTCTGCCTCCATGATCGTAATGGGCTTGATTCTCACATACCTTTCAGCATGAGAGAAGTCCGGTGTACTAAACACCACAATATTATGTGTGAAGTTGGGGCAGACGATGTCTTCCTTCGCTTGGTCTGCTGTAAGTCCGGCTGCCTCGACGATCGCTTCTCCAATAGCTGTGCTGACCTTGTTCAGGTTGAGGCCTCCCCGAGGCCTAACAATGATTTTCCTGTGCTCCTCCGGCAGTTGCGGCATTCTTGATGCCTTCACAATCCGGCGCTTGAGCTTGTCGGCCCCGGCAGCACCTTTGTTGGCGATCTCCTTTCCTTGTGATTCTTGGATCAAATTGGTGGCTCCACCAGCTCCCCAGGTCTTTTTCGCAGATCGTGATCTTCGGTTGGTGACCACCTGCCAACCCATTCTTTCCTCGCCGTCTTCTGTCTCCGAGGTGAGTTCGTCGTCCATGCGTATATCGGCCATGCCGGCTTAACGGGCTCGCTAGACCTACGTGGCGTTAGGCCTAGCATGGCGCCCACTTGCGATGCACAGGAAAGAGGCTATAGAAGTCCAAAAAATGCTGGCCCCCGTTGTCCAAAGGCATCCACCGATTCGGGTTAACCTCGCGAATCCGATAATGAGCTTCAATGCGTGGTCCTGCCAAAAGTGCCTGCAGAATCGTTCAAAAAAGTTTCAAGAAGATGACGAGAATGGCGTTAAGAATCACGTGGATTAACCGAAGACGAAAGAAGATAAAGAAGAAGTACTCAGTGAGGTGACAAGAGATGGTTGGTGGAGAAGAGAAGTAGTATCCAGTGAGACGAAAGCGATGATTGTTGCAGAAGAGAAGAAGACGAAGAGAATAATTACGTGGACTAACATCAACGCTATAAAAGGGCGAGGAAGGGCGAGACACAGGGGGGAAAGAACAGAGCAGCTGAGGCTCGGCTGGTCAGGGACGGTTCGGCCGGAAGAGAGCGACGCCGGCTACTGCTCCGGTGAGCTCGCGTTCTACGGCTTCACACCGCAGACTTCCTGCCGTTCCTGAGCCCGTTCCGGGGAGCCGACAGAAGCCGCTACCACATGCTACGGCCAGGGGTATTTCCAGCGCTGTTGCCACTCTCCCGGGTGGTGCCCCAACGCCAACATCATCGGCCACACCGCCACGGGCGTTTGGACCGGGAGCGTGTACGACGCAGCCAACGACGCCGCCAGCGACGCCAGCTCTAGAACGTCGAACGCCACTTCGACGCCGGCTACGGGACCCACACCACGCCACATCCGCACCTAACGGAACGTGAGCACGAACGCCAACCACGAACAGGAGAACGCTAGTAGCAGTGTTACCGTGTGGTGTGTACTGATCGCCTTTGTACTTTGTGTTAGTTTAGTTTGGCTTGTGTGCTGGTGTTGTGTCGCGTAGGTTGTATTAAATGTGCGTCTGTGAGGGTACACCTGTCGCCTAGTCCATTCTTTCTGTCACAGTGTTCTCCGGAGCAGATTCGTGACACCCATTCTGTAACTCTAATGGTCGAACGGTTATTTAACCGGCGCATTTAACCTGGCCAACTCAATTTTATCTCTTGATTTTAATTGGAATATCATCTATACAAATTTGCTCTCTGATCCAAACCGCTCTGTTCCTGTCACTTAAGATTATACCTAGCAATCTTCGTTCCATCGCTCTTTGCGTGGTCTGTCTCATATGTCATCATCATCATCATCATCCTGGTTACGCCACCGCAAAGCAAAGTCCTCTCCCATACTTCTCCAACTACCCCGGTCATGTACTAATTTTGGCCAAGTTGTCCCTGTAGCCCTCCTAATCTCATCCGCACACCTAAGTTTCTGCCGCCCCCTGCTACGCTTCTCTTCCCTTGGAATCCAGTCCGTAACCCTTAAGAGGAAGCTTTAGCTCGGGCCCAACTCCGACGCGGCCTATTCAAATACATGTAAAAACGCAAAAACGTTTTGCTGAGGTAAGCCCTGTACCGATTTTAATGAAATTTGTTGCATTTGAGAGGGCAAGTGAAATTCTAGTGACTGGTGGTCGCGGAATTTCTATTTAGGTCCTCAATTTTGTTAAAAACATTTTCAAAATTTCGAAAGTTTGAACAAAATAGAAGCACGAAGTTTACAAATTCATAACTCTGCACCAAGAGCAGATATCGCGGTTCTGTAAACGAGATCCATTAGATCATTGAAAGCGGACAAATTCGATACGTCATTTTACATCTTACGTGGATTTATTACGTTGTTTACATTCGGTTCTGAAAAACCTATATTTCCATTTTACTATATTTCTTGATATTCATGTGAAACGTATCAATTTAGTCCGCTTTAGATGTACTATTAGGTGCAGTTCATGGAATTGTATTATCAGTTTTCTTTGCTGAGTTACCGAGTTGTAAACTTGATAGTTTCGTTTTCTGTAAATTTTATCTTTTTGCCAATTTTTAATAAAAAATTGACGACCTAAATAAAGAATCCGAAACCAACAGTGACTAGATTTTAAGTTTTCTTTTAAATGCAACAAATTTCGTCAAATTTGGTGCGGTGGTTGCAGAGAAAAACGAATTCGGCTTTTACATGTATTTAGATAGGAGCACCCGAGCTAAAGCTTCCTCTTAATGACCATCGGTTATCTTCCCTCCTCATTACATGTCGTGCCCATTCCCATTTCTTTTTCTTGATTTCAACTAAGATGTCATTAAGCCGCGTTTGTTGCCTCACCCAATCTGCTCTTTTGTTATCCCTTAACGTTACACCTATCATTCTTCTTTCTAAGCGCGTTGCGTCGTCCTCAATTTAAGTAGAACTATTTTCGTAAGCCTCCAGGTTTCCGCCTCGTACGTGAGTACTGGTGGCACAGAGCTGTTATACACTTCTGAGGCATAATGGCAGCGTCGACAGCGTCAAGTATAAAGGAGCCGCCACCAGACAATTTTCTTAGTGTGCTCGGCAGCGGGCCTCCCGTCAACAACATGCCGAAACCATTTCAGTTTTTCGTGCAGCTTCTATTCGGTGTGGCAGCGAAGCCCAGTGCTTTACATAAAACGCCGTGCTTCATTGCTCCCATGGCTGGTTTCGATGAAGCCTCCGCGTATAAGCCACTGCCATATGGGAACAATTGGCACTCGTTGGGCCCGGTACGATCAACATCGGCAGTGTCAAGTATAAAGGAACCGCCACCAGACATTTTCTTTAGTGAGCTCGTCAACTAGCCTCCCGTCAGCAGCATGCAGAAACCATTTCTGTTTTTTGTTCAGCTTCTGTTCGGCGTGGAAGCGAAGCCCAGCGTTTTGTATCAAACACCGTGCTTCATTGGTCCCGTGCCTGGTTTCTACGGAGCGTGCGCGTATAAGCCACTGCCCTATGGGAACAATTGGCACTCGTTCGGCCCGGTACGATCAACATCGGCAGTGCCAAGTATAAAGGAACTGCCACTAGAAAATTTATTTATTTATTTATTTACAGTGTACCTACATCGCCATAAAGGCATTAAGTAGGGGGGGGGGAACAAAATATAACCAGTAATACAGAAAAGCTTTTGGACAGATATACTCACAAACAGAAGCACTACAATAGCTGTTAGAGAAAGGCACCCAAGTAATGTGAAACCAAGAGGTTTCAAGATATACAACACATAAATTCGTTTTGCAAGAGTGCCGTCAAAGCATAGAATAGAATAGTTCGTTATTTGAAAAATTTACTTATCATTTGATAAACTGTTCCATTGTCTAATTGATTTGGGGAATCAAGAGTAGTAAAAAGTGGTTTTTTCAGTTATAGCCTGAGATCTTTTTGTTGTTATCACAGCGAGTTGATATGTAATCTGTTTTCAGGAAATAGTTATAGTGATTAATACCTGTCTGATTACTATCTATTTGGTGCAATGGTTTAAGCCCTAACTCATCATCATCATGCCTACGCATATGTAGTAGATCCCATCCTAAAGTGGCCTTCATTTCGGAAACGCTAGAGTACGGGCTGTAATTATTGCAAACAAACCTTACTGCTTGGTTCTGTAGTTCTTCCAGTCTATTAATGAAGTAATCTTGATAGGGATCCCATATTACACAAGCATAATCAAGTATTCTTCTAACATGTAAGAAGTATAATGTTTCTTTAACTTCGCGTGTTGCCTGTTTGAACTTTGAGCGAATAAAATGTAACATCCTACTAGCTTTTGCTATGACAGTGTCAATCTGTTAATGCAAGTGAGCGATTTGGTAAAATAGACTCCTAAATACTTATATTCCAACTGTATGTCGATAAGCGTGCCATTTATGTTATATCGGTGCTGAAATTTGGATAATTTTTTGAAAACTTACGCTACTGCACTTTTTTATATTTAAATTCATGTTCCATTTTTTACACCAGATCGCTACCTGATATAAATCTGTATCTATGTCATCTTCAGAGGTAATTTCTCTGTAAATCACACAGTAATCAGCAAATAGTTTTATGGGTTATGTAATTAGTTCTACAATGTCATTTATGTAGATTAAAAATAACAAGGGGCCCAGTAGGCTTCCCTGAGGAACGGCCGAAGAAACAGTTATTGGTGAAGATGCAGCGTTGTTTAGGATGACAGACTGGGTTCTTCCGTTTAGGTAGTTTCCTATCCAATTTTAAACGTTTTCGTTTATATTTAATGCAGCAAGCTTTACATCTCCCACTCACGTCAATATGTAACACTCACTCACGTCACCCACTCGCCCACTAGCGTCAATATGTAACATATTCACGTGAGTGGGCAGAGAAGAGTGACTACCATGCGCACGCTTGACAATCGGTTCTGCTTCCTTGCCGTACAGATTGCCGTTCTTCTTGGCATGTGGCTATCTGCACCAGCCCGGGGATATGCTGACATCGCTGCAACATCACCGTGCTTTGCGGCAGCAAATTGGACCAAAGATTTTAACGCTCTCGCCAACGCCATACTGCGACCAGCACCACTTTGCGGCCCCGGTACATCACCGGCGTCAACCAAACATATAAAAGCCTGCGGTTCCACCGACTTCTTCAGTGGACAGGGAAGAGCGACTACCATGCGCACGCTTGACAATCGGTTCTGCTTCCTTGCTGTACAGATTCCCGTTCTTCTTGGCATGTGGCTATCTGCACCAGCTCGGGGATATGCCGACATCGATGCAACATCACCGTGCTTTCCGGCAGCACATTGGACCAAAGATTTTAACGCTCTCGCCAACGCTATACTGCGATCAACGCCACTTTCCGGCCCCGTCACATCACCGGCGTCAACCAAACATATAAAAGCCTGCGGTTCCAACGACTTCTACAGTGGGCAGGGAAGAGCGACTACCATGCGCACGCTTGACAATCGGTTCTGCTTCCTTGCTGTACAGATTCCCGTTCTTAGAACGTGGCTATCTGCACCAGCCCGGGGATATGCCGACATCGCTGCAACATCACCGTGTTTGCGGCAGCAAATTGGACCAAAGATTTTAACGCTCTCGCCAATGCTATACTGCGATCAACGCCACCTTCCGGCCCCGTTACATCACCGGCGTCAACCAAACATACAAAAACCTGCAATTTCAACGAATTCTTCAGTGGGCAGGGAAGAGCGACTACCATGCGCACGCTTGACAATCGGTTCTGCTTCCTTGCTGTGCGGATTCCCGTTCTTCTTGGCATGTGGCTATCTGCACCAGCTCGGGGATATGCCGACATCGCTGCAGCATCACCGTGCTTTGCGGCCGCAAATTGGACGAAAGATTTTAACGCTCTCGCCAACGCTATACTGCGACCAGCACCACCTTCCGGCCCCGGTACATCACCGGCGTCAACCAAACATATAAAAGCCTGCGGTTCCAACGACTTCTTCAGTGGGCAGGGAAGAGCGACTACCATGCGCACGCTTGACAATCGGTTCTGCTTCCTTGCTGCACGGATTCCCGTTCTTCTTGGCATGTGGCTACCTGCACCAGCTCGGGGATATGCCGACATCGATGCAACTTCACCGTGCTTTGCGGCAGCACATTGGAAAAAAGATTTTAACGCTCTCGCCAACGCTATACTGCGACCAGCACCACCTTGCGGCCAAGGTACATCACCGGCGTCAACCAAATATATAAAAGCCTGTGGTTCCAACGACTTCTTCAGTGGGCAGAGAAGAGCGACTACCATGCGCACGCTTGACAATCGGTTCTGCTTCCTTGCTGTACAGATTCCCGCTCTTCTTGGCACGTGGCTATCTGCGCCAGCCCGGGGATATGCCGACATTGCTGCAACATCACCGTGCTTTGCGGCAGGAAATTGGACCAAAGATTTTAACGCTCTCGCCAACGCTATACTACTATCAACGCCACCTTCCAGCCCCGTCACATCACCGGCGTCAACCAAACATATAAAAGCCTGCGGTTCCAACGACTTCTACAGTGGGCAGGGAAGAGCGACTACCATGCGCACGCTTGACAATCGGTTCTGCTTCCTTGCTGTACAGATTCCCGTTCTTCTTGGCACGTGGCTATCTGCACCAGCCCGGGGATATGCCGACATCGCTGCAACATCACCGTGCTTAGCGGCGAGCAAATTGGACCAAAGATATTAACGCTCTCGCCAATGCTATACTGCGATCAACGCCACCTTGCGGCCCCGGTACATCACCGGCGTCAACCAAACATATAAAAACCTGCGGTTCCAACGACTACTTCAGTAGGCAGGGAAGAGCGACTACCATGCGCACGCTTGACAATCGATTCTGCTTCCTTGCTGTTCAGATTCCCGCTCTTCTTGGCACGTGGCTATCTGCGCCAGCCCGGGGATATGCCGACATCGCTGCAACATCACCGTGCTTTGCGGCAGCAAATTGGACCAGAGATTTTAACGCTCTCGCCAATGCTATACTGCGATCAACGCCACCTTGCGGCCCCGGTACATCACCGGCGTAAACCAAACATATAAAAACCTGCGGTTCCAACGACTACTTCAGTGGGCAGGGAAGAGCGACTACCATGCGCACGCTTGACAATCGGTTCTGCTTACTTGCTGTTCAGATTCCCGTTCTTCTTGGCATGTGGCTATCTGCACCAGCCCGGGGATATGCCGACATCGCTGCAACATCACCGTGCTTTGCGGCAGCAAATTGGACCAGAGATTTTAACGCTCTCGCCAATGCTATACTGCGATCAACGCCACCTTGCGGCCCCGGTACATCACCGGCGTAAACCAAACATATAAAAACCTGCGGTTCCAACGACTACTTCAGTAGGCAGGGAAGAGCGACTACCATGCGCACGCTTGACAATCGATTCTGCTTCCTTGCTGTTCAGATTCCCGCTCTTCTTGGCACGTGGCTATCTGCGCCAGCCCGGGGATATGCCGACATCGCTGCAACATCACCGTGCTTTGCGGCAGCAAATTGGACCAGAGATTTTAACGCTCTCGCCAATGCTATACTGCGATCAACGCCACCTTGCGGCCCCGGTACATTACCGGCGTAAACCAAACATATAAAAACCTGCGGTTCCAACGACTACTTCAGTGGGCAGGGAAGAGCGACTACCATGCGCACGCTTGACAATCTGTTCTGCTTCCTTGCTGTTCAGATTCCCGTTCTTCTTGGCATGTGGCTATCTGCACCAGCTCGGGGATATGCCGACATCGATGCAACATCACATTGCTTTGCGGCAGCACATTGCACCAAAGATTTTAACGCTCTCGCCAACGCTTTACTGCGATCAACGCCACCTTCCGGCCCCGTCACATCACCTGCGTCAACCAAACATATAAAAGCCTGCGGTTCCAACGACTTCTACAGTGGGCAGGGAAGAGCGACTACCATGCGCACGCTTGACAATCGGTTCTGCTTCCTTGCTGCACAGATTCCCGTTCTTCTTGGCACGTGGCTATCTGCACCAGCCCGGGGATATGCCGACATCGCTGCAACATCACCGTGCTTAGCGGCGAGCAAATTGGACCAAAGATTTTAACGCTCTCGCCAATGCTATACTGCGATGAACGCCACCTTGCGGCCCCGGTACATCACCGGCGTCAACCAAACATATAAAAACCTGCGGTTCCAACGACTATTTCAGTAGGCAGGGAAGAGCGACTACCATGCGCACGCTTGACAATCGGTTCTGCTTCCTTGCTGTACAGATTCCCGTTCTTCTTGGAACGTGGCTATCTGCACCAGCCCGGGGATATGCCGACATCGCTGCAACATCACCGTGCTTTGCGGCAGCAAATTGGACCAAAGATTTTAACGCTCTCGCCAATGCTATACTGCGATCAACGTCACCTTCCGGCCCCGTCACATCACCGGCGTCAACCAAACATATAAAAGCCTGTAGTTTCAACGACTTCTTCACTGGGCAGGGAAGAGCGACTACCATGCGCACGCTTGACAATCGGTTCTGCTTCCTTGGTGTACAGATTCCCGTTCTTCTTGGCATGTGGCTATCTGCACCAGCTCGTGGATATGCCGACATCGCTGCAGCATCACCGTGCTTTGCGGCCGCAAATTGGACCAAAGATTTTAACGCTCTCGCCAACGCTATACTGCGACCAGCACCACCTTGCGGCCCCGGTACATCACCGGCGTCAACCAAACATATAAAAGCCTGCGGTTCCAACGACTTCTTCAGTGGGCAGGGAAGAGCGACTACCATGCGCACGTTTGACAATCGGTTCTGCTTCCTTGCTGTACAGATTCCCGTTCTTCTTGGCACGTGGCTATCTGCACCAGCCCGGGGATATGCCGACATCGCTGCAACATCACCGTGCTTTGCGGAGAGCAAATTGGACCAGAGATTTTAACGCTCTCGCCAATGCTATACTGCGATCAACGCCACCTTGCGGCCCCGGTACATCACCGGCGTCAACCAAACATATAAAAACCTGCGGTTCCAACGACTACTTCAGTGGGCAGGGAAGAGCGACTACCATGAGCACGCTTGACAATCGGTTCTGCTTCCTTGCTGTACAAGTTGGTGACTGTCCTTCATTGCACGCTAAACGTACCAGCAATATTTCTAGCTGCTCTTCTCTTTCCCACTAGTGTTAGTTTCTACAGTATGTGATTGTGTTTATGTTGTTAAACTTTTGATGTTAGCAGGCGACATTGAGTCAAATCCGGGACCAACTGATACTAATCCGAATGCCGATGTGCTAGTTGCTGTTGCTGCCCCGTCTGAAAAATCGGATGTCCGTCACAGTGAGTTGATGGATACTTTAACACAGCTTAAGGCAAACCAAGTTGAACTAGAGCAGAAAGTATGCGACCTTGCGACCCTACTAACAGGCTTGCGGCTGTCGTATCCCAGGTACTGTCGCTGCACAGTGTTCCTGCGCTCAACGATGCCATATCCGAAGCAGTTCGTGCGGAGTCAGGTGCAATAAATTCACGGCTAGACGATCTCGAGGATCGCTCCCATCGAGACAACCTTATTTTTTTCGGTATCCCAGACACTAGCTCTGAAGCTTGGGCGGAGTCTGAAGAACACGTTCGCAAAATTCTTTCAGACAAACTGGATCTATCTTTTCCCGACGAAGGTATTCATCGTGCTCACAGACTGCGCTCGTACGTCTCGGAGAAATGTCGACCTATTATAGTTAAATTCGGTTCTCCGAAATGAAAAGACAAGATTATATCGCAACGTAATAAGTTCAAAAATTCCAAAGTATCCTTCAGTGAAGACCTCTCGCGCCACACGCCAGTCCCGCAAAAAGTTGGCTGATTTCGGTAAGGCTTCGCGAGAGAAGTATCTCTTGCGGTTGAACCAATTGTACATAAAAAAAAGTGCTACGTTTACTGTTCATCCACCGATCGAGTTTGTGAAGCAGATATTGCCGAAAGTCGTTCGAGCGACAACAGAGGCATATCTGTTTCGGCTTCAGCGAATACTATCAGGAATGCTTCATTGGCCGCGAGTAGTTCATCGATATTGTCACGTGGTAGTGACGGTGAAGAAAACAGCAATACGGTGGAATACAAAGCTAGCTTTTATTGGGCGAACCTGTGCCCACAAAAACAGGCTACACTTATAGCAAAACGATAGCGGCGAACACGGTCGGCGATCGTCGGAAATCTGATCAGTGGGTCAAGCGCGTCGGCTTTTATAGAGCAGTCGTCGAATGTTCCATACTAATCGTTCGGACCCGCGTGCCTTCCACAAAGTTCTACTCCATTCGCGTCAGGTGATGAAATCAGAAAACAAGGTTCGGCGACAAGAGACAGCGGATAGAAGCATCGATAACTTTCCAGAAACTTCGGGTACATGCAGGCGCGTCCCATGCTGTACGGTTACATTTGTTAGGCGGCGAAACGTGGTTGCCCGATAAAGATAAATACGCGTGTCAATACCCCCCCTCTTAAAAAGCATCATCCCGATGCTGCAAATATAATAGAGCGAAACACAAAAGGACACTTATTAAACATAAATAACAAAACAACAAAAAGAAACAAAGTCCAAAGGTCAGTTACGCGAAGCCCCAAAGATCATTAACGCTGGTAGTACGGCTTGAGTCGCACAACGTGGACTATTTCAGGTCGTGAGCGGCGCCGCTGTGATAGCGAAATGCCGTCTGGCACGAACTCATAGTCCAGTGCGCCAATACGTCGGATGATCTTGTACGGTCCGAAATAGCGACGCAAAAGCTTCTCGCTCAGTCATCGTCGGCGTATAGGGGTCCAAACCAAAACACGGTCACCGGACTGGTACTCGACGAAGCGTCGTCGGAGGTTGTAGTGTCTGCTGTCGGTACGCTGCTGGTTCTTGATTCGCAGGCGGGCGAGCTGTCGGGCTTCTTCGGCGCGCTGGAGATAGGTAGCGACGTCAAGATTTTCCTCGTCAGTGACGTTCGGCAGCATGGCGTAGAGCGTAGTCGTCGGGTTCCTGCCGTAAACCAGCTTAAATGGCGTGATCTGTGTTGTTTCTTGCACCGCCGTGTTGTAAGCGAATGTTACGTATGGCAGGACCGCATCCCACGTCTTGTGCTCGACGTCGACGTACATTGCTTGCATGTCGGCGAGGGTCTTGCTCAGGCGCTCCGTGAGACCATTCCTCTGCGGATGGTAGGCAGTTGTCCTCCTGTGTCTTGTCTGGCTGTACTGCAGAATGGCTTGAGTGAGCTCTGCTGTAAAAGCCGTTCCTCTGTCGGTGATGAGGACTTCTGGAGCACCATGTGTCAGCAGGATTTTCTCGACGAAAAATTTCGCCACTTCGGCTGCGCTGCCTTTCGGTAGAGCTTTAGTTTCAGCGAAGCGGGTGAGATAGTCCGTCGCCACGACGATCCACTTATTTCGGTCGGCACCGAAACACCCGCTGACGTAGAAGGCGTCATCGAAGGCGACCAACGTCTGCTGCTCGACGGCGAATTTGCGTCGCATGAGGGATAGCTCGACTGCAGGGAGGAAACTCGAAAGTGTTGCTGACAAACTTCAACCAGGAGTTCAAGCACATCAACAAGGGCACGGCGATCGCGTACATCGAGGAAGCTCTGGAAACCAGTAACGCGTTCGTCCTCTCAGATTCCGCCGCATCTACCCCGACGACCATGGTTCCCGAACCAGAGTACGACATTAATCCAAGTCTCCCCGTGGTTAAGCAACAGCAGCTGAGAAGTGTGCTCCGACGATACAAAGGCTGCTTTTCCACGTCATCGAGGATTTGATAAACACCAGTCGCCAAGCATCGCATAATCACCGAAGAGTGCACTCGACCACTCCGCCAGCGCCCTTACCGAGTTTCGCCGCGAGAACGTGAAGCTATAAGAGAACAAGTCGACGAAATGCTACCCGACGACATCATCCAGCCGTCGAAAAGCCCGTGGGCATTCCCTGTAGTCCTGGTGAAGAAAAAGGACGGAACCCTACGTTTCTGCGTCGATTATCGTCGTCTGAACAAGATCACGAAGAAGGACGTATACCCCCTCCCACGGATAGACGACACATTGGATCGGCTCTGCAACGCTAAATACTTCTCGTCGATGGACCTGAAGTCTGGCTATTGGCAAATAAAAGTCGACGAAAGACATCGCGAAAAGACCGCCTTTGTCACCCCAGACGGCCTCTACGAGTTCAAGGTTATGCTATTTGGACTGTGCTCGGCACCTGCAACGTTCCAACGCGTGATGGACACGGTTTTAGCAGGATTGAAGTGGCAGACCTGTCTCGTTTACATGGATGACGTAGTTGTCTTGCAAGAGTACTAGAGGCCATGAAGTCATCAGGGCGTACTCTGAAGCTAGAAAAGTGCCGATTCGGTTACGATGAACTTCTGTTCCTGGGCCACGTCATCAGCAAGTCTGGAGTCCGCCCCGACCCGCAGAAGACAGCTGCCATTGCAAAGTTCCCGCAGCCCATCGACAAGAAGGCAGTGCGTAGATTCCTTGGCATGTGTGCCTACTACAGGCGATTTGTCAAGGACTTTTCACGCATCGCTGAGCCGCTGTCAAAGCTAACTAAATGTGACGTCGAGTTCAAGTGGGAAACGCCGCAGGCCGACGCATTTCAAGAACTCAAACGATGCATGCAGTCGCCGCCCATACTTGCGCACTTCGACGAGCACGCCGATACCGAAATACACACTGACACCAGTAGCCTCGGCTTCGGTGCCGTCCTAGTCCAGAGAAAAGATGGACATGAACACGTGATAGCTTACGCTAGCCAGTCGTTGTCAAAAGCGGAAGGCAATTATTCTACAACCGAAAAGGAATGCCTCGCAATCGTTTGGGCTACAGCGAAATTTCGCCCTTACCTCTATGGCAGGCCATTCAAAGTGGTCAGTGACCATCACGCGTTGTGTTGGCTAGCTAACTTAAAGGGCCCTTCAGGACGGCTGGCACGGTGGAGCCTCACACTACAAGAATACGACATCACTGTAACATACAAGTCCGGACGAAAACACTCCGATGCTGATTGCCTATCACGCGCCCCCATTGACCCGCCGCCACAAGATGACGAGAATGACGATGCCTTCCTTGGCGTAATAAGCGCGGAAGACTTCGCCGAACAACAACGAGGGGACCCGGAGCTAAAAGCCCTAGTCGAGTATTTGGAAGGGCACACCGACGTTGTCCCTAGGGCATTTAAGCATGGATTATCTTCGTTCACGCTTCAAAACAACCTACTCGTGAAGAACTTCTCACCATTCCGCGCCAACTACCTTCTTGTTGTTCCGTCGGCGCTGCGTCCAGAAGTACTGCACGCGCTACATGACGATCCGACCGCTGGGAACCTCGGTTTCTCCCGGACGCTATCGAGGATACAAGAAAGGTATTACTGGCCGCACCTAACCGCCGATGTCGCCCGTTACGTCACGACATGCCGAGACTGTCAGCGACGCAAGACACCACCGACAAGGCCAGCGGAATTGCTACACCGATCAAGCCTCCTTACCGACCTTTTCAGCAGATCGGGATGGACTTGTTAGGAGCGTTTCCGACATCAACATCCGGAAGTTAGTGGGTCGTCGTGGCGTCTATTGTTCATCCACCGATCGTGTTTGTGAATTAGATATAGCCGAAAGTCGTTCCAGCGAGAACAGAGGCATATCTGTTTGAGCTTCAGCGAATACTATCAAGAATGCTTCATTGGCCGCTAGTAGTTCATCGATATAGCTATCTGCTCGCCCGGTGGCTAAACCAATTTCCTTCCTTTTTTCCAATGTGCGCAGTGTGCGTAATAAACGTGATGGCCTGTTTTCAGCCATTGACTCGTGTTCAGCTGACGTTGTTATCTTGACTGGAACTTGGCTCTCGAGTGATATTGCAGACTATGAAATCTTTGAATGTGAAAGAGTTTTCAAATTCTTTTGCTGTAACCGTATCTCGCGTACTGGTGGCGGAGTGTTGATCGCCGTACACGAAGGCTTGAGTTGTTGTGTTATAGATATTGCTATTCGTTTGGAAATCGTGTGTACACGTGTCACTCTCGGATATTGTGATATTATTTTTTGTGTGTGCTATCGCCCGCCCATTTCGCCCTTAACATTTAATTTAGATTTACGTGACGTATTAAATGAGTTAATTGTCCGGTTCCCCTTATGTCCACCCTTCGTTCTTGGTGATTTCAATTTTCCAGCAATTAACTGGCATGGCTCTCCTCCCTCATCTGACTGTTCATCTGAGTGCTCTCTCTTCATCAACCTCTGTATAAATTTTAATTTTAAGCAACTTGTCCTTCAGCCTGCACGATCTACTGAGCAATCTGCTAACATTCTTGACCTCCTTCTTACTACTACACCGCAGCTTGTTTCATGTTTAAGATATTTACCTGGTTTGCGTGATCATTGCCTCATTTCTATTGAACTACACACGTCTGTTCCCGGTACGAAAAGGCCAAAAGTTATCCGAGACTACAAAAACGCTGTCTTCGAGTCTATAAACCGTGGACTAATGGATTTTGTCACTCACTTCATTCCAAGTATCCACACGGGCAACAATGATGAAAATTGGACCTTATTCAAAGAAAAAGTCAAGTGTTTAATTAATCTTGAATGAGTTTATTTCTCCTGTTTACAACAGAAAGGAAGCAGAAGCTAAAGGCCAAGTGGCCTTACGGAGGCTTCTGCTCCCACAACATTTCATCCCTCAGAAACACTTCATGCGATTCATGAACTCAAAGAATTCATGAATTCATCCCTCAGAAACGCATTATATCCAACTCTCATGCTCCGTGGTTTAACGCGCATCTTCGGCACCTACTGAACAAAAAAAAAGACTATTCCGGTGAGGCAAGGCAACTCAAACGGCGGAACGCTGGCACGCTTACGCCACCGCTAAGACGGATTATAAACAAATTTCGTTTGAAACAAAACAAAATTTCTGCCAGCACACGCTCCCGCTCCTTTTTAGAGATAATCCGAGGAAATTTTGGAATGTGGTCAGCGGGAATAAGCTGAATACAGTAGATCTTTGCGATGATCACAGCACTGCAATACACCAGACCGACTGCTGCAAAGTGTTAAATGATTTTTTTGCCTCGTGTTTTTTCACTACCTTGCCGAATGTTTTCCCTCATCCTTGTACATCTGACTTTTTACCCATGGATCCAATACTCATTGATTCGGTTGGTTTGATATGTCTAATTGAAAAACAGAATATTTAGTCTTGTTCAGGTGCCGACGGCATTACAAGGAAGCTCTTGTAAAGTACATCTACCTGCTCATCATTGATTCTTTGTGAAATCTTTGAACAGTCATTGCAGAGTTGTGCCATCCCTCATGATAGGAAGGTAGGGAAGGTGGTTCCATTGCATAAATCAGGTAGTGAAGCTTCAATACTTAACTATCGGCCCATTTCATTAACCAGCGTTCCCTGTAAACTTCTTGAGCACATTATTTAATCTCATCTTATTACCTTCCTTGAATCTAACAACTTTTTCAATTCATGTCAACATGGCTTCAGAAAATTCTTTTCGTGTGAGACACAGCTCCTATCTTTCACTAATGATTTATTTCGTGCTATGGATGCTAACGTTATTGTGGACTGCGTTTTTTTAGACTTTGCTAAGGCGTTTGACGCTGTTTCTCATGATCTATTAATAATTAAACTCGGTGGTCCTAATATCAACGATCAGGTATTAGGCTGGATTAAATGTTTTCTTTCCAACCATAGTCAGTGTGTCTCAGTTGATGATTATGACTCGCCTCTTGTTTCCGTAACTTCTGGAGTACCTCAAGGTTCTGTGTTAGGTCCTCTGCTGTTTTTAATTTACATTAATGATGTTTCTGATAACGTTATCTCCAATATAAATATTTTCGCAGACGACTGTGTGCTTTATCGTTCAATTACTAATTCCTCTGATGAAGCATGTTTGCAATCGGACATGCACGCAATTTCTTCATGGTGCAGCGAATGGCTCATGACATTTAACACCACTAAGTGCAAACACCTGCGTATCTCCAGCCGTCCTCCTGAATACACCTCTCGCTATCTTCTTGATAACACTCCGTTATCATCTGTCTCATCCTACAAATACCTGAGTATTCACTTAACACACAATCTGTCCTGGAAAATGCACGCGAACTACATATCTAACCAGGCTAACCGCACGCTCGGATTCTTACGGCGCCATTTCATAGCTTCTAACAGCTCCGTTAATCTTCATCTATATAGGACGTTAATCAGACCTAAACTGGAATATGCTTGCTCCATTTGGGATCCTAATCAGATAACCTTTATTAACGCTTTAGAACCTGTTCAAAACCGCGCCGCCCGTTTTATTGTTTGGAAATTATTCCCGAACAGCAAGCATATCTTGAATGAAAACTGCACTTGGTCTTCCCGTTCTTTCTCTGCGCCGTAAATATTTTCGCTGATGTCTTTTTCACAGAGTTAATTAAACCAACCCTATTCTCAAAGATAAGTTACTCCTCTCTCCATCTTATATATCTTCACGCACTGACCACAACTTCAAGGTAGGAATACCGCAATGCCGAACTAGCCTATGTATAAGTTCATGTATTCCTCGAACTGGAAATGACTGGAACCACCTGCCTGCTTTCATGGCTGCCATCACCGACGTGAACAAATTTCAGAAAACTGCCGCCGATTTTGTATGCCTCTCCTCTCTGTAATGCCTCTGACCCTGAAAATACTGAAATAAATAAATAAATAAATAAATAAATAAATAAATAAATAAATAAATAAATAAATAAGTCTAGGAGCTTATGGGACACAATATCGAAAGCTTTTTGAAAATCAATAAAAACCGCGTCTAACTGACTATTGTTATCAATGGTTTTAAATAAGAAGTGCTGGAATTCTATTAGTTCTGTGTTGCAGGAATAACCTTTTCGGAATCTGTGCTGGGAAGTTGTAAAGAAAGCGTTTGAGTGAAGGAATGCAGATATGTTACTATATAAAATGTGTTCGAATATCTTGCAACATATTGACGTTAGTGAAATCGGCCTATAGTCTTCTCTGAGTTTTCTATCACCCGATTTAAAAACGGGTGTGACGCTTGCCGCTTTCCAATCTTGGGGAAGGAGGCCTCTTTTTAGGGAAAGCTTATAAATGATCGGTAAATACGGAGAAATGATGCTATGACACTCTTTAAGGACCACTGGGGATATTCCATCAGGTCCAATTGCTTTTGTGTCATCTAAATGCCTTAATAAAGAATCGACCCCACTAACATCAAATTCAATGTCTGGCATCATATCGCCTTGATTGGCGTTGTTCAAAAGCGAAGTCTCCCCAGCAGATATTAGCAAAAACACAGATTGGAAGTACTGGTTGAAGCATTCCGCCCTCTGATAGTCTGACGTCACTGTTTTGCGTCAATAGTTAAAGATGGTATTGATATGTCGTTTTTTCGATTTTATTTTACATATTTTCAGAAAGATTTAGCATTTTTTCTCAAGTCCTTGTTTAATTTAAAAAGAAGGTATCTTTGGCAGATTTAAATGTAGCTTTCAATAGCTTATTTATCTCTTGCGAGCGTTTCTGAATTATCAGATTGGTGTCGACTAAAAACGTTTCATACGTTAGTCTTGCTTTCTTGATATGTTTACGTATTTCTACGTTAAACCAAGGTTTTTGTTTTTTTCGTTGCCGCAGGTACCTGCATGGAACATCAATGTCCACTAGCTGAAGTATTTTGTCCCGAAATGCTGACCACAAAGTTAATGGACAGCGCGAGTTTGACATATATTGGAAAGTAGGAAAAAATTTTCAAGTTTGGTCCTGATAGCAACATAGTCTCCTCTGTCATAGCTGTACACTTTTCTTTGTGGAATTTGCGCCATCAGTACTCGGTGTATGTTAAGTTCTATGACAACTGCCTGTGGTCTCTAATACCTGGGCAAACAGTAAATTTGATGCAGAAGGATCGACATTTAGGCGAGTTGGTACTGGTTGAACATCTTGAAGGGGCAGCGCGAAAAGACGATGACAGAAGGCAGGAACATATGCGGCTGTCCTGTGTGTTCCTGCGTTCTGTCATCGTCTTTTCGCGCTGCCCCTTCAAGATCTTCAAGTAACTTTTGATATTATGTTCGGCTCATTGCAAAGTACTAACTCTAAAATTGCATTTTCTCGCGTAGGTTCCAGTACGTACTGCTGCAATCCATTTAATCCGAGCAGTTCTTCGAACTCTGTGTAAATACGGGACCTATTACCAGCCACACATCCAGCATTCCCGTTGAAGTCTGGCAAATTGAAATCCCCCCCTAGAAATACGCTATTAGGCAGAAAAGATAGCATCTCAGACAGCAATGCGAATGAGTCGCTGCTGCCAGGTGGGTGGTACAATGTCCTGTACACTACATTGTTTCCTTTATGTAATTTCACAGGGCACCAGACAGACTCAGAATTGCTTTCAAATAAGATTTGTGTACTTGACAATGCATTTGATATCAAAAAGAATACTCCCCCGCCATGTCCATGCCTATCTTTCCGATAGAGAGTAAAATCAGGCGGAAAGATTTCTACATTAGGTATAGTCTTGTCTAACCATGATTCGGTGTCCATCACAATCTGAGGTTTAACAGTGGCTACTAAAGACATGAAGTTATCGACTTTGTTCTTTATGCTGCGACAATTTACAAGCAGGACAGAGAGCCGTTCAGGCGGCGAGCAACGTGCTAAGTTATCTTTCCTAGGAACGGAATTCGGAACGCGTCATTTGCCTCTGTCCATTCGCGCATGCGCCTGAAGTGAAACTGGCATCCGCATATCGCTACTCCAGACAAACGCTTGCCGATAGATGATCAATTTATCATAACTCAAGCGAACACGATTTTCTTTGTTTTCTCGTTTTTCTTTTGCATAATTCCAAAGCTGACGTCTTTTTTCTTGTGCGGCTCGGCTGAAATCTTCAGAGATGCCGTACGAAGTGCCTTTTCGTCTGTAAGCGTTTTTAAAGACGTTTTCTCTAGCCTTCCACCTTGAAAAGCATGCTACTATGGGCCGGTTTTTGTCTTCTCTGAAAACGTCTACGCGATGAGCCCGTTCAACCGAAATATCATCACGTTTAATCACATCTTTGCATATTCCACTAATAAGTTTTTCAGACGCCTCCCCCGTCTCGTTATGCTCCCTGTCAGGCAACCCGAAAAAGACCAGATTCTGTCTACGGCTTCCATTTTCCAAGTCGCGTAGTTTAGCCATAAATTTATGTTCCATTTCTTCCACCCGAGCAATACGACTTTCTACATTGTTTCTCTTCACTATTAAGCCCGTAATTTTGGATTCTAATTCACATTGTCTTGTTATAATTTCCAGTAACTTCGCAAGCACGGTTTCCTGGCCTGTTTTCATTTCTAAGAGAATCCATTAAATGTTTGTCATTTGGTCACGTTCAACTGCATTCATGGGCCCTCGATTTAGCTCTACATCCCCCGATAGGAGCAGTAAGATTTGGAAAAGCACAAGACAGCCGTCATAGAGAGAGAATAGTATAGCATCGACGAAGCACGGGCTGGCATGTTCAAGACATTCAATCATTTGTCGCTTGCTAATGGGGTACGACACTCTTAAAAGCATAACGTTGCTAGAGCGATAACACTTAGTTACATTTAGGTAACTGACCTAGTACGTGAAAAAGCGTGAGTTTGGGGCGAAAAGAGCGTCGTGCCCCAGTCGCTTTAGGCTTGGCTGGTCTTTTATATGGCCAGCGCGCAGAGGAACCGGAAAGGTCCCCAATGCGCAGACTCCATTTCGGTGCGTCGAAGATCGTACAAGATTTCCCGGAAATAATCTTGCGGACCGTGTATGACACGAGCAGCCGATTGCAGATCAGTTGCAGCAGCATCTGGCCAAGGTATGGTGAAGCCACGTTCCACCGCGAAGTCGATGTTCGCCACGACCGCGAAGAATCCGAGCAGCACCTGGTACATGAAGAAGTGCGAATTTGTGCCGAAAAGAGCGTCGTGCCCCGTACTGGGCTCGCTAGCTGGCCTCCCGTCAACAGCATGCCGAAACCATTTCAGTCTTTAGTGCAGCTTCTGTTCGGCGTGGCAGCGAAGCTCAGCGCTTTACATCAAACACTGCGCTTCATTGCTCCTATGCCTGGTTTCTACGGAACCTGCGCCGATAAGCCACTGCCATATGGGAACGACTGGGACTGGTTGCGCCCGGTACGATCAACATCGACAGCGTCAAGTATAAAGCAACCACCACCAGACAATTTCTTTAGTGGGATCGTCAACTGGTGTCTCGTCAGCAGCATGCCGAAACCATTTCAGTTTTTCGCGCAGCTTCTGTTCGGCGTGGCAGCTAAGCCCTGCGCTTTGCCTCGAACACGATGCTTCCTTTCTCCCGTGCCTGGTTTCTACGAAGCCTGCGCGGGTAAGCCACTGCGATATGGGAACGACTGGGACTAGATGCGCATGGTACGATCAACATCGACAGTGTCAAGTATAAAGCAACCGCCACCAGACAATTTCTTTAGTGGGATTGTCAACTGGCGTACCGTCAGCAGCATGCCGAAACCATTTCAGTTCTTCGTGCAGCTTTTTCTGTTCGGCGTGGCAGCTAAGCCCTGCGCTTTGCATCAAACACCTGCTTCCTTTCTCCCGTTCCCGGTTTCTACGGAGCCTGCGCGGATAAACCATAGCGAAATGGGAACGACTGGGAGTCGTTGCGTCCGGTATGATCAACAATGACTGTGTCAAGTATAAAGGAACCGCCACCAGACAATTTTATTAGTGGGCTCTTCAGCTGGCCTCCCCTCTGCAGCATGCCGATACCATTTCTGCTTTTTGTGGAGCTTCATCTGTTCGGCGTGGCATCGAAGCCCAGCGCTCTACATCAAACACCGTGCTTTACTGCTCCCATTCCTTGTTCTAGGGAGCCTGCGCGGATAAGCCACTGCCATATGGGAACGACTTGGACTGGATGCGCCCGGTACGGTAAACATTGACAGTGTCAAGACTAAAGGAACCCCCACAAGAGAATATCTTTAGTGGGCTCGTCAGCTGGCCTCCCGTCATCAGCACGCCGAAACCATTTCAGTTTTTCGTGCAGCTTCTTGTGGGCAGCGTGGCAGCGAAGCCAAGCGCTTTACACAAAACGCCGTGCTTTATTGTTCCCATGCCTGGTTTCTACGGAGCCTGCGCGTTAAGCTACTGCGATGTGGGAATGACTGGAACTGGTTGTGCCCGGTACGATCAACATCGACAGGGTCAAGTATAAAGGAATGCATCATGCAACAGTGTCAAGTTAGTCAATGGCGGCCTGTCAATGGCAGGGCGGCATTGGCACATGAACCTGGCAACGTTTAACGCTAGAGACCTGCCAACCCGGCAGGTCTCTAGAGAAACTGGCCACGCCGTATACGCAATGCCTTATGACCTCGAGCGTACCGGAATCTTGGAAGAACGCTAACATAATCTTAATACATAAGGGGACGCCAAAGACTTGAAAAATTATAGACAGATCAGCTTGCTGTCAGTTGCCTACCAACTATTTACTAAGGTATTCACAAAAAGAATCAGGAATACCTTAGACTTCTGTCAAGCAAAGGATCAGGCAGGATTCCGTAAAGGCTACTCAACAATAGACCATATTCACACTATCAATCAGGGGATAGAGAAATGTGCGGAATATCACCCACCCTTATATATAGCTTTCATTCATTCCGAGAAAGTGTTTGAATCTGTCGAAAGCTCAGCAGTCATGGATGCATTACGAAATCAGGGTGTAGAGGAGCCGCATGGAATAATAGTGATATAAATCTATTGCGGCTCCTCAGGCACCGTAGTCCTCCATAAAGAAAGCAACAAAATCCCAATAAGAAGCGTCAGGCAGGGAGATACGATCTCTCCAATGCTATTCACAGCGTGTTTACAGGATGTATTCAGAGACCTGGATTGGGAAAAATTGGGGATAAAAGTTAATGGAGAAAACCTTAGTAACTTGCGATTCGCTGATATTGCCGTGCTTAGTAACTCAGGGGACCAATTGCAATTCATGCTCACTGACCTGGAGAGGCAAAACAGAAGAGTGGGTCTAAAAATTAATTTGCAGAAAACAAAAGTAATGTTTAACTGTCTCGGCAGAGAAGAGCAATTTAAAATAGGTAGGGAGGTACAGGAAGTGGTAAGGGAATACATCTACTTAGGGCAGGTGGTGAGGCAGATCCATATCATGAGAAGGAAATAATCACAAGAATAAGAATAGACTGGGGTGCGTTTGGCAGGCTATCTCAGATCATGAACAGCAGGCTGCCGTTATCCCTCAAGAGAAAAGTGTATAATATGTATGTATTACCAGTAATCACCTACGGGGCAGAAATCTGGAGGCTTACGAAATGGTTCTACTTAAATTGGGGACGACGCAACGAGCTATGGAAAGAATGATGGGTGTAACGTTGAGGGATAAGAAAAGAGCAGATTGGGTGAAGGAACAAACGCGAGTTAATGACATGTTAGTTGAAATCATGAAACAGAAATGGGGGGGGGGGTGCATGGGCAGGACGTGTAATGAGGAGGGAAGATAACTGATGGTCATTAAAGGTTACCGACTGGATTCCAAGGGAAGGAAAGCGGAGCAGCGGGCGGCAGAAAGTTAGGTGGGCGGATGAGATTAAGAAGTTTGCAGGGACGTTATGGCCACAATTAGTACATGACCGGGGTTGTTGGAGAAGTGTGGGAGAGGCCTTTGCCCTTCAGTGGGCGTAACCAGGCTGATGATGATGATCACGTAACCACGCAAACAAAAAAAAAGGACAAAGAAGGAAACACACAGGACAGGCGCGGACAGGCGCGTTTTCTTCTTTTTCCTTTGTTATTTGCGCGGATACATGAAACATTCCAATATGGACCACCAACTAGCCCCCCTATCCCTGATAAGTATAAAGGAGCCGCCTCCAGATAATTTCTTTAGTGGGCTCGTCAACTGGCCTCATGTCTGCAGCACACCGAAACCATTTCAGTTTTTCGTGCAGCTTCTTCTGTTGGGCGTGACAGTGAAGCCCAGCGCTTTGCAACAAACAACCTGCTTCCTTTTTCCCGTGCCTGCTTTCTACGGAGCCTGCGCGGATAAGCCATTGCGGTATGGGATCGACTGGAAGTCGTTGCTCCCTGTACGATCAACTTTGACAGTGTCAAGTATGAAGGAACCGCCACCAGGCAATTTCTTTAGTGGGCGCGTCATTTGGCATAGCCTCAGCAGGATGCCGAAACCATTTCTGTTTTTTGTGCAGCTTCTGTTCGGCGTGGCAGCGAAGCCCAGCGTACTGCATCAAACACCGTGCTTCATTGTTCCCGTGCCTGGTTTCTACAGAGCCTGCGCTGATAAGCCACTGCGGTATGGGAAAGCCTGGGACTTATTTCACCCAGTACTGTCAAAATAGACAGTGTAAAGTATAAAGGAAGCGACACCAGACAATTTCTTTAGTGTGCTCGGCAGCAGGCCTCCTGTCAGCAGCATGCCGAAACCATTTGTTTTTCGCGTAGCTTCTGTCCGGTGTGGCAATGGAGCCTAGCGCTTTGCATCAAACACGATGCTTCCTTTCTCCCGTGCCTGGTTTATACGGAGCCTGCGCGGATAAGCGACTGCGATATGGGAACTACTGGGGCTAGTTGCGCCCGGTACGATCAACATCGACAGTGTCAAGTATGAAAGAACCACCACCAGACAATTTCTTCAGTGGGCTCGTCAGTTGGCTTCCCGTCAGCAGCATACCGAAACCATTTCAGTTTTTCGTGCAGCTTCTTCTGTTCGGCGTGGCAGCGAAGGCCAGCGCTCTGCATCAAACACCGTGCTTCATTGCTCCCGTGCTTGGTTTCGCGGAGCCTGAGCGGATAAGCCACTGCGATATGGAAAAGACTGGGACTCGTTGCGCCCGATACGATCTATATCGACAGTGTCAAGTATAAAGGAACCGCCACCAGACAATTTCTTTAGTGGGCTCGGCAGCTGGCATACCGTCAGCAGCATGCGGAAACAATTTCTGTTTTTCGTGCAGGTTCTTCTGTTCGGTGTGGCAATGAAGCCTAGCGCTTTGCATCAAACACCGTGCTTCATTTCTCCCGTGCCTGGTTTTTACGACGCCTGCGCGGATAAGCCACTGCGATATGGGAATGACTGGGACTCGTTTCGTCTGCTACGATAAACATCGACAGTGTCAAGCATAAAGGAACCGCCACCGGACAATTTCTTTAGTGGACTCATCAGCTGGCCTCCCGTCAGCAGCATGGCAAAACCAGTTCTGTTTTTCGCGGCAGCTTCTTCTGTTCAGTGTGGCAATGAAGCCTATGGATGGATGGAAATAACTTTATTTTGAATCCGGCAAATTTGACGACCCGGACTCAGGTCGCCTATGAGGGGACTTCGAGGCCTTGCCTCGTCGCCGCCTCTCGGGCTTGCTGGACAGTCCACTCTTGTGTCTTGAGGTTGGAGCTGCGCAGAGCGGCGGCCCACTTCGACGCAAGAGCCTCCGGAGCTACTGCCATTGTAGCTGATGTAACCCGACACTCCCACAACATGTGTGACAGCGTCGCTCTAGCTTCCTGACATAATTTGCAAAAAGCAGTCGGGTATTGCGCGGGGAAAATGTGCTGCAATCGCAGCGCACTGGGGAATGTTTGTGTTTGCAATTGTCGCCAGATGACTGACTGGCGACGTTTCAGCATGGGGTGAGGTGGAGGCAGCAACCACCTGCCTAGCTGGTAGTGCTTGGTGATGTCATTGTATCTGACTAGGCGTTCTCGCGTGTTTTGAGCCAGGAGTTCCGAACTCGAAGAGGCGGTCTCCGATTCTGCGCGGCGGGTCAGTTCTCGCGCAGAGCGGTGTGCTACCTCGTTCAAGTTAATGAGGCCCTCATCGGTGGGGGTGGCGACGTGCGCTGGAAACCATATGATCGTGGTGTTATAGAAGTGCTGTCGACCAGCTTACCTTAGAATCTGGAGAGCTTCGGAGGAAGTGCGCCCCTGCGCGTAGTTGCGAACTGCGGATTGTGAGTTGCTAAATATTACCTCGCTGAAGGGTCGGTAAGTGCAAGCGCAATCGCTACGTCTTCTGCTGCTTCGGGGTTTTCCGTTGCGACATTACACGCGTGCGTAAGCTGGGAGCTAACGTCTAGGACTACCGCCGTGAACCGGTGTTCTCGTGTGTATTCTGCGGCGTCTACAAAGCGCGTAGTCCTCTTTCCACCCAAGGAGCGCAGCAGTGCCTTGGGACGGTCCTGGCGTCGGCCCCGATTAAATTCGGGGTGCATGTTTCGAGGTATAGGGGCGACAATCAGCGTGTCGCTGAGGTCAGGTGGAATGGCCTGTTTCTGACCGTGTTGGACGTGGTTGTTGAAGCCGAGTTCCTGCAGGATGTAGCGGCCCATTGCTGTCAGGGACATGCGTTCTAGTTGAGAGGTTCTTTGCGCATCCACGATTTCCTCAAGCGTGTTGTATACCCCCAGCTGTAGCAGACGAGCAGTGCTTGTGGACTCCGGTAGGCCAAGGGCGATCTTGTAAGTCTTGCATATAATGGTGTTGATTTTCTCCCTTTCAGTGACATTCCAGTTGTGGAAGGCAGCCACATAATTGATATGACTGATTGCGAAAGAGTGTATGAGGCGCATGACACTGTCCTCCTTCATGCCCGCGGTGCTTGCTTGTAATGCGTTTGATCAGGCGGGTAGCCGCTGTAACCTTGCCTTCGACTTTGCGAATAGCTTCTATGTTTGACCCATTGACTGTTATATGCACGCCTAGGATGCGTATCTTCGGGACTCGGGGAATGCAGGAGCCGTCTTGCGTATAGAGCATTATGCCGTCACATTGGCGCGATTCGGCTGTAGGCTTGGGCCGGCGGCGCGGGCGGTAGGCGAGCAGCTCCGATTTCAGTGGAGATAGTCTGAGACCTGTGTCTTGGAGGTACGTTTCGACTGCAGAGACCGCTGCTTGTAAGGTACATTCTATCTGACCGTTACTGCCCTTGTTGACCCACAGGGTGATGTCATCTGCATACAAGGCGTGATGGAGGCAATCGATCTCGTCGAGTTAGGCCAGGAGACCCAGCATCACGAGGTTGAAAAGGAGCGGGGATATGACCGATCCTTGAGGATTGCCGGTGCTTCCTGGTGTATGTTCGTCGAATGTCATGCTGCCGACCGCGAGTGTGACTGTGCGGCGCGACAGGAAGTCTCTGACGTAGTTGTAGCTTCGCTCACCCAAGTTGAGCTTGTTTATGCGGCTCAAGATTGCTGCATGTGCTACATTGTCAAATGCCTTTTCCAGATCTAGGCCGAAGATGGCCACTAGTTGGATCATTGATAATCTGGTGGTGGAGCTGGAGCATGACGTCTTGAGTGCAGAGGTGTGACCGGAAGCCCACCATAGTGGGTGGGTAGGCTCCAGAGTCCTCGAGGTGGTAGTTGATGCGGGAGAGGAAAGCGTGCTCAATCACCTTGCCAACGCAGTATGTGAGGGAAATGGGCCGCAAATGATCGAGGCTGGATGGCTTGCCTGGCTTCGGTATCAGGAATGCTTTAGAGCGTTTCCACGCCGCTGGGATGCGACCTGCTCGCCAGCATTTGTTGATGTATGCCGTAAGAGCGGTTATCGAGGCATCATCGAGGTTTCTTAGAGCCTTGTTCGTAACCTTGTCGGGACCAGGTGCTGATTTGCCATTAAGGTCGTGGAGAGCTGTGCGGATCTCTGACTCGTGAAATTCTTCATCGAGTGTCACATTTGCCTCTCCAGTGTAATCTCCGTGTTGAACATCGGGCCGTTGAGGGCAGTTCTTGGCTAGCAGGCGTGTCACGAGCACGTGGTACTCGTGATCACTCGTGGTAGCCTGTTCCTTGTGCAAAAGGCGTTGCAGGCTTGCTTGCTGAGCAGACTTGCTCTGCGTTTCCCCCAAGAGGTGACGAAGGAGACGCCACGTGCTGCCATTGTGGAGCTGCCCATCGACTGCATTGCAGATGTCATACCACTGTTGGCGGCTTAAGCTCCGGCAATGTTCTTCCAGCTGGCGATTGATATGTGCGATCTTCTTACGAAGCTTTCGGTTGTGCCTTTGCTTTTTCCGTCTTGCGTTTAGTGACGTCTTGGCTTCCCAGAGGTGGGCTAGTCGGCTGTCGATCTTGTCAACCTAGACTTCAGGTGCGAGCGTCTGCTTCGCCTTGTTCATGTCGTCGTTGAGCGTCTCCATCGATGCCTCGATGTTCTCCTCACCTCTCTGTTCAACTCGCTGCTTTCGGAATTTGTCCCAGTCCGTCCATTTTAATAGCTTAGGAAAAGGGGGTGTACCCGCCTGAGGAATTCGTGTTTCTATGATCATGTGGTCACTACCGAGATATTCAAATGTATTGCACCACATTGCTTGAGGGATGTTACGGACCGCCGTCAGGTCTGGTTCCGTGTCCCGTGCCTTAGAGGTCCCCGTGTGGGTCGGCGCCGTGGGATCGGTAATAAGAGCTAATTCGGCATCATGTAGGTCCTGCCGCAGGCGTCGACCTTTGGCGGTAGTGTAGCCATAGCCCCAGGCCTCGTTAGGGCCTTAAAATCTCCCCCCACCAGAAACGGGTTCGTGCCCGCCAAGGCCAGCGCTCCTCGGAACAGAGAGAGGAAACGAGCCCGTGAGTGAGCGGGGTTACTATATACGTTCAGGAGAAATACACTGTAGTTGCGTGTTCTATTTGGAAGGAGCTCTACAAGCATGTTTTCCGCATTTGTGCCACTTACGCTGTGTTCTTGCACTACTATCCCTTTCCGAATTAAAATTGCAAGTCCGCGATCAACGGGAATCGGCGAGGCATGCGCAGTGTAACCACGAAGCTCAGGTACGGTACCTACTGTTTCTTGTATCATTATGATGTCGGGTTTGGTTTGCGCGTGTCGGACGTATTGCTGCAGCATCGTAGCGCTTTGCATCAAACACCGTGCTTCCTTTCTCCCGTGCCTGGTTTCTACAGAGCCTGCGCGGATAAGCCACTGCGATATGGGAACGACTGGGACCCATTGCGCCCGGTACTATCAAAATCGACAGTGTCAAGTATAAAGGAATCGTCACCAGACAATTGTTTTAGTGTGGTCGGCAGCTGGCCCCCGTCAGCAGGATGCCGAGGCAATTTCTGTTTTTTGTGCAGCTTCTTCTGTTTGGCGTGGCAGCGAAGACCAGCGCTTTACATCAAACACTGTGCTTCATTAGTCCCGTGCCTGGTTTCTACGGAGCCTGCGCGTATAAACCACTGCGATATGGGTACGGATGGAACTGGTTGCTCCCGGTACGATCAACATCGACACTGTCAAATATAAAAGAACCGCCACCAGCCCAGTTATATAGGGGGCTCGTCAGCTGGCCTCCCGACAGGAGCATGCCGAAACCATTTCTGTTTTTCGCCGCAGCTTCTTCTGTTCGGTGTGGCAGCGAAGCCCAGTGCTTTGCATCAAACACCGTGCCACCTTTCTTCCGTGTCTGGTTTCTACAGAGCATCCGCGGATAAGCCACTGCGATATGGGAACGACTGGGACTGGTTGCGCCCGGTACGATCAACATCGACAGTGTCAAGTATAAAGGAACGGCCTCGAGACAATTTCCTTAGTGGGCTCGTGAGCCGCCTGCCGAAACCATTTCTGTTTTTCGTAAAGCTTCCTCTGCTCGGCGTCGCACCGAAGCCCAGCGCTTTGCATCAAACACCATGCTTTCTTTCTCCCGTGCCTGGATTATACGGAGCCTGCGCGGATAAGCCACGGCGATATCGGAACGACTGGGACTCGTTGCGCCCGGTACGAGCAATATCGACAGTGTCAAGTATAAAGGAGCCGCCGCCATACAATTTTTTTAGTGGCCTCGTCAGCGGGCCTCCCCTCAGCAGCATGCCGAAACCATTTTCGTTTTTCGCGGCAGCTTCTTCTGTTCGGTGTGGCAGCGAAGCCCAGTGCTTAGCATCAAACACCGTGTTTCATTGCTCCCATGCCTAGTTTCTACGAAGCCTGCTCGGATAAGCCACTGCGATATGGGAACGACTGGGACTAGTTGCGCCCGGTACGATCAACATCGACAGTGTCAAGTATAAAGAAACGGCCTCGAGACAATTTCCTTAGTGGGCTCGTCAGCTGGCTTCCCGCCAGCAGCATACCGAAACCATGGGCCGTATTCTGTAGCGGTTCGCTTTGGAACCGGTTCGGTCTGGCTGTTACGTCTGGATTACGTCACTCGGAGAAAGAGTGGAACGGGGCGGCTTGACGGGAACCAATCAACGAGAGGCGGTCTGCCGGAAGATCACGTCATCATTTTTGTTTGTATTGATGAACTGTATAGCAGTTGAAGGATGTTGCTGGTTTGATAAAAAAACATTGATTTATATAGAACACTTGCAAATATAATTTTAAGTAATAAATGTGAGCTTGCGGCGCAGACGGCTACAGGGAGTTGTAATTTTATTTGTTTTGTTTTCTTATTTAGTCGATAGGTGGTGTGCCATACGTTATGCAAACAACTTGCCTCGGGTTGTTTACGTTTTGGACTTGTACGCGCGCCGAAACCGAAACGATGTCGTCGCACAAGGACAGGCGGCTGGGTCCTCAAATTTCAGCGAGGCAGCGAGAAATACTCGTTTTGTTTGTCGAGGAGCACTCCTACCTAGCAAAGGCGTCGTGGGTGTTGGGCCAGCAGCTGACGGCGGCTTTCTGTTGCGCCGTGAATGAGAATCTAACCTGTCCTTTTTCCTTGCCCACAACCGTAATGGCCTTGCCGACGGCTGTAATGATCCGGCTGACCGAAGGCTGCGACAGCGCAATCGCTTCTTCATTCCCGACGCACTGTTGAAAGCTCCCGGTTGCAAAAAACCGCAGCTTGCACAGCACTTTCATCGTAGTGTCGACACCACAAAATCTTTGAGGTCCGAGATGTTCTTCCAGCTCATCGCAAAGACGTCGCACTATGTCTTTGGAAAGCCTAAAATGCCTTCGAAACTCTTCTTCGGCCATGCCAAACGCGTCGCGTCCATGCTTCTCGTCGCGTCGTTGTCTTTCGGCGCTCGCCAGCAGCACAACCAAAGGAGCCGCCATTGCCGTCTCTGTCTCGTCTCGTCTAGGTGCCGGCTCGTCAGCTGGCGCGAGACTAGCCAGCAGCCACGGTTGCCCTAGCAACCCTCGACATCATGCTCGCCACCGCGCGCGACCTTCGAGCGAACCACTTCTCCGCGGTTCCTCTCGTAGCAGGAAACCGGTTCCTTTCCAGATGATTGACAACCTGCTTGACGTCAACAAAATTTGTCGTCCCACCCACCAGAGATGACGACAACGAAGCGCTGACCAATGGCAACAGCCAGACCGAACCGGTTCCAAAGCGAACCGCTACAGAATATGGCCCCATTCAGTTTTTCGTGCAGTTTCTTCTGTTCGGCGGGGCAGCGAAGCATAAAGCGCTCTGCATCAAACACCGTGCTTCATTTCTCCCATGCCTGGCTTCTACGGCGCCTGCACGGATAAGCCACTGCGATATGGGAATGACTGGGACTCATCTCGCCTGGTACGATAAACATCGACAGTGTCAAGCATAAAGGAACCGCCACCGGACAATTTCTTTAGTGGGCTCGTCAGCTGGCCTCCCGTCAGCAGCATGACAAACCCATTTCTGTTTTTCGCGGCAGCTTCTTCTGTTCGGTGTGGCAATGAAGCCTAGCGCTTTGCATCAAACACCGTGCTTCCTTTCTCCCATGCCTGGTTTCTACAGAGCCTGCGCGGATAAGCCACTGCGATATGGGAACGACTGGGACCCATTGCACCCGGTACTGTCAAAATCGACACTGTCAGATATAAAGGAACCGTCACCAGACAATTTTTTTAGTGTGCTCGGCAGCTGGCCCCCCGTCAGCAGCATGCCGAAGCAATTTCTGTTTTTTGTGCAGCTTCTTCTGTTCGGCGTGGCAGCGAAGCCCAGCGCTTTACATCAAACACCGCGCTTCATTTCTCCCGTGCCTGGTTTCTACGGTGTCTGCGCTGATAAGCCACGGCGATATGGCAACGACTGGGACTTGTTGCGCCCGGTACGATCAGCATCGGCTGTGTCAAGTATAAAGGAACCGCCACCAGATAATTTCCTTGTGGCCTCGAAAGCTGGCCTTCCCGCAGCAGCATGCCGAAACCACTTGTGTTTTTTTTGTGCAGCTTCTGTTCAGCGTGGCAGCGAAGCCCAGCGCTTTGTATCAAACTCCTCGCTTCATTGCTCCCGAGCTTGGTTTCTACGGAGCCTGCGTATTAGCCAATGTCATATGGGAACGACTGGGACTCGTTGCGATAGCGTCAAATATAAGGGAACGGGCTCTGGGCAATATCTTTAGTGGGCTCGTCAGAAGGCCTCGCGTGAGCAGCATGCGGAAACCATACCTGTTTTTCGTTCTGCTTCTTCTCTTCGGCGTGGCCACATAGACCAGCGCTTTCCATCAAACACCTTGCTTCATTGCTCCCGGGCCTGGTTTCTACGGAGCCTGCACGGATATGCCACTGCGATATGGGAACGACCGGGACTCGTTGCGCCCTGTGAGATCAATATCGACAGTGTCAAATATAAAGAAGCCGCCACCAGACAATTTATTTAGTGTGCTCGGCAGCAGGCCTCCTGTGAGCAGCATACCGAAACCACTTCACTTTTTCGTACAGCTTCTTCTGTTGGGCGTGGCAGCGAAGCCCAGCGCTTTGCATTTCTCTCGTGCCTGGTTTCTAAGGAACCTGTCCAGTTGAGGCACTGCGATATGTGGACGACTGCGACTCGTTTCGCCCGGTACGATCAACATCGACAGTGTCAAGTATAAAGGAACCGCCATCGGTCAATTGCTTTAGTGGGCACGTCTGCTGTTATTCTGTCAGCAGCATGCCGAAACCATTTCAGGTTTTCGTGCAACTTCTTCTGTTCGGCGTAGCAGCGAAGGCCAGCGCTTAACATAAACACCGTGCTTCATTACTCCCATGCCTGGTTTCTACGGAGCCTGCGCGGATAAGGCACGCGCTATCGCAAATGTACCATACAATTGACACAATGAGAGTCGTTTCACCAATTACAACATAACAAAAAGTCATCATCTCAACAAACAAACCCTCCTACGCACCTACTACTTTCAGCTAAAAAATAGAAGCAACTTAATAACAAATATAGCAACCTAAAATGGGATACAACCACATATGAGACGCGCAGCCGTGAAAAATGGCTCATACCCTTTTCGAGGACAAATTTCGGCATCAAATAGTCGCAACTACCTTGCCACGGCGGCTAAATTCTTATCTACAAGCCGGTATTGACATCCATGCCTGGACACCATCGGAGCTCATCTGTCTGGCGAAAACTACGATTTGAACCGCCATAGTTTCCGTAAAACCACATGTATACAATGAAAGAAATGTAATTTATTTAATGTAACCCATGTTATTTATTTTTTTCATTTCTGAAAGTGTTTTTTTTTTTGTCACCGGTTTGCCAATATGTAAAGGGGCGGGGGACCACTCAAGCTGCCAATGAGCAGCTTTTACCTGGGCCCTCTTCACTTGCTTGTAAACGGGCACAAATAAAATGAAAATGAAATGAAAGCCACTAAGATATGGGCACGACTGGGAGTGGTTGCGTCCGGTACGATCAACATCGACAGTGTCAAGTATAAAGGAACCGCCACCAGACAATTTCTTTAGTGACCTCGTCATCTGGCCTCCCCTCAGCAGCATGCCGAAACCATTTCTGTGTTTTGAGCAGCTTCTGTTCGGCGTGGCAGCGAAGCCCAGCGCTTCGTATCAAACACCTTGCTTCATCGCTCCCGCGCCTTGTTTCTACGCAGCCTGCGCGGATAAGCCACTGCGATATGGGAACGACAGGGACTCGTTTCGCCCGGTACGATCAACATCGACAATGTCAATTGTAAAGAAACCGCCACCGGACAATTTATTTGGTCGGCTCGTCAGCAGCATGCCGAAACAAGTTCTGTTTTTCACAGCTTCTGCAGTTCGGCGTTGCAGCGAAGCCCAGCGCTTTACATGAAACACCACGCTTCATAGCTCCCATGCCTGGTTTGTACGAAGCCTGCGCGGATAAGCCGTGGCGATATGAGAATGACTGGGACTCGTTTTTCCCGGTACGATCAACATGGACGGCGTCAAGTATAAAGGAACCGCCACCGGACAATTTCTTTTGTGGGCACGTCAGCTGGCCTCTCGTCTGCAGCATGCCGAAACCATTTCTGTTTTTCGTGCAGCTTCTTCTGCTCGGAGTGGCAGCGAAGACGAGCGCTTTGCATCAAACACTGTGCTTCATTGCTCCCGTCCCGGTTTCTACGGTGCATGCGCGGATATGCCACTGTGATATGGAATGACTGGGAATCGTTGCGCCCGGTACGGTCAACATCGACAGCGTCAAGCGTAAAGGAACCACCACCGGACGATTTCTTTAGTGGGCACATAAGCTGTAGTCCCATTATTAGCATGCCGAAACCGTTTCTGTTTATCGTACAGCCTTTTCTGTTCGGCGTTGCAGCGAAGAGCAGCGCTTTGCATCAAACACCGTGCTTCAGTGCTCCCGTCCCTGATTGCACAGCTTTCGACAGCAGTTCATCAACACTAGCCTTTTAGCTTGTCTTTCACAGGTTGTAGAAAACTACGTGCATAAAAAGTATGACCGTCATTTTTTTTACGGAGTTCAACACTAGCCTTTTAGCTTGTCTTTCACAGGTTGTAGAAAACTACGTGCATAAAAAGTATGACCGTCATTTTTTTTTCGGAACCGGCCGTGGTAGCTTATTGGCTATGGTGTTGCGCTGTTAAGCCCTAGGTCGCGGGGGAAAATTTAGATGCGGGTGAAATACTAAAATGCCCTTTTCCCTTGCATTGGGGGCACAATAATGATCCCCTGGTGGAGAAAATGAAACTACAGCGTGCCTCATAATTAAATTGTGGTTTCGGCACGTAAAACCCGAGAAGTCACTCATTTTGGACGTCATTTTTAGTGCGTGCAGTCTCATCTACTTTTTGAAGTTTTTCAGTAAGCTTCCCCCTAATGATAATAAGAGCTTTGGGAAATACGCTAGAGTTTCTGAAGCGAACATAGCGTTTAGGAGCACATGACTTTAGCAGCGCGTTTTGAAACCAGCAGCTGAGGATCGCCCTCTTCAATGTTGTCAGTGAAGGAGCGGGTTGTTGGCCCTCAGTTTGCGAGGCCAACAAACATAACTAGAGGAGAGGATGCATGCCAGGGTTTAAAATCTAATAAAAACCGCTGGAGAGCAATTCATCCATCGGAATCAATACCGTAAGGTATTCGCATAATGCCTTCAGAACCTATACATTAAACAAAATTATGCTGGAATGCTAGTAACTTGCTCGTCTTCCTGCGCATTTCGAGTTTGGCGTTTTATTTTTTCCGATGTGGAAGAAAAAAAATTACTCTCATTCTGGCGGAAGTTTCTAGCGAGTGCGACTGAACTATAATTTTACTGCCTGTGCTAAGGAAAGGGTGGGCTATTTGGTTTTTGGACTCTTCGTTCACAATAGGTGTGTCGCATGATGATGATGCATATTGTGTTTTTGTAGCGCAAGGGTCAAGAATGACTAAAGCGCGCCAGGCTAGTGTTGTTGAGTTCGAAATGCCGCTAATAATTATGACAGGTAGATGTGACACAGCAGAAATGGGGCCTCGAAAACCGTCGTTGTGAAGTGCGTAAAGTCTATATGTGTTGACATGACAATGACTAATTAATTGTACGAGAAGCATAAAGGCAGAAGGAGGATATTTTTCAAGATTTACAAGCAGCAGGAAACTAATAAAAACAGGGCAGGACACTTTAACTGCAAGGAAACTGAAAAAGCGATCGCACAGGGACCTTGTCTTTTCTTCCGCAATGCACGAGATCTTCGTCTTCCTTTACGTGCCGTGTATTGGATGTGGAATTTGCCTCCCTGCAGAGAGAGCATCGTCCCTATGCTCACCTAGCGGTAGGAAGATGTGTCAGATGAGGTGTAAGCACTTCATTCTGTCCTGAGGGCCCACGACATTGCGGCGGGGCTTCATCTCCCGGTTCCATTGTGGGCGGAGCCAACAACATTATCTGGAGGAGCCTTCGGCTCCCCTAGATTTGAGTACCTCAGGTCTAAAATAAAGTTCTTATCTTGTCATGTCATTTCTGCCGCACTTTAGCTAAGACACCCAGCGATACTGAACTGCTATTATATAAAACGTTAATTCACCCTATTCTAGAATATGCCTCTGTCGTTTGGTTCCCCAACAAACAATGTGAAATAAGCTCGCTCAATAACATTCGAAGAAAAATATATCCGTTGCATTTGCCAACATTACAGCCGCACTTTCTCACCAACACAGCCTCAACAATCTTTGAACTTTGAGCCATTACATTCACGTTATGACATTGAAGCCTTAAAATGTTTATATGCAATTATTAACTCCACCTATGGTATTTCTGATTGTAACTACATCACACTTAACGCAAGTTGTACCCGTAGCTCCCACGCCTTGGACATTCCACCCGTTTATGACCATACTTAAATATCAAGTACAGTTGTTTTTCTTCACGTGCAACCCAATTGCAAAAGCCAGCGTCTCTCAGCACCCTCCAGTGTGAAATCAGCGCGTTCTTTGACACTGGGTCGCACTGGGCACGCTGACACTCGCTGGGAGTCACTGGGACACTAGTGAGAACACTGGATAAGAGCTGGGTCACACTGGACGAAAAGCTGGTTTGACTTCTCTGACTCTGGGGTGCGCTGGTTTGTGCTGTGCACGTGCTGGTTCTCGCTGCAGTTTGCTGGCTCGCACAGGAAATAGTTAAATTGTCCAGCATTCGTTCACGTACGGAAGGCACTAATATTCACCGCTAGATACTAACACCTTGTCCCAAGTAAGGCTATATCTCCGGGTCGCAAAAGTACAATGCGTGTCGGAACTTGGAACAAAGGTGCGTGATTACGCACCTTTCATGGTTCATGTCCTGTTTATGTACATGTATTATTTGACACTGAAAATCACTTTCGTTTTTTTTTCATTTCCCGTTTCACTGGGTGGATAACTATATTCTTGAAAAAAATCACGCAAACGCAGACGACGCCTCGTTTCTTTAGTAGTTTGTACACAACCGACGACCGGAAGTTGTCGCTGTGGTAGCAATGTTTTCGAGTGGACACAAAACGCAGAAGTCGCTCAGAGGCGTTCGAAAGGACTCCCAGGAAGCCTGCCGCTGATTGATATTATCGCACGGATAACGAAGCTGATGAGATTAGAGGGCTTTCACTTTCCTTAGTGTACTAAAATATAATAACTAAAAGGCTCTGAGGCTCAAATACACACATTATAGCAATCACCCGGTAGCCGCGCCATGATCGTTTTCTTCCAGCTTAGGCCTAGCGTACCCGCCCATTCTGTCTGCACGCTATCGGCCCGTCTGGCCTTAAGAATCAAGAAGTCTAACGAGGTTAAATTACTCATTATTTCCGTTTTCGCATCGTAGTTCTGAAATAAACCATTTTTTCGTGCTTAAAATGCCACCACGAGAAGCAATGAGCGCCGATGTAACGCGTTGTAAACATACGTGTATGTACTGTCGCCGAAGGCTGCCAGCTCTAGCCTACGCTTCTCTGACGAAGATATGCGACACGACAGACGTATCGATTGAAACGGATCCTTGAACGAAGAGAATGTCGTTATCCCTTGCGCGAAGAGCGAGAAATCGGCCGTGACAGCCCATGCAGCGTCGCAGGTTGGCGGTTCATTTAAGACTTTTTTCGAAGTTAAAATACCAATCGCAAAAGTAAATGAGTGTTGTGGCACTTCCAAGCATACTAATGAATACGGACAACAACGTGCTCTGTTGGTACAGCATAAGATTTAGTTGCGGGGCGATTGCGCGTCTGCAATGTTTGTGCGGGCAGCATCTGCGAAACTAAAACTGCGCATGAGTCTTGATATGGTGAGTTATCCACACCATTCATCTATTAGCTGAAACGATCGAACATGTTTTCATTGATTGTATCAATGTAATATTCTTTTGGGATATACAATAGAGAACTTTAAAGATAGACCTACGCCTCAATCCATTTGGCATTCGTTTTTTACCACCTGAACGCCATTTCGAACACACGGGCGTTACCTTTTTACTCGGGCTGCACGCGGTCTGGCGTTGTCTGTTACCATATAGACACTTTGATGTTAAAAGTCGATCTGCGTATGAAAATTTAGTAGAAATGGTTGTGAAAGTACGTGAAGTGTACAAGACAATTGACAGTGGTGAATATGTGGTGTGAATGTTTGATACTGTAACACATAAGAAACGAGTGTGATCTACGATCGCAAACTCATTTGAGACTTGTAGCCAAGCTGGAAGTAAAGCAGAAAAGAATGAAAAAAGAATGGCGTGGCTCAGTGGTAATGCACCGGGCTTGCGATATGTAGGTCGCCGGATCGAATCTTTGTCGCAACGTTGTCATTTCTGAAATTTATATATATATATATATATTGTTACGAATGATGTTTATTTACAGGGTGAAACGAGAGGTCCGAGATGGAAGCTGCAGGCCAGGCCCAGCCGGCGCAGAGTACCCCGAGGTCACGCGCGCCCACTCTACTTCTTTCTCTGCCTCAGTCGCGCAGTGCTGCGACATTTTCCCCGGGGGCCGACGAAGCTCGCTGAGCGAGTTAAAGGGACCTGTGATTGTACTGCTTTAGTACGGCCACGTGAAGAACTTGCGTCGCACGTGAACGCCGATTACTTGCCGTCACTTTGGCGACGACATAGTTCACATCACTCAAGCGGCTGAGTATAACGAATTGTCCGGTGTAAGTGGTGAGAAACTTGCGGTACAATCCCTTTTTGTGAACAGGTGTCTACAACCAAACATAATCACCGGGAGTAAAGCTGACAGGGATATGCCGCGCATCATAGCGAATCTTGCTGTTGCCTTGTGAGGACAAAGTCCTAAGATGCGCCAGTCGACGTGCTTCCTCAACACGACACAGAGTTTGGGCGATGGAAGGATCTTCTTAGCACGATAAAGGTAGAATAGTGTCTAGAAAGCTCTGGGGAGCGCGTGCATACAGCAAAAAGAACAGCGCATATTCAGTAACTTCGTGCTTGGCACTATTGTACGGGTACGTTACAAAAGTTAGGACGGCGTCCCAATTCTTGTGGTCAGCAGCGACATACATTGATAACATGTTGGTAAGGGTTCGATTCGTCCGCTCCGTGAGGCCATTGGTTTGCGGGTGGTAAGGAGTGGAATGCCGATATGCAGAACCACAAAGCCGTAAAAGTTCTTCAACGACATCGGCGGTGAATTGCCGTCCACAGTGACTGATGACAACCCGGGGAGCGCCGTGACGAAGTATGACGTGACGCAACAAAAATGAAGAGACATCGGCTGCAGTGGCGGATGAAAGTGCCGCCGTTTCCGTGTAGCGAGTAAGGTAATATACGCATACTATAATCCAGCGGTAGCCAGCTGACGTCTTTGGGAGCGGGCCAAGCAAGTAGATGCCAACTTTTTCAAAGGGTTGCGTCGGTGGCCTAACTGGTTGTAAATAGCCTGCTGGGGTCGTCGTCGTTTGCTTGTGGCGCTGGCAAACAGTACAGCTGGCGACATACTGTTTTGTTGTTTTGCAGAGCTTGGGCCAGAAGAATCTCTGTCTAAGTCGGTGTAGTGTGCGTGCAAAGCCAAGGTGCCCGGACGTGATACCGTCATGCATGGAACGAAGGACAGCAGGGCGCAGATTTTCGGGCACAACTAGAAGCAATGGGGGACCATCCGCCGAGTAATTTTTTTTGTACAGCAAACCATTACGAAATGTAAACGGTGTTGTTCCTGCTGGCTCACGTGCAGCTGCCCGTAGGGATTTCAAGGTATGGTCGCAACGTTGCTCGCTTTAGAAGGTACGCAGGTCTGGAAAGTCGGAAGAGATGGAAACTAGGTAGTCATCGAAGTCATCATCCTCAGATTTAGTGTGAGGCGAAGGGAGACGGGATAGGCAATCAGCATCCGTGTGACAGCGCCCGCTCTTGTAGTTAACGGAAAAGCTGTACTCTTGAAGGCGCAAAGCCCAGCGGGCCAACCGACCAGACGGGTCACGCAGCCCAACCAGCCAACAGAGTGAATGATGGTCAGTCACTATCGTGAATGCGCGGCCATGTAGATACGGACGGAACTTCTGAATGGCGAATACGACTGCTAGGCACTCGAGTTCAGTAACGGTGTAGTTTGTCTCCGCTTTTGTATGTGTCCGACTAGCGTAGGCAATTACATGCTCACGGCCATCGCAGAGTTGAACAAGCACAGCGCCAACACCCGCACCGCTGGCGTCAGTGTGCAGCTCAGTTAACGCCTCCGAATCAAAATGCCGCAGTACCGGTCCAGAAGTCAAAAAAAGTTTCAGCTGTTGAAACGCCGACTCGCAGTCAGCAGTCCACAAGTATGGGATGTCTTTGTGAAGGAGAGACGTGAGGGGAGAGGCAAGCTGTGCGAAATTCTTGATAAAGTGCCAGAATATGAGCAAAAGCCCAAAAAGCTTCGCAGATCTTTCACCGTTTGTGGCTGTTGGAAGTCGTGAACCGCTGCTATCTTTTCAGGGTCTGGTCGTATGCCGTCTTTGTCGACAAGAAAGCCTAGTACGAGGGCTTGACGCTCACCGAAATGACATTTCTTCGAGTTTAAAATAAGGCCAGCTTGCTGGATACAGTCAAGAACGATCGACAGGCGCCGATTGTGCTCGTGAAATGTCCGGCCGTAGATAATGACGTCGTCTAAATAGCACATGTAAATTTCCCATTTGAGTCCGCGGAGCACGGTATCCATAAATCGCTCGAATGTCGCTGGAGCGTTGCATAAGCCAAAGGGCATAACGTTGAACTCAAAGAGACCGTCAGGTGTCATGAAGGCTGCCTTCTCCTTGTCTGAGGGGTGCATGGGGATTTGCCAATATCCTGACCATAAATCAACAGAAGAGAAATGCGACGCGGAGTGGAGGCAGTCGACGGCGTCATCTATTCGTGGTAGGGGGTACACGTCTTTCTTTGTGACGGTGTTTAGGCGGCGATAGTCCACACAGAATCTCCATGAGTTGTCTTTTTTCTTCACTAGGATCACAGGAGCAGCCCAAGGGCTACATGATTTCTGGATCACTCCTTTCTGTAACATTTCTTCGACCTGCTCGGCGATGACTTTTCTCTCGGAAGGTGAAACGCGGTAGGGCTTCTGACGAATTCGCGTTGCTTGCCCTGTATGGATGCGGGGTTGCATACGAGACGCCGGTGGTGTATCGGACGCTCGTTGGCCTTGAGCAAAATCAAACACTGTGGCGTAGCGAGCGAGCACAGCTTCCAGCCGACACTGCTCACTAGAAGACAGCGACTTGTTAATCATTCGCTTAAAGTCAGCAGAATTATCATGGTTGGAATTGGGGTTGAATTTCTTTTCGGCAGTTGACGTTTCGACCGTTCCGACGCTGACAATGGCTTGTTCATCAAAACTTGCCAGTTTAAGTCCTAGCGGAAATATTATGGATTGGGTTGAAACGTTCACTGTCCACAAACGAGTACAACCATCAGTGGTGACAACGAGGGAGCGAGGGACTATCGCATTTTTCTTGAGCGCATTGTTATAGTCGGGCTCGGCTAAACCACAACAAGAACCTGCACGAGGGCGAGAAGTATTCACAGGTACAAACATTGCAGTCTGAGGCGGCAAAGTCATCTTTTGACACGGAGAGAACGTCCCCGGCATCACTGGTGCTATCTGTCATTGAAGTTCGTGCGTCGCGGCGAAAGGAAATCGGGTCACTTCCACAATCCAAAGTTGCCCCTCACTCACGCAAGAAATCAATTCCTAAAGTAATCTCATGCGTTGTACGTTCAAGCACAGTAAATTCACTTCGAAATGTCTGGTCCCCTATTGTAACTGAAACAGAACAGACCCCAAGGGGGCGTAACATTTCCCCACCAACTCCACGAAAGGTAGCGTTCCGATCCCAAGAAAACATAACTTTTTGTCCAAGACGATTTTTGAAGGACAGGCTCATAACAGAAACTGCCGCCCCGGTGTCAACTAAAGCAAAAGCACTCACATTGTCAACTAAAACGCACACTTAGTTTTTAAACAATTTTGCACAAGGGGGTCTTGATGAAGATGAACATATTGCGGCCTCACCCCCGTCGGTCGCACCAGCTAGTTTCCCAGCGGCGGCGGTGATAACGAGCGACGACGAGGTGATGGAGAGCGCCGTTGTCGTGTCGGTGGTGGTGTCAGGCTGCGATCGGAAACGGGGGAGTCACTGCGGTTCACGCGTCCCTGCTGCAGCCGCTGGAAGGAACTGGGATACGGCCAGGGCTCGTCAGCGGGCACGCGGGGTGTGTAGGAATTAAACCGTGGAGCACGCTGCTGGCGGCGGTGGCAATACCTAGCAATGTGTCCAGGCTCACCGCAGCTGTAGCAAATACGGGAGTCGCGGCTTGTCGCGGGTGACACCGGTGACATGGGAGTTATGGGTGGAAACGTACTCTCAGGCTGGTTGTAGGAGGCAAGAGCCCGCGGAACAAATCGTTGTGGTGCATCGTGTCGGCGTCCCAGACTTGTCGGTTGCGGTGGCAAGTTGCTGCTCTCCGTACGATCAGCATAGGTCCTGCGAGGTTCTCGGTAACTCTGAGGCGCCCAGGTGGCCGGTGGCACACGAGAGCGATGATCAAACGCACACTGATGGCACACATGAGCGTTGTCAACAACTTTAAGGCGTTCAAGCTCTTCTTTAACCACTTGCCGAATCACCGAGGAGATGTCGTCGTGGGTTGGGACGGACACACTTGCAATAGTAGTAACGTTGTCCAAGCGTCCAAACTTTGACCCAATCCTTCTCATTTTCAGCGCTTCAAACGCCCGGCAGTGTTCCTCAGATCAGACGGAGTACTAAGATCTTCCTTCGTTATAAGAAAATTATAAACATCTTCAGCGATTCCTTTAAGCAGATGTCCTACTTTGTCTTCGTCTGTCATGGTAGCACTGACCATTCCGCATAATTTCAGATCAGCCTCTATGTACGTTGTACACGTTTCGCCAGGTAATTGAGCTCATCGGGAAAGCGTCTGCTCAGCCTTCTTTTTTTAGAGATCGGGTCCCCGAAGCACTTGGTGAATTCTTCTACAAGATTGTCCCAGCTGGTCAGAACGCTCTCGTGGTTTTCAAACCAGAGAAGCGCGGTTCCAGCGAGAAAAAAAAAAACGTTATCGAGCTGCTTCGCAGTGCTCCAGTGGTTGTGGCGACTCCCTCTGTTGTAGTGTTTAAGCCAGTCGTCGACGTCTTCGTTCGCCTTCCCCGAAAAGGTGGGTGGCTCTCGCAGCGGTGTCCAGTAGCCAGCCTGACCTGCGTGATTGCTGTCTGGTCCGCCACAGGTGGGGTCGTCACTGCCTTCTCCGGCATCGGCCATGTCCGCTGCTTGTGGGCGTAAACCGGCCAAGCGCCTACTCCGTCGCACAGTTGGTAGAGCTGGGTCGTCCAGGATAGTCCAAGATTTACCCCGCACGTCCACCAAAGATGTTACGAATGATGTTTATTTACAGGGTGAAACGAGGTCCGAGAGGGAAGCTACAGGCCAGGCCCAGCCGGCGCAGAGTACCCCGAGATCACGCACGCCCACTCTACTTCTTCTTTCGCTGCCTCAGTCGCGCAGTGCTGCGACAATATATATATTATATATACATTATTTATTTATTTATTTTTTATTTATTTATGAAGAAGGTTTAGCTTTCTTAATCAAATTGTATATGCCGTCTAAATAGATCGAAATCGGCTCCATCTCAGGGTACGTAAAGGCACGTGCGGACGGTGAAGTATCTATTACAGCGTTAGAAAAAGATAGCGAGAATGTGTTGTTAAAAACCGTTGAGCAAAAGGTCAGGGGGGACAGGAAATCCATCGTCAGTTTTCAGAACGATTTCTATGGGTTTGCGTACGTTAATAATGTTCCAAAACTTCATAGGATTAGTTGTGAGCAGATGAGGTAATGTTTCAGAAAAAAAGTAATTCTTGGCTGAGCGAATGGCCATTTTATATTCAGATGCGATAGCTAGGTAGGCAGCTTTTGCTTTGGTTTCCCCAGATAGCTTGAAGCGTCGAAAAATGCGTTTTTTCTTGTGAAGCTGTTTTGAACTTAAGTTTGTATGATGATAACAGGCGAGTCCGAACATATTTTTCAGTTAGCGTTTGAACCTTGCTCTTGAAAAGGAGCCAGTTTTCTGCAATAGTTCTTTCCCAGAACTGAGAAAAAAAGAAATCGGCAAAACTTTGTAATTCGTTATTAATCGAGGAAAAATCTGCTCGACTGTAGTCAGGAGTTTTCTTACGGTGTTTTAGACGCTGTGGCGAGCATAAGGGGATTGCAAAATGAATCACGCAATGATGGCTTAAACATGGTATAATTGATAATCATGAAATTGAATCAGGGGATGTTGTGAAGACGAGGTCAATGATGGCAGAAACTGCAGTGACAAGGGTAGGCTCTTTAACAAACTGGGTGAGGCCAAATGTCGAACATATATCAAGAAAGGTTGAACATTGGGATGAGGATAAAGTCACTGATTGGAAGTCAACAGCCCAGTCAATGCCAGGGAAATTGAAATCACCGAGCAAGAATATTGGTGCTGCTGGATATTTAACAACGATTTGGTTAAGACAGTCTCATATCTCATTGCAAAGTGTGGATGTACTATCGGGTGGTCGATAGCAAGCGGCAAATATCACGTCTTTGTTATTTATGTGAATGCAACAGCACAAGAACTCAATTTGCGAAGGCACGTGTATATCAAAAGAGGTGATATCAGATGAAACAGCGATCAAGGTCCCACCACCACATCGTCCTATTCTGTCATTTCTATAAATATTGTAAGCCTTACTGCACGCGAAAAGCTCCGAATTTTCAATTTTATCTGAAAGCCAGGTCTCGACTAAAACAACAATATCTGCCTTGCACGTCTCGATCAGCGCAGACAGAGCATCGCGCTTATTCATAATGGAGCGCATGTTAGTGAACCGCACAGATTAATCGTTGTCATGCTTATTCTGTACGGCCGCGCGATGCTAACTCGAAGCGGGTGACGGGGGATTCGCAGGGACATTTATTCCGCTGCTGCCTACATTACCGCTGGCAGTAGCAATACTGTTCTGCTAGAGTTCATAAACGGTATCGGTTTGGGAGCAATACGCGTAGCACGTTTTGTTGATGAACAATTTGTTGTACCTGAGATGATACAATTGACCGGAAGACTTCCCAAATGCAATTAACTTATTCCTGGTCATTCTAGTTGCCCGACAGAAGTCTTCTTGAATGGATATACCGGATCCTTTCAGTTTCTTCTTTTGTGTTAATATGTTTTCCTTTGCTTTAAATGATGCCAATTTCACTACCACTGGTCGACGTTTGTTATTTATAAAGGAACCTAAGCGACGCGCACGCTCAATTCCTTCTTCGGGTAACTGCAGCGCAAAAAACTGCACAAGGAGTGCATGAACTTTTTTTTCTGTTTCCGCCCAAGTTTCAGAGGCACCATCGGTGATAGCATAGAAAATAAAGTTATCTCTTCTTGACCTGTCCTCGAAATCGTCGAGACGAGATTGCACCGATGGATTCTCACTTTTCATGGCTTCGGTAATAATGCCTCGGATATGAGCAGGTTTTTGCTGAGTTTCAAGTGCAGCGACTTTCTGCTCTACGTACGCTAATCTGGCATTCATGCTTGTAATACGCTCCTCAAGTAATTCTTGGTTGGCTTCCACTTCATTAAGAGTTGAAATTAGCTCAGCGTGACGCGCATCCATTTTAGTAGCAAGAGAGTTAATGGCCTCGAGAACCATGTTGGTGCTACCACTGGGATTAGGCCCAGGGTTAAGCTCAATGTCTTCGGACATCACAAGCAACTTCGTAACATGTACACAGTCGGCAAATAAACACCACAAAATGTCCGGGCATGGGATGAGCAGCAAAGCGCGATTGCTAGAGCACTTACAGTAAAGGGAAGTCGAGTTACCGACCTGGATGTAAAAGAAGAACGGTCTCAGCAAAGACTGCGCCATTGCTGCTATCCCATGCCCACTGACGAGGGTCGTCATCGTTGGCCTATTTATAAGCGCACCACAGGGTGACGCATGCGTTGATGCCGTTGATTTGGTGAAAAAATCCGGTGCGATGATTCCGCTGACGTTTCCGGCATGCGCAGACGAAGAGAACAGCAAATCACCGCATGATGCAAAGGCCGAGTTTTCAGCAAGGAAGGGCGTAGTACAGGCTCCATCGAAGGGGTTCCAGGCACGGACAGGAAACAGCCCGATTAGTGGAAGAATTTGGATGTAGAAGAAGAACGGTCTCAGCAAAGACTGCGCCATTGCTGCTATCCCATGCCCACTCGTTAATAATATTAGTTAATATAGTTGACAAGAAATAAGTCACTTAAGCAGGGAGCAGTACATCAATCAATTCATATGCCATATTTTTGTTTCACACCATTGCCCTCCCAAGTCGCGTAAGTCGAGTTAACATAAAAATGAAGAAGTTCTAAAATATTTGTCGCAAGTCAAACCAGAATAAATTTGAAATCAAACCGCTCCAAACTTGTCAATGCAGTCAGTTACATATTTCGTCACGTCATTCTGCTGGAGAAAATAGTACAGGTCTTTTAAGTCAATAGAAAAAGCGACAAGTTCCTGTCTTGCCAGTCTTTAAAGAATACCACCGCTTGTTCTCACTTAGCAAAACTGGGTCATCGATTGGCAAGAACTTTAAGTACTTTTGTAAAAACATCGCTACATCTCTGCGGTTACCGTCTACGCGAAGTGGAGGCGAAAGAGATGTGCTGCCTCCCCGCCGAAGTGCTATAAAGAACCAAACTTCCGACGTTGGCTCAACCACCCAATCCCCGTTTCCCAAGACACGGCTAAGTCACGCACGGATGAGGAAACACACCAAACGCCTATTCACGCAAGCACCCCTTCGGTGGCGTCTTATGATCACTTCCTTTAGTGCAATGAGTAATTAAGATGAGCGTTCACATCTTGCGGGAAATAAAAGCGATGCGGTATTTCGTAGCTTTCTCTGATAGTGCTTATTTCCGCATAGTGGCTTAAAATTTCCACAGTACGAAGAGCGGTGGGAGGCAGCGTCAAATGCACCGAAACAAGTCATCGTGAACACGTCAACTCCAAAATACGTTAAAGATCCAGAAACGCTAAATGCAGACCACTAAAGACATCGAGCACTCAACCCAGACGGGATACACTAGAAGCAGCTCTATGAGTATGTATAGCCACGATACTGTGTACCTTGAAACAGCCTGTTACCAGCTGTCCTGTTTTCAAAATTACGATTAACATGCTCGTCCATATGAGATCTGCCTCTCTGATAATAACGCAAGGTCTAAATGAGCAAACATCTACTAATTCAGAGATAATAAACAAACGAATTTAGTACATAGTGCTTTTTTCCACTTACCACCACATTTTACAGGTACGAAGGCTACAGGGTTGAATCTGCGTATGGCTCCTATTGGCTCCATTAATGCAGATGCCCTGTCGATGATAGTGCCAAGGCCACCTAAAGTTACGACCCTAGGAGAGGGTGGTTAGTTCTAGCCACCCTACCTAGGAGGCGGGCGATACTTCTAGAAAATAAAGGCGCGCACACAATTGTTTTCGTCTTCCTCGAAACAGAAACAGCTAACGCGCGGCGCGTCCTCGTCCTCACGCACTCTTTTCTTCCTTTTTAGAGCGCAGCTCTTTCGCGCCCATTCCTGCGTTTCGCGTCACCGTTGTACCTCGCCGTCGGCCTCGCCGTAACCGAGGTTATCATCCGCGCGCTGCTTTAACTGCCCGCGCTCCTGCTGCCATCTCTCGCGCGCGGCGCGAGTTTTGCTCTCCGCTTGTTCTCCAAAGCCAGATCACGTGTTCTGGCCTCTCCTCTCGCCCCCTTCCTCCGGACAGCGCCGTTGCGGTGAATTTCGCCGCTGCCGTCCACTCCGCCTTCTCCGTCCCTTCCCCACAGTCGCGGCACTGACGCGGTGCCAGCGGTGGGCGATCCTTGCCGCCTCGCGCACTGGCATTTGGCGCCTCTGGCAGTGCTTGCGCCTGCCAGTGCTTGCTCCATATCCAGCGTCTCTGGACACATGCCAACTAGCGCCCAAAGCGGCCCCGGCACGAAGCTAGCGCGTTTTCAATGGAACGAATGCGTTTTTCGCGAATAACAAAAGCTGCAGGTCGATTCTTGAAAAAGGCAGGTGACAGACATGTTCTGGAAGACAATCCACACAAGTCAATCGCAGTGATCACGCTGTGCAAACCAAGAGTTCTGTTCCCAGAGCGCTTAAAGATTCAGCAATGGAAGCCTATGGAAGAGACGAAACTTTGTACTCGATTTTCGAGACATAAACGGTAGCTGTGATAAAACTATGGCGTCTATCGTAAAAGTCACTCCAGCGTCTGTAGTCCGGAGACTCAGCTTTCGATTGATGCCTATCTTGACTCTCTACACATGGCCTAAAACTGTTCCCAAAAGCGATTTTTGACACACAGTCATGAAAGTTCATGTGGTATATATCAACACGCGAGCGTATTGCTGAAGCGAACGTCGGAAGCCGTGGCCAAGTCGTTTAACCGCCCGCACCTGTCGTCCCGCGTTATGCTGACAGCGGTTCGATTCCGTGATACCATTTTTTTAAACGCCGCGTAGAACTGAGTTCGACAGTCTTCTACCGGATGACCCAAACACAACTCACGATTTGATTTCAGTTGGTTTCCTCAGGAGGGCTCTTCAAATACTATATTTTAGATTTTTACTTCCTAAAACATAGGAACCGGTAGCTTATTTGTTAAGCCATTGCTTTTATGATCCTATTTCATTCCTTGGACAGCATAACAACAAGCATGCGCGTGTCTTTGTGTTACGTTAAAAAAATATACTATCGTGCCTTGCAGCATGGGCATAGTAAGGAATTCTAGACATTGCGCCTTGACCATCCTGCGTGTAATTCACATGCGTAACTGGATGAGCAAAATTTTAAACAATTTTATTTCTACATGACAGCCGGGTATCAACAAGTTTCAACTGTCTTCGCTAAAAGGGTAGTCTCCTGTAACAACATAAGCATTTATGGCACTTAGTTGGAATATTCGGGGTGCGTTAAAACAATGTTTTGGTCAGGGATGCGCGGTTATGTCACACGACAGCCGCAAATGGTTTTGTACTTTATGGGCAGAGGGCACACTGACTTGAAGAAGCGCCAAATTTAAACCATAAATCCATTTATTACAGCTGGAGTTCGAATGGTGATTGCAGAACGAGTGCCATTCACTCTGTTTTCACGCGCATGTTTTTGCGAGGCAGCAGGGAAGGAGAGGAAGTGTATATGCGTGTACACGCCTTAAGCGCGCATGCGTGTGTACGTGCACTTGCGTGTGCGCGCGTGTTTGCGTCTCCGTATTTGAATCTGCGTGCGCACGAGTGCGTGCATTGTAAGGAGTTGGAGGTCGTAGGGAAGAACTTCGGAGGAACTAGGCGTACAGGGTTTATTTAAAGATATTTACATTAGAACAAGGGATCCATTCGACAGTCTAGCATGACTCCCAAATGGAGCACGCAAGACGAAGCATACTGCATACGACCACGAAGCTCGAAACACACTGTTTCTCGAGCACGAGCACACTCAGCAGTCGCACAATCGCTGCTTGTAAACACTCCGTCCTCCCTAGATCCCTGGGTTAGTGAAAACGGCAGTTCACCGTCAAGGTGGGCTCGGCGGCTGTGCACAGACGCAGATCGCTAAACCATTCACTCTTGTCATGCAGGTGTTTCAGCGCGCATTCGTGCGCCTGTTGCTTCGAGCCCTAGTGACGGCTTCCCTGGCAGCCCCGATGCAATATCGTGCTTCGTCAGGTGAAACTGACAGGATTGCCTGTCACCCCTCCCTGATGTGCGCCCCTGGTTTTTCAACTGCACCGACCTTCAAGCCCCTGGATTTCGTCGGGAGCGGCGGATCTGCGTTTTCGATGACACCGCTACTGAAGACGGTGGTGCTCGATGCAGCATGGACGAACCTGTCGTCATCGACATCAACCTTACAGTCAACTACAAAAGAGCAGGCACTACCGGTGGCGCCTTGTGGGCTCGGCGGCTGTGCACAGACGCAGATCGCTAAACCATTCACTCTTGTCATGCAGGTGTTTCAGCGCGCATTCGTGCGCCTGTTGCTTCCAGCCCTAGTGACGGCTTCCCTGGCAGCCCCGATGCAATATCGTGCTTCGTCAGGTGAAACTGACAGGATTGCCTGTCACCCCTCCCTGATGTGCACCCCTGGTTTTTCAACTGCACCGACCTTCAAGCCCCTGGATTTCGTCGGGAGCGGCGGATCTGCATTTTCGATGACACCGCTACTGAAGACGGTGGTGCTCGATGCAGCACGGACGAACCTGTCGTCATCGACATCAACCTTACAGTCAACTACAAAAGAGCAGGCACTACCTGTGGCGCCTTGTGGACTCGGCGGCTGTGCACAGACGCAGATCGCTAAACCATTCACTCTTGTCATGCAGGTTGGTAAAGCTTACAGTCTTTTTTGTAAGGAGTCTAGCAATTATTTCCTGCTTCAGCTGCCGAGCCCGCACTGCTGCCTTCTTGTCGCTCTTGAGTGCTCTCATGTAATTCGTGCCTTGTTGATGATGTCGGGCGATATCGAAAGCAACCCGGGGCCTTACTCCAACGCTTTACTAGTTGAATTGAAGAATTTGTCTGCTGGACAGTTGAAATTAATCAGTCAGGTTCAAGACCTGAAAGTTCATTTATTGTCGACGGAAAAGGCTATTGCTGATATGGGCAAGCGCATGACTGACCTAGAGGGTGATTATCAAAATCTTGTCTCCCTGCGCTCTGACTTTGAAGCCGTCAGAACGTCTACCGCTCAAGTGGCCACAGTGGTACACAGGCTTGAAACGCGTATTGATGACGCCGAGAACCAGTCACGACGCAATAATCTTATTTTTTATGGCCTCCCTGAATCAACTGGATCAGAGGCGTTTGCCCAGACCGAGCAACTTATCATCAAGCACTGCCACGATCATCTTAATATTAGCATCGAGCTGAAGGAAATTGAGCGCGCACATCGTCTCGGTCATCGCACAGGTACTAACCGCCACCGTCCTGTCATAGCAAAATTCACCTTCCATAAAACAAAAGAATTGATTCTTTCTAACGGCCGCAAGTTCAAAGGAACCAGCTTCAGCATTGGAGAGGATTTCACTCGTTCCGTACAAAACGCTCGCAGGCACCTCATAACTTTCGCGAAAAGCAAATCATTACCTTTTTCTTTGCGATTCAAAACACTGCATATGGGTCATAAGCGCTACGTCTACGACGAGCAAACGCAGTCTGTCAAAGAAATAATATAGCAATTTCCCCGTCGTAAAAATTCTTGCTACACTGTCAAGCCCAAATCTAACATATCATTGTCTGTAATCTTTGCCAACGCACGCAGTTTCCTTCCCAAACGTGACGCTTTTTCCAACCTTGTTTTATCATCTAACAGTAATATAATGGTGATAACCGAAACGTGGCTAACAGAAGATATAACAGACGCAGAAGTACTAGCCGACCTACCGGAATTTCTTGTGTACCGAAAGGATCGCAAAGGCATGCGGGGGGGCGGTGTACTGATTGCTGTGCATCAGCAGTTATCGTGCTCCGTAGCCAAAAACATCACTTCTGGTCTTGAAGTATTATGGCTAATTATTCATGCTTCCCCCCATACGATCATTTTAGGTGTTTGCTACAGGCCTCCGAATAATATTCCAGACTTCTCATTTAAACTTAATAACAGTTTGAGTGACCTTAGTAATCAACACCCGCAAGCAGAAGTCCTCCTTTTTGGTGATTTTAACTTTCCTCAAATAGACTGGAGCAATGACGTCCCTATAACTATGGGCAGTGAGCCTGCCAAAGATTTTGTGGATTTCTGCCTTAATTTTAATTTAACCCAACTTGTATCAGAACCTACACGCGTTGCACAGAGCACTTCTAGCATCTTAGATCTCATCCTAACCAGTAATCCGGAAAGCTTATCATCAATAGCATATCTACCTGAAGTCAGCGACCATAAAGTAATTCACGCCACATTTTCGTTTCAACCCGTGAAACGCCATTTAATCAGCAAAACAATCCGCCTGTACAATAAAGGTAATTATGATGTAATTAATAGTGATCTGAGCACGTTTCTTCCTACGTTCGTGAGGTTATGTTCTACACGCTCTATTAATGAAAACTGGTCAATATTTAAAACAAACTAGGTGATCTCGTTGATAAATTCATACCAAGAATAACGTTCCGCGGAAATCGTAACAAACCATGGTTCACTAAAATGCTTAAGCGACTTGAAAACAAAAAGAAACGTCTCTTCCGCTCAGCCAAACTAAACGGACACCCCTCTGCTTGGGAGAAATATTTTGTAGCCGAGGACTATTATCTGAGGGCTATACGGAAAGCTAAATTCTCCTTTTTCCACGATGAGCTGCCTAAAATGCTTACGAACAGCCCTCGTCAATTTTGGCAAATAATAAACCCTCAGGAGGCGCGCATGATCAGCGTGTCAAATGCACATGGCGAAGTGGTCAGCGACAGCGAGTGTGCTGACATTTTTAACGCAGCCTTTTTCTCTGTATTTACTAACGAGACTTCAACTCCAGATCCTCCCACATCTACTAACATAACTGCGCGTATGTCGCCAATTATATTCTCGGCAGACGGAATCACTTCGATTATTGATAACATCAAGCTTTCATCGTCAGCAGGTGTAGATGATATTAATTCCAAGCTCTTAAAAAATATTAACCATGTATCTGCTGCGTACCTAACTTTGTTGTTTTCACAGTCACTCTCTACAGGCATCTTACCATCCGACTGGCAAGTGGGCAAGGTCGTTCCAGTCTTCAAATCAGGCAACAGGGACACCCCAATAAATTATCGTCCTATATCATTAACTAGTGTCCCCTGCAAAATCATGGAACACGTCATATACTCGCATATCATGAACTTTTTAGACTCAATCTGTTTTTTTCACCCTTGTCAGCACGGATTTCGAAAAGGCTACTCTTGCGAAACACAGCTGGCAATTTTCCTTCACGACCTGCATGTTAACCTTGACAGTAACCTTCAGACTGACGCCATATTCCTGGATTTTGCAAAAGCATTTGACACAGTTCCTCATAAACGTTTGCTGCTAAAATTGTCTCAGTTAAATTTACACCCCGACGTACTAAAATGGATAGAAGCATTCTTGACTAACCGCTCTCAGTTTGTTTGTGTTAATAACCATTATTCTAGCCGACTCCCCGTAACATCAGGCGTCCCCCAGGGATCCGTCTTGGGACCACTTCTTTTTTTAATTTACATTAACGATCTACCAACGCATGTATTATGTAACATTCGCATGTTTGCAGATGATTGTGTAATCTACCGCAAAGTTACTAACACATCTGACCACACACTCATCCAGAACGATCTCAATAATGTACAAGAATGGTGTAATCGCTGGCTAATGAACCTAAATCCTAACAAATGTAAACTCGTGTCTTTCACTCGCAGCCGTAACCCCCACACATTTACCTATTCCATTGCTGATGTTCCAATAGAATCAGTCCAATCATTCAAATACCTTGGTGTCATCCTATCTTGTGATCTGTCCTGGCGCTTGCACGCTACTAATATCATCTCAGCTGCTAATAGATCACTGGGATTTCTTAGACGACATCTGCGTCATACCCCACAACAAGTAAAAGCGTTAGCCTATAAATCATTTGTAAGATCGAAACTTGAATATGCATCTCCCATCTGGAATCCGCATCAGATTTATATCATAAATGCACTTGAGGCTGTGCAAAATCGCGCTACTAGGTTCATTCAATCTTCATATTCATACGATATCAGCATTTCATCGATGAAAGCGCAATCTGGCTTGGAAACACTTTCTTTCCGTCGACAGGTTGCCACCCTCTCTCTCTTCCATTCATTTTTTTTCAGCTCCCTAAATCACCCACCGTACATCACGCCCCCTTCATACATATCTCATCGCACCGGTCATCCGCTTCAAGTTGCACGCGCACGTACCCGGACCACCACTTTTCAAGCATCATTTTTTATTCGAGCATCAAGGGACTGGAACGGCCTTCCACACGCCATCGCAGCCATTACAAGCCCATCTGCCTTTACTGAAGCTGTTGTCAGCCATATCTCAAAAATGAACACCTGTTTCTAATGTTTATTTTATTAACCACCCCTTATGTAATACCCCTCTAATGGGGTTTTTAAGGTAATGAAGTGAAGTGAAGTGAAATTCGTAGCGTCCAAGATCATCGTAGCTCACCCGCCTTTTTGGAGGAGGAGGGCTCACACACACACGTATGCACTGGTTTCATTGGCCCCACCGAGGTGAGACGGTCTTCGCAGAGCGGCGTCTTGCCCAAAGGAGGCGCCTCTTATTCCCGGAGCATGGTTCGTCGACCTTATCTCGGCATTCCCGCGACGGAGAGTCGCTGAGCGGCGTTTTGTCCTCCTTACACAGCAGACATCGTGACGCAAAGAGGCTGGAGAAGGAAGGTCGGTTCCTAGAAAATGCCAACCCTGCTGCTGCAGCTGGCTGAGAAACTTTGCATGTCGGCTCCTCGTCAGGTCATTCCTAACAGTATGCGTGTGCGAGAGTACGCGCGCTTGTGTGTGCGTGCAGTTCCGTGTGCCTGCGTGCGTACATTTTTGTGCCTTTGTGCACGCGTGGACGGTATAAGTGTGAATGCGGCCAGATATGTGTCGTATCTCTGTGTGTGCGTGCGTGTGCGTGTGCGTGTGTGTGAGTGTGAGTGTGAGCACTTCCCCGCTTACGCCTATTCTCCGGGTGGAATGGGATATAGAGTTTATTTAAACCCGTATTTAAATCTACGAGACAAGAACGAATGACTCTGCATTTATAGCACTATCTCATTCTGAAAGCGAAATCAAGGCAAAAATAAAAAAATACGCCTAAGCCGTTAATATTGCCGCCCGATTTCGCCACGATGGCGCCGTCACCATCGGCATGGCTCTGTGAGCCGCTACCTAGCTGTTCACCTTCGTTATCTTCCTTTCCACGGCGGAAGCTCACTGTCTTCAAGCAAGCGACGAGCTAAACCATCATTTCGTCATGCGTCGCTTCTAGTGCAAAGCAAGCTTTCGGCGGCAAACGTTCGCCGCTACATTGGTCTTAATACTGTGAATTGCTTGCCTTCGAATAAACAGCGTTAAGAGGAAGCTTTAGCTAGGGTGCTCCTCAATCCATGTAAAAGGAGAATTCGTTTATCTGGGCAATCACTGCACGAAATTTGGCGACATTTGTTGCATCTATAAGAAATATCTAAAATCTAGCGTCTGTTGGCTTCGCATTTTGATTTAGGTCATTATTTCTTTAATAAAAAGTGGCAAAAATCGAAAATTTCCAGTAAACTAAACTATCAAGTTTACAACGCTTTAACTCAGCAAAGAAAAATGATGTAACAAATATGCGAATTCCATTGATAGTACATCTGAAGCGGACAAAATTTATGCGTTACACATGAATCTCAAGAAATATAGTATTATCTAAATTCAGCTTTTGCGGAACCCTTGTACACAACGTAAGAAATTCCGGTAAGATATCAAATACCATATCAAATTTGTCCGCTTTCAATGATCTAGTGGATGCCGTTTACACAACCGCGATTCTCACAGAAGCTATTCTTGATGCATATCTATTAAATTATAAAGTTCGTGCTTTTATTTTTTCAAACATTCAAATTTTTGAAACTTTCTAAACAAAATTCAGGCCCTAAATCGAACTTTCACGCACAAAAGTCACTAAAATTTAACTTTCTCTCGGAAATGCAACAAATTCCGTTAATATCGGTAAGGGGTTATTCCAGAAAAACGTTTTTGCGTTTTACATGTATTTTAATAGGCCCTGTCAGAGTTGGGCCCGAGCTAAAGCTTCCTCTTAATAAAAATCGAAAGCGGACTAGCCAGCAGGAACACGCTTACGAAGCCATATTATTGACATCACGAAAGGCTACCTACGGTCAGGTTGACTTTACAGACTTTCTTTTTCTGCGTCAGTTAAGCTTTCCGAGACAGTTTAACTGGAAAATATTTTTTCGCATAGCTCTTATAGAAGCATTTTTCATCAAAATGCCTTCGCTCGGCTAGATAATCTCGAGGACGGGCTCCAAACTACGCATCTTTTTAGACATTCATGATCAATTCTTGCTAATACAATTAACGTAGCTTTGTTAATTACGAGAACAACGTCTCAACTTATCCGTATCTAGAGCTTACCAATTTGACCACTTGAATGATAAAATGATCTCACCAAGACTTATATTCGTTAGTATCGTTAGCTGGTTTAGTTAAAAACAGCCTGCATATTGATAGTGCAGTAGGCGTCTTATGAAGCAAGGGTAAACCTTGGACAGGTTTTCTTGGCGCGAAGGAAGTTCATGAGCTTAAACGCATGTGCCCAGCCTACATTCTTCTACATTTATACAAGAAGCACCTCACCGCTACGGTACATCACAGAAGGTGTCACATTCCTGAGCGTTGCTGGCATCAGGCTCGATTTACTGGTGTGTGTGCGTCCGTGCGTGTGTGTGTGTGTGTGTGCGTCCGTGCGTGCGTGTTTGTGTGTGCGTGAAAACTTTTATTTGTCATGAAGAATAAAATGGTCGGGGGACGCTTAAGCCTTGCCTTTAAGAGTCGAACGCCGATAGCATTCAAAGATCCCCGACTGCCTCTCACGCTTCGCGGCAACTGCAGCTTATGTAACTGTAATGTTTACCGGGAAACGCTGGCGGCGAACGCTGCGCACGAAGGCGAGCGTTCTGGCAAAAACGCGGCCTCTTGCGTGCGGCGATCCCGGAGGTAGTGCACAGCCGCGCTAAGAAAATTACATTATTATCAGGTTCTTACGTTGTTTCGCGCTTTTAATATTTCAGTTATAGAAGAAAGGAAGGAAGGAACGAAGGAAAAAGAGAAGCAGAAGGTAGGGAGGGTAACCAGAATAATGTCCAACTGGCTACCTTACACCGGGGTATCGGAAAGGGGAAAACAAAGATGACAGGGCGAGAGAGGAGGGAAGGTGAGAAGGAAATTAGCGGTGAGTTTGCTGATGCATGTGGTCTATTAGTAATTGCACTAATAGTCACAGACGTTCACTGAAGCCCGTCACACTCAAGAAGCACAAAAGTGCCTTCACCGCTTTATGGGCCGACGAGCGATGGGGGCGGTGTTCCAGCAACACTTGCACGGAAAGCGGGCTATTGTCCATTTTTTGGAGAATGTTAGCAAGTACTTGTCTTTATGGCACATATCGTGGACAGTGGCACAGCAGGGGCTCGATATTATCTTCCGTGCCGCAGACGTCGCATGCTGCACTGTCGGTCGCTCCAATTAATGTAGAGTATGAATTTGGGAAGGCAACTCCTAACAAAAGGCGACAAAGAAGCGCAGCTTCACGTCGAGCAAGTCCGAATGGAGATCGGAATTGCAGTGAGTGGTTTAATCGATGCAGTTGTGTAAGTCTTAAGTTTGGTGAGTTTCACTCGGTCACTGACAGACTGCGTGCCAGGAGTCGAAGCTGTCTTGCGGCGTCTGTCCTGGAAAGAGGAATTGGAACGCTGTGCTCATCTTGATGTGATGTGCGAGCAGCGTTATCGCCGGAATCATTGCCACTTATTTCACAATGGCCAGGTAGCTCGTAAAAGGCAACCTCGTGACCTTTTCGTTGGACGTGATGGTGAAGTTTCATGATTTCGTATGTCAGCTGTTCATGCCAACCGCGTCGAAGAACTGACTGCGTACACTGTAAAGCCGGTTTTGAGTCGGAGAACACAGGCCATTTTCTCAGTATTAGAAGATTTAACATAAAAGGTATGCACTCTCGATCTAGCAAGGCATATGCCGAAATATGTACGAAAATTTTTGCTCACTGACAACGCCGCCGACGCCGGCACGAGATTTTCTGACACACGGAGCCCTTAACGCTTTCGCGTTAAAACAGAGCTACTTGGGGGAAAGCGTTGGATATAGTCTTCAGTACTGTGCAACAGATGGAGCAGCGCGGACATGTACGTTAGAATGAGAAGTACTAATGTATTAGGATGATTGTTTGGGGCATATATTTTCGCTATCTAATGTTAATACCTAAAAAAGTAAATATCGTGATATTATGATTCATTTCTGACATATGTAAAGTCACGTGAAATATGAGCTCCGACGGAGTGCCCCTGCTGCAACTGGCCCCTGGACTACAGGGTTACGTTGATACGCGTAATGCTGGTTTAATAACTACCAGTAATCTGAAGGTGCTTAGCTCTGAAACTTTTGGTATGTCTGCACCCCTGTGCAGTCTTGGTGGCCCCTCTTACCACGCGCATTATATTTCAGGTAATATTGGAAGCAACAGTACATTATTATTTTTTTAGGAGTGAGCTTTCTTTAGCCTGTCACCACTGTTTCAAAGTTATCGCTTAGCTCAAAACACGCCATCATGTATTTCAAGTATCTAGAATGTCGTCATGGGTTCAGTAGCGAAAGAGAGTTATCTAATCAGATTGCGCGCGTGAACCGAATACTGGCGTGTACATTCTCGACAACATTTCAGCTCCCGCGATTGCGCTGCAATGTACGACCATTCCAATCTGATGAACCGATGCATTGATTAGTAGATGAGATTCAGAGAAAGCATGATTTTGCGCGCAGTCATCGTTGTGCTTTGTTATTTTCTTGTCCAGCGCAACCTCGCCTTCTAATGAGTTATATTCGTGACTCACTCTTTTGGAGCTGCCTTGTTCTTCACATCACTACAAGTTGACAGTATAGACGTGCTACATCTTCATTGAGCAAATACTGAGAAATGGACTAGGATTTTTGTTGCGTGTGCGTTTACTCATGTATACAAAAATTTATAATTCACATCTGACTTTCTAATCTAAGAAGTTGTATATGGCTGCAACCTGGACACTCACAGAAGATCTCAAGAGTAAAAGACATTTAAATGCTTATTAGGCGGCAGCCAGGTACTCCATGTCGGTCCCTGCGTGGGAGACGCCCACTGCGCGCTGACGTGCGTCCTGCAGGACTTTTATTAAAGTTTTTCCAATTCAATCTGCTTTCGCCTCATGGCAAGGAAGGAAACTTCAAGTAAAAATATCGTTAGGATAATTAAAAACATATCCACTTGAAGACGTTTCATCTGAGTTCCTTCTTTGTAAGCTGATGCCCACTTGAAGGTGTTTCGTATTGTGGGTCCTTGACGGACGTCCAACCTTCGAACAAAGCATCATCCCGAATTTTTCACTTCGGCAAGGCATGTTAGCCTCCTGCCTTTCACTCCGGTTCACAACCGCGCAAAAGATGGAAGTTATGCGTGGGTAGCGTCGTTTGGTTCAAACCTACGAGCTACCGCAACTCACCTCGCCTGTATCGCTGACAGGCGAGGTGAGGCGAGGCGAGGCTTGGATCTGAAATGTATCTTTTAAATCGACGCATCAGGGAATCCGAAAAAAGCTGCCCTCGACTGGCGCAGCTAGGTCCTTCGTCCTGTCAGAGATGCGTCAGGCCACCGACAAAAAAAAATTGCAGGACGCTTAAGCTTCGCCTTCAAGAGTGGAACGCGACAGCGTTCCCGTCTACCCGCCAAGGGGTGTAAGACAAAGGGCTACGGCGCAGCGACTACGCGCCCCCCATCGGACGCGGTGAGCGTCGAGCAACGCAGCGTTCGGCGCGACAACGAAATGTGCGCCTGAGCAAGCGACGCACGCCTGAGCCTTAGAAACAGCTCGTTTCTAAGGCAACACCGCGTTCACTAGAGGCGCTTTTGTACCGCTTTGAAGCATCGAACTCGGGCATCAGAATGGGAGAGGTGTAGCCGCACGAACTTGTTTAGGAGAGTCAAGGACGGGGGCTTAGGCCTGTCACATCTTTTTGCGAAGCAGCTAGTAAACCGGTTTTCTTTCTTTCGAGACGTGCATGACCCCTTTCTGCGCACAATGTGCCAGTTACGACTGAGCAAGCATCTGCCGATGTACGTGGTCTGCAATTTAAGTATGCCTGGTGCTCTTCGAGGGTACCTAAGGGAAGTCGTTGACAGTGTCCGTTTTCTGTCCGTACGTTTTTCTAATGATTATCTCTTTTCGGTGTCGCGGAAGAAATTGTACAGGGATGTAGTTGACATGATTATGCCGGTTCCGATGTACAGAACCATAAACAGTGGAGGACAGGGAAACGACGTGTTAAAGCGTGTCAAGAAAATGCAAGTGCAGCCAAGCACTAAATCCTTTTTCTTTAAGTTGCATACCGGAACTTTGCCGGTACGGGCCTTTTTACAAGAGAAGGGTTTTTATTTACCATGGGGAGCAAACTGCCTTATATGTAAACAATTAGAAACAATTGACCATGTTTTTTTGCATTGTTGGGCAGGGGTTTTCTTTTGGGACGTTCTTCAAAGAACACTACAGAAAGAATTGCCTTTAAGCCCATTAGGTATTAGATTTTTGACGGTAGAAAATGAGGATGGCATGCCATTGGACTTAATCATGCTAATGGGCCTCCACTGTTTATGGAGGGCTCGAATGGCCGGTTTCTTTTGTGAGCCTGACAGCCGGCCTGCACGGCTGCTCTTCCGGGAAGTTATTTCCAAGTTCATTGATGTAATTAAAGAACAAGAATGTCCTCCGGATTGGCTGGCGAGGATTGAGCCCCTCGCCACATTAAAGGAATTTTAAACTTGACATGGCCAGCCACAATGTGACTCACCGCACAATATGCATGCGCACAAAGTTGAATGTGTGTGAGTGTATATTTATGTATCGCTTACCTTATTTCAAGAAATGATGCCCTTTTTGTTAGCTTGGTGAAACTTCCGGCAATAAATAAAAAAAAAAACTCGTGGCTCAATGGTAACGTCTCCGTCTCACACTCCGGAGACCCTGGTTCGATTCCCACCCAGCCCATCTTGGAAGTTGCTTTTTATTTATGAAGTGCCTGCCGTGATTTATCGCTCACGGCCAACGCCGCGGACGCCGACGCCGACACCGACGCCGACGACACCGGCTTTTCTGCGACACGAGCTCCTTAACGCTGTCGCGTTAAAAGTGCAACATACTGATATGACTGACGGAATCATGGGTCTTTCAAGACCGCGATGACGTCACAACACACCGTCGCGCTATCACATTTCTTCCCCCCCCCACAGGCTCTACTTAAAAGTTCTCGTGTCTGAACAGATCTGTTTGCGCAAACGAGTGCTTCTACGAAGGATTGGTTCTTCCCTTATAGGTAGCGTTGGCTCTGACACTTGCAGCTGCCCTGGGCTTTGCTGTGGGGTAAGGTCTGTACTAACAGAGGTTGGCACTAAGTCATCCACAAGAGGAGGTTGAAGAGTTGTCGTACTCTGCTTTCTGGTACTCTAGCTGATTGAGCTCTTTCATTAAGTAACGGACCGCTGAGTAGCGGCCGACAATTTGACGGTTCTGTTGCGACTGGTCGCTCTGAGGCTGCCGCTGGATCAGCATGGTGTGGTCGTAGACGAACGGCGTGGGTGAATCGAAGATGCCCGAGCACTTCCACAACGTATGTCACAGCACTCACAACTTGTTGAACCACACCTGCCTCCCAAGAGGCCTGTTCCGCTCGCACTGTCTTCACGTACACGCGATCACCTTCGCGAAACGCACGATCAGCACCGCGCGACAAATCACGCTTGTTTTTCATGTCAGCTTGCTTTTGCCGCATGTCACCGACAAAGCTGGGCTTGAGCAAAGAGCCAAGAAAGCTTCGTGCACGGTTGACGCCTTAGAAACAACTGTGCCGGTGTTTGCCCTGTCACACTGCTTGGTGTATTTCTGTAGGCGATAAGAAAATTATCCACACACTCCTGAAGCGATCGCACGCGAGTGACATCACGCTCCATGACTTGCTTTAACAACGCCAGTTTTATTGTCTGCACGGTGCGCTCCGCCGTATAATTGGACACGGGGTGATATGGCGGGGCACGGACATGCTTCACACCATTGCGCTCTACGAAGTCCGAGAGCTCAACAAACTTGAACTGAGGCCCGTTGTCGCTGACTAACGTAGGCAGCCAGTAGGCTGCAAAGACATTTCTTAGTCTCTCAACCGTCTTCGTGGTAGACGTTGAGGACATCGGCCAAACTTCCACCCATTCAGAAGAAGAATCAACTAAAACAAGGAACATGTGAGAATTGTTGCATGCAAAATCAATGTGAACTCGTGCCCAACACTTCGATGGGTAGTTCCATGGATGGAGCGGCACGGGTTGGGCAGCTGGTTGGACTGCCTGGCAGATTTTGCATTTCCTGACGTACACCTTGATGGCTTGATCCAGACCTGGCCACCATACAAAGCCTCTGGCTAACATTTTCATGCGAGTGCTGCCAGGGTGCTCATCATGAAGCAAGTCTAACGCGCGTTCTCTCAACTGATTCGGTATTACTACGCGAGTGCCCCATGTTAGGCACCCTTGATCAAGGGACAATTCGTAACGGCGCACGGGATATGCCTTCATTTCTTCAGGGTATTGGTTTGGCCAACCGTTCAGTGTGTATTCAGACACACGACTCAAAGTCAAGTTGCGCTTTGTGGCCTTAGCAACATTCGCTGCATATACGGCAGGCTCTCGAACACTGCCAAGCATTCCTCTGCAACATCAGTTTCTTTCTCAGCCTGCGGTAGTCTGGACAGCGCATCCGCTACTTCCAGGTTCTTGCCTTTGCGGTACTTAAGCCGATAACTGTAGGCAGCAAGCATCATGGCCCAACGCTGCATGCGCACTGCGGCCAGAGTAGGCGTTGGTTTGTCCTGGCCAAGGATTTCCAGCAATGGCTGATGGTCGGTGTAAAGTGTAAATTCCCGGCCGTATGAATACCGATGGAATTTCTTCAACCCAAAAACTAAAGCCAAGGCTTCGCGCTCACATTGCGGGTACTTCCTTTCCGCAGCTGCCAGCGTTCGGGAGGCAAAAGCTATGGGACGTTCGCTGCCATCTGGCATCTCATGAAACATAACAGCGCCCAGGCCATAAGATGAGGCGTCGCAAAGCATGCTGATAGGCTTAGTGACATCGTAGAAAGTTAACACTTTGCTGCTGTGAGCAGCTTTTTGGTGGATCGGAACGAGTCGCGGCATTCTGTAGACCATGACCACTCTTGATTTTTTTTAGTAGCTGGTAAAGTGGCTGTGCTACAGCGGACACGTTATCTAAGAATTTTGAATAAGAATTCAACCTTCCCAGATACGCTTCAGTTCGGAGACTCAACTTGGCTCCGGCGCTTCCAGTATTGCCTGTACTTTGGCGTCAGTAGGGTAAATGCCCTCCGCAGTCACTTTGTGACCCAAATAAGTCACTGAGCTTTGAAAGAAACGACACATGTCGACATTCAGTGTAACGTTGAAGGCACACAATGTCTGCAAGGCACGCTCAAGCGTCTTTTGACAGTCATCCATGTCTGACCCTGCTACAATGACGTCATCAATGTAGCAGCCAACTCTCGGAATGCCCTTCAACACTTCATCCATCAGGGCTTGGAAAAAATTCGAGGACGCTTAAGCTTCGCCTTCAAGAGTGAAACGCGACAGCGTTCCCGTCGACCCGCCAAGGGGTGTAAGACAATGGGCTACGGCGCAGCGATCACTTACGAGGCGCCCCGCATCGGACGCGGTGAGCGTCGAGCAACGCAGCGTTCGGCGCGGCAACGAAACGTGCGCCTGAGCAAGCGGAACGAACCAAAGAACTCGTTGTCTCGGAGGGGGAAGCGATGCACGCCAGCCAAACGTCGTCGGCACGGGCAGGAGATAGACAGATAGCGATCTAAAGAAAGGAGGACGCTTGATTCTGCAAGCCGTGAGGGAGAAAGGCGAAGCGTCTTCAGGGAAGAGGGAGTCCGGGCCACGACGCGCCTCGCACTGGTCCCCGCAGAGCCCCAATGCGCGCGTGGCGCGCCACCTGTCGGGGCAGCGCCGTACATTGAGAGGAGGGGGTCTTCTGTGTTTGCCGCAAGATGGCTCTGCGTGTGCGGAAAGTGCAGAAGAAATGTAGCGGAAACGCACTTCGCTACTCGTGTAACTGCGACTTCTGTAAGTTACATCTTCATAATTACCGATATACACCGCAGTATAACGTTCTACAGCTCGTTTCTAAGACAACACCGCATTCACTAGAGGCGCTTTTGTACCGCTTTGAAGCATCGAACTCGTGGCTGAGTACACCCGGTGAATTTTTTGGATGTTTACCCTTGAGCAATGCAATACACTGTCTGCCAACTTCGCCTGGGCAAACACTTGCCCGAAATGGTTGTCTCAGCGGGCAGTTTGCCAGGGGGTGTTTATGGTTTTCTACGTGAAGTTGTGGCTTCATGCAGGTTTTTGTCAGCGCGTTTTTCACTTCAATATTTGAGTGACGTTAACCGGAAAAAACTGTACAGGGACCTGTGTGATGTTGTTCTTCCCGTGCCTTTATATCGGTCTCTCTACAGAGCTAGCCATGGGCACAATGTTCTGACGCGCGTTAAGGCGATGCTAGAACCGTCAGGCGCTAAGACGTTCTTTTTTGAATTGCACTCCGGAACGCTGACTGTCAAACCGTGGCTGGCTGAAAGAGGTTTCTTTGTTCCTTGGGGCACTCATTGTACAATTTGCAGGCAGGAGGAGACAATTGAACATGTTTTTCTGCATTGTTGGGATGCCGTTTTCCTCTGGGATGTGCTCCAGCGCACAATCAAAAAGGATTTCCCCCTAGATGCGTATGGGATTCGCTACTTGCCAATAGAAAGTGATGATGGTACCCCATTCGATGTGATCATGCTTATGGCCCTGCATAGCATTTGGAAATGTAGAATTGCGGCAAGGCATGCCGATCTCGATGCAAGAGCGGCTCGCCAGTATTTCAAAGAAAGCATACGGAACTTTGTACAGGAACAAAAGTTGCTGGAGTGCATCCCAGAGTGGTTGCCACGAGTGGAATTATTATTGGCGATAAGGGAATTTTAGCACAAGCGCAGCAGCACAAGTTCTGCGGTCGTTTTCAATATATTCTGAGTGTCCCTTTTGATTATTTGTGAATGTGTAATTTTTATCCGGGCCAACGACCGGCAATAAAGAAAAAAAAAACTCGTGGCTGAGTGGTAGCGTCTCCGTCTCACACTCCGAAGACCCTGGTTCGATTCCCGCCCAGCCCTTCTTGCAAGTTGTTTTTTATTCATGAAGTGCCTGCCGGGATTTATCGCTCACGGCCAATGCCACGGACTTCGACACCGACGCCGACGACACAGACGTTTCTGCGACACGAGCTCCTTAACGCTGTCGCGTTAAAATGGCTGGAGCGCTCGCCACACCATACTGAAGGCGTTGAAATTCGGCACTTGCTGGTATGCAGCAGAAAGATCGAGCAGGCAAAATATCTTTCCACCTGCTAGTGTTGAATACAAGTCCTCTGGTCTTGGTAGCGAGTAGTGTTCGGTTTTGAACACTGGGTTTACCGTAACTTTATAATTCCCGCATATCCGCAGGCTGCCATCTTTCTTCTGCCCCACTACAACCGGTGTTGCCCAGTCATTGTGTGGAACTTGCCGAAGCATGCTGGTCGCTACCATTTTGCCGAGTTATTTTTCTACTCTCTACCGTAGCGCGAAGGGGACTGACCATGCGCGACTGAAAACTGGAGCAGTAGTCTGTTTTAGCACCATTTTCGCCTCGAAATTACGTACTGTCCCCAACGTGCCCGTGAACACCGAAGAAATTTTTTCACGCCGTGCTTCGACGCGGTTCCCTCCCGAAATGTGGCCGATCTGCTGCCACTCTAATTGAAGGCGTTCAAGCCAGTTGCGACCTAGCAGTGCCAGCAGCGGCCTCCCGTTATCGCGCGATACGAGGTCGGGCAGGTTCATGTTCTGATTGCCGTAGACGACTGATACGTCACAGCGGCTTTTCAAAGATGGCTGCTCTCCCGTGTACGTGCGCAATGACATGCTAGTGGGCACGCACTTCACGTGTGAAAAGACAGAATTGTACGCACTCTCAGGAACAATTAAATCAGCCGTGCCAGTGTCGATCTGCATTCTCAATGGCTTGCCTTCCACTTGAACATTTACTTCGTAACTTGATCGCGTCAAGTTTTTCAAATGGTACACGTATAACTCTTCCCCCTCGGCCTCAGTGTCATCCACTGTATTCAGGAGCTTTGCCTTGGGGCACATTTTCTGCAAGTGGCCGATTTTTGAACACTTATGGCATTTAAAATTGTTTTACCAACACTTCTGCGATTCGTGCTTCCTGCCACATCTTTCACAAGAGGCTTTTACTGACACCTGGTCTGGAGACTTCGCGATTCTTTCGTTCCTTGCGCTCTTACTCTTAGCCTGCAAAGAATGTAGCAGTAAGTTTGCTCCTCTTGTTTGCATTATAGCGGCGTCTTTTGCCGCCAGCTCCCGATCCAATGCAATTTTGCACGCCCCCTCAAACGTTAATTTCTCTGCAGTGAACAATGGGAACTGGCTTTCCTCATTCCGCAAGCCTGCAACCAATCTGTCCCGTAACGCATCTTGCAAGAATGTGCCAAAGTCTCACTTCCTGGCCAAGTGTTTCAGTTCAACAATAAACTCTTTCACACCTCCATGCTCTAATTGTACGCGGCGATTGAACTGGCAACGTTCGGTAATCAGAGAGCTTTTCGGGCAGTAATCGGTTTTTAGCAACCGCTGTACCTCAACATACGTTTGTTCGGCGGGCGCTTTCGGAACAATCAAGTTTTTAGCACCTCATAAGCTGCTGCGCCAATAACTGTCAAAAATACAGACAGGTATTTTTCCTCAGCGATTTCATTTGCGCCGACAAAAAGTTCAAAACGTTCCACGTATGATTCGAAGTTCTGAGTTTTAGCATCAAACTCCGCTATTTTCTCGTAAGAAGGAATTTTGAGAATACTCATCACACGTTGTGTCCGAAGTAGTCACTTCCTCCCGTCAGCACTTGCGCTGGACTTCTGTCGACACCTCCGTTGGCTGTCGTGCTCCTTGAACATGTACAGCTCAGTCGACGGTCTACGAGCATTCGGGGTGCTCTGGCTGTCTTTCAGCTTAGAACGTTGCTTCCGCAGTGCCAAGCCAGCTCCGCGCGTGGGCGAAGTGTCTCGCCGCCAGATGATATGACTGACGCCAGCCATGGACGACGAACGAAGAACGTTTATTGAACAGTACGCAGGAATATATGTAGGACCGAGAGGCGTGATAACGCAGCACGGAATCATAGTTCTTTCAAGACCGCGATGACGTCACAACACAGCTTCGCGCTATCACACATACTAAGGAAAAGAGCAGATAATGGAAGTGCGTAAGGGATGGAGTTTAACCATGGACGTGCCCGATTGCCTATCGTAAACATGAGAGGGAAAAATTTAATGGTAATTTAACGGTAAACGCGAGAGAAATGCGGTAAGCTTCTGCGCACCTCTGAGGTTCCGGACCCATGATATATGATCCATGACCCATGTTTACTAAATTGCAGTGTTATTTAGTACCTCACTCGACACACGTCGTGTGTCTTCTAGGAGCGAAGTGTAACCGACGGTGGGGTCTCGCGCATAGCATGCGTATATATATGTGTGTGGGTGTGTGTTCACACACGCTTTTCTAAGCGGTCTGCCTCTCCCGCGTGACCAGTTTGCCAAACTTCACATGCTTACACTTTTTTCCATTTTAACAATCCTAACGCTGTGCATTAATATATACACAGAGAGATAACGAAAAAGAATGAAGAGGTAGCGAAAGTGAACCCTGCAGTACACACAGTGCAGGCATTTTCAAGAAGCACAGTTGGTCCTTTATGGGCTTGTGAATCGAATAATGCTTAGACCAAGTTCCCAGGATATTTTTCTCCGATAGTGGTCTGCCTACAAACCGGGTAATAGTTGCTCACGGAGTAGAGTTGAGTGTTGAAGTGGCAGAGAAGGTGCTCTATATTATCTCGTCACTCACCGAAAATTGCATGCGTGCTGCTGGACATTCCTAGAAAACTGTATATGCGACACCAAGCCAAATGCAACATAACAGCATCGTTTTGCGATGGCAGATTCCAGGTGAGAGAGATAATGATAATGGAAATGAAGAGATGCTGTCTTCTGCAGCAATTGAGGATGAAATGAATGAGTGAATGAGTTTTATTTTAATTCGAAGACATGCCCTTAGATAATACAAAGGATGTTAAAAATACACGGACAGATTCGACTCGTGCAAAAAATCTAGGAGTGAACGATGATGTTGTCCATGAATCCAACGTTCAAGGTCGGGTGGGCGGCCAGGCCGAAGGCCTGCTACCCGGAGGTGGCGGAGACGGCTTAGATGAAGTCCTGGGCACGTCTATAATAGGTGTGTCGCTGTCACATTTGAATTTCTCTTTTGCAAAATGGGAACAATGTGCCGCAAGGACCATGGTACAGTTGTGGCCAGAGAGCGGTCACAGACGGGGTGAGCGCGACGCAGACACGTAGCCTCCTTAACGTAACCTCCTCTCGGCGGGTTAACCCACCAGGGAGGTCTAACCCACACGGAGGTATGAGAGCTCGTGTGGTAGGTCGGAGGTTTTCCTTTTCCCGGATCAGTCGTCCACAGGCGTCTTCAGGAAAATGTGGCAGCGGGTATATTATAACCTGTCGGTGGGTTGCCATATCTCCTTCAAGAAGACCCGGCAGTGCTGCTCGAGGCACCCACTGAACGTGTATGAGGACATTCGTGTGGCAGCAAGACGGTGAATGCTATACATATCACTAGCATATCATCTACACGAAAAACACAAGCAGGTGTCCCTCAGGGAAGTATCCTTAGCCCATTTCTGTTTAACATTTACATAAACGATATAGTTCTTATCCACCGAAAGGAAAATTCATAAACTACGTTGATGATACGATTGCTTTTTTATCAATCAACTCTTATACAGGCCTCATTGGTGCAGCGAACAACCTATTAACCCATCTATCAAAATGGAGCCAGGACAACTTTTTAAAAGTAAGCTCGAATAAAACACAAGCAGTCATCTTTAAAACAAGAGGTACATGTACTCCATTGACCCACAACATATTTTACAACTCTGAGAAAATAGAGGTTGTTGACACGGTAAAAGTACTTGGCGTATATTTTACCGACACATTGCAATGGGACGCTCACGTGGATTTGATACTTCAGAAACTGAGCCGCGTAACAGGTATACTACATCGAAATCACTATCTTTTACCAACGTCAGCTAAATTGATCATTTATAATGCATTGTTTGCCTCGCATGTAAATTATTGCCATCTTGTATGGGGCACGACATCAGCTTCCGATCGCTCTAAAATACTATTGATGCAAAAAAAATAATACGCGCTATCGCAAATGTGCCATACAACTCGCACACTGAGTCTTTTTACCAAGTACAACAAACAAAAAGTCATCATCTCTACAAAGAAACCCTCCAAGGCAGGTACTATTTTCAGGTAAAAAATAGAAGCAACTTAATAACAAATATAGCAAACTTAAAAGAGAATACACCCATATATGAGACGCGCAGCCATGAAAAATGGCTCATATCCTTTTCGAGGACAAATTGCGGCCATCTAATGGTCGCAAATACCTTGCCACGGCTACTAACTTCTTATCTAGAAGCCGGCATTGACGCCATCGGAGCTCATCTGTCTGGTGAAAACTACGATTTAAATCGCCATGGTTCCGTAAAACCACATGTATTCAACGAAATAAATGTACTTTATTTGATGTAACCCACTGTTCTTTATTTTTTTATTCTGAAAGTGTTCTTTGCCACTGGTCTGCCAAAATGTAAAGGGGGCCAGGGACCACTCAAGCTGCCAATAAGCAGCTTTTACCTTGGCCCCTCCATTTGCTTGTAAATGGGCACAAATAAAATGAAATGGAATGAAATCATGGAAAACGATCTGCCATCGTCTTCTAGCCACCAACTGTTCGTTGGGCGCCTGACGGAATTCTGTACCGCGACAGATCACATGAATATCTACTTCGAGCAGTTCGAGGCTTTTGCGAGAGTGAATAAGCTGGACGAACCAAGCAAGACGGATGTTCTTATCACGATAGTGGGTGACAGTGCGTAAGCCAAAATGCGGAGCTTGATGTTTCCGGAGGCTCCAGAAGAGAAGACGTATCAAGAGATAAAACAGGCGCTTCTGAAACATTACGCGCGAAAGGGGTGGATAGTCGCGGAGAGTTACAACTTCCATAAACACGCACAGGGACCCCGCGAGGCAGTTGACGACTTCATCGTGGAATTGAAGTGGTCTGCAACGAGCTGCTCCTTTGGAATGTTTTTAACTGAGGCGCTCAGAGACAAGCTCGTCGTGGGTGTGCGCAGCGAGGCTATTCGATGCAAGCTTTTGGCCGCTGAAGTTGAGAAAGGCCTAACATGGGACAAGGCGTGTGTTATCGCCACGTCCATGGAAGCCGCGGAAAACCACTGAGGAGCGCACGGTACCTGCACTGCTTCGCCGAGACTGGTTGAAGCATGTTCGCCTAAACTGGTTACATGTTTTGCGAGTGAACACAATTGCTAAACAGGAGGGGTTGCCAGACAAGTACAAGGTTGTGTTCACGGGCCCGATTGGAACTGTTAAGAGGTTTGTGGACTCCATTGTAGTGAAGCAGGGAGCGCAGTCTGTGTTCTGTAAAGCCAGGCCAGTGCCGTACGCCCTCAAAGACCAAGTTAAAAAAAGAGTTCAAGGAGTTGGACTCGGCCGGTGTGTTGTACCGGGTGCGTGAAAGCCAATGGGCAACCCCTGTCGTAGCAGTTCTGAAGAGTGATGGAGAAGCCGTCAGACTCTGTGGTGGCTACCATACGTCTTTAAACCCCTGCATTATGGTTGCCCACTACCCGCTACCATTTCCAGAAGATGTGTTCGCGTCGTTGGCAGGGGGAACTTGTTTCAGTGTGCTTGATTTATAGAAAGCGTACTTGCAACTTCGAATGGATGACCCTTCGCAAGAGCTACTAACGTTAAATATACACGTTGGTCTTTTTCGTTTCACTACTTTACCGTTTGGTGTCGCGAGCGCACCTGTCATTTTCCTGTCGGTCATGTATCGGGTATTGGCTGGCTTGGAGGGCACAGTGTGCTATCTCGATGATGTTCTCATAGCAGGAAAGACCGAACGCGGGTGCCTGAGACGCACCGAACAGGTGCTGCAGAGACTACGGAAGCATGGGATACGTGCCAACGCTGGTAAATGTCAATGTCGTAAAAACCGCCTCCTCTATCTTCATCACAAAATTGATGTGGTTGGCATGCATCCTACGAGAGATAAAGTAGAAGCCATACTGGGGGCTTCAACTCCGACTGGTGCCTCCGAATTGAAGGCTTTCCTAGGGTTGGTGAATTTTTACGCTAGGTTCCTTTCCCAAACAGTCAACACCTTCTGAGGAGCTCTACAAGCTCCCCAGAAAAGATTGTCCATGGGAATGGACAAAAGAGAGTGAAAAAAGCTTTCAGAAATGCAAGCTGCTCATGAGCGAGGGCTCAGTGCTAGCGTTGTACGGTGGAAACAAACCGCTGCGCCTTAGATGTCACGCATCGGCATACGACTTTGGAGCGGTGCTCGCGCACACCGAAGGTCGTTGCGAGGGACCTATTGCGTTCGCGTCACGCATGCTTATCATACCTTGCTGGTGAAGCAGCGCACTGACACGGACACAGTGAAGACAAACAGGAAAAGACGACACTCGCTGCTATTTGCTATTTTCCTGTTTGTCTTCACTGTGTCCGTGTCAGTGCGCTGCTTCACCAGCAAGGTATGATGATCACTCACCAACTAGCCTAACTTTCCACTTTACTGAACTTCACGCATGCTTACAGCGGCCGAAAGAAACTACGCACAAATTGAGGCGAAGCTCTAGCCATTATTTTTGGCGTTAAAAATTCCTTAAGTACTTGTTCGGTCGGCAGTTCGAAATAGCGACTGATCATCAGCCGCTGACGCAGTTGTTTGATGCGAAGAGACACAGCAGTCAAGAAGCGATAGCAAGAGTGCAGCGATGAAAAAATTTCTTGGCTTGTTATCAGTATGTCATCAAGTACAAGAAGGGCCAACACCTAGGCCACGCAGATGGCTTATCGAGGCTTCCGTTGGAAACAACTACGGGGAAAGAACAAGAAATATTCTTTCGCCTCAGTGAGAGGTTCCCTTTACAGCCCAGGAAGTGGCTGAAGAAACAAGTAGAGATGAGGTTCTGAGAGCGGTAGTAGACATGACGTGGTGCGGTTGGCTTCAAGAAACAGATGTGCAATACCGCCCGTATTTTAGTCGTCGACACGAGTTATCGATAGATCAGGGTTATTTGTTGTGGAACAGTCGGGTTGTTATTACGAAAGCTCTTAGGCCAAGCAGCCTGTCTTTAATAAACGAGAGCCACCCATCAATGACGAAAATCAAAATGTTGGCTCGCAGTTCGATTTGGTGGCCAAATCTGGATAGAGAACTAGAAGACATGATACGGAGCGTGCGAGGTCTGTCAAAGTGTACGGTATTCAGCCCAATCAGTACCGGTGCAACCATGGCCAATAGCTACAAACGCTTGATCATCTTCATCATCATCATCTTCATCATCATCATAATCCTGGTTACGCCCACTGCAGGGCAAAGGCCTCTCCTATACTTCTCCAACTACCCGGTCTTGTACTAATTGTGGCCATGTTGTCCCTGCAAACTTCTTAAAGGGAAGCTGAAGAGTCTGTCGAATTCAATAAGACGCTCATACACGGATGCGGGAACCTTATAAACCATGTAGGTAAAATTTGGGGTCTTTTTTTCAATTAGGAGCGACGTAATCGTCGGTTAAAATTGCGCTGTAGCTCCGCCCCCCGTCGAATGCCGCGCGCTGCTGCTGACGCTGACGATGCGAGCGGAGACCGGAAACCGCGGTGTTGTGACGTCAACTCTAGTGTTTTGTTCCTTCGCAGCCTGCGCGATCGTGCCTGACCGTGCTTGTTTCTGCGTGCGTGCCATCGTAATCTGCTTCGATCGACCCTGCATTCCTTTGTTGGTGCGTCTGCGTGCATGTAGAGTGCACTCTAAAAATTTTAACACCCTTAAGGGTGTAAATGACTTGTCCCATGGGTGACACCCTTTTTGGATGTATTGCTACACCCCAAGCAAAGGGATGCAAATTAATACCCCACAAAAGAAGGGGTGTTAATATGACGTCACCTCGCCTATGGGTGTAAAACAAACAACACCCTTTCTATATGGGGTGTAATACAGACACCACCCTTTCAATATGGGTGTAGCATGGACAGCACCCTTCCAAAAGGGTGTTATCCCTGCAAGTATTTTTGCGTTCACTACAGCCATGTAGTTAATGGGCAGACTAGATGTTGTGAATGCTGCCTAGCCTTAGCTATGGTACTACCTTGTTCAGCATGAGCCAGAATCTGTGAGGCGTCGTCATATTGCGCTTCTGGTCCGCCATGTGGTAGCATAACGTGCGACCCTTTTAGGCAAACAATTTGACGTTTCGCCATTGCAGCAAGGTACACACGCCATGCTTTTCGTAATCTTCCTCTGCAGTGATAGTACACTGCCGGCAGGATGCAGAGCGCAATAACAATGCGCGCTGCACTAAGGACACAGGAACTCCCGCACCTTGGTGCACCAGTACTTATAACCCTGTGGAAACAGCACACAGCCAAAAGCATGGTTACATGCTTTTGAAAAATTTCAGAAATTAAAAACCTCCACTTTTCCTGGTCAAAAATTTTCGCAACACCAGCTCGACCAGAAGGGAAAGACACCACCGCTCGTTGTTGTAGCTCATATTGAATGCAATAGAGCGCAAGCAATGCATGGATTGGCGACGGTAACAAGTCCAGTACTACAGAAGCATACGTTTGCCTGTCAAGCAGTTTTTTGCCGTTTTAAGCACACATTTTATACCTCTATTCATAAAAGTTGTCAATTATCTCCACGGGATGCTTCTACTAGTACTTTCACACATATGACTTAAGGGTAGCACTGAAAGCCAAAGAACAAAGTGCTTCCACGTCGAATAATGTTTCAGCATTTACGAACAAAACAGCATGCGTAGGTGTGCATGCTGTTCAATATATAAGCATGCACTATTTCCTGAAATATATGTATGCTCCATATACTGCCAGTGACCTGCTTATACCAAATAATTTAGTTTATTTTTCACCATGTGCTTGGATTATATATTCCACAGGCATTGTAAGTTAAGCTACCAGAATAACAATCAGCTCGTCTAAGGTTACCTAACTGAACAAAATTATTGCAAAATTTGTGACGAAATGTCAGAAGAAAAGTATTTATTTCATTAAAGAGAAATGGTTACATATAATGTTTGCACACTTTAAAAGTAAAAAAGAAGATAAGGAGTAAAACCATACCAATACAAAGACATAAGCACCGAATAATGGCACAGGCTTGCTCAATTAAATTTTAAGCAGAACAGTTTTTTAAGTAACCTCACTATGAACAATCACATGTTTTCATTCGAAAAGCACTGCATCTTATTATACAGCACAAAAATAACCGGTCACATAAGTAAGAACAAGTCTGAGTGTGTCTTTAACACAAGGATAGAAAGTTGGGCGAGTTGGTACAGTAACATGATCTTGGATGGTAGCGCGAAGTGACACGGACACAGACTAGAAGCAGAAAGGATGAGCATTAACTCTCAACTAAATTTTTATTGAAACGAAGAATATATATATATATATATATATATATATATATATATATATATATATATAGGTGACTGCAAAAACTGCAGCACATCTAAATGAATATTGAATACATAGTTGTAACATGAAGACGACAAACAAAAGCCATCAGCCATCAACTGCGTGGCAAATCTGAGTGCAAGCTATTCTGTTATCAAGTGCCAGGTAAAAATATTAGAAACATCAAAAATGTTAAGATTCTACGGCCAACCGTGAAAACTAAATAAAAAAATTATTAAGCTTTCTTAAACGGGTACAGGAGCTTTACAACTGGCCGTCTTGGTGATGGCCACGCAGATAGATGAGCAGCCATTCCACTGAGACGAGAATGTTGAGGGCTTCGCATAGAATTCTGCGAGACACTGCAGAGTAGTTCTTGGTCCACATGAAGGAGGTTGTTTGCATACACGTCTGGGCCACCATACTGAATGCATGGTGTTACCGGAACCTTTTCCCCCTGCATTGTGGTAAAAAAGCATGGTTAAATTTATACGATATTTAATATGCAAAAAAGAGGTGAGGCACGCAGACAGGACACGAGAGTACAGAAGTGAACACGAACGCAAAAAACATGAAAAATTTCATTAAATTGTTTCATTAGATAAAGTTTTTACACTATGTGTCATTCATTATGAGGGTTCATAACAGCAACATATTTAATATATAAGCAGGTAGAATTATCAGCTTGGTCAGTTTGTACAAGCTCGTTTGAGGCAAGAAATCGAGTTTCACAAACACAACCTCAACATTCATGATTGAGAAAGGAACACCTCAGATGACATGCAGTCCTGTGAGTGGGAATTGCACAGTTCAAGAAAAGCAAATTAAAACTCACAGACCGATCCTGAGAAAGGAATAAGCACCTGCTACTGCAAAAAGCGAATTAATTGATAGGTTTTAGTAGCACAATGGCATCTTTGGCCAATGAGCGCCAAGTCTATACTGCAAAAGATAAACTTAGTGCATCTTTACAAAGCAAATATATAAAGATGACTAACGCCTCTCTGCACTACAGTTGCTTTGCTCTAGCGTGGTCATTTTAATGCATGGACACCTACATACACACGCTACACCCAAGTGTAACAGCTGCAGAATTAAAATTGGGCAGCAACAAAGTCGGAACCTTTAACCATTGATCCCAAGCTGTACTAGTGACTGGAGGTAGTACCAATATCGCCAATGACGAGTCGCACTCTTTCTGCCCGATGTTATGCTGCTCTTATTGTCAAAGATGAGTTACAGTCGGCATTGAGGGAAAGCTGCCCTCAAGAGCAGCTCTTATTTTTGTGTTATTTCTAACCAGAGACCAATGAAATATATTTTTAGAATGAGAATGACACCGAAAAATTGAGTACGTAAAAAATTTGGAAAATTTTGTACATTTTTCCGGAATTAACTTGGGGGTTAATGGCTAAAGCGGCAATCCAGAAACTACAAGTTTTGACATGTTTGCTACCAGTGAATTCTGGAAAATATGTTGGCATTCTATAGTTTTGTCCAACAATGCAAAAGAGATTCTTAATAACTGAGGAAATAAATGGAAAAGTATCATGCAGTATATTTCGTGAATGTAATGCAGAATCACTCAACTTCTGTTATTATATAATCTCCACTTGATTAACCTGCACTTTCTCAACTAGTTCAGGAGGTGCTGCATTTCACTACTCATTCCACCTGTTCAACGTGGCAGCAACTGCACGTTGTGATTTGTTTTACTTAGTGCAGGCTTTGTACAGGGCGAGTTCACAGCATTCCCTGCACTTGGCCGAAAGGTAGTGCATGTTTACGCAGGTGTGGTGCCGCTTCTGCACGAGCGAGGTGCAGAAATCAGTTTCATACAATAATTACTAGAGGGAACTCTGACGTTAGTGTCCACAGGAGATCAAACAAGAACGGCTGTACCAGCATGGAAATTATGGGAAGTACATGGATTTGCCTAAACCTCATCTGTTTGGCTTCAAACGGCTTTGTGACTTTGTAAACTAGTCATGTTCAACAATATACTGCGTAATAAATAAATAAACATTAAAATCGTCCGACGACAGGATTCAAACACAGGAACTCTAGAACAGAAGTCTGATATTGAAACCATTAAGCCACGGAGGCATGTAACGACAAGCGAGTGCAACGCCCTGATGAATTTATCGTGGGCATACCAGTGCCTTGAGACGCTTGGCGCCTTCCGACTTGGCCACCTGGACAAGCTCAATCGTTGCAATTAATAGAAATTGTGCGTGTTGGCGCCGTCTTCTCCACTTAGAAGAGTATAGACTGCGCTGAAATGTACGACAATAAGATTTATATAGCCTATAATATACGAAGCCACAAGAACGTCTGAATTCACAAGCACGAATATCAGAAATCCATGTGCTTCCCATCATTCCCATGGTGGTACGACTGCAGCGCCAGAGTTTGCTCTAGTAATTACTGTAAGAAACTCTATGGCAGAAATAACCGAAGTGCCTCGCGTTTTGTTATGGAGTAATAAACTAAGTTTTGCTGGTCCCATAAATCTTACTGGTCATTAATTCCAAGTTTTAGTGCAGTCACATGTCTAGTAGGCAATTGTGGTATTTTGCATAAACATTGCCAAGCCAACTGTGATGAATGTTCACTCTGGTAAATTGTTTATGATCGAGTAGCATAGACTACTGAAACAATCTCTGGAAGGCAAGTGAAGTAATTTTCTTATTAGCAGCCTTTAAACAGCATTCGAGCATATGACGCATGCGCCTCAGCTATGCAGATAATATTTCCTTGACTCAGCAAGAAGCCATGCTTCATGTTCCACAAGGCTACTTCTATCAAATCAGTATTGGTGCTCTCTAAAAACAATGCCAATGCAGATGATCCAAATATTTTTCAGGGGCAACAGTTATGCCTGAAATCATGCTAGATTAGTGTTTTTAAACACATGCTCAGACCATGTTAGAAGTGCTTCTTAAAATGCTCCTGTTTATTAGACTAGTCATATATCTGCACACAAAGGCTACTAATTACGTCCCATGCTATGTGATCATCTTAACAAAAACTTCACTTAGTAATACACATGCTGTGATAAGATTTGAGCCCACATTGAGATGCTGAACAAGGTGAACTCATTGTTTTTAAAGTGAAGCTCCTGTTCTTCCAAACGAGAAGAAAGGATACTGAGGGTCAAAATTTTTCTGAATCACAGCTGCAAGATGCCAGGGAAGGCACGTGGAAACTTATTTGTAATTTTCTATTTAAATGTAGAAATGATAAAGGGAAATGAAAATGGTCAAAAAAAACAACTAGGCATGGGGGGAGAAGGAACCTACAGCCTTTGCATTAGGCATGCAATGCACTAACCGCTGTGCCGCCGAGGCAGCATTCAACCATCCACAATGGCCCCTCAGATTGTCGACGCTCGAACACGGCCGTAGTACCACATTGGTTAGTATATCACATGTGTAATGTGAAGGTTATGGGTCAATTCCCCACCCACAGGTGGATATCTCTTAATCCACTTTCACTTACCTAGAATTTATCATTTCTATACTTCATATAAAAAACTTAAAACATGTTCCTGTATGCTTTCCTTGGCCTCATTATCTGCTGGCTTCTTCCAGTTCTGTTACTTCCAACACTTATACATATTCTAATCTAATAAGTAAAGAGTTTTACATGATGCTGGAATGCAATATAAAACATTATTGCAGGGCCGTGTTATGTAGAATGCCTTACATTGCCCAGGCAAGGTGTATTAATGTCAATCTGAAAAAAAAAAATTCCCACTCTAGGCAGAAATGCTGTGTACTGCTGTGTGCAACAGGGTTTAACGAAAACAACTTGTTCAGAAATAAAGCCACCAAACAACGAGGAAATATGAAAACTAGATGAAAATTTGTGCAGTTTCATGTTAAAAATTTAGCATAGCAACAGATGAAGACAATGAAGGAAGTGCGAGGATGGTTTATTTTGAACACACGAGGCAATATACTTGAAAGATGCATATGAGCTTACACGTGGAGAAATATTGTTTATGTAGCATGCCCTTAAGTCAAAGAAACATGGCTGTTTCTCATGATTCGCAACACATGGCTGGCTCACACAACTTAGCCACTTCTATATATGCCTTGTAATTACGAGGTGGTCTGTATGACATGTGCAAGCTTTAAATATGCACAAGTACCACGTAGCTGGACAGCATCAAGGTAATGTCGTTTGCCATCGTTTTGAGGAAGTGAAACCAATTCTTGCATTTGTCCTAATTAGGTAATTAGTTATTAACGATTATTTAACTGCTCAAATATTATATTCAAAGCAAAAGTGTCAGTGCGAAAATTGTAGAGCATCCTGAAAAATTCCCAATCCAGCTTTCTACTGCTCAATAGGTGCAACAAATTTTTTTTTCAAGCTTGAAAGAAGCCAGTGAACACATGCAAGAAGTGCCGTGCAACTAACCGCTCGTGCACCTGAACACCATTTGGCTCCTCCTTTCATGCTTGAAAAAACTTTATGAAAAGAATATTTTAGAAATTGATTAATTGTTATTGACTATGTTTTAGGCAAAATGCATGAAATAGTGTGACTGCCACCTCTATTTTCGGCGACATGGACTGACTCCATTTGCATGTCCAAATCCAGCTATACATGGTGCGTGTTTTGAGCTGGTTCTGTAATTTAGGCTGGTTTTGACTAATTGAAGCTTCGCACCCTAATAATGGAGTCAGCCTAAAAAGAAATTGGTACATAAACGGTAGTGCAAAGTGCTTGTGAGCCAAGAAGTTGGTAGCTCTAAGCAGTATTTCTCATTTTGACCTGGTGTTATAGCCCACTTACTATGATGCCATGCTGCTCAGTCATGCTGGTCCCAGCTTCAATCTAGGCCATGGCAGCTGCCCTCCAATGAGGGTAAAATGCAATAACGCTTATGCACTTAGATTCAGGTGTACATTAAAGAAGGCCAGGTTCCCAAAACTTCAGGTTGTGACTTTGGAATGTCAAAGCCCATAATTTAATTTCAAAATCTTAAGGTGCTTTATTAGGAGCAGGGGCATCATCTCGAGCTTTTACTGCACTGCCATGGCACCAAGAAGCTCCAAGTAAATAAAAACAATTTCTTAGACAATGCACATATCGTGCAAACATTTACAAACACTTCTCTGCATGCACCTCTGTTGCTGTTATATTTAGATCCGTATGCCAAGGCGGGTTATGATGTTAGAACATGTTTCAAACTTGTTTTTTTTACCGCTTTAAAGTTGTTGGTTATTTTGCATCTCATTGTGTGTCGAACGCACATTTCAGTGCATCAATTTCTTCAGAAAGTGCACTCCTGTTTATTTATTTGTGCATGCAAAAAGGGTTCAGAAGAACTGCTTTCTGAAGGTCTGTATAACAAGCAAAAAAACAATTCTATGTAGGCTGCACAAAGAGAAAGGATTGGTTTGTAAATATGTTATTTAGTTCTTACAGAAAGAGGCAGCTGTCAGTATTCTGTTCCAAAGTAAAAATTGCCCCTACCTGGCTCTGCTTCATTTTCCGATTTTGATGGTCCATTCGGGGGCACTCAACTGATAGGCTGCACTTTGGAGATGTCGGGTGTGCTGTCACCAGGTCCAAGGTCGATCGACATCCTCACCAAAAGTCGAGTCCAAACGCTATAAAAGAAATATCATCATTTTGCTATCAGTTTTGTCATCTTGTGCGTTTCACACACGGCCGTCAGTGAAATATTCCGTCACTTGGATACTGAAAGAAATTCAAGCATTTTCTGGCAGCCAAGCTGATGATGATGATGTGTGGTGTTTTATGGCGCAAGGGCCAGGTTTGGCCAAAGAGCGCCATGACAAGTGGTAATGTTGACGTATTATGGAAGATGTGACTTGGCTGTAAACTGGCTTAAAAATTGTCGCTGTAAAGTGCGTAAAATCTACATGCTATAAAATTATGGCGATGACTAATGACGAAAACTATGAACATTAAAATCCATCGTGGAAGAATGATGCAAAATAGAAAATATATAGGATGGTAAAATTACTTGGAGCACTGCTGCCTCGCCAGAGCCCTTGAAACACAAGGGCCTAGAGGCATGTGCTATACGAAAGAGCTATCACAGTGGCATCCTCTGAACAGATGACGGCAGCCAAGCTGAATACATGGTAAATGGAGAACATTAAAGAGCGAATGCAGTTGTCACATTAGATTGATCAAGTACAGCAGAAATGGAAAATAAATCAGTGATACTGTGTCTGTTGGCTTTGAATGCAAGAAACGTAAAAACAGGAACTTGCAGCCACGCCACTGAATTTCCCGCGTTTGCTACACAAGTTTGGCATCGTACGGTACTCGGGGATAGTAACCGCTTAAAATCAAAATAAACGAGCGTCGGCATAAATTAACAGGATACTTAACCGGGCAATATTGGCGCATAAAACAACTCACGTAGCGAAGCAACTGTCAATTACCCGATGACGCTTCTGCGGGCGGTGCGGTTTGGGCGAACAATTCAAAAAGGAATGAGAGTTTCACTTGTTTCACGCCTACTAAGCTAAGACAGAATTTGAGTTTCTTACTAAACTATACTGCATATTTACGCTCCGAATAAAACGCTAGAAATTTTGTTACGTCACATTGCATGCGTATGAAAGTGAGGAAATTGCTTTTATTGTATTCTGCCCAGACGGCATGCAGCAGCTACCACTCTCATGCAACAAAAGCATGAAAGTGGTACTCGTGACACCGAAAACAAACATATACAGCGCCAACGTTACGCCCCTTGGAGTTGGAACTAAGCACGATCAAGGCAGTTAGTTTTCTAGCTTTCATAACGCCATGAACACGACCAAACATCGAGCGAAACAACTCTCTGCTCTCGAAATATTACCGCTTCCATTTATATACCTATCGCTGCCACAAGCAAAAGTCAATGGGCTAGCTGTCCACAAGCCGCAGATTAGACTGACAGCAACATATTACGGTAACGTAAAACAATTTCCACGCTGACTTAGCAGCCGCGGTGTGCTCTAAGTGCTAAAGTTCTCGTTTGCCGCTCGAAATTCACACCATGACAGGCACTGCATCTTTCACATGAAATATTGCACGCTTTGCTCCGGAGCTCAATAGGAGAGCGAAACGCATTTGCACGTACCTGAAATCCGCATGCCGGAAACCCGTCGACGCTTCCGAGAACGGGGCGCACAGCCATACACCCTTACGGCGGCTTGACTCGTACGAGAGGCACTTGCATCAAACATTTCACATGTGACATGTTTCACACCTTTTGCGCGAACACCAGAAAATGACGCAGGCCGCATTGCGACGCCGAGCATACGTGCATCCACCGATGAGCTGTGTGCGCGGATTGCAGAGAACAAAACCATACAAAACGTTAGGCGCGAGAAGATGGCGGCTCTCGTTGCGGAGACGAAGCGGACGAAGCAATGACGCGCGAATGAATGTTGCCAACTGTTGGTTCTGCGTTATGCCGGCGGTGGTGGCTTTAGTGGCGTGTGTTGCGGCTGTCTAATTTTTTTATTTCTTTTCCCCAAACAGTATAGCTAAGATCAGTTCTTTGTTTGAATTTTTAATTGTGTCGTTTGGCATTATCTTTGTCTTTTTATGCTATTAAGCGGCTAATTATGGCCTCCCAGGTTCGCGCGCGCCAGCTTCGCGCGCAAATCTCAGAGGCCATAAAACAACTCGTTAGGAAATGCCGTTCTTGTCGTTGTTAACGTTTCATCATCGTTTCTTCAACTGAGATAGAGAGGTAGTGTCCCTTTTCCCGGGGTTGGAAGGGGGCGATCAAGACGGCATCGCTCAGCGGGGGGCGGGGGTGTAGGTTGGTGTTGGTTCTTATCGCGAAATTCGCGAACCCTGCGATTTTTTTTGTTATAACGTAAGCATTTCTATACTTACCCAACAAGAAAAACCATCCGTCCGTCAGTCCGTACCGCACGATATCTTTCAAAATAGAACCCGCCGCAGCGAGTGAATTCACCTTCGTGCTAGCTCTCGCTTCAACGCGACCGAAGCGGCGAGAACACTGCGCTCACGAAGCTTTCAGCTTATGCCGCACTATGCGCTTTTCGCAGATCACTTTCAAGATAGGTGTACGCGCGTCTGTTTTCAAAGCGAAGTAAACGGTGAGAACACAGCGCGTAAAGCTTTCAGCAGTGGGCACACTCTGTCCACAATGCAGTTCGCTTTCAAGATATGGTTCGCGCGGCCGTGCCACAAGCAGCCGCCGCCGGAGAACGGTTGATAATGGTTCGACGCGGATGAGAAGGGCTGAAGAGCGATAACGGCTCAAAACGAACGGAACGTCACGAGCGCGTCTGGCCCCGCCACCTGCAGTACTTTGCTTGCGCCGCCGACCAGAGCAGCTCGTGTCGCCGCAGCGCTGTCGCTTATACTTGTCGGATCAAGTCTCATAACATTGATAACGACATGGACTGCGTGTAGATGAGGAAGAGTCACAATGCTTACGCACACTTAGGCAAATCCGAGAGGAGCTCCTGTGTGATTTTTTTTTACCGAAAATGTGCAGTCAGCGGTGGGACCCAGAGTTGACAATGCCTGTAGAGGGGAGCCAAGCTTTTTTTTTTCTGTGAGAATCTTGCCCAGCTCCCAAAGATCTGCTCAAGCTAAGACTTACTGATGGCTGTATGTGTCTTTTTTTTATTGTCGCATGCCTTTGAACCGCCACGAATTCTACAGTGTAATGACATTAGAACAGTATTCACGTCCAAAGGGAAATGCAGCCGGTAATTTGGCTGCCTGAGGTTTGCGGCCCGGCGGCAGCTGCCCTCCCCTCCCCCGTTTCCGTTGACAAGTTAGGGAAAGGGGTCTAGAGCAATCTTACACCCCCCTCCTCACAGTGGCGTAGCCAGAAAATTTTTTCGTGTGAGGGGGGGCGGGTCCCAATTGACCGTGGAGGGGGAAGGAGCGGGGCCATTGCCAAAGCAGCAAAAATTTTACTGTTACTGAGCGTTACAAGTGCCCGGCGTGCCCCACTTGGCACGCCGCTACTAGCCCCCCCCCCCTCCGCAATCGATGGAAATCGAGCTATCAGAACGTGCATGACACGCATGCATGACATAACATGAATGACATGCCGTGAAGCTAGCATGGATGTCGTCACATCATCATCATTATCATCATCAGCTTATTCTGACGTCCATCGCAGGACGAAAGCTTCTCCAGCGATCTCCAATACCCCTGTCTTGTGCTAACTGATTCCACGTGTCTTCAAGTTTCCCAATTCCATCACGTCCACATTATTCTCTGCCGTCCTCGACTGTGCTTCCCTTCCCTTAGCACCCATTCTGCAACTCCAATAGACCAGCAGTTCTCTCCCTTACGCATTGCAATGTCTGCTCAGCACGACTTCTTCCTCTTAATGTCAACCAGAACATCAGCTGTCCCCGTTCGCTCTCTAATCCACATCGCTGTCTTCCAGTATATTATCGTCATGCCTAATAATTTTCATTCCATCGCTCGTTGCGCGGTCCTCAACGTCTTCCCAAGCTTCTTTGGTAACTTCCAAGTTTTGGCCCCATACGTTAGTAACGGTACAAAGCAATGGTTAGCAGTAAGCTCCCTGGTCATGATTTAGTAATGCCTGCCGTAAGCTCTCCAGCTAATTTTTTATTTTTGTTAATTTCCTTGATCAGAGGCCCCTACGAGTAATTAACCTCAATAAACGTATTTCTGCGCAGGCTTTAGAGGCTGACTGCCGACCATGACATTCGTTCTCTCGCCAGGCTGCGGAACATTACTTTTCTCTTCTGCATACTAACTCTCAATCAGACTCTTACACTTTCTTCGACAAGGTCCTCAAACGTTTCTTGCAAATAGTCTGCAGCGTTGCTGAGTATGCCAATGTCATCTACAAACCGTAAGTTGGTGAGCTATTTACCGTTAGCCCTGACTCCTAACCATTCCCAGTCTAGCTGGTTGCACACCTTTAAGTATTCAGTGATAGCATTGTAAATATTTTGCCACTGATCATATGAAGCCTTTTGCAGATATCTGGCTATGCAAAGTCTGCGCGTTAGTGCCGTCCGTTCGATATCAACATTCGTGGAAACTTCATTTTTGACCACTGTTCGGAGCCAGTGCGATGCTGCCTAGATGCCTCGATCTAATCATTCCAGCTACCTAATTCAAGCGCAGGTAGCGCGCGTTTCATGTATAGCCAATATCAACGCCTTAACTGGCAATGTTCATTTATCATATACTGTAAGCTTGTTCACTTACTCCCTTATATTTAGGGTGTAAATTAGAATGACTGGGGTGTTCCAAGGGTGTTTTCTTGTTGAACACCCTTTTCCGTTAAAAAAGGGTGTTTTGAAGGGTGCTTACAAGGGTAAAAAGATGAATACACCCGCATTACACCCATAAGGGTGTTAAAATTTTGAGAGTGTGGTAGTATCCGGCCAGTTCAGCAATTCGGCTTGCGCAGTTGCTGTATATGGCCACAGAATGAGAGAGGACTACTTGCCACTAGCAGGCTTTCTAAACGCAGCGCGAAAAGATCGGAGCAATGAAAACAAAGACGGCACGAGTGCGGACTGACTGATGATAACTGGTGTTGGAAGGCCTTATGAATACACAAACTCGCCCAAACCTGGATTTTGATTTACTGCGAGCGCCTTCGTGTTAGCACGCTGAACGGAAGGTGCATGTTTATCTCCCGCCCTTGACGCAGGTTTCGTCGCAAAGCGCCGCGAATTTTCTATTCGCACGTGTGTTGTAAAACAGGCTGCATGCAGCTACCATAGCGCAGTGTAAATGCAGAGTTTGCACGTGTTGGAAAGCCGGCGCACGCCAGGACGCTACGCTCCCCCCTTCTCTCGCGCACAGCGAGAAAGCGACCGTCTCACGTAGCCGACGGAATTAGCCGCCTTTACGACTTCGGTTACGAGTAGTGTGCGGATGAGGCACAGATGAAGGTCACTACGCGTACTGCATGAACCGGGAAGCTTTTCACGCGTTTTCACCGTCTTTGTAGATTGCCGACAGCTTTGGACAGCGCACAAATGCCGACGATCGCATCCCCGCTTACGTTCCACGAGGACGCATGCAGGAACACAACACTACAGTTGTTTGACCGGAAACGAGCTCACTAGATCGGCGAAAGATCGGTGAGATCACTCGATCGCTTTGCAAAAAACATACTCACCAAAGAGCATTTCCAACACGAGGAGATCCCAAGACTTCACTTTCGTTCGCGTCGAAAGCACTGCTTGCACCAGCATCGTTTGCTTCTTCGAGGGGCCGGCTCTTCGCAATCGGCTCGTACATGTAGGGAGTAACGCCGAACTCCTCAGAAAAACGCAGCCTCTCTGAATTTTCCATTACCTCTTAATTTTCCATTACAGCACCAATATACCTGGCACCGCGCTTCATGTGTAGCGGCAGCGGTCGGTCACTAGAGTTTTCGTCACGAGGCGCCCGACCAATCACAGGCGGAAACGAGACGCGCGAGCTGGGCGTGTCCGCTGCTGCACTTTTGGTCGAAATAAAATATATTTGCGCTTTCTTTCGCTCAATTTCGATACGATATTCGAATTCGGAGGGTTGAAAACCATTATGTACACATGTTCACTCATTTTTTCGGGAAAACCTTTCAGCTTCCCTTTAATCTCATCCGCCCACCTAACTTTCTGCCGCCCTCTGCTACGCTTCCCTTCCCTTGGAATCCATTTCGTAACTCTTAATGACCATCGGTTATCTTCCCTCCTCATTACGTGTCCTGCCCATGCCCATTTCATTTTCTTGATTTCGACTAAGATATCATTAACTCGCGTTTGTTCCCTCACCCAATCAGCTCTTTTCTTATCCCTTAACGTTACACCTATCATTCTTCTTTCCATAGCTCGTTGCGTCGTCCTCAATTTAAATAAAACCCTTTTCGTAAGCCTCCAGGTCTCTGCCCCGTACGTGAGTACTGGTAAGACACAGCTGTTATAAACTTTTCTCTTAAGGGATAATGACAACCTGCTGTTCATCAACTGAGAATGCCTGCCAAACGCGCCCCAGCCCATTCTAATTCTTCTGATTATTTCAATCTCATGATGCTGATCCGCAGTCACTACCTGTCCTAAGTAGATGTATTCCCTTACCACTTCCAGCGCCTCACTACCTATATTAAACTGCTGTTCTCTTCCGAGACTGTTAAACATTACTTTAGTTTTCTGCAAATTAATTAACCCTTAGGCTTTGCCTCTCCAGGTCAGTGAGCATGCATTGCATCTGGTCCCCTTAGTTACTAAGCAAGGCAATATCATCAGCGAATCGCAAGTTACTAGGGGATTCTCCAGTAACTCTTATCCCCAATTCTTCAAAATCCAGGTCTCTGAATACCTCCTGTAAACACGCTGTGAATAGCATTGGAGAGATCGTATCTCCCTGCCTGACGCCTTTCTTTATTGGGATTTTGTTGCTTTCTTTATGGAGGACTACGGTGGCTGTGGAGCCGCTATAGATATCTTTCCGTATTTTTGCATACGGCTCGTCTGCACCCTGATCCCGCAATGCCTCCATGACTGCTGAGGTTTCGACTGAATCAAATGCTTTCTCGTAATCAATGAAAGCTATATATAAAGGTTGGTTATATTCCGCACATTTTTCTATCACCTGATTGATAGTGTGAATATGGTCTATTGCCTTTACGAATCCTGCCTGGTCCTTTGGTTGACGGAAGTCTAAGGTGTTCCTGATTCTATTTGCAATTACCTTAGTAAATACTTTGTAGGCAACGGTCCCCTTTCTTATGGATTAGAATTATGTTAGCGTTTTTCCAAGATTCCGGTACGCTCGAAGTCATGAGGCATTGCGTATACAGGGTGGTAAGTTTCTCTACAACAATCTGCCCACCATCCTTCAACAAATCTGCTGTTACGTGATCCTCCCCAGCTGCCTTCCCCCTTTGCATAGCTCCCAGGGCTTTCTTTACTTCTTGCTGCGTTACCTGTGGGATTTCGAATTCCTCTAGACTATTCTCTCTTCCATTATCGTCGTGGCGCCACTGGTACTGTATAAATCTCTATAGAACTCCTCAGCCACTTGAACTATCTCATCCATATTAGAAAGGATATTGCCGGCTTTGTCTCTTACCGCATACATCTGATTCTTGCCAATTCCTAGTTTTTTCTTCACTGCTTTTAGGCTTCCTCCGTTCCTGGGAGCATGTTCAATTCTATCCATATTACACTTCTTTATGTCAGCTGTCTTACGCTTGTTGTTTAACTTCGAAAGTTCTGCCAGTTCTATTCTAGCTGTAGGGTTAGAGGCTTTGATGCATTGGCGTTTCTTGATCAGATCTTTCGTCTCCTGCGATAGTTTACTGTTATCCCGTCTAGCGTAGTTACGACCGGCTTCTATTGCACACTCCTTAATGATGCCGCTTGGGAGAACAAACGCTTGGGAGAAGGTTAATTTAGATTTTGCGGAAGTGGTATGAGATCATTGCAGCTGATGGTAGACGCGCACTCAAAATAGCTCGAGCTAAGAGTAATGCGCGGCACATCACCCTCAGCCACGGTGGAGGCGGTAGCAAGCAGCTTTTCGGCGTATGGCCTGCCCAGTTTCGTTGTGACTGACAATGGTCTACAATTTAGGTCCAGGGAATTTCAACAGTTCTTGGAACAAAACAATGTAAAGTCACTTTTCACGCCCCCGTATCACCCCCAGTCAAACGGTGCATAGGAAAGGTTGGTGCAGACCAAGGAGAGGGGGATCTTAAAATTACAGCTAAAAGATGAAAGAGCCGACCGGACGCAGTCGTTACAACACCGCATTGATAATTTCTTGTTTTCAAACAGTACGACGCCGCACTCGTTCACAGAATAAGTGCCCTGCGAGTTGTTGCTCGGACGAAAAGTCCGAACCAGGCTCTCCATGCTAAAACCGTGCAGGATGAAAGTGTGGAAAAACATAAGTGAAAAAAATAAGCTCACGGCAGATGCAAGAAGGGGTAACAGCCGTGACTTTAAGCAAAGCGAAGAGGTATACGTCCATAGTGTTCGCAACGAAAGGGTGAATTCGTGGGCTGGCAAAATTGTAAAGAAGGTGTCAAAAGTGCCGTTCGTGGTATGCGTAGGTGGGGTTCTTATGTATTGCCATGCGAATCACTTAAGATGCAAAGTGGAATCGCCAACGGCTCGCTGGTCCGACATAACGCTTTCGGACAACGCAGATACCCAAAGCGAGGCACTCCCCGAAATTTTACCGAGGGAGGGGGCATTAGAAGCAGTCACGTCCACTCAGCAGGCCGCGCCATTAGAAGAGGGCCAACCAACCGAACAAACTGCTCCGAAGCAGCCAGTCGGACCAGTGCCCTTGCGACGATCCACAAGGATACGGCGAGATCTCGAAAGGTATGGGTACCAGTAGCCAAATAAAGGAAAGAAAGGTGTATCTTGTAAACAGCAGGGGGCCACGCTTGTGGGCACTCCAGTGCCACCATTACAGTATAAATAGCCTACCCAAACAGGGGGGCGTGTCGTCATATATTTTGGGATGTAGAGGACAGTCGTCGTCAATAAACCTCTTGCGCAACTGTCGTCTCTTTAATACCGACCACTGTCCTCTGACATGGCTCAATCAAATGCTACACAAAAATGGCCGATTCCTCCAATGCAAACTCACTCTCCAAGAGTACAACTTCTCCGTTTGATATAAGAAGGGAACGTTGCATAGCAATACGGAGGGTTTGAGCAGGCTAATTTGAATTTTGCGTTTAGGGATCCCGCCTAAATTTTGGGCTTGTTATTGTAAAGCCAAGGAGATCCCCTCTCATTTAATGGGACTCCCTCCACGATTGGCCAATTTGTCAGCACGAAATTCCTTCAAGAATTGGCGTAGCGAATTGCAGCATTTGTTGTGTCCGCACTTATGTTTGCTTTGAGGCATAGCGGGTCTAAAGAGATTCAAGATACGTCATCTCGGCGCAGAGCCGTGTTATGGGGTTCGCTTTGCAGTACCCTGTCCTCGTTGGATGTTTTGGGGCAGTGTCATTATTTTCCAGCTCGTTTGAATGAACGAGAAATAAAATTCAATTTATTTCAATTAGAAAAACTTGCCCCCGTTTGAAGTACTGCCACGGAGATCTGTGTCGTGAAACTTGCGAGATTTCTGATAGTGGAGTGGCCGGTGAGAACTCCATGCTGTTTCGGGATCAATCAGTTCTCCATAGCTAAAGACAATGCGTTGTCAAGAGCAAGCTCAATAAACCTTAGACGTGGGACAAAGAAGACAACTTGAGCAATAATTCTAGACATTCTCTACAAGCAGTAAACAGCGCTAACAACAGGACGAAGAGGGACACAGCCCACAGCGTTCACTATTGTTACGATCGGCCTGCAGGGCTACGGACCTGCAAAATTTTCCCAGCCCGCCGCAGCTGCGGGGTGCTGATGTTCGGAGAAGCGACCTTGGAACCCTCCCCAGCCCACTGCGATGACTCGCTTTGTAAAGACGACAATGCGCCGCCTCAACAGCCGTACGGCGCCGGCATGCCTAGCCCCGGTCGGTGGACGAAGTATTGTTAGTGGATTCTCCGTCGCCTTCACGGTTGGCTTGGAGCAAGATAAGTCCTGGAACATGATGTTTTGCCGTGCGGTCTCACAGCCCCAGAAGTCGTCACAGTCAATGGACAGACGTGGCGGCCACTGACTGCGGAGTCAACACTGGAATCTAGAGGCGCCTGCTCGGGGCAAGACATCTGTTTGCGAGAACATTCTCACTTCGGTGCGTTCAGTCAAATCTGTGAGGGAACGAGTGTGTAAACCCTTCGCCTCAAAGGTGGGTCGCCTTTGAGGCGGAGGTGACTTTGGACGCTCAAATTGGTGGAAGGTTGAATGGCCGTTTTCCCTCACCTAGGGATCTAGGGAGGACGGGTGTTTTAAGCAGCCGTTGCGCGGCTGCTGGGTGTGCATTTCTCAGTCATGCTAGACCAATGAACTGTAACGTTCTTCGCGCTTCCTGTGGATATTGTAAATAAATCCCATATTCTTCGTTCTCGATGAGAACAAGTCTATCCCTTCAATAACGTCCTCCTTGTGGATGAGTTGGACGACGTTATTGTATAATATATCTAGGTGGTTCCTGAAGTAACAATATTATCCAAAATAGTGCGAAAGAGGCAAATGTCTTCAATGGCAGCAGTTTGTTCTGAAACTTGGTTCCAGTCATGTGCTGTAATGCTGTAATGAATGACTGAAAACAGGACTTTGTTCGACAGAAAATGATTGTAACTTTATGCTGGTGATCAGCGCAGGCTGAGACATATGAAGGCTCGGATGCCAAGATGGATTGCAAGTAGGAATTGTGATAATACATTTTAATAAATAAAGAAAGACGAGAACCTTGACGGAATCGGCCGAGCTGAGGCAAGCGAATAATTTTGCATAGATGTTACGCTGGATGCTCTGCTGTAATTTCTTGTAATAAACCGTGGAGCTTCATTCTGAACGAGTTCAAGAGATTTAATTAGAACATCAGTACCCGCACCCATACTGATGCAGAATATTCTAATTTTCACCTTAGTAAAGTGTTGAACAAGAGTGTCACCAGTGAAATCGGGACGGATGAAAAGTCACGACGAAGGTAGCCAAGCATGCGGTCGGCGTTGTTAATTCTTTTGTGAGCGTGTTTATTGACAGGGTACGCAAGGGAGTCAGAGGTTGAACTCGGTGCGGTAGTCAAAACTCTGCGAGCAGTCAGAAGCGGCCCCGTGCATAAAGCGCTGGTGATGCGCCTGACAGACCCGCACTTCTTCGTTACATTTCATACGCTGGAGATGCGCCGGGCTAACCGTTGCTTCCTCTTCGTTAAATTTGTCCCCCGGAGAAATAGGCGCCATCCGGGCGATCTAAGCGTAAAGAGCAGCTAGAGGGATCGCAGAAGGGCTTGAGCCGATCTACGTGAACAGTTTCGCGACCGTAACGGCGCTGATCAGAAGACGGCGACAAAGGCTCGATGACATAGTTTACGGGGGAAGCTTGTGCAATAACACGGCAAGGTCCATGATATCGTGGGAGGAGCTTAGAAGAAAGGCCGGAAGGTAAAGGTGGGACCCACCGCCAAACCAATAAATCGAAAGGGGAGCTTGGGGGGTCAGGGCCACCTCGACGAAGCTTCTGATGTTTCTGATGGTAAGACAGGGGGCGAGTTGTCTTCATTCTTCAGCATGCTGCGCAACTTCAGAGAGAGGAACACATTCTGGTGAATCAGGCTGGTAGGGTGGAATGGTTACGATAGCGCAGCAAGGTTCGCGTCCGTACAGTAAGAAAAGCGGAGAAAAGTCATTAGTGGCTTGAGTGGCAGTATTATATGCGAACATGACAAACGGAAGCACATCGTCCCAGTTGGAATGGCAGGACGCGACGTACATGGCGAGCATTTCGCCAAGAGTACGGTCAAAAAGCTCCGCCAACCCGTTCCTTTGCGGATGGTATGCGCTAGTGGATGATGTGACACTCCTTCAGAAGCAAGGTCATGACTTCAGATAGAAAAGCGCGGCCTCGATCAATAGGAAGTTCCAGAGGGCCTCCGTGACAAAGAACAAGTTTCCGCAGTATGAATGATCGAACGTCTTGGGTAGTGGCAGATGGAAGTGCAGTTGTTTCTGCGGAGCGTGTGAGATGATCCACTGCAACAATAATCCAGCAGTTGCCAGCCCCGGTACAAGTGAACCGTATAGGTGGATTCCGACGCGATCAAAAGGACAGGACAGACAAGGAAGCGGCTGCAAAGGTGCGGCAGTGGAATAGGGACCGACTTTCGGCGCTAGCAGTCGAGGCAGCAGCGGACGTGCTTGCGAACGAACTTGCAAAAGCCAGGCGAGTTATACCGGAGCGTAAGGCGGGTGTAGGTCTTTAATATGCCGCTACGTGCGCATTGGGGATCATTGTTAAACGATGTGCATAATTCAGCCCGAAGATGACGCGGTATTACGAGGAGCCATTGCCGACCCTCGGTGGGATAGTTGCGACGGTAGAGGAGTTGGTCGCGAGCAACAAAGTGATGCGATTGCCTCCGTAGCGTCCTAGATGTTATAACAGTGGCAGGGTCAGCGAGAAACTCCAAAAGCGAAGAAATCCACGGGTCTCTGCTATGCTCAGAGCGCATGTCATCGATGGGAAGTGCTGACAGGACAAACTTGAGTGGGCAAAGACTGTGCGCGTCAGGTGAAATGGGCTAGCGGGAGAGAGCGTCGGCATAGGTATGCTTGCGTCCAGAGCGGTACACGACCCGGATGTCGTACTCTTGCAAATGGAGCGCCCAGAATGCGGGGCGGCCAGAGGGGTCTTTCAATGAGGAGAACCAGCACAGCGCATGGTGGTCCGTTACTACATCAAATTGGCAGCCGTATAAGTAAGGTCAAATTTTCGTAAGGGCTGAGAGTATGGCTAAACACTCCTTTTCTGTAACAGAGTAGTTTAGCTCCGACTTCGTCAGCGTGCGTCTAGCATAAGCAACGACGTATTCCTCAAGACCCCGTTTGCGTTGGGCAAGAACCGCCCCAAGGCCGACTCCACTAGCATCAGTATGGACCTCAGTTGGGGCAGCGGGAGCAAAATGTCGCAAAACAGGAGGAGAGGACAGCAGATGGCGAAGGGTCGTGAACGCGTCATCGCATGGTTTCGACCAGGACATAGGGCGTTGTCTCCAGCCAGCAGTTGATTCAAAGGGGCGATGATCATAGCGAAGTTCTCCACAAAGCGGCTAAAATAGGAGCAGACGCCTACGAAACTGCGTAGTGTCTCCAGGTTGGTGGGTTTGGGGAACTCCGCAACTGCACGGAGTTTTACAGAATCCGGAAGCACGCCTTCTTTGGATACGACGTGGCCTAAGATGGTCAGCTTACGGGCAGCAAAGAAGCATTTTTTTATGTTAAGCTGCAGGTCAGCCTTAGTAAGGCAGCTTAATACCTTTCTTAGTCGTAGGATGTGAGTCGGGAAATCAGGTTAGAAGACAACGACACCATCTAGGTAGCACAAACACGTGTGGCACTTGAGCCCGCCAAGATGTTTCTATTATACGCTCGAATGTAGCGGGCGCATTACATAGGCCCGAATGGCATGACTTTAAATTCGTTTAATTCGTCTGGTGTGACGAAGGCAGTTTTCGAGCGGTCAGCCTCTGCCATGGGCACTTGCCAATATCCAGACCTCAAATCCGAAGAGGAAAAGAACTCGAGACCTTTCAAACAGTAAAGAGCATCGTCTATGCGCGGTAGGGGATATACGCCTTTGCGCGTAATTTTGTGAAGGCGTCTGTATTCTACGCATCTTTCTTTTTTGCGAGTATGTGATATCCCATACACCAGGGAGAGGCCAACTTCAATAACCGAAGGCATTTGCTATGGATCCCGGCAAACACTGGATTGAGCACCCCCAACGAAGCGGCTCACCACGTTGCTTGAGGCCTTACTCACCGAGCATCATCGGAGGAAGAGCGCCTGCGGGGTACTGCAAACACCTGGGCGTGGGAGGATCGTATGACCACGTTGCACGACATCACGACACACTACCAGTTACAAAAACGCGTATACCCATTCCCTCACTCTAGGTTAGACACGATGCAAGCAGTACACTTCAGACAATTGCAAACAGATTCTTACAGAAACCCCAGAAACCACGCCACGTATCCAGACATGTGCACTACAAACAGATGCACATCGTGTGGCGAGGTTGCCACACTTAGTCACATGTTATGGGAATATCAGCACTTAACAAAGAAGTCAGGAAGTGCCGCCCCTCCATCTCTTCCACCGCCAGCCTCCGGTCATGCTGGAAGAGCGTACTACTGAGCTCGAATCTGACAGCACAACTCTGGGCCGTCCAGCGAGCCGAGGAAGTCAATTCAAAACAAGGTCTCGGAACCGCGTCCGCGGCGGGTGCCCAGACCCACTAAAAAGACGCCAGACTCAAATCTTGCTGATTTGAAAATAATGTTTGCGCTCTTTTTTCGAGGATGATTGGTGACGCCCATGGGCTATGGGACGGGTGAATCACCCCACGCCGAAGTATATCGCTCACTTGTTCGTCGATGACATGGCGTGCAGAACTCAGACACGGTAAGGACGCTGCCGGAGTGGGGCGTGCAAACCGGTGTCGATGCTGTGCGATACTGTGGTGGTGCGGCCGATTTAATGTTGATGGCAGTCGAAGGCGGCGGTAAGTTCGCGTAGCAAGCTGATAAGTTACGCACGTTGTGCGATTGTCAGATCACCGGAGATTGACGGATGGAAGCACTCCAACGAGTGTCGATTGGCACTGTCGAGGGCGGCGAGGGACGTCGAATCGCGTCACCGGGGTCATCGAAGAGCTATTGAATAATTCAGTTTGCACGTAACCGAGGCACTCTCTGCGATGCAAAGTAATCGGCAGAAAATACACACTGCACACACATGACACCACGGCCAGCACTCACGGCGATGACGGCAAAGGGCAACGGAAGGGAACTGCGACGGACGACGAAGTCACATGGCGTGAATAGCACCGTTGCGTCACGTGCTGAGGCGTTCGATACGGAGACGACGGCAGCTGACTAACGAGGGATATCAGTAACTTCGGCCACAAACATTTTTGTAGACGTCACAAGATCTTGGTCCATGGCTGCATCGGCAAGAAAAGATAACTCCACCTCGGCGCGGGCACAGTCAATGATGTCATTGTTTGACGAAAGGAAATTCCAGCCTAGGATAATACCGTGAGAGTAGGACGGCAGGACAACGAACTCAATGACATGAAGCGATTCCTCGATGACAACACATGCAGTGCAGGCTCCAAATGGTTTGACAGGCTGTGCGCTCGCAGTACTCAAATACAATCCGGAAAGTCCTGCGCGTAACACCGAAACTTCTGCGCCCGTGTCGACCAGTGCGAATGTTCGAATCCCTTCGACTTATACCTCAATGACGTTGCAGGGGTTATTTTGAGGCCTTTGGCAAATCGAAGGGGACGCAGTTCTCGCCGCAGGAACTACGACACTGAGTTTCCCAAAGGTAGAGGGCTTGACCGGCGTCTCATCGGTGAGATAGAGCGATGGCGTGGGGATGAGGAACGAAGTGCACAGTTGAGAACAAGGATTTCATCTGGCGGCACAGGAGACTGTAGCTGTCGAGGGCGTAAGTGCTCATGGGCTGGCGGTTATCATAAATATCCCGCATATGGCGTCGACAAAAGCGGACGTGTCCCGGAATACCAGAATAGTCACAATTGGGCGGTTGTCCGCGGTGCGCCAAGGATTTGGCTGACGTTGTAGCTGTGGTGCAGGCGCCTACGTAGTCGTCTCGTGTCTCCTTCCTTCGTCCATTGTTTTATTTGGCGCCTTCGTTCTAATCAGGTGAGAATGGAATCGGGGGCGGTCGCGCAACAGCTTGAAGAGCTGGACGTGAAGTGAATGGTGGCCTTGCAGCGACGTCAGCGTACGTCAGGGGGGCCGCGACAGCAGGCGGTTGAATAACAGCTGGCAGGCACTCGGTGACTTGCTCCTTGATGACGCTGTGTAACCCTGGTGTCAATGCGGAGTATGGTTGCGCGTTCGTAAAGGGCACCAGTGAAAACTACCGAGCAACTTCTCGTACGAATTCCTTTATCTGGTGCATTAGAGGCGACTCGTCAACATCTAGCGTTAGACCTTAGACAGCGGCGAATTCTCAGGACGGATGTCGCGTGACTACTCGCTGCCTTAGAAGTTCGTCGTAACTCTGACACAGCGCAATGAGGAGAGACACGGTGCTCGGGTTTCGGGCGATCAACATTTGAAAGGCGTCGTCCTAAATTCACCTTGAGGATATGCCTAATCTTGTCGGCTTCTGGCATCCTTGCGTCGACTCTGTTGCACAGATTAACGACATTTTCGATGTAGCGGGTGAAATTCTCACCTGATTGGGCTGGGCGCGTCCGCGCAGGGGTTGTTCGTCCGGGAATTTTCGAATAGCTGGATGACCAAAGACTTCCGCTACGCTGGTCTTGAACGCCGACCATGTCGGGATGCCGGATTCATGGTAACGATACCACAAATGTGCAACGTTGCTAAAGTAGAAAATGACGTTGTTGAGCTTTCCCGTATTCTCCCAGTGGTTGTGCGCGCTGACTCTGTCGTGCGAGGCGAGCCAGTCCTCGACGTCCTGATCACCGGTACCCGCAAAAATAGCAGGATGCCGCTGACGCTGCACGCCAGCACAGATGACAGTTGGTGCCGTGACTGCAGCTCGTTCAGCTGGATCGCCAGGCATGGTTGAAGAAGGCTGGGCAGGATCGTCTGGCATGGGCCGAAATGGTTGCAGGGTTCGGCTTCAAAGTTCCAGCGTAGATGGAGTCGCACCCCGCACTCTCCAACAAATGCCAAGGTATTTATTGGTAGGATAGGCAAGGATTGAGAGGTTGAACTAGGTGTGGTATTCAAAATCCTGCGAATAGTCACAACCGGCCCCGTGCGTAAAGCGCTGGCGATCCTCCTGACTGACCGGCACTTCTTCGTTACATTTCATGCGCTGGAGATGTGCCGGGCTAACCGGCGCTTCTTCGTTACAATTTGTTCAATGCGAAGACGTTATGTGAACATATAGGTATCGGTATGATGTTACGGTTTCGAGCGGTACGTTTTTAAGATGATAGAGGGCAGGAGAAGATGCCAAACGTAGAGCTTTGCATTTACTAGTGTTTAGTTCCATGTGCCACTTCCTGCACCAGGCAAACACTTCGTCAATATCACTTTGTAGCATGTTAGTGTTGTATGGGCCTGTAATTTCAGGAAAATAAAGCAGTCATTGGGAAACGGGTAAATATTGAACGAAACACAAGCAGAAAGATCATTAATATAAGTCAAAAGGAGGAGGGGACCTAATACTGAGATTTGCGGCTCACCAGAATGAACAGGGCTGGAAAAGGATTCTTGGGCATTACATTCTACGTATTGCGAGTGCTTCAGAAGAAATGGTTCTATCCATGAAAAAAAAATGTTACAACCTCTGTTAAGTTGACTAAGTTTAAAGACAAGTGATTTATGGCATACTTTATCGAATGCTTTAGAGAAATCGAAGAAAAGGCAATCTACGCATGACCCCCGGTCTAGAGTGAGTGAGTTTATGGTTAAAACAATGTAACAGAGCATCGCACGAGAACGTCTTCCTAAAACCGTGTTGAAAAGGTGAAAAAAGGAATTTGATTAAGGAAAGTTACTACGTGTGAGTAAAAGTTATGTTGGAGAATTTTACATGGTATGCTCGTTAGTGATATGGGTCGATAATTGTTGAGCGAGCCTTTTTTACTGGATTAATGGATGGGGACCACCTTCAACTACCTTCCAATCAGCAATGATCATGCGGGTGTCCAGTGAGTGCTGAAAAACATTAGCCAGAATAGTAGTAGAATACAAAAAAGCGTTCTTTAGGAACTTAGCAGTAATGAGGTCAGAGCCGGGACTTGACACTTTCAAGGATTCAATTATTTTGGCAACGCCATGCGGATCAATTTTAATGGGATTCATTGGCAGGTGCTCATTGTTGGCCTCGAAAGGAGGCAAATTACTAGACGAGGTTACAAAAATTGTACTGAATACATTGTTAAGTCATCATCATCATCATCATCATCAGCCTGGCTACGCCCCCTGCAGGGCAAAGGTTTCTCCCATACTTCTCCAACTACCTCGGTCATGTACTAATTGTGGCCATGTTGTCCCTGCAAATTTCCTAGTCTCATGCGCCCACCTAACTTACTGCCCGCCCCGCTACGCTTCCCTTCCCTTCGAATCCAGTCCGTAACCCTTAATGACCATCGGTTATCTTCCCTCCTCATTACATGTCCTGCCCATGCCCATTTGTTTTTCTTGATTTCAACTAAGACATCATTAACTCGCGTTTGTTCCCTCACCCAATCTGCTCTTTTCTTATCCCTTAACGTTACACCCATCTTTCTTCTTTCCGTAGCTCGTTGCGTCGTTCTCAATTTCAGTAGAACCCTCTTCGTAAGCCTCCAGGTTTCTGCCCCGTACGTGAGTACTGGTAAGACACAGCCGTTATATACTTTTCTCTTGAGGGATAATGGCAACCTGCTGTTCAATGATCTGAGAATGCCTGCCAAACGCAGCCCAGCCCATTCTTATTCTTATGATTATTTCAGTCTCACGATCCGGATCCGCAGTCAGTACCTGTTGTAAGTAGATGTATTCCCTTACCACTTGCAGTGCCTCGCTACCTATCGTAAACTGCTGTTCTCTTCCAAGACTGTTAAACATTACTTTAGTTTTCTGCAGATTAATTTTTAGGCCCACCCATCTGCTTCGCCTCTCCAGGTCAGTGAGCATGCATTGCATTTGGTCCTCTGTGTTACTAAGCAAGGCAATATCATCAGCGAATCGCAAGCTAGTAAGGTTTTCTCCATTAACTGTTATCCCTGATTCCTCCCAATCCAGCTCTCTGAATACCTCATGTAAACACGCTGTGAATAGCATTGTAGAGATCATATCTCCCTGCGTGACGCCTTTCTTTATTGTAATTTTGTTGCTTTCTTTATGGAGGACTACGGTGGCTGTGGAGCCGCTATACATATCTTCACCTGATTGATAGCGTGAATATGGTCTATTGTTGAGTAGCCTGTACGGAATCCTGCCTGGTCCAGATGGGCAATCTACATTCGCTATAGGAGAGCCAGTGGGATCGACTAGCTGAATGGAGACACATTTGTGAGTATTAGCAACACTCCAAACTTTTTAGGATCATGATTAAGCCTCGAGGGCAAGCGGACCGGAGGGTAGCGGACGTTCTACCATAGTGCTTTTGAGTTAGAACGAAAAATGCACAAGGGAATGTATTTTGTCGTCATCTCGGGCGCATTATACTTGAAACCGTGCCAGTTATTTTCAACAGTTCTTTCATCAAAATTATCTAGGAAAGAGCCAAGAAAGCGGGAAAGTTCGATGTTAATAATTTCAAAGTTTGCGTTCCGGTAGTCTCGTATTTGTTTAGTTTTGCTGATTGTATTTGCGACAGGGATGCTAACTTCAAATGAGAGGAGCGAGTGATCGCTAAGTCCTGGTAAGGAAGATACTTCAGAGACGAGTTCGGGGTTGGTAGTCAGCACTAGATCGAGGGTGCTTGCGCATCCACGTGTGATTCTTGTTGGCTCACGAATTAGTTCGGATAACGAAAATAAATCTGTATCTGTTTCTTTCTTCGTCCTCGTCCAGTCGCGCTGATACACTCTACCACGGATTCTAACCAAGTAGCCCGCCAGCGTGTTTTAACCAGGAATCCCAACGCTGTTCGGAGGGTAAGCGCTTAGCTGCCGTAAAGAAATGCTTCTTACGATTAGATAACCGTTTAAGGCGGATGTTGTACCATAGTGCTTTTGAGTTAGAACGAAAAATGCACAAGGGAATGTATTTTGTCGTCATCTCGGGCGCATTATACTTGAAACCGTGCCAGTTATTTTCAACAGTTTTTTCATCGAAATTATCTTGGAAAGAGCCAAGAAAGCGGGAAAGTTCGATGTTAATAATTTCAAAGTTTGCGTTCCGGTAGTCTCGTATTTGTTTAGTTTTGCTGATTGTATTTGCGACAGGGATGCTAACTTCAAATGAGAGGAGCGAGTGATCGCTAAGTCCTGGTAAGGAAGATACTTCAGAGACGACTTCGGGGTTGGTAGTCAGCACTAGAGCGAGGGTGCTTGCGCATCCACGTGTGATTCTTGTTGGCTCACGAATTAGTTCGGATAACGAAAATAAGGAGCACAGGTCTAAAAATTCGGTACATTGAGCAGAGGGCAAGAATAATGCCGAAGGTATGGCAGTCCACGAAATTCACGGGAAATAAAATCCCCTAATAAAAAGAGCGAGGCATTGGGGTGTCATGTGGTAACAAAATTGAGGGCAATATGCAATTCGGAAACCAAACAAGAGGCGCACGAGGGAGGACGGTAGCAGACAGCAAAGATAAATGTGCGATACCCAATTTCTGCACGTGCCCAGACAGTTTAGGGCTGACACTGAATATGGCTAACACGTGATGGTATAGATTTCTTGATAGCAAGCAGTACACCACCGTCTTACAATAAGTTCGGTTGCAAGGACAACTATTGCAAGTAGATTGAGTGGAAAAAAGTTCGCTATTATGAACATTTGAATGTTACCATGTTTCGATTAAAGATATTATGTCTGCATCAGACGCATCAATAGCAGAGTTAAGAAGAGGTTCACGCTTGCTAATGACACTTCGGATATTGGCAAGTAGTATGTAAGCACGTGGCACTGCCGTTAGGAGACGACCTCGCGGCTTGGCTTCCTATGCGGTAGTGTTGCAATTTATTGCCCCTGAACATGCTGAATTTCTGTTGCTTTTGTGCTTTGAGATGGTGGTAGAGAACACACACACATATATATATGTTGACTGAAGGAATAAAGACACTTCGTTGTTTGTCAACGCTGTGGTCCGCGTCCCTCTCTTCGTCCTGTTGTTTAGCGCTGTTTACTGCTCGTAATTATGAGCCAACCAGCCCAAATGCCTACTCTTCAAGAGAAATTGCTTTGCAGCAAGACATATACATAGCAAGACCAGGGAAAGTTCTCCACATGTGGGAGAAGTAATAATAACAATTTAACATTATTATTATTTTTACCAGAAATGGCGCAGAGTAAGGACACCTGTCTTTTGTGCTCCAGGCCTTTTTTCTGCAAACAACCATTCTTTCGCTCTATTCCTTGCGGAAAACGTGCACAAAGAAATTTTATTGCGTAACCGTGACAACGACCTCGAGATGCTGAAGTCAAGTGAGCAGGCATTCACCTGTAAATTGTGCCAAAAAGCCGACATTTCTGTGGTTAGGCTTGGCGGCGTTAACACGCTAGCCTCCTCATCGGCGGCGACGTCTCCCGTCCTGACAGATTCCCGTGCGGTCGTTGACCTGATCGCCATCCGTCGCAACTCCTCCAGGCGTTTGAGGCAATATCCTACTTCAGTAATGCTGTGGCGCAGCTGCCGGATGATAACGTACCCTTGCGCAGAGACAGCGCGCAGGTATCCGCAAAGCCAGCCGTAGCTATAGGTGCATTTCGAGCCGAGGTGCGCGTTCTACGAGACAACCTTTCCAAAGAGCAGAAACCGTCATCGCCCTTTCCTGCTGCTGCGCCGCCGGCACACCCGTCCAAGGCAATGACGTTCGCCGCTCTGCTGAGATTGTTGCTGTTTCTCGCTCTGTGCATCCTTGGGCCATCTATGTGGCCAAGCTTGCGCCAAACACCCATCCCTTACGGTTCGCCGCCGACCAATCACCAGTTGTCCTGCACTCGACTAAGAAAAGCAAGTATGATTTCTGCGCGTCATTTCACGTTTCTGCTAATGAGGACTGCTATCAGCGTCTCAGGGATACGTCACTGTGGCCGCGCTCTTGCTTCTACAAGTCCTTCAGAGGAGAACCTTACGATAGAATGATATTGAAATATGTTCAGCGAGATGAAAAGAAAGTTTAGTGATATGAGTTTCTTATGACAATGTGCGTAGTTTACACACAAAGGTGAAAAAATTTTTCTCCAACATCATTTCACCTAGTTTCCCATTCAGTGCCTTAACAGAGACCTGGTTGTGTTATGAAAGACCATCTAGTTTACATTAAACCCCACTTATCAAGTTTTCCGATGAGACCGCGATTCTTCTTCACCGAAATAAAAGAACCCTGAATGCGATCAATCAATCATTCCGATGCGCTCGGTGCCCTGATTTAGATTGTGAAACAAAATAACTGGGCCGTGATTTTTGGTACTAGTATTAATAGACTATTGGTAAGGAATTTCTATGTTATGCCTAACATGATTATTTTGATGCACATGGCTATTCTATACACTATTGGAAATGATATATTGGCCCATGCTAAGCATAAAATACTCAAAATTGGTGATTTTATCACGCGTAGCATTTCGTGAAATACTGGTGAGATTTCAACCCATTCTCTCTACTTATCTGCCAAGTCGATGAGCAACACGAGAACAAGGTGAGAGCAGGAGCCAACGTTTCGACAACCGGATTTGGCTTTTTCAAGGTGGCACATGCTCTCCTCGGCACAGCATATATAGGTGCGGTTCTGTATGTGGTAAGGGGGGTGGGCGAAGTAAACCGCGATGGTGTGTTAGGGGCGAGGGTGTAAAACTGGAAAATATGATCATGCGCATTCGAACGTGGGTGGAGAAATTCGAGCCCGCGCCGTGTGTCAGCCGCTGGACGTGTCACTGCAGGTTCCTCTTTTCATGGTTCGCGGCCTGGACAGGGGCGATATGTGCTCCGCTGGAGGTCAGTGAACTATCGTCTCTCTTCTCCATATAGCCATTTTCTCAAAACAAGTTCAGCACCGTAAAAGCGCGGTGACAAGTCTGGAAGCAGTAGCAGGCTTGCTAAAATATGCAGCAGGCATTTACGAACTCGTGAAAAGAACAGGGGCATCCATTGTGTCCGCCGCTAGCCGCTACACTGCCAGACTGTCGGAACACGGGGCGTGGTTCGCTATCACCGGCGAGAAGGGATGCTGATTGAGGGATTGCAGGTTGACAATTTGTTATACTGTCAGCGGATGGAGCAGGTTGAAACAGCATAAGAGGCTTCATTTGGTATTGAGACGCCATTCAGCAAGGCCTCGGTGCCCAAGAAAAAGCCTGGCTCCTAACATGCTTTCTGCGCAGCAACGTGTCCCGCTGTAACTCTGCACACGAAAGAACGGTCAATGTAAAGCGAGAATGGATCCGGGAAATGTAGAGGAGCGTCAATTGTCTTGTCTGCCGATAGCCACTGCCGGTGCCAAACTCGCACGCATACCAGCGGTCCATACCCTGTCACACAAGTTGGTGTCAAGGAGATTCATTGAAGAGCAGCACGTACACAGCGACAATAATTGCCGTCAAAGGGCTTACTGAAGGGTGGCAGATACCGCGTCCCTCATACCCAGTGATTAAATTTCCCGTGATCGACATTCATTGAAGAGTGGCACATTTTCCGTGGCACATACCCAACGACTCAAGTTAGCTTGAAAGAGGCTTATTGAAGCCTTCTAAACTTAGTGAGCGAAGTTGACGTCGAAGAAGTTCATTGAAGCATGGCACTTACCCAATAGGCACACTTAATGATGCAAGTGCGAGTTAAAAAGTGTCATTGAACAGTGGCACTTATACAATGGCACGCACACAATCTCACGTACGCATGACCGAAGTTGGCCCAACGGTTAGTAGTGCACCCGGTTGTCTCCGCACAGCGGTCCTATGGCTCTACGCAGTGACCCGTGTTGGCGGGGAAATAGTCAGAGAGATACATAAACTGCCAGACACGCTGACAGAAAAGCAGTACGTCCCTTTAAAGGGCATAAATACACTGACAATGATATTCCGGTTAACAACGCTGTCTACAAACAAGGTGATGCCACCACATAGGACTCTAACCTCCGTATCTTTCAATCACCATATTCTAGAAATTCTTCCTCCACTATACCAAGTTTAGTACTAGCTGAAGCAAGTTCTGCAGCCTTGGCTGCAGAACATGCTGCGCTTGTCAAGAATTCCCATGAGATGTCATTGGAGCGCCGTGACCATTTAGCTCAAAGGGTAGCACTGCCACACCCTTTCTCTCACACAGCTTGAGTGTCCACTTGCTTAACGCTTTAGAATACGAGGGCCACACATCAAGTCAGCGTCTTGGCTGGCTCTAGGGTTATCATTTCCTTTTGCACCTAATCACCCATGAAGATAAAAACTGTCACCTTTGACAACCGTCATCTGCTGCTCGACCGTGAAATCTGCGTCGAAGAGGAAATCCCTCGATGGCATTGAAGGAATACTGCTATACGCGTGTGGTATTTGTTTGAACGAGACACGTGTGCGCCATCCCTCGAGAAAAGAGGAGGAAGAACGAACTGGTCTCGCGCTATGAACCTAACCGGTCAGCGCTGCACCTGCTGTTGTAAATATAACCTGTAAATAGAGTCCCTTCTTACTGACTCATCGCTCGGGTAACATTGTGGTGGAGGTGAAACGTTCTCCGTCCTCGCCACGGAGCTCTGAAGCAGCCGCACCGTTGTGTTATCAGCCATAGCTTCCGATGGAACCACCCCGTCGCTACCTATACCTGCGGCACCAACCACGATTCCTAGTCTCCGTGATCGGGGGAAATTCTCCACCCGAAATGACGTTGACGTCAACGACTGGCTCAACTTGTATGTGCGTGACAGCCAAAACCAGCACTGGGACCCTACCATCATGATTGCCAATGTGATCTTTTACCTGGACGGGACACCGCGTGTCTGCTTTTGCACCCATGAGATCGAGCTCTCCAGCTGGAGCTGTTCCGTTGGCAACCCGTCAGGTCGCCAACAGGCTGCGCGAAAAGAGCTCGCCACCCGTGTTCAGTCGTCGACCTAATCGAATGTCTCCTACATACAGGAAGTGCTCGCGCTTTGCCGGAACGTCGACGAGCGCATTACCGAGGTTGACAAGATGGGCCATATCCTAAATGGCTTCACGGAGGACGCCTTTAATTTGCTCGTCTATAACGACGTTTCTAATGTCGACGCCATCGTCAATGAATGCCGCCGCTTCGAGGTAGCCAAAAGCAACCGCATCCGTCCCACTGTTTTCCCGTCTCCCAAACACCCCTGCCACGTCCTCTTGCTCCGCTCTTACCGCCACACGACCACATCAAAAGAAATCACACATATCGCTGGCCGTGAGATTTCATCCACGACCCCCTGACGGTACCTTTGACCAAGCGGCCCCTCGCTATTTCCGTTATTCAAGCAGTTAAGCGGCAAGAAATTGTAAACCTTGGCATCCCTATCGCCTGCTCTGTCTCCCGACCTGATTCGGCACCGATTCCAATGTCCATAACCTGTAATGACCAGTATTTCGCTCCCAGACCACGCAATCCTGCTGAATGGCGAACCGCAGACGACAAACCGATCTGCTTCCGCTGCCACCGCATTGGTCATGTATCTCGCCACTGCCGCACCACCTGGATGGCGCCGTACTGGAGCTCATTCCCTGCTCCTCGCCATACGCCGATGCTCGCCGTTATTCACCTTGCCGTATGTACCCAACTTTTGATGCTCCTGACAGCCGCTCCACCATGCGTCGCCGTCGCCTCAACACCGTCGCTCCCCGTCACCCTAGCCTCGCCGCTTATCCTCGCCAAACCGACGGACGGAAAACTAGGCTATGCAGCTCTTGGACGAAGTGCTGCATCACGTTCGTCCTGTCGAAATCCTCCGTTGACGCTCCTCACCAACACGAACCTAATTGAAGTAGACGTAGATGGAGTTCCTTTGACGGCATTAATTAATACTGGAGCCCAAGTGTCCGTAGTGAGCTCTAACCTACGTCGTCGCCTCAAAAATTTCTTACGCCTGCATCACTCGAGCCGTACGCGTCGCCAACGGCGCAACTGTTCCGTCAATGGTATATGCACTGCTCGCATAGGAATTGCTGGCCGTCAAGTTTGAGTCATGTTCACCGTGCTGACAAGTTACCCTGATGACCTAATCTTCAGGCTCGACTTTCTGACTACGCATTCTGCCCTCATCGGCTTTTCCACCGGTACGCTGTGCCTCGAGCTTCCTGTTTGTTCAGACGTTTGCCCCGAACAACCGAACACGTTCTGCACTACAGCGTTTGTTCGCTTACCTCAAAAAGCCCTAACCTTCGTCGAGTCGTCCTCAACGCCAACCATGTATGATGGCGACTATGTCGTCGCACCCGTTCGGGATGTCCTCCTGGCGCCCGACATCTCTGTGCCACACTCTGTCGTAACCGTTGGCGCTAATCCGATGTCTCTCCCCGTTATAAATTTTGGCTTGACAAAGCAAGTGTTACGTGAAGGCATGGCGGTGACCGCGCTCCGGTCAGTGACAGACGACCACGTCACTACTCTTGCAGCCGACGCGTCTCCAGACCCTCCGATTACCCGCAGGATGCCTTGAACCTCGACGGCCCATTTCGACGCATGGTGGCTCCGGACTTCGCACCTGACAAGCAGCCGCTCTATATTGCCTTTTGCTTTCCTGCCGCGACATATTTGACACTGAAAATCGACCACTTGGTCGATTTGTCGATCCGACTTAAGTCGATCCGACAAGTCGATCCGACTTGGTCGATTGGTCGATCCGACTTAAGCATCGGATAAACACTGGTGATGCTGTTCCCACTCGCCGCCGACCGTATCACGTGTCCACGGCAGAGCGGCAAGTTATTCAGCAGTAAGTAAAAAAGATGCTCGACAGAGGCATTGTTGACGCCTCGTCAAGTCTTTGCGTGTTGCCGGTCGTACTCGTCAAAAAGAAAGATGGCACGTGGCGGTTTTGCGTTGATTGCCGACACTCAACCTTAATTACTAAAAAAAGACGTTTACCCCTTACCACGAATCGACGACGCTCTTGGTTGTCTTCACGGTGCCAAAAACGTTTCGTCCATCGACCTTTGATATAATTATTGGCAGATTTCCGTCGATGAGCAAGACCAAGAAAAGACCGATTTCGTCACTCCAGATAGCCTCTACCAATTCAAGGTTATGCCGTACGGTTTATGCAATGCCCCCGCCACATTCCAACAGATGATCAACTCTCTGCTCCAAGGTTTCAAATGGTTAACTTTCCTTTTTTACCTCGGCGACATCCTTGTGTTTTCTCCTACATTTGAGACGCACCTTGAGCGCGTCGCAGCTATCCTTGATGTCGTCCGCAAGGCTGGGCTGCAATTAAACTCTTCGAAGTGCCACTTCGGGCGCCGACAAATTACAGTGCTGGGCCACCGCGTCGATGCTTCCGGAGTACAACCCGAACCGGGGTATGTTCGAGCATTAACGGCTTTTTCTGTCCCTCAGTCGGTCAATGACGACAGGAGTTTTGTGGGGCTCTGTTCTTATTTGAGAGGGTTTGTGAAAGAATTCGCAGCAATCGCTCCACCACTCACTGAAATCCCGAAGAAAGACGCGCCTTTAACGCGGGCTTCCCCTCTGGCTGCCGCATTCTCACGCCTTGTCATGATTCTCACAAATCCACCGGTCTTGGCCCACTTTGATCCGTCCGCACCCACAGAGGTCTGAACCGATGCCAGTTTTTATGGGATCGGCGCCATCTTATCGCAACGCCAACATGGATAGCAGTGTGTTATAGCCTGTTAGTGTGTTATAACCAATGTCTTGCTCTCGTCTCGGCTGCTTCAAAGTTCCGCCCATATTTATGTGGCAAGCCCTTCTCAGTAATCAGAGACCATACTGCGCTCTGTTGGCCTTCGTCTCTCAAGGATCCTACTGGCCGGCTCAGTCGTTGGACCCTCCGACTACAAGAACACCCCTACACAGTCACTTACAAGTCGGGACACCAACACTAGGACGTAATTGGCCTCTCTCGCTACCCATTCGAAGACGCGACCTCCACGTCTGATGCTGACACCGACGCCTGTGTTCTCTCTGTTTTTCCACTTCCCTATGTCACCGACCTGCAGCTCCGCGACCCGTCCATGCCTATCATCACTGATCGCCTGAAATCGTCACTTGGTGACCGTTCCCTTCGCTTATTCACAATTCAAAATGGTGTACTCTACCACCACAACGTTGACCCTGATGGCCCTGCATTACTCCTTGTGATCCCTAAACACTTTCGCTCGGCTGTTCTTCACGAACTTCACGCCCTCCCCGCTGCCGGTCACGTGGTTGTGTCACGTACCTAGGACCGGGTCCGCCGACGCTTCTTTTGGCCAGGGCTTACTCGCTCCGTTCGAAGATACGTAGCTGCGTCTTAGAAATACCAGCGACGCAAGACACCATCGACGCTCCCTGATGGGTACCTTCAACCACTCGACATTTCCGCGGAACCATTCTTTCGGGTTAGTTTGGATTTACTTGGCCCTTTTCCTCTTGCTACCTCTGGGAACAGGTGGACCACTTTGGCCACGGATTACGCTACGCGCTAGGCCATCACCCGAGCGCTTCCTGCAATTTGCGCCAATCATGTCGCCGATTTTCTTCAACGTGACGTGATTTTATTACATGGAGCTCAGCGACAACTTGTCACAGACCGTGGCCGGAGGATCCTATCAAAAGTTATCGCGGCCATCCTGCGGTCCTGTGAGGCGAGGCACAAGCTATCCACGTCTGACTATCTGCAAGCAAATGGCCGCACGGAGCCTCTAAATCACACTCCCGCAGACATGCTCGTGAAATATGCCTCTTCGGACCACACTGACTGCGACCTGGCTCTACCGTTTGTCACAGTTGCTTATAATTCCTCGCGCCATGACACAGCCGGTTATTCCCCATTTTTCCATCTGTTCGGCCGAGAACCATCACTGCCCCTCAACACAACCCTCCCTTATCACGCCGCACCGACTACTGAATATGCACTTGACGGCATCGCCCGCTGTGCCCACGCAAGGGAAATTACCCGTGACCGCCTTCTGAAATCCCAAGACAGTCAAAGGCGTTTGCAAGACCAGCGACACCGAGACGTGCACTTCCCGCTTGGTTCTTTGGTGCTTCTATGGTCTCCGTCTCTTCAAGTTGGCCTGTCAAAAAAAAAAAAAAACTGCTGTCTCGTTACACATGCCCATACCGAGGGCTTCGTGCCGTGACTCCCGTCACCTACGAGATCGCCCCTGACGGCCCATCTGGTTCCCCGTCCAGTGATGTCGTGCACGCTACACGACAGAAGTAGTATCACCCTCGCAGTGATGACATTTAGGCGCTCCGGGACGTCGCTGCTGTCGCCGGGGGATTATGCTACATGCGTGTGCTATTTGCTTGTTTGAACGAGGCTTCGCTGGCGCCATCACTTGAGAAAAGAGGAGGAAGAACGAACTGGGCTCGCGCTGTGAATCTAACCGGTGAGCGCTGCAACCGCTGTTGTAAATGTAACCTGCAAATAGTTGCTCGTCTTACTGACTCTTCCTTCACTTAACAATATGAAGGCGATAACTTTAGCGAGCAAAACGAACACTGTAGCGAAGGTACGATGATCACATACACTTCTAAAAAATTATGGAAGCTAGGCACGTGTTGGACCACTCAAATTTTACCGCATCCACCTCGGGGACCCTATTTTCTAACCCATCTTTCAACATCAGCTGAAGACTTCTCATGCATAAACAGCAAAAGCACCAAAATATCTTCCAACAAACAAAATACTGCTTTTCTTTGTCACTCGAGATCAAGAGGTACCGATTGGAAGCATTGGATAATAAGCTAATTGCCTGAACTGGTTCGTCAAAGCCTGTAACAAGTTCTGCATGAGAACGAGAGATAATAAAACACCAAATGAATGAAATGCTTTTTGATGAATTCATCCACGCGTCCAAAATAATTTAGCTTCCTATGGTGTTTTAATAAAGAATAAATATGAAACTCTCTGCAACGATTATTCTTGCCTAAACAAAGTCGCAATGAAGGACATATACTCCCACGAAAAAACAATGCTCTGGGCAGACCTGCAATGCTAAGGTTTTTTACATCTATGGCCTTCACAACTAGCTAGTCCAAGTAATGGTTAATGGCCTAAACAAGACCAAGTTTATCGTACCACTTGACATCCATCAATTCTTGCCATTCTGACTTTACTCGGCAGGTGCAAAATTTCCAGCCCAGTTCCAGACCTTTCTAATCTGCTTTAATAATGTCCCCATCCCTGCCTATAATTTTGACTATATAACCTTTTGGCGACTTGGGGCAGTAGTAGAGGCAATCCACTCATCTAGGATCACCGTGAAGTTGTCAAAGTGCCAGTTCACCTATAAAGCTCTCCGTCCGCTTCATGGACCTCATCATAAGAAAATCTGAAGTTTGTCGTGACCTGCCGGAGACAATTGCAACCGCCAAGTTCACCTCCCCATGAGAGGAAGGAACTAGAGGGAAATTGTCGGCGTGAGGGTTTGGCATATTCAAGCAAAAGGCGTAATAACGACTCTGTCCAGAGAGGCCGGCAAACATCAAACCGCCAATTCCAACAAATATATTGCGCAAAAAAACACAGATACTGACTTTTTTCTATGATAATGAGATATTTGTTATGCTCACGCAACGGTCTTCTGCTGAACGTTTTTTCTAGCCACAGCTATCGACCTCACCTACTTCGCCACATCTTGTAAAAGCCGACCATGCGGTAAAGTTTGATGTGTCCTTACAATACCTACAATCAATTGTCAGGTGACCTACTTGGGCATTCCTAATCTCGTTATGGTGTTGCTCCAGCCTTCATACCGAATGGCACGTGGTTTCATTCAAAGTAGTAGGAAGTTGTTATAAAGATCATGTACTCCTTGAAAATTTCCTGCAGAGGTACCTGCCAATGATCTTGGCACATGTTCATTCTTGAGCATTTGCTGTGACATATTTACTAGCGCTAACATGACTAACGGCAAAAAGATGGCACAGGACAGAGCGCTCTGTCCGGCTGTCAGGTGCGCTCAGACAGCCCAGAGGACACTAGCGCACTGTCCTGTCCAAACTTTTTTACATTAGTCTTGCCAGCGCAACTAACTATGCCAAAAGCAAATGCATCAGCACCAACTACGCCAACATTCTGCGCTAATTATTCTTGAGCACCACTGGCACCCTGCGATATCGTTGATCATATTTTCAAACAAAGGTCTAGGGAATGAATATAGCTCTGCTTGCGTTTTCATTTCCCAGTAATCCCTGCAGAGGCTCACCATGTCATCTATGGAAACGATGGTTGCAGGCGGCGCAAGATGCCACGTTGAGGGTTGTTTGTTGCAGCTCTTGCTTCTTTCGATATTTTGTTTCATAACATATCCTGGAGGCTCTATTTCACATAATAGTCATGCGACTAAGTTCAAATAGATGTTCAGGGACTGAAGTATGTACTATAAGTATTCAGTCATATCTATTAAGGCGCATATGGTGTGGTCAATTTCTTCATACCTAATGAATGAATGTATGGTTTTTATTGGCGCAAGGGCCAAGTATGGCAATAGAGCGCCATGCAAGTGGTAATGATTTCGCAGTGGAGTGATGGGTTCTATGGAGTTGATGTGACGTGGCTTTAAAGGGGCATAAAATATAGTCGCTGTAAAGTGCGTAAAATGTACAAGTAACAAAATTATGGCGATGACAATTGACGCGTACTATGAGCATCGAGGTGCATTTCAATATAATGATACGATATGAAAAATTTCATAAGTTCCTAAAATTCACTTGAGCACCATAGCCTCGTTAGAGCCCTTGCGACACAAGGGCCTGGATGCACGTGCTATATAAAACAACTATGACAGCGGCATCCTCTGGAAAGAGGATGCGCTACGGATTTATTGGGCTCATAACATGTAGGACAACTTTATTTAAAAAATTGAGGACTACGTTGGTGTTGAAAAATGGTTCCTTACCAAGAAATATAGCTGGGTGAAGAGGTATGCAATAACGATATGCAAGAGGAAAATGTTTCTTTCTTTCAGATTCGGCTTTGCGACACGTGGAGGACGGTCAGCCTCTCACCACATCGACCACAGGTTGGCGGTTCATCTCCAGTAAGAAGAAAATTGTGAGTGCCAAATGTGTGCCCTATTCTGAGGCGGCAGAAAAGGACATCTGTTCGCCGTGATTTTGTTGGGGAGGGCCAAACACCTAACTGTGGCTTTATAACGTGTAGTTTATTGTTTATTTCTGCGTTCCACATGCGTTGCCAGTGTTGTCGCAGTTTCGTGCGCAAGAAAGGCTTCAGATCTGTGACAGGAACAGCAGCTGTATGAAAAGTGTTTAGTGATGTGAGTGATGTGGCCATGTTATCAGCCCTCGATACCCTCGATTACCCTCGATACCTCTACGGCCAGGTAACCAGCATATCACTACATGTATATGTGATAGATAAATACTGCATAAGAGGGAGTAAAGTTCAATGAAAACAGGATTTTTTAGCTTTTGTAATAAAATGAATGCTTTTACAAGACTTAGCGAGTCTGTGTATACAATTGCTCTGTCGAGTTTTAATTTCTGTATATGTTTTACTGCAGACAGTACTGCATAGGTTTCTGCAGTAAAGATAGTTGTTTGCGGGTTCAATAAGTCAGATTTAGAAAGAGAGGGACCAACAGCAGCATAAGATACAGCAGCATGTGATTTTGACGCGTCTGTGTAGTATTCGGAGCAGCTGTACTTCGATTGAAGTTCACGGAAATGCATAGCGATTTCGAGGTCAGGTGCGTGCTTTGTGACCTTTACAAAGGATACGTCACAGTCTATCACCTGCCACTCCCAGGGCGGTAGTAGCTTAGCTGGAGGCATTAGGCGATGTTCGAGAACAGGGACATCCATTTCCGTGCTAAGTGCTCTTGCACGCAGTGAGAAAGGAAGTCTCATAGAGGGTTTATTATGAAAAAGTGTTTCACACGTCAAGTTGTTAATAGTTTTGAAACACGGATGTTCTTTATTGGAGCGCACATTGAGAAAATAGGTAAAGCTGACGTGCGTTCTCTGAAAATGTAGTGACCACTCGTCTGACTCTGCATAAAGACTTTCCACCGGGCTTGTTCTAAATGCGCCACTGGCCAGGCGGATACCCAGATGATGAACGGGGTCCAACATCTTTAGCGCACTTGGTGCAGCAGAGTGATATACTACGGCACCATAATCTAATCTTGATCTAACTAGGCTCCTGTAATGATTTAGGAGGCACCTCCTGTTGCTACCCCATGTAGTGTGTGATAGAACTTTAAGTAAGTTGATGGTTTTTAGACATTTTTCTTTGAGATATTTTATGTGCGAAATGAAAGTGAGCCTGGAGTCGAGAATAACACCTAGAAATTTGACTCTTTCTTGAAGGGAATTTGTTGTCCACCCAGTTCTACACAGGGATCAGGTACCAGGCCTCTCTTTCTTGTGAACACAACATAAGAGCTTTTCTGCGGGTTGATTTTAAATCCATTTTGGTCTGCCCACTTGGACACCTTGTTTAAGCCCTGCTGTACCTGTCTTTCACACACTGTAAGGTTGCAAGATTTGAAACCTATCTGTATATCATCTACGTAGACGGAATAGAAATTGGCCGCTGGCAGTGAAGGACGAAGTGTGTACATTTTAACGATAAAGAGAGTGAAACTGAGTACTCCTCCCTGGGGTGCACCTGTTTCCTGCATAAAAGGTCGCGACAATACGTTGCCGATTCTCGCGCGGAAGCTACGATCCGACAAATAGCTTTCAATTATGTTCAGCATATTTCCACGGATGCCCATCTCCGACAGGTCTCGCAAGATCCCGTAACTCCATGCCGTGTCATAAGCTTTTTCCATGTCAAGGAATATCGATAGGCAATACTGTCCATGTATAAATGCATCGCGGATATTTACTTCAATGCGCACCAGATGATCGGTTGTCGACCGCCCTTCTCTGAATCCACACTGATAAGGATCGAGCATATTGTTGAGCTCAAGGAAATGTATAAGTCTGCGATTTATCATTTTATCAAAAATCTTACACATACAGTTTGTTAGTGCTATCGGACGATAACTTGATGCCAAGGAAGGGTCTTTTCCCTGCTATCAACAGGAACTACAATCGCTTCTTTCCATGTGGATGGGAGGTATCGCGAAGCCCAAATAGTATTGAAAAGTGTAAGTGTAACTTGTGCGTCAGTACGCAGGTTTCTGATCCTGTCATACATGACTCTGTCAGGTCCCGGTGCAGTGCTTTTACATGTGTTCAAGGCAGCTCTCAACTCGGCAATACCGAAAGGCCGGTTGTACGGTTCATTCTGCCTGGACTTTCGTATGATTGGCTTACGCTCTACTATTTCTTTATGTTTAAGAAAGGATTGGGAATAGTGCGTTGAGCTCGACACTTGCTCAAAGTGCTCCCCAAGTGAGTCTGCCTAATCTTGCAGTGTATCGCCGTGTGTACTTACCAGAGGGATTGAATATGTTTGTCGCACTCTAATTCTATTTACCTTGTTCCATACTTTGGCCTCATCTGTATAAGAGTTTATACTCGATAAAAACTTCTCCCAACTTTCTCTTCTAGCCTGTCGGCGGGATCTCCTGCCTTGGGACTTTACTTTCTTAATGTTGACAAGATTTTCTGCAGTGGGCGAAACGCGTAGCAACCCCCACGCTTTGTTCTGATTCCTACGTGCGATTCTGCATTCATCGTTCCACCACGGGACATGCCGTTTGCATGCCGAGCCACTCACTTCACGTATGCATTTAGATGCGGCATCTATTATGAAGGCTGTGAAGTACTCCACAGCAGCATCGATTTCTAAAGAAGACATGTCATCCCATGATATAGTAGTTAAGTTTCGGCATTTCTCCCAGTCTGCAGTGTCCATCTTCCACCTAGGAGCCTGTGGTGGATATTCATTTTCTTTAAGTGTTCTTAATAGTATGGGGAAGTGGTCGCTTTCCGTAGGGATTGTTCGTAACTTCCCATTCGAGTTCAGGCAGTATAGACGGAGAAATTATGCTCTGATAAATTGAAGAAAAGGTATTGTTTGCAAGACAGTAATAAGTGGGTTTCTTATTCAGAAGGCACGCACCAGAAGAAAAAAGGAACTGTTCAACAAGACGACCTCGCGCATCTATACGAGAGTCGCCCCACAGGGAGCTGTGCGCATTGAAATCGCCAAGAACAATATAAGCTTCTGGCAATTGATCAATAAAGGATTGGAATTCATGTTTCGTTAATTTGTAGTGTGGGGGTACGTAAAGCGCGCAAATCGTGGCAAGTTTATTTAGAAGAACAGTTCGAACCGCCACTGCTTCAAGGGGCGTTTGTAGCTGTAAACGCTGACAGGAGATGCTTTTATGAATAAAAATGGTTTCACCGCCTGATGATACGACAGCATCATCGCGATCTGTGCGGAACTTGACATACGGTCGGAGAAAGTTTGTGTGTTGTGGTTTTCAGTGTGTTTCCTGTAGACACAGCACTTTTGGATTGTGCTTTTGTATAAGCTCTTGCAAGTCATCAAGGTTCCTAAGAAGACCTCTAATGTTCCATTGAATAATTTGTGTATACATATTGAAAGTAAATAAGTGCTGTGTGTATGGAAACGGAGGTGATGCCTTAGGTTATAGAGCTCTTTCGAGGCCCTGTAACGGGGGCTCTGCCCTTTCTGGAGCGTTCGAGGGAGCCTCGCCGCTCCTTAGGCGCTTGGCGCCCCTTGAGGTTAGGTGTAGTGTCCATTGCCTCTTGTGAGGCGCCGGACTCGTGCTCTTGCAAGCGAGAAGTTACCAGGGAGAGATCCGCCTTCAAGGGCAAGACCCCTGCGCCCACCAGCCCGGAGGTCGATGGGACTCCCTGGGGGATTTGGCTGCGCCGGCCGTTGCCAGCGCTGGAAAGGACCTGGGAGGTTTGGGCAGCCTCGGCTGCGCCCACCTTCGGGGTCGATGGTCCCTTCTCCTCGGTTGACGGAGCAGCGCTAGCTGCAACCGCCGCGGGGGCAGATGGCGTAGCTGCCGACTCGCTGCTTGTGTGTCGGACAGCCGCCGAAGGCCGTTGTGACGCTGCCCCCTGGCGCGCCACATCGGCAAAGGTTTTCTTGGGCAGGTATGATACCCGCCTGCGTGCCTCTTTGAAAGTTATGTTTTCCTTGAGTTTGATTGTAACAACTTCCTTTTCTTTTTTTCCAGGAAGGGCACGACCGCGAGTACGCGGCGTGCTCCCCATCACAGTTTACACAGTGGAGAGCGTTCGCAGAAGCTTCAGTGGTGTGTTCGTGGGCACTGCATTTCGCACATGTTTGGCGGCCGCGGCAGCTCTGCGAACTGTGGCCGAAGCGCTGGCATTTGAAACATCGCAGTGGATTTGCCACGTACGGCCTAACACGGAGCTTTATGTACCCGGCCTCGATTGACTCGGGTAGGACACTTGAATTGAAGATTAGTACTAGGTGTTTGGTTGCAATCTCTTTACCATCCCGCCTCATCTTTATTCTTCTCACATTGACAACATTCTGCTCACTAAAGCCCTCCAAGAGCTCTGCGTCTGTCAGGTGAAGCAAGTCATCGTCTGAGACAACGCCGCGGGTAGTGTTCATAGTTCGGTGCGGAGTCACTGTCACTTGAACGTCCCCAAATGACACGAGACTGGATAACCTTTTAAATTGTTTCAGATCCTGGTGCTCCAAGAGGAGATCTCCACTTGCCATCCTTGTCGCCTTGTAACCTGGACCAAGGGCCTCAGTTAAAGACTTTGATACTAGAAATGGGGAGATTGCGCGTACTTGTGCATCTGACTTTTCCGAGTGAATGACGTGAAATCGTGGGAAGTTGGGTCTTTGGCATCCAATGAACTGAAATACATCTTCGGTGCGCCCTCTTTTCTGAGGGCGATCTGGGAGGGGAGGGAAGGAACTAGCCGTAGAATAATGTAATTTTCGGCAATAACGCCAGCCACCCACCATGGAGCCCTACAAGGGGACGCTACAGGGACTGTAAAAAACAGGTTCTGTAAGCACCAGCTGTACGTTATCACTATAACCAAATATGAGATAACCTAGGCTGGCTATTCACACAAGGTTAACCCTTGCTGCCTGGAAAAATGGCAAGTAAGCGTGAGCTAGGAGAAGATAGGAAAGATGAAAAGTCAGAGACAGACGAAGGCTGGAGGGAGAGAGAGACAGGAAAAGGCAACTACCGATTTCCTCCGGGTGGGTCAGTCCGGGGGTGCCATCTACGTGAAGCCGAGGCCAAAGAGGTGTGTTGCCGCTGCCGGGGGGCCGTAAAGATCCAAACACCCGGCATTGGCTCAACCCCCACGATCCCCTTTTCCCCGGACACGGCTAAGCCACGCACGGCTACGCGTGGGAGGGTCCAACCCTCGTGTGCTCGGGTGCGTGGTGTCGCAACACACCAAACGCCTGCTGACACAGACGCCCCTGCGAGTTCATACCTAATTAGCACATCTGTCAGTCCTCAGTTGCGTGGGTGTCTCCATCATTCAAACAATGAGACATGTGATTACTTTGTAGCGTTCACCGGCGCCGTAACGCGGGACGCTGTGATCGGCGCTCTCAGGGGCGGGCTGCAAAATAAGAGAATAGGGTTGGGCGGCTTGTTCGCGATGCACAAGGAGGGGACGCGTGGATCCGGCTGCACTGGTAACTGTAGCCGCCGTTCCAGTCGACGCCTTCTACCGAAATAAATGTGTGGACGACGGCACTCGTGGACCGCCGTCATGACTTCCTACAGTAGCGACCCGGGAAACGGTTCAGCCCACTACTACCGCTGTTTCGGCCCCACTACGTTGGGGCATGGATCTCGAAGTTTGGTGCTGAATAACATAAGGATCGAGGAGCTCAAGCACGAGGTACTCCTCGACTTTCTCCCACTGGATCCTGGGCTCTCCCTCAGCGTTCCATCGTCTGGCGCGCGCCCCTACGATGAGCTATGACAGGCCGTGCTGAACTTCTACGGTACTACGTACCACCCTTTTCCTGAGAGACTGACGCCACGATACTCGACTCACCGCTTCCAACAACCTCACGACCAAGCGAAGTGCGTCTCTTACTGCACCCGTATGCCGTCATCATCAGGACAGCCATCTTCCCCGACCTGCCAAGATACCGAGCAGCCCCCTCTCTCAGACTTCACCCAGCAGTGTCTTTTCTGCGACTACGCGCACAATGTTCTCGTCAAAGGTATCGGTACGACTATGACACCGGCCACTTGGTCGCCTATCTCGCCACCATGACGGCACGTGACAGCGCCAAACGAACGCCGGCTCCCGCACCGCACCTGAAAAAGCTTGTCTCCAACACTATCGCACCTGCCACTCGGCCCCCGACCTTCGCCCTCCACCCAAACCGCCCACACTGTCCACATAAACAGCCTCCAAGTCATCACGACCTCTGCACCTTGCCGACGCCACTACCTCTGACGTACCAGCTCTACCAAGGCAGCTGCTTGACAGTGGCGCAGCTGCAGCAGCGGTCTCCATCCCTTCCCCCCTGCGCTGCCCATCCTCTCCTTTGGCCGACTTACTGTCAAGCCCCTCTTACGACACGTCTGACAAATCAGTAACAGAATAGAAAACTGGGCTAGTTGGTTTACTTGCATCTTGGAACTGCAACAGAGCACAAAGATGAGGACGAAGAGAGTAGACAGGACGAGGCGCTTTTCTTTCAGTTGTGAGTAAGCGCCTCATCCTGTTCACTCTCTTCGTTCTCGTCTTCGTGCGCTATTACACTTTCGAGAAGGCAAATCAGACACTGCAGGCAATGAATAATCGTGGTGACACGGATAAGGGAGATAGACTGACACCACTATCCCGCGACGCGAACCCTGATGTCGCATCCACAACATTATCCTGCATTTCGCGTCGCGCCCGCATAGGAGCACGCCAAACAGCGTGAATCGGCTGCTACTGCTCCGTCATTCATAGACGTTCGCCAACCAACGCAGTGACGTCATCGAGCTTCGACCAACGACGCCTTTCCTGCTGTCTGGAGCACAACTCGCGCCCAAGGCCATTAACCGTGGTAAGACCTAAGCCCACGCCTGCGCGCATCAGACCATTCTGTAACATGGGTGATGTTGCTGAAGTCTGCAACTTCCGACGTCGACCGCAAGTCGGGCAATGCCAGATGCTAACAGGCTAAATCGACCAGTGCTCACGCGTCTACGAAAGCGTGACGATCAAACTTGTGAGTTGTGTCCACCATTGACAACGCCTGGTCCTCGTTCGCCTCACATGGCCTACGTGAACTGCTGCAGAGGCATGTGCCTTCACAATCCGAGAAAACGTCCACAGCACCACTCGCAGCCAGCAGCTAAATTTACTGGTCCCCCTCGCTTCCATATTACTCGACTCACCAATTGAAACTGAAACTCGGTTTCACTAACTCGCCTTACCGCCCTTCCGTCTGGGCGGAGGGTGCTGTAGCGGCCGCTGACACCGCAGCGCGGCGACGCTACCGTCGCGCTCTCAGCCTTCGTGTCGGCTGCAAGAGTGACGTCGCGCAGCCCGAACTCGATGCGTAAGCAGGGCATGCGCAGTGTTCTTCTAGATGGTATGGTATGGTGAAACTTTAAAGAAGTCCTGCAGATCGTGAGTCTTCACGAAGCGGGCCGCTCCTACGAAGGAAACGAAAGGCCGAGCCTCTCGGCCTCATCGTGGGCCTGCTGGACAGCCCAGAGTTGGTCAGCCAGAAGAGGGCTGCGGAGAACCGCCTCCCATCTGGCCGAGCTGTTAGCGATTATAGAACGCGACCGGGCACACCGCCAGAGCATATGGTCTAACGTGGCTATATCTCCACAATCGTGGCAGGCAGCGTTGGTGTAAGTATCCGGATAGATTTTATGTATGTTCTCCTAGATGCCTGCTACACTGGTCGTCGCAGCCGCCGCCGCGCATGCCGCCTTCGCCCGTCCAAATGAAGGGACGACGGCACCGCTCGTGGGCCGCAGTCACGTCTTCCTACAACGTCGTTCTTCACTCAAATGTTTTCATGCTGGGGCAAGAATTACCGCCTGACATTCGACATAATCTGAGCTGGTATTAAAAGTCCTGACCAGTCAAGCACCCATTCATTGCTGGACAGGTGCGCCGTGTTCGAGGGCACGAGTCATAATTATTAGGCATTGCAATTCTCTCGCCACGCGAAGTCCTTATTTATCACAATCGGAATAGTTAGGCTTACGGAAGTATCTATTTTAGCAAAATATTTACGTCTGTTTCAGTATTAAGCCGGGTAAACATCCACTTCAGGGTTACATAAGTGGTGTGTCCACCCACATGCCTGCAGTTCTGGGTCCGTCGTGTCTTGGTTGTTTGGACAGTACTATACAGCGATTTCTGCTGTGGCTCCTGTCATGGCTGTCACCACGCACCCTGCAGGAGGTCTCGTTGAAGGTTCTATTTTTACTGTGGTGTGCGCAAAAATGCTTTATGGCAAGCCAGCTTTAGGCCTCGAAGTGTAGGTTTTCTACTGCTTTAGGCGATCTTTCATTGCAAATATAATTCTTGGCATTGTCCGACCAGGTTTCCTTGTGCCTGGCTAGCTTTCTATCTATCCCATTAACAATATGAGTCAATCTTGAAGGCCATGCGGCCTTAAACTGCTCGCTTGTACTGAAGCTAATATGTGATCAGTTCATGTAGACAACTCCCACTAGGTGTGAACCACTTTTCAATGAACCTCTTCCCCGACAACTTCGGTCACTTTGTATGCGACACTAAGAAAGCATGTACACCCAACCGCAAACTTTTACGCAACAAGAAATCCGAGAAAAAGTCAAATATCTGCGCAGCCTCAAAATACATTCTAGCATTCGCATTTACAGCCTCTACCACTATATTTGAACAACATTGGGATGTTCGGTATTATTAGCTACTGTTACAGGCTGCTCGAAAATTGAACGTTTTTCTGAGATCCCGTGATCCGTAAGCTTTTATGGTTCGCTACTTGACGCCAGCAGCGCCAGAACGCGTCTAGTGTCCAGAGGGCTAGATCGAAAGGTGTGTCGTCATCATCATCATCAGCCTGGCTACGCCCACTGCAGGGCAAATGTTTCTCCCATACATCTCCAACTACACCGGTCATGTACTAATTGTGGCCATGTTGACCCTGCAAATTTCCTAATCTCATCCGCCCACCTAACTTACTGCCCCCCCGCTACGCTTCCCTTCCCATCGAATCCAGTCCGTAACCCTTAACGACCATCGGTTATCTTCCCGCCTCATTACATGTCCTGTCCATGCCCACATTTGTTTTTTTTTATTTCAACTAAGCTATCATTAACTCGCGTTTTTTCCCTCACCCAATCTGCTTTTTTCTTATCCCTTAACGTTACACCCATCATTCTTCTTTCCATAGCTCGTTGCGCCGTCCTCAATTTAAGTAGAACCCTTTTCGTAAGCCTCTAGGTTTCTGCCCCGTACGTGAGTACTGGGGACACAGAGCTATTATACACTTTTCTCTTGAGGGATAATGGCAACCTGCTGTTCAATGACCTGAGAATGCCTGCCAAACGCGCCCCAGCCCCTTCTTATTCTTCTGATTATTTAAGACTCATGATCCGGATCCGCGGTCACTACCTGTCCTAAGTAGATGTATTCCCTTACCACTTCCAGTGCCTCGCTATCTATCGTAAACTGCTGTTCTCTTCCGGGACTTTTAAACATTACTTTAGTTTTCTGCAGATTAATTTTTAGACCCATCCTTCTGCTTTGCTTCTCCAGGTCAGTGAGCATGGATTGCAATTCACCCTCTGAGTTACTAAGCAAGGTAATATCATCAGTGTATCGCAAGTTACTAAGGTATTCTCCATTAACTCTTATCCCCAATTTTTCCCAATCCAGGTCTCTGAATACCTCCTGTAAACACGCTGTGAGTAGCATCGGAGAGATCATATGTCCCTGCCTGACGTCCTTCTTATTGGGATTTTGTTGCTTGCTCTATGCAGGACTACGGTGGCTGTGGAACCGCTATAGATATGTTTCAGTGTTTTCAAATACGGCTCGTCTATACCCTGATTCCGTAGTGCTTCCATGACTGCTGAGGTTTCGACTGAATCAAGCGCTTTCTTGCAATCAATGAAAGCTATATATAAGGGTTGGTTATATTCCGCTCATTTCTCTATCACCTGATTGATAGTGTGAATATGGTCTATTCTTGAGTAGCCTTTAAGGAATCGTGCCTGGTCTTTTGGTTGACAGAAGTCTAAGGTGTTCCCGATTCTATTTGCGATTACCTTAGTAAATACTTTGTAGGCAATGGACAGTAAGCTAATCGGTCTATAATTTTTCAAGTCTTTGGAGTCGCCTTTCTTATGGATTAGTATTATGTTAGCGTTCTTCCAAGATTGCGGTACGCTCGAAATCATGAGGCATTGCCTATACAGGGTGGCCAGATTCTATAGAACAATCTGCACACCCTCCTTCAACAAATCTACTGTTACCTGAACCTCCCCAGCTGCCTTCCCCCTTTGCATAGCTCCCAAGGCTTTCTCTACTTCTTCTAGCGTTACTTGTGGGATCTGAAATTCCTCTAGACTATTCTCCCTTACATGTAGGAATGTAGCAGAAGTTTTTTAGAAGTGTAGTAGGTCTGAAAGGTCTGTAGTAGAAGTTTAACATATAACGTGTTTTGGCTGTTGGCATGCTGGGATAATTATCGTACTTGATTTCTGCGCGAATATTTTGATAGCTGCATTTGGCACTTCGTCATACCATGGATGGTTAAAGGCACAATGGATGGGCCAGAAGGCGTAGGATCTGCTGAATGCAGCAGCCGTGTTTTCTCCTGAAAGTCAGCAATAAACGAACAAGAGCGCTGCTTAAGAAACAGCCCTGTCCCATCGCTAGGCTGGGTTTGCTCAGAAACAGATATAAATGCGCTCTTCCGCGGAGCGCACGCATAGTGGTCCAGTATTCTGAGTCGATACCATCTTTGGAATTATGCATTCGGAACATTGACAAATTCACAACCGCATCATGTGACGTCTTCGAGCGGTTCTTGTCGTAAGTTGTTGCTGACAAGGGCGCCCTATAGTGACTTTATAATGCTGCTAGCACAGCTGACTTAGCACAGGTTATTATTGACTCGTTGGCTTAGTCAATACTAACTGAACTCTGTGACCAGCATTAGCCCACACTTTTTGCTAGCACAGCAATACATTAGCTGCCCATGTTGCTTGGTTTGTGATGATTACACTCGTAGTTACCGCGTCATATGCCCAGCGATGCTTTCGTTCGTGTGATTTGCAAGGGACTTGTCAGTTGCGAACTGTCACAATCACTTTTCGAAGTGACAGTTTTTCATATTGAGCTTCATATTCCGCTCGTCAATATAGGGCTCAGGATTTCTTGCCTTCCATGCCATGACGACCGAGAACGCGTCCCGCGGCGGCGACCATTTCGAAGGTTGTTCCTCATCTCCGGCATGGTACTACGTGATGCATGGTTGCGCCAAATATAAAATAAGAATCTTAAATTTGATTTCCGACTCTTGCTGCTCTTCGTGAGTGCGTGCGTGCGCATGCGCGTGGCAATTATAAATTTAAATATTTATTAAATTAATGTAGCTGGCACGTACCACAGCTTGATAGGTCCAGAAATTTCAATTGCACTGGAATACGCATAAATTTTTAAAGATATCGCAACATAATAAAATCATAATATTCTGAGGCAGGACCCTGGTGCTAGTTTCAGTAAATGGACGTGCCAGCTTCGTCTTCACTCCTAGGCTCACGTTTAGTGGTTGCCGCTCACGTTGCTCGCTTCACTTTCTCTGCATTATTGTTAAAAAACACTAATATAATATGATTGTCATGAAGATCGGCAATTTCTGCTCTACCTGGAGAAAGTTTGCTGACATTAGGTAATTGAATGTGAAGTCTGCTCAACGTATCGCTTCCGAATACGAACGAAATGTTTGCGTTCTTCATATGACACAAGGAGAAGGTGGAAAGTAGTTTATTAAGACTTACGTGTAAAAGGTGCAGTGGGCAGCAGTCAAGACGTGCCTTCGGGTGATGATTGTTCCACTGCAGTAACGGTAAACGCCCGACAATGTCCTGGTGACGAGCAGCACCTTAAAAGGTAGGTAAAAAGTAAGAGTTGTCATGAACTCCTCGAATAGGTGCAATCAGGAAAGGTTTAAAACAATCTTTTTTTTTTGCGAAACTTCCCTCTCTGAAACTTCTCGGTGACGCTACTGTCTTGTCGAGAAGTTCATGCTTTAGTAAGTGAGTCACGTGCCCTATGGCGGGATGTGAAAGCGCAGTAGCACTGTAGCTCGATTTTCTAATAATTAGGCCACAATCGCACGCCCTCTTCTACCATGCGAACGCCAACTATAAATTTAATATGATCGCCGAGTATGTGAAGCACTGCGGCACAGTCGCACGAGAGCACGTGGGCGCACGCTAGTTTTTGTCACGCCACAGACGCTAGAATAAAATGCAGAAATTTGTAGCATTTTACTACCTGTTTTACAAAACTTTCTTTCACATAAATTCTAAAATATGCGCTGGATTTGAATAATTTATTTCACTCTTCCAATGTGCTGGCAGAAGTCAGGCTAATGTGGCGTTTATTTATGAGGCCCTTTGATCAAGTATGAACCATAGGCCATCGCAATGATTAACCTGCACGGGTGCTGGAAGTCGTCATGCCGGAACCGATGCTCAAAATGGGTAGTTCTTTCAGCGAATGCTACGTATAAACGATGAGAGAGTATCACATGTTATTTGCAAATGAGTAGGCTGGCCAAATAACAACCGCCGGCTCGCTCCGCTTCTTGCCCAAATGTGGATTGTATTGTGTGGGGAGCTCCAACTGATGAATATCTTTCAGTTCGTGCAAGTCGTCGGAACATCCCACAATATAATCACGTTATATCGACGGTGAAAAACAATGCAGTGCCAATACTATGACTTAAAATTTAACTCTTTATTGGGTGATCCTGTGCCCAGCAAAACAATTAACTCTCAAGCACCAGGATCCCGGCTGGTAAAGTCGGTGATTGTCGAAAGCCTGATCTGCGGGTCAAGCGCGTCGGCTATTTCACCGGGCTCGTCAAACGTTCCAGTGTAATGGCTGGTGCCCGCCTGCCTTCCAGAATGCATTACATAGTTGTTGTGGCGCATACAATCCGATTACATAAAGTCCGTTGAGAACATATGCAATAGACAGAATCAACGATAACATTCGAGTAAGTTCCAATCATGCAGACGAGTCTTGCGATGAGCGAGAACCTTAATTTTTTAGCGGCTGAAAATGGTCGTTTCGAGGAAACAATAAATAAGTACACGTGTCAATCCCCCTATGAAAGATCGTTCTACGGATGCAGCAAACAAACAAAGAGCAAAAAACAAAAGTAGCCGTAGTAACGAAAGCAACAAAGCATAAGCAAAAGTGAGTCCCGTAGTTCGTCAGCTGGCAATACTTAATGCGCACCACGTGGACGACTTCAGGTCATTCGCGGCGGTGCCGTGATTGCGAAATGTTACCTGGCACGAGCTCATAGATTAGTGTGCCAGCACGTCGGGTGATCTTGTAGGGTCCGAAATAGCCTCACACAACTTTCTCGCGAGGACGCCATCGGCGTATCGGAGTCCAAACTTGAACACAGTCAGCGGGTTGGTATTCCACGTAGCTTCACCGAAGATTGTAGTTGCGTCTATCGGTTCTCTGCGGGTTTCCAGAGCCGGTTGAGCTCTCGCGCTTCGGCAAACTGAAGTTACCTCGGGGCTTCCAGATTCTCTTCGCCGGTGATGTGCGGCAGCTTGGAGTCGGGAGTCGTCATCGGGTTCCTTTCGTGAACCAACTTGAATTGCGTGATCTGCGTTGCTCCTCGCAATCGCTAACATGTAGGCGAGGGTCTTATTCAGCCGCTCCGTATTACCATTGCTCTGCGGGTGGTAGCCAGTTGGCCTCCAGTGACTTGATTGTCTGTATTGCAGAATGGCTTCTATGAGCTTTGCTCCAAGGTCCGTTCCTCTGTCGGCGATGGGAACTTCTGAGTGATGAGGCAGCGCTCGTCCTGTGTCTGTTGTCGTTTTGTTCGCGCTGTTACCATTACGAATCGCAGCAGGATATTCTTGAGGAAGAATTTCACCACTTTGGCTGCACTAGTTTTTGGTAGGCCCTTTGTTTCAGCGAAGCGAGTGAGGTAGGCCGTCGCGACGACCATCCACTTATTTCCCCATGGTGACGTTGGAGAAGGTCCAAGTATACCCATTGCAATCTGCTTTAAGGGCCGGTAAGGAGGCTGGATCGGCTATAGCGATCCCATTGGCCTTGTTGGCGGTTTCGTGCGTCGCTGACGGTCTCGACAAGTCTTGCCGTAACGGGCGACGTCAGTGGCCAGGCGCGGTCACTTGTGCTGAATCCTCGCATGAATACAGCATTTGGGTTTGGGTTAAGGAGCAGAATGCTTCCGGTCGGAAGCATTCTGCTCAGACTGCATCTTCGAGTCATTTAATAAGAAGGTGGCGGACTTCGGCGTCTTGTGAACGACACGGTAGGACCCATCCCGTTTACAGCGCCTCGTCTGAGCAAGACGTGGGTCGAAGACGCAAGATCCAGATGCATAAATATACTGTAGTCCGAAGATCGAGGCGGGACGGGACGCAGTTGCTGAATGCAGTCGTCTAGGCACTGAAGGTACATCAGTGGCTGGTGCTAGGAGTCAAAGGAACGAGCAAGCTCCAGGAAGCCACAGAGTTCCACCATAGAAGAATTCGGCCGGATAACAGCCAAAGTCGCGACAGACAGCGCGTAGGCCGAGAAGCACCATAGTAAGGTGGTCGACCCAGTGTTCACGATCTCGGCTCGCAGTGGGCAGCAGCCTTGAGCTGGTAGTCCAGCCACTCAACCATGCCGATGGCACAGGGATGAGATGCAGTGGCGCGGCAGTGTTTAGCGCCAAGTAGGTGGTTGAGGGAAGTGAAGAGGAATAGGGTGCACTCAAATTACCAGCCGTGATCAGTGGTCGCTATGATGTGGCAGCCGAAGCTTGGAACCCATGTTGAAACGAAGGCTTTGACGACCGTTTCGGCAGTGGTGTCCGGAATGGGCAGGGCTTCGTGACATCAGGTGAAGCGCTCAGTCATTGTTAGACTGCACCGATAGTCGTGACAAGAAGCAAGTGGACCAACCAAATCAAGATGGGCGTGGTAAAAGCGACGGCCAGCTAGCACGAAAGACTGCGTGGGAGCCTACGTGTCGCGGTTCACTTTGGTGGTCTGGCACGCCAGGCAAGAACGCGCCCACTGACGAACATGAGTGTTAATGCTTTTCCAGACATAGCTCTGTGTAACGAGGCACTGCGTGGCTCGGATGCTGGGAGGACAAATGTCGGAAAGGGATTGGAATACCGCACAACTGAAGGAAGCCGGAACAAAGGGGCGAGGTACAGCCGCTGACATGTAACACCAGAGTCAGCCAAGAACAAACGCTTGAGGGACGAGTTGAACACGGAAGTAATGGGGATGGTCACGCAGCACTTGCAGCTCAGGGCCTTCCGCGTGCGCCCGACCACGACGTTCACACTCTACAGTTGATGCAGAAGTTCCGAGGGAGGTGATGCGGGAGAGTGCATCAGCTGCCTTATTTTGGGTGCCTTTGATGGGCCGGATATTTGTAGTGAACTACGGTATATAGGCAAGTTGACGGTGTGAACGTGCGACGTACTTGAAAGAGTTTGTACGAAAGACATACACGAGAGGCTCCTGATCTGTTAGAACATAAAATGGCTGGCGCTCGAAGAATTGCTGGAAGTGCTGGATGGTTAAGTAGATAGCGAGGAGCTCACGGCGAAAGAACGCTGTAGCGAATCTCAGCAGGTTGGAGCTTCCGGGAGAAGCCCAGTAGACGCCACTCCTATTCGATTGGCTGCTGGAAAACGTGGCCCATGGTCACATTGCAAGCATCCACCAAGACCCGAGTAGGCATGCTAGTTCTTAGGTGGATGAGAAGTACCAAATCGGTGACAACTTCTTTAGCAGCCCTGAAAGCAGCTTGAGCTTTGGGAGTCCGCGAAATTGTGGGTGAGGAGCCCTTGGTCGTGCGAAGGAGGTCAGTCGAGGGAGGCAGAAGCTGAGCGCAGCGCCGAATAAAGCGTCGGGAGAAATTCACTAGGGCAAGACACTCAAGCAGCTGGGAAGTCTTACACTTCCTGGACGTCGGAAGCCAATGGACGAGATCCCATCGCCGAGATGTGGTGACCCACGAACTCGTACTTAGAAGAGCCAAAGACGCCTTTCTGGGGGCGGACAACCAAGCCAAATTGTTGAAGGCGTTCAGGTAGCTCCCGGAGGTGACGCTCATGAGCCTGTGGATTGGAACTCGCGGCATAGGTGTCTTCGATGTGGGCAAATACAGCCGGGCGTTACCTCCGCAATGAATCTTTATAATGTTTCAGCTGCATCTCAAAGGGCATGCGCTTATACTCAAAGAGGCCGAAGGGTGAAATAATGGCTGCCTAGGGATATTGGCAGGTTCAACAGGAATTTGGAGAAAGGCCTTGACAACATCCACTTTACTAAAAATTTTACTTACTTCTATGTGGCCTGTGAAATCTTGGAAGTGTGGAAGGGGAGAGCTATCGTGGACTGTGTGAGCTTTGAGCAGCCGGTAGTCGCCGCACGGACGCCAGTGACCCGGTGCTTTCTCGGGCACTAGATGGAGTATAGAGGCCGAACTGCTGAGCGTAGGGCAAATAATATTCAGCTGGTACATGCGCTCGGATTCCCGTTTAGCAATGGCCAGACGCGCACCGAAGAGGCGGCGCGGACTAGCTGTGACGGGTGGACCAAGCGTGACAATGTGGTGGGTTCCACTGCTCTTGGGTGGCTGATTTAAATTGCAGGGCCACGTTACCGCAGGAAAATCGTCACGGATGTTAGCGTACGGGCATAGTGGAATCAGCGTGCGGATGCCAGTTGGAGCGATAGCCAACAGAACTCCAGAAATGGAGAGTCGCGTCTTGCTGTCAAACAGGCGATGGCGGCATATGCTGACGTCGAGGACAAAATGGGCCAGGAAGTCAAAGCTGAGTATGGGCCGATCGATGTCAGCTACGATGAAGACCCACCGATACGTGTGCCACAGGCCAGGGTCGAGAGTGAGGGACCGTCGACCATACGTGGCGACGGAGGCAGAGTTCGCCGCGCGGAGCATAGGGCCAGGTGACTTAGAAGCTAGGTCAGGTTTGGAGGACAGCAGTACGCTGACCTAGCCACCCAAGTCTGCAAGGATTTGCAGGCTGAAAATGCTATCTATGCAGATGAAAAGGCGGCCGGATTGTAAGACGAGGTCACATGCTACCTTCAGCTATCTCGCAGTGCATTTCCCGACCAACTGCAATGGGGACTTGCATTGGTGGGCGCGGTGCTTGAAAGTGCGATGGTACCACCAAGTTGGCGTGCCTCGAGGACTGCGCAAGTGGGGACTGCTCGTGGAAGAGGGACGGCGGCTGGGATGTGAGGGAGGAGACACTCTGCTCATGAGAGGACGCCCCAAGGGCGTCTATAGGGACGGCGAGGTGGTGTATCCAGGACAGAAGAGAAGGAGACACAAGTGGAAGTCACGTCGCAGGTTCGTTAGGCGAGCAGGACGAGGCGGTCAAGGGTCAACTTTCCTGTAGCGGGCAAGACAAGGCACGTGGAATGCGGTAAGTGCGGTAAGAACTTCTTCAACAGCGCACCGTTCGCGTAGACTGTGCTTCAGCCCAGGAGCCGTCGCATCCTGTTGAGCAGCTGGGAAGGGCGGCGATTCCTAAGCTCCTCGGAGGCGAGCAAGGGCTGGAGGAACGCGCTTTCAGACGCTGTGGTGCAGCCCAAAACGCTCTGCTTCAGCTGCTTTTGCGGAACATCCCTCAAATGGGGAGCGATGACGACCACCACCTCTTAAGCAACGTCAGGAAATAGGTTGGCAAGTAAGTTGCAGTACAGAGAAGTATGTAAGGTGATGTAGTGTAGATCGAAGGAGACTTCGACCTGGGTGAACCAAACCTGTGGGTCCTTGTGCCAGAACGTGGACACGTGAAGCTATAGAGCTGCGACGCTCTGAAGGCGCGAGCTAGCGTCAGGCCGACGGTTGCTTGAGGGTGGTAGGATGCCCAGAACCGAGTTGTTGCAGCGGAGCGCATGAAGCAGTGGACCAGCGTAGGAGGCTCTTAGAATGGACTAGCGTGTACCATGCTTGAGCCGCGAGCACACACCGGCCAATTTTCGCCATGTTTTGCAGTGCCTACCTAGAGCGCCGACCTATTTCGTGCGGGCGTAGTGGCGTCGGTGGGTACTACACTGTCACTGCCGAAGAAATACAACCGGAACGCCACTGGTCTCTCTGACCTAATGCTGCGACTTGAATTCTACGCAAGAGGATGAGGAGGGAAAAGATTTATTAAAGGAAAAAAAGAAATTATAAGCAGGTGTATTTCTGCTTGTGCGGGAGGTACCCTTAATCCAGGGCTCCTGCGGCTCTTGCTGTCTCCCTGGTCCGCCGTACCAGTTGTTGCTAGTTACGAGGATCCGAACTAGTCAGCATGGCCTCCCACTGCTCGGGTATGGGGTTGGGTATTTGTGGGGCTGCCTTGACATTGGGGCACGCCCATGTGGTCTGATATATGGAGGCTTAGTGGTTACAAAGGGGACATTTGTATGAGTATAGTGTAGGGTGTATTGCGTGTAGTTTGCTTTATTCGGGGCATGTATTGGTTTGTGATTATCGCAATATTACGGCGTCTTCACGTGAGAGGGTCTTGTGTGGAGGTGGGTATTGTTGTCTGTTCAATCTGTGGTGTTGTAGTATGGCGTTGTATTGTAAAGGTACGGACTTCAAAGATGCGGCCGTATCCCTCTTTTGTGTCGCCCTAGAGGCGTGAGCTCTGGCTACAGCATGCGCACGCTCACTTCCGCATAGGGACTCGTGTCCTTGAGTCCATACTATTTCAACGTCCAGGAATTGGGAGGCTTGTTTGAGGAGTTGGTGGGCGACTGAAATATTCTACCTCTCGCGTAGCTACGGCAAGCTGCCTGGGAGTCAGTAATAATTGTGACGTACTCGTTCGTCAGGCTAGAGGTGACGGCCAAGGCGATGGCTGTCTCCTGTGCGACGAGGGCGCTGGCAGTGCGGACCGTCATCGAGACCACCTCTTGAAGGTTATGGTCGACAACCCTGCCCGTCATGGCTTCTATTTGGGGGGACTGCGCGGCATCTGTGTATAGGGAGGTGGGGAGACTTCCACATTTTGTCTTTAGAGTCTTTGTGAGAGCTTGGCGACGACTGGCACGATGTTCCGAATGCATGCTTCTAGGGATAAGGGCTACCTTGATGTGCTCCCGGAAGTTGGGGCGAGATGGATTGCTTATTCGTGGTCTTCGCCGTGTGTGGGGTAGGCTAGGCGTGCTAGGACTCTTGTTCCTGTTGGGGTGAGCGCTAGGCGTTCTCGTTGGCTTGTGAATTGGGCGTCTATAATTTCTCTTATTGTAATTTGGACTCCTATGGCATCAAGCTTGAGTGTCACTGTTCTCGGTGGTAGGCCGAGCGCTTGCTTGTATGCTTTCCGAAGAAGTACATCTAATTGATCTATCTCTTTGGGAGTGAGGGGTAAGTACGGGGCAGTGTAGGCAAAGCGGCTGATTATCAGGGCCTGGACGAGTTCTTTTATGTCGTCGTCTTTCAGACCGTATTGTTTGGCGGTGATGCGGCTGACCATTCGCATGACTTGGGAGGTGGTCTTCTTGAGAGGTTGGATGGGGTATTCGCCTCCGCTGTCCTGTTGTATGTGGAGGCCGAGAATGCGGACGCGGTTTACTATAGGTATTTCTTTGCCGTCGAGGGTGAGTGTGATGTGGGGTATTTCAATGAGTTTTCTTCGTGATTTCTGTCGAACGACTAATAGTTACAACTTCTTGGGGGAGCACTGGAGACCGCTTGTTTTTCCATATTGCTGGACAATGTCAGTCCCTTGTTAAAGGGCGTCTTGTTTCTCTCCTTTGGAACCAGTGATGGTCCAGATAGTGATGTCACCGGCGTATATTGCACGCCCGGTTCCTGATATTGCGTTGATTTTGTGAGGTAATTATATCATACCAATTTTGAAAAGGGTGGATAACAGAACAGCACTTTGTGGGGTTCCTTTGTTGCGGGTAGGTAACGTCGGGGTTCTGAGTGAGCCAAAGGATATTGTGGCCGTGCGATTGCTTAGAAAGACGCGTATGTAATTGTAAGTTTTTCGACCACAGTTCGCGAGACTTAGGTTTGTAAGGATGGTATGGTGAGCCACTTTGTCGAAAGCGCTTTTGAGATCGAGTGCTAGAATCACTCCGGTGTTGTGTGGTGAGATGGGTCCAAGGACTTGTTCCTTTAGCTGGAGAATGGTCATGGGTAGAAAGCTGGTCATGGGTAGAAAGGTGGGGCCGGAATCCGAACATTGTTTCGGGAAAGAGGTCACTGTTCAATCGTGGGTCGTAGGTCAATCGCCTACGTCAGGTTGGAGTCGGATCAGAATGACATGTTCCAGAAGCTTTCCTAGGCATGAAGCCAGTGATATCGGTCTCATATTTTATAAGCTGGAGCGTTTGCCTGGCTTAGGAGTGAATATGATGTCCGCGTGCTTCCAGTCTGCTGGTAGCGTATCCGCTTCTCAAACAATATTAAAGAGGCCAGTAAGAGACTGAATGGTGTCATCATCCAGGTTGCACAGGAGCTTGTTATTTATTTTGTCCTTGCCTGGGGTGGTGCTTCATGCGAGTGCTTGAAGTGCTTGTTGAACCTCAGTGATGGTGATCGGCTTGTCGAGGTTACAATCGTCGTTCCAGCTGTACGTTGGAGGTCCTCCTTGTACGGGTTCGAAATCGCCTATGTACCGCGCCTGCAGCTCCTCCAGGATTTCGTCATCAGAACCCTGATAGTTGTGGAGAATACGTTGGATTGTTTGCTGGCTGACTGACTTGCTTTGTGTGGAGTCAAGAAGATGGCGTAGCAGCGACCATGTTTTGGCCCATGCTAAGATTGCCCTGCAACTTGTTGCATAGTTTTCGCCAGTTGTGACGGGTGAGCTCCCCAGCACAAAACTACCCGGTTGCCGTGAGTTTTGATACACGTAGTTTCAGTTTACGATTATGTTTTTGGCGCTTCCATGTCATAACAAGGCCTCGACGTGCTTCCCACAGGTGAAGAAGGTGCGGGTCTACGGCCGGTATATCTGTGGTGAGTGTGATCTGTTTTGAACCTCTCCCTACGTCTTGTTGGAGCTCTCGTACCCACTGCTCGAGATCCGTAATACCCGCTGAGGAGTCATCCGCTCGCTCTTTGCGAAAAGCTGTCCAATCTGTGAGTGTTGTCTCCTTTATCGGGTAGCGTGCATGCGTAACGTTCAATGTGGTGGCAAGTATGCTGCGGTCACCGCCCAGAGTTTCCTCCGTGTTGTACCAGGTAGCATGTTGTATCCCTTTAGTGAGGGTGACGTCAGGGCACCTAACTCGGGAGACGCTGTTTCCAAGACGTGTCGGGTAGGCGGGGTCAGTGAGGATGGTCAGACGATGCTGCTGTATTGTGTACTGGAGTGAAGTACCTTTTTATGTGGCTGTCGTGTAGCCCCATGGCTGATGAGCCGCGTTGAAGCCGCCTGCAATCAGCAGACTATTGTTTTTGGCTATGCCAATCGCTTCAGTGATCAAGTAGTCGAACTTGGCCTGCGTCTGCTTGATGATGATGATGTGTGGTGTTTTATGGCGCAAGGGCCAGGTTTGGCCAAAGAGCGCCATGACAAGTGGTAGTGTTAACGATGTATTATGGAAGATGTGATTTGGCTGTAAAGTGGCCTAAAAATAGTCGCTGTAAAGTGCGTAAAATCTACGTGCTATAAAATTATGGCGATGACTAATGACGAATAATATGAACATTAAAATCCATCGTAGAAGAATAATGCATTGTTAAAATATGCCAGATGTTAAATTGCTTACAGCACTACTGCCTCGCCAGAGCCTTTGAACCACAAGGGCCTAGAGGCATGTGCTATTCAAAATAATTATCACAGCGGCATCCTCTGAAGAGAGGAAGCGCTACGAACGTGTGGGGCTAATAGCATGCAATACAACATCTTTCAAAAAACCTAGGACGGCGTTGGTGTAAAAGAGTGGTTCTAGACCAAGTAACATAACAGGATGAAGGGGGATGTGCAGCCGGTGTGCTAAGAGAAAATGTTTCTTTCTTTCATATTCGGCTTCCCGACACTCCAGTAGGACGTAGAGGAGGGTGAGCCTCTCCCCGCATCCACCACAGGTTGGAGGCTCGTTTCCCGTGAGTAAAAAGTTATGTGTGCCAAAAGTGTGTCCTATTCTTAGATGGCAGAATAGGACATCTGTCCGGCGGGATTTTGTTACAGGAGGCCAGAAACCTAATTGTGGCTTTATTACATGCAGTTTATTATTTATTTCTTCGTCCCACATGCGTTGCCAGTGATTTCGTAGTTTCCTTCTTAAGAAAGGCTTCAGGTCTGTGACAGGGACCGAAGCAGTAGGATTAACTGCATGCAATGAAGTTGATGTGGCCATATGGTCGGCTAGAACGTTTCCCTCGATGCCCCTATGTCCAGGCACCCAGCATATAATCACGTGTTGGTTAGATATATATGCTTTACACGGTGCGGAGTAGAGTTCATTAAATACTGCATTTTTGTGATTACAGAAAGACATCAAGGCCTTCACAACACTGAGGGAGTCCGTATATATAACTGATTTCTGGAGTTGTGATTTATTTATATGCTTTACGGCCGACAGCAGTGCGTAGGCCTCAGCCGTAAAGATACTAGTTTCCGGATGCAGTACGTCGGATTCCGAGAAGGATGGACCGACGGCTGCATAGGACACCCCGTCGTGTGACTTCGATGCGTCTGTGTAGAACTCCGTGCAGTAGTATTTGTGCTGGAGTTCCCGGAAATGCATTTGGATTTCAATCTCTGGAGCATGTTTTGTAACTTGCATGAAAGATATATCGCATTGTATCAGCTACCACTCCCAAGGAGGTAGCAGCTTGGCTGGATGCATTAGGCGAAGCTCGAGGAGTGGGACATGCATTTCATGACTAAGCTCCCTCACACGTAGCAAGAAAGGCTGTCTTACGGAGGGACGATTATGAAAGAGTGTAGCATATGTCATCGCGTTAACGGTAGTATAACACGGATGTTGAGTAGAGTGGACTTTCAGAAAATATGTTTGGCTGATGTATGTTCTCTGGAGATGAAGTGACCACTCATTCGATTCTGCATATAAGCTTTGTATGGGACTCGTTCTGAAAGCGCCAGTGGCCAGTCAGATTCCTAGATGGTGGACTGAGTCTAGCATATTTAGCGTGCTCGGAGCGGCAGAGTGATAAATCACGGCCCCATAGTCTAGTGGTAAACGAATGAGGCTTTTATAGAGTTTCAATAAACACTTCCTGTCACTACCCAATGTAGTCTGGGATAGAAGTTTCATTATGTTCATCGTTTTTAGACATTTTTCTTTAAGATGTTTAATGTGGGGTACGAAAGTGAGTCTCTAGTCAAGTATAACACCTAGAAATGTGTGCTTTTTGTTTACAGGTATTTGTTGTCCACCCAGTTCTAAGCAAGGATCTGGTATCATTCCTCTCTTTCTTGTAAAAAGAATGCAAGAGCTTTTGTTAGGATTGATCTTAAATCCATTCCTGTCTGCCCACATTGAGACTTTGTTCAGGCCATGCTGTACCTGTCTCTCGCACACTGCGAGGTTACAGGATTTGAAAGCTATCTGAATGTAGTCCACGTAGACAGAGAAAAAGATGGCCGGTGGTAATGAAGCGCGAAGCGTGTTCATCTTCACGATGAAGAGCGTGCAGCTGAGCACGCCTCCTTGGGGAACACCCGTTTCTTGCGTAAATAGACGTGAAAGTTCATTGCCGACTTTTACCCGGAAGGTACGATCGCACAGATAGCTTTCTATTAGGTTTAGCATATTCCCATGGGTGCCCATTTCTGACAAGTCTCTTAAGATTCCGTAACGCTACGTTGTATCGTACGCCTTCTCCATATCGAGGAATATGGATAACAAAAACTGTTTGTGTACAAATGCGTCCCGGATATTTGCTTCTACACGTACAGGATGGTCAGTTGTGAAGCGCCCTTCTCGGAAGCCGCACTGATAAGGATCAAGCATTTTGCTCTGTTCCAAGGAAATGAATGAGTCGCCGATTTATCATTTTTTTCGAACACCTTACAAATGCAACTTGTGAGGGCTATCGGGCGGTAACTTGCCACCGAGGAAGGGTCTTTGCTTGTTTAAAACAGGACTACAATGGCTTCCTTCCACGTGGTTGGAAGGTACCCTGCATCCCAGATGGTGTTGAAAAGTGTGAGTAGTGCAACTTGCGTATCATTGTGTTTTTTTTTTAAGCATTTCATACATGACTCGATCAGATCCCGGTGCGGAGTTCCCGCATGCGCTCAAGGCAGCTCTCAGTTCGGTTGTAAGGCTCATTCTGTCGATATTTTCTGATGAGTGGCTTGCATTCTTCTATTTCTTTATATTCAGGAAGGATTGCGAATAATTTGTTGAACTTGACACGTTCTCAAAATGCTCCCCAAGTGAGTCTGCCTGGTCTTGCAGTGTATCGCCCTGTGTGTTTACCAGAGGGAGTGAATATGTTTGCCGCCCTCTAATCCTATTAACCCTGTTCCAGGCTTTGGCCTCATCTGTATAGGAGTTGACACCGGATAAAAACTTCTGCAAACTCTCTCTTCTGGCCTGTCGGCGGTTTCGCCTGCCATCGGATTCTACTTTTTTAAAATTGATAACATTCTCCGCAGTGGGGGAGGCGCGTACCAACCCACACGCTTTGTTTGTTTCTTACGAGCGATCCTACAATCGTCGTTCCACCACGGGACACGCCGTTTGCATGCTAATCCATTTACTTGTTATATACATTTAGTTGCGGCATCTATTATGAAGGCTGTAAAATATTCCACAGCCGCATCAATTCTGACGAGGACATGTCATCCCATGAAATACTACTGAGGGTTCGGAATTTCTCCCAGTCAGCTGTATCAGTCTTCCACTTAGGAGCCTGTGGTAGATATTCGTTTTCTTTATGTGTTATTATCAGTATGGGGAAGTGGACGCTCCCGTAAGGATTGCTCACAACTTCCCATTCGAGTTCGGCCAGTATAGACGGGGAAACTATACTGAGATCTATTGGAGAAAAGGTTTTGTGGCAACACAGTAATATGTAGCTTCTTTCTTATTCAGTATGCACGCACCAGAAGAGAAAAGGAATTGTTCGACGAGTCGTCCTCGCGCATCTATACGAGGGTTTGCCCCACAGGTAGTTGTGTGCATTGAAATCGCCAAGAACAATGTAAGGTTGAGGCAATGCATCTATGAAGACTGAAATTCATGTTTAGCTAAATTGTAATGTGGGGTATGTAGAGCGATCACACAGCGATAAGTTTGTTTAGGAGAATCAGCACGAGCGCCACTGCTTCAAGGGGTGTTCGTAGCTGTAAACGCTGACAGGAAATACTTTTATGAATAAAATGGCAACACCGCCTGATACGACAGCATCATCGCGATCGTTACGGAACTTGACATACGGTCGGAGATAGTTTGTGTGTTGTGGTTTTAAGTGTGTTTCCTGTAGACGCAGCACATTTGTATTGTGTTTTGGATAAGCTCTTGCACGTCATCAAGGTTCCTAAGAAGACTTCTAACGTTCCATTGAATAATTTGTATATCCATATTGAAAGTAAGTAAGTGCTGTGTGTATGGAAACGGAGGTGATGTCTTAGGTTACAGAGCTCTTTCGAGGCCCCATAACGGGGGTTCTGCCCTTTCTGGAGCGTTCGAGGGAGCCTCGCCGCTCCTTAGGCGTTTGGTGCGCCTTGAGGACAGGTGTAGTGTCCATTGCCTCTTGTGAGGCGCCGGACACGTGCTCTTGCGAGCGAGAAGTTACAAGGGAGAGTCCTGCCTTGGAGGGGAAGACCCCTGCGCCCACCAGCCCGGAGGTCGATGGGGCACCCTGCGGGATTTGGCTGCGCCGGCTGTTGCCAGCGCTGGAAGGGGCCGGGCAGGTTGGGGCGGCCTCGGTTGCGCCCACCTTCGGGGTCGATGGTCCCCCTTGCTGTGTTGACGGAGCAGCGCTAGCTCCAACAGCCGCGGGGGCAGATGGCGTAACTGCCGACTCACTGCCTGTGGGTCGGACAGCCGCCGGAGGCCGTTGTGACGCTGCCCCCTTACGCGCCACATCGGCAAAGCTGCTCTTAGACAGGTATGACACCCGCCTACGTGCCTCCTTGAAAGATATGTTTTCTTTGACTTTGATTGTCTCAATCTCTATTTCTCTTTTCCAGGACGGGCAGGCGCGCGAGTATGCGGCATGCTCGCCATCACAGTTTACACAATGTGAAGTGTACTGGCACGTTTCGGAGGAATGTTCATTGTCACTGCACTTGGCACAAGTCAGCCGGCCTCGACAGTTCTGTGAACTGTGGCCAAAACGTTGGCACTTAAAGCATCTGAGAGGATTGGGAACGTATGGCCGAACATGAAGTTTGATATAACCAGCCTCGATGGACTCGGGAAGGACACTTGAGCTGAAAGTGAGTATCAGGTGTTTCGTCTTGATCTATTTTCCATCTCTCCTCATCTTAATTCGTTTAACATTGATAACATTCCGGTCACTGAAACCCTCCAAGAGTTCAGCCTCAGTGAGCTCCATCAAGTCATCGCCAGAGACAACACCACGGGTGGTGTTCATCGTGCGGTGCGGGGTTATAATTATTTGGGTTTCCCCAAATGACACTAGTGTTGACAATTTTTCATATTGTTTTTGATTGCGGAGCTCCAAGAGGAGATCAGCGCTTGACATCCTCGAGGCCTTATATCCAGGACCAAAGGCTTCAGTCAGTTACTTCGAAACAAGGAAGGGTGAGATAGTTCTTACTGGTTTATCTGGTTTTGCGGAATGGATGACATGGAAACGCGGGAAGGATTCTTTTTGGCGGCCAAAAAATTGGAAGACTTCATCGGTGCGCCCTCTCTTCTGAGGGCGACCAGGTACTGGAGGGAAGGAAGTAGCCATGCGTGGACGTGTAGTTTCCGGCAGCAACGCCAGCCACCCACCATGGAGTCCAACTAGGGGACGCTACAGGGCCTGAAAAACAGGGCCTGCAAACGCCAGCTGTACGTTGCCACTATAACCCAATATGACATAACCAAGGTTGGCTACTCGCACAAGGTTAGCCCTTGCTGCCAGGAAGGTCCGAAGTAATAAAGAAATGAGAAGGAGACAGGAAAGATGGAAAGTAAGGAAAAGACGAAGGTTGTAGGGATAGAGAGACAGGAAAAGGCAGCTACCGATTTCCCCCGGGTGGGTCTGTCCAGTGGTGCCGTCTACGTGAAGCGGAGGCCAAATAGGTGTGTTGCCTCCGCCGAGGGGCCTTAACGGTCCGAACACCCGGCATCGGCTCAACCCCCAAGATCCCCCTTTCCCCGGACACAGCTAAGCCGCGCACGGCCACACGCGGGAGGGTCCAACCCTCGTGTGCTCGGCTACGTGGCGTCGCAACACACCAAACGCCTGCTTACGCAGACGCCCCTGCGGGGTGCTTCTGCTTGGGTGGGCTGTAGATATTCAGTATGAAAAGGATCTTTCGGCCTCGTCGGAGCGGTAGGATCTCAATTCGGTTATGATCGACGTCACTGCCGTCTATTGTGTTGTTTGGTTGCGTGCGTTATAGCTGTAAGTGTGGCCACGCGGCTTTAATAATAATAATATTTGGAGTTTTACGTGCGAAAACCAACACGCAGCTTTCAGGCGTGGTGGTATGTGTGTTGTAGCCAGTTTGAGTTGGGTGTGTGCCTGTTTCCTCCAGTGCGATTACGCTTGGTGCCGTTCTGGCGTTACTTAGGTGCTGTCTCAATGATCCTTGCTTGCGTTTACAGCTGCGACAATTCCATTGCCAGATTGGGAGTGGGTTTTAGTTCCTGTGGTTGGTTTTGCTATTCATTCCGGTTTACGGATGATTCGGCAGGGTCTTCCTGCTCTACATCCTATTCTGTCATTGTTCTCACTTTCTTGCGTCGCTGATCTTTTTCCAGCCGCGTTTCTTCAATTATACTTGCCAGTTGCTGGATGCTTTGTTGCATTGCTAGAAGCCGTCGTTGCAGTGCATCGACTTTCTCTTCGACTTGTGGATTTCTGTTGGTTTTGCTGATTCCGCAAGAATCATGAGTTCAGAACGTTCCGAAGATGACGGCATTGAGGCTGTGGTAATTGGTGTGGGATGCTGAGTGGCAGTACGATTGGCATATAGTTCTGCAATGTGCGTGCGAAGTTTGTGGTTTTCATCATGAAGGCGTTTGCCTCTGATAACCTTTAGTTCAGCTATAATTTGCAGTTGAATATCAGTATGTGTATGGGTAAAGAATTATTTGGGGTGGTTGTTGTGTGTAGGCGTGACAAGAGTGTGTTGCCTTGGTGGACTATGTGAGATGGGGAAACCGTGGTGACCAGCTCACCGCTTGTGATCCCGGCGCAGCTGGTCCGCTGAGGTTCCGGGTCGCTCTAGTTGGTTCCGCGAGCAGGAGCGAGGCTTGGAGCGGGAACCCTTGCGTTGCTGGTAGTACGTGACCGAGTCTTTGATCGGGAGTAGTCCCGGCGGGTGGTCCTTTGCGATGCTGAGGGTCCTCCTTCAGTCGATCAGGGCCCTCCTTGGAAGCCATAGGATGAGGCCCCTGGCATAAGGCGCACCGGGGGTGACAGGGGTGGTCGTGAGTGGGGTTCCGTGTACCACACTGGGGGCATACGCTTGCTTCTGGAGTTATGCTCCAACCACTGGCACGCGCTGGAAAGCTTCGGCGCGCGCCGAAGGGGCAAATGCGTCAAAGCGTCGGTCGGGAACTCGCTGAAGCGGAACGTCGCGCAGCGATTATGTCTACTGCCGATGCTAGAAGTTTGCCGGCGCGCGGCGAAGCTGCGCCGGCGTGCACCAATGGGAGGCTGCGACGCCTCGCAGGCGTCAACCAATCGGAGGCTGCGGAGCCTCCGGCTGCTAGGCCTGTAATGGCCGACCGTGCGGAGACGCCGGCACCAACGATCGTCCGAGTGTTTTGGACGCACGACGCGCGCGACAGTGTTCCTGAAAGACAGTGTTGTAAAAGTAGGCCGACAACGACACGATCAACCGACCGACGACCGTGGGTTGTGGCAGTGCGACGTGGATCCGAAGCGACTTCGAACGACGCCGACTAATCCAACCTGCCCACTGGGTTCCGCCGGGCTCAGTGCGATCGTCTGCTAAAACAGCCAACCGAATCACGATTACCGCAACGTCCGTGCTTGTTGTGTGTGTATTTTGTTGTGCTCAAAACATGTTTACGAGCTCCGAAGTCTGGATAATCAACACTCGCCTATCGCCGGTGTTGTTTACGTTACGCGTAGGCCTAGCGCGTCCATCGAGTTCGTAACTGGCGAGTGAACGAACTCACCTGAGAAACTCTGTCGAAGGAAATGAATTTTCAGGTCCGTTTGGTGCTGCAGGGATTTAAAATATGGCACTCTTGACTTCGTGTGACCTGTGATGTGGTGAATGAACAGTGTGGAAGTTGGGTTGGTCAACCGCGGCGTGTTTCGTGTGGTGTCGGTTGACTCAAGTTTAACGGGCAAGCTCTGCGCTGTTTCCAGTGGTAAAGATAACTTCCGAAAGCGAAATACACTAGTAGCCGAACTTTTGGAAGTACTTACATAATCAGCCGTGCCGCCTGTTTCAGCTGACACTGCGCTCTTCTATTCGGCATGTGAATCCAGTTCAGTACAAGTTCACTGTACTCATTCACTCACTTCTTTCTAGTGCGTCCGTCTTTTGGGCTAGTTGGGCATAAATCGCTCGTGTAGCAATCAAGAACACTGACGCACTGAAGCATACGTGACAACGCAGTCATGTTTGAGTCAGTGTGTCGTTATAGTTGAGCACTGCAAAAAGAAGTTATCTGTTTGCAACGTGTGCCCTGTGTGCAGTACATAGCAGGACCTGCATCATGCAAGACCTATGCATGTAGCAGCGTATGCCACGATTGCTTCGATGCCCGCTTCAGAAGCAGCAAATACTGAGTCAATGAAACTGTAATTGATTTTTTATCTCACTTTTTGCTTATGGAAAGTGTAGATGGTGTGAGTGCATTGTGGGGAAGGTGAAAAGGTGTCATCAGTGTTTTGTGCAGTCGGTATGCTTAAACTGCTGGAATACCTTCAGCTTCTACTAAAATGTTTCTTGCTGCGGTACTATAAATTGTAGTCAGGACAAAGATCTACTCAAAACCAAGTTACTAATGTATCTGCGCAGAATGTGTTCGATTAACAAGTTAACGCTTCCACAACAACAATATGCCGATGCACAGCATATGTGCTTACAATAAATACATTCCGTAAAGGTGAACGACTGGGCCTACAATATCAAACTTCGTAGTAGCACCGTAAAAAGTGCTGCCATGCGTATCAGCCACAACGAAACGGCTGCACGTCCAACCTTCTTCCTTGGAGGCACTTCTGTAAAGACTGTTCGGGCCCTTCCCATTCTGGGTGTAGCATTTAGCTGTTCTCTCAACTTTTCCGCACATGTCACCAGTACTGTATGTAAGCACCGGCCCTTTCTTGCGTTTGTGTCCCGTGTCTCCCTTCCCTGATGACCTAAGGTTTTCCGAGCACTCTACACTTCTATCATTCTGTCACGACTTGAGTACTGCTCATCAGTATAGTTCCCGTACCAAACTCGCGACGCTAACAAACTTAAGCTTGTTCAGCGCCGGACAATACGCACCCTTTACTCCTGTCTTTTCGGTTGTCACAAGCTCATGCCAGCCTTCGAGGATTGCCTCAAACCCCTCAAGTAGCACACCCTGCAATACCAACACAACATTGCACTAGTCTATACTGCAGGGTGTTTGACGTCTCTCTGGACAGCACTAATCTTTCTTCAGTTCGTCTGAACAAGTGGTCAGCACAGCCTGAGCCCTCATCCCGCCTCTATGGCCCGACACCACAACTCCATGATTATATCTGGCATGCAGAGCTTTCTCTCCACCCCCCTGGCGATTTGGATTCTCCTTCCTTGGAACTAGACTTCATTGGCACTCCTGTGTGTTGTGCACCTGTCGAATGTGTGCGTGTGTGCCGTGCTGTGTTATTGAGCAAGTGTGTGTGCACGTGGAGGGGAAGGAAGTGTCTTCTGCATCCTGCAAATTCCTGCTTTAGATGGCTGGTTATCAGATGCTCTAACATACAGGCATCAGCCTTCTCTTTAGTCTAGTGTGCCAAGTTACCACTAAGATTATTATTATTATTATTATTATTATTATTATTAGAATCATCAATTTTACCACATTGATTGTGTTGAAGCCAGCGTGACACATAATTCAAAACATTTCTGGAGCTTTGTGGGCTCTTTCTTCTAAAAGCAGTGCCAAAGATGTACGTCTTCTTCATGAAAATAGTGGTGTTGTCTCGAACACTGCTGATGCCTTTGCAGAACATTTCTGTTTGCTATATGGTGTGAAATATGCTTCAAGTAGCCTTCCTTCTCAGTCTGGCGTAGTGTATGCTAACAGTCAATGAAAACCTCGTTTCCAAGTATACGAAATGCCTTAAACTTTGCCTTGAACTTTCCCTTTCTTGTGGTGTTGATGGTATTTCCTCCACAGAGCTTAACCCTTTGAGACGCTGTCTACACAATTGGGCACAGCAGGAGCGTGCATCAATAGCAAAAGCACTGATGAAAGTAATGGTATTTAAGATGTGTTTCATACATCTTGAAACACTTATTATTGGAACTGTGCTGCAATTTTGAATAATGTGCAGAATGTTTGAACAAAATGAGTGGGAAGGTGGACGGCTGGGTGTTGTTACTCTGTGTCAGTATGTTGTATGTAGCGGGTTCACTTCTTTCATTGTTTTTTACAATGTCGTGCACCAGGCATAATTGTCAAGTGGCTGGATAAGTGCTTTTCACGCTTTTCAAAACACGAGATAGTACATGTTTTCATATTTTGTGTTCGTGTAGTGAGTTTTCGCATGGAGTCAAAATTTTGTAAACTTGACAAAACTCGCTAAACAATTGAAAATTCTTAATATTTGCTGCAGCTGTACACTTTCTACGATTCTGAGGATGCAAGAGATGTGGTGAAAGCAACTTTTCAGTCAACGGGATAAAGTGGTGTCTGAAAGGGTTTAAGACGTATGGAAGCATACTTGTTCCTCGTTCTCACAAGCATCTTCAATAGTTCCCTAAAGTCTAGTACCTTTTCTAGTACTCGGAAGGTAGCATGAACATTGCCCATGCACAAATCAGGTGCTAGATGTGCAGTTACTAACTGCCGACCTATATCTATCCTCTTCAGTGCGTCAGGTGTTTGAATTGATATTTGATTCCTCGCTGTCTGTTAGTGCTAAGAGCATTTTAATAAATGAACAGCATGACTTTGTGTGCCGAGAACTTAAAATTATTTCGGACTGTCAACAGTGTTCACCACTGCATCGACTTCCAAAAAGACATTTTTTCTCTCTCAAACTGGTGCAGAAACAATAAGTACTCTTAAATGCTTCCAACACTATGGCATTAAGTTATATGCACAAAACGCACCATGTGAAATTTTGATACACTCTACATGATGCTCCACTCCTTAGGATGGATGAAATGAAAGATCTAGGTGTGTACTTCGACAAAAAGCTAAGCTTTTCTTCGTATAGATAATTACACAAGATGCCCTTCACGCTCTTGGAATTGCATGCCGTATATTGCACGATTTCCACTCACCTGTTGTGTTTCTGAAATTCTGCTGTGTGCCTCCAACTACTAGAGTATGCCTCTGTAGGAGGGGGTTGCAATGAGCAAATCTAATTCTGACCTCATTGAACGCATGCAGAATAAATTGATGTCTATTTTCAAGCACCACTTTTGCCATTCTGGCGACCACAGTTGAGCCTTCTCAAGTATACTTCAACTCGCACCTCTAGATTCAAGTCTTAATTAATCGCACCTTTTGTTCCTGTATAAGGTGGTCCATGACATTATACATTCTTCAAAGCTTCTTGATCATATGCATTTGTTTGTGCCGCAACAGTATACCAGGTAGCATTCCACATTCGTTGTCTGGGCTTGTTACAAGATTGTGCTAATAAGACTCGACTCCAAAACATACTTCAGAGTTCATTTACTGTGTTTTGTGTATCTGTAGATAATCATGTAGGATTAACTCCCTTTTACTTTTCCGCGTTTCCTTTTTTCCCTATTTGTTTATCTTCCATTTTTTTGTCTACTACATTCATGTTTTCTCTACATTTTGTCTCACATGGTGCTCGTTAAGTGCACCAGTACAAAGGCTCTCTAGCTGTTCCTGGGCACTACAATAAAAATTTAAATGATTGATTATTATCGTAGTATAAAATTGTGCTTTTTAAGTATGTACTAGTATACTATCTTAGTGCAGTAGCTTTCGTGCAATTAAAAAAAGGGCATGAATTAAGAAGAGAGAGAAAATGATAAATGAAAGGTAGGGAAGTTAACCAGGACTGTGCCCGGTTGGCTACCCTACACTGGGGAAAGGGGGACGGAAAGATTAAAAAAAGAGAAAGTCCACTGGGGATATCAGTCGGTCACTCAGTCTGGATCACAGACGCTGACTCAATCCGGTATCTTTCAAATATCGCAGCAGCGCTTTTGTGGCCTTTTGTAGCTGCGATATGCGAGGCCATGGTCCCAAGATCTTGTTGAAGATGAACGGCTTTCCATCTAGCTGATTGAGAGCTCTGCAGAGGTCTTGCCTTTCATCTTCAAAAGATGGGCAGTAGCACATTAGGTGTTCTATGGTTTCCTCGACACCGCAGGCATTGCACTCGGCGCTATCAGCAATTCCAATCAAAAATGCATATGCACTGGTGAATGCGACGCCCAAACGTAAGCGGCACAGCACTGTTTCATCATTTCGCAGAAGACCTGGTAACAGCCGCAGTTGCATAGAGGGATCGAGGGAATGCAATCGATGTTGAGTGAATTCAGGTGTGTGCCACTTTTCCAATGTCAAAAGAGTGCGCTAGCTTGCCTAAGTGTTGGGCTGCGTCGGTCCGCGATAAAGGTAGAGAAACGAGGGTTGCTCCTTCGTGGGCTTTCCTAGCAGCTTCGTCAGCGAGGTCGTTGCCGGAAATACCGCAATGACCAGGCAGCCACTGAAACACGACGTCGTGTCCTTTCATGATCATGTGATGGTGCATTTCTAGTATCTCCGACACGAGTTGTTCACATGACCCGCGATGAAGAGATGACAGGAGACATTGTAAGGCCGCCTTTGAATCGCAGGATATTGCCCACCAATTAGCCGGTTGGTTATTAATATAATCGACGGCACCTCGGAGGGCAACAAGCTCCGAACCGGTCGATGTTGTCAAGTGAGAAATCTTGTATTGGATGCTTAGTGATCGTGATGGTATAACCACTGCGCTGGTGGAGCTGGTCTGAGTGGAAGAACCACCCGTATATATGTGGACTCGATCAAAGTAGAAAGTGTGCAAACAATCCAGAGCTGCTTGCTTCAAGGCCAAGGTAGGCAGGACGGTCTTCTTTCTTATCCCTGAAACCGTAAGACACACTTGAGGTTGTTTTAAACACCACAAAGCTGAGGTTGAACGTGCTGAGGGTGTGAAGCCCGATGGTAAGGAGACACGATGGATGCTGACCTTGTTGGAGAAGGACGCCTGTGGTCGTCGTTCTGGCATGAATTAAGAAAGCGCAATAATATGTTATGTGCCTGATCATATGCATTGTGCTATTAATTTCTTCTGAGTTTTAATAATGGCTGGCTACTGTATGCAGTGTTGTGCAATAAAATACTATGCCACAGCAATTATTGCGTGCCTCGCAGAACAAATTGAATATATCTTTCTCAGTCAAAACATCATAGCAGGCTCAAAACAATAAACTGCAATTTTTCTTTTTGTGGTGACGAAGTGTATAAATTGTGAAAATAACCTGTTTATATATTTCTTATACTATGCAAATGAGCTGCTCCCATGCATTCGAATAAGTGCTTCAATAGTACGACTTGGCAAAGGGCAACGAAAGACTCCTATTAAAACCCTCTAATTCTCAAGCTTGTATTATCTGACGGTATGTCATTTCATTAATGTAAAGAAAGGCAAACTTGATATGTGGAAACCAGTTACAATAGAACATGGCCCTTACACTGTGAAAATGTTTTGTAGCAATACACTCAATGTGGAGGCCTCCGGATGCGGTGTTGATGCATCAAAACAATCTAGAATAATAGAGGTGCTCCATGGGCTAGATTTGGCAGAATCAAGAATTGGGGGGAGAGAAGATACGAATTACATACATTTTAGCTATTCTTTTTTTTTGTGAGTGCTACAGGTGTTTCAATTCTGTTTTGCTGATTTTCTCAGAACCCACTTTTTCACGTTTCTCTCATGCACCAACAAGCATAATTATATTGACACGGATGCTTTATCTGTATCCGGTTACCGTATTTCACCGGCTAAAAAATGTTAAACGTTATCGCTCGGTGCAGGATGCGCCTGAACGTATCGGAAGTTTCGCGAATGTTATCGATGGTTCTGTCTGTTGTCGACGAACCTTGCTAATCTGATTGCATACGCGACACGAATTGTGTTGTAGTTTTTGGAAGGCGCGCGGGCACCAGCGAATAGGCTGTAACTTTCGACGACTGCCGTATGCAAACCGACGCGCTTGACCCGCAGATGAGATTTTCTACGATTGCCGACATTGCTCGCCGCTATCGTTGCGATTGAGCCGGCACTATTTATTTACCGTCACTACTACGTGGCAATATTTCCAACACAGATTTTTTTCAGTTATACATTGCACGCCTAATTCTTACATAGTTGGCTGAGCAATAAGCTACCAAAAAATGAAATGGTGCAACAGTTTTTGATATATGGCATCGTCGTGCGGGTGTTCGCAAAGCGATCTTGCAGACAGACGACGCGCGAGCGCTGATGTCGATATTTTGTACACTATTGTTACTTCAAAAATAAAAAAAAATGTTGCGACAGGTGTATATTCATTATTCAAACGTGTTTTTTATATCCAAAAGCACATACAGATCACTAACTTATTGTTTCAAGCTTAGTTTACAGCAGGCTGTTTTAGGCCGGACTTTGACGGATGAAGACGGAATAGCCCAGCAAGAGTGCGCCGCAGCCGAGGAGCGAGCTTCGGCGCGCGTCGGAGCTTGTCTCCAGTGGTTGTGCGCCCTTTCTCTCCAGCCGAAGCGAAGCGACGCGTTCGCTTGCCAGCGCGCGCCGAAGCTTTCGGCGCGTGCCAGTGGTTGGGGCATTAGGCATACATTGGTTCGGTGGCCGACTTGGTGGCAGATGCGGCAAAAATGCGTGATTGGTCGGTATGGTTTGCATCGTACTTCACCGTGTAAGGTTTGGAGTCGGGCTTGTAGGACGATCGGAGCAACCTAGGGCGACAGGACTAGGCGAGCAGGGTTTATTTACAGTATTTACATTTTAAACATGGGATACATTTACACAGTCTAGCGTGACTCCCAAATGGAGCCCGCGAAACGAGCATACAGCACACAGCTCACGAGTACATTGACCAGTACAGAGCACGACGATGAGCACACCTAGCAGCCGACAAACAGCGGTTTTTAAACACTTCGTGTTCCCTAGATCCCTAGGTGAGGAAAAACGTTCAACGTCATCCTAAAGAATCAGCCTCTCTGCGGGACAGTTTACACACGCACACTCACACACACACTTCCTTGCGCGAGGTTCATGGTCCGGAGCCGACGTCAGACGGACTTCGTAGAACTCGGGGCTTGCGTGAGGAAAGGTGCCTTTTATTCCCTGAGCTCACCCCTGCAGCGCGGCCGGGTGCCCATGTCTTGCGTCTTGGACGGAGCGTGGGTTTCCCGAGCCGACCCCCACAGCGTGGCCGTCGTGGTGTCCGTTGTCTTGCGGCCCAGTAGCCAGGTGGTCACGCCCGACCGCAGCTGGCGCCTCTAAATTCCAGAGCTGCCGTAGTCCGCGGTTCACTGAAGTAAGTCCATGATTGGTTAGCGCTGTCCTCGCTGGTTCTCTGTAGGGCGCCCCACCGCGGATCAATCGACTCTAACTACGCATGCAGTCGCCCCTAGTACTTGGGCACTCCGACGAGGACGCCGATACCGAAATCCGCACTGACACCAGTAGCCTAGGCGGATTTGAACGCGTGATAGCTTACGCTAGCCGGCCGTTGTCAAAAGCGGAGGGCAATTATTCCATAACCGAAAAGGAATGGCTCGCCATCGTTTGGGCTACAGCGAAATTTCGCATTTACCTATATGGCAGGCCATTCAATGCCGTCAGCGACCATTGTAGTAGTTGGTGGTCGTAGGGAGGAACTAAGCGTACGGGATTTATTTGCATATTTACATTAGACCAAGGGATACATTTCGACCAGTCTAGTATGACTCCTAAATGAAGCACGCAAGACGAAGCATAAAGCACACGAGCACATAGCTCCAAGCACACTGCTTCTCGAGCAAGAGCACACTGCTCACGAGAACACACCAGCAGCCGACAAACTTCTGCTTAAACAGCTTCTGTCCTCCCTAGATCCTTAGGGGAGCGAAAACTTATATCCAACGTTAGTCCAATTGCACCATCCACAGTCGTTGGGGCGTAGTCGATCCGCCTTTTGAGGGGGAGAGCTCACACACTCACATGCGCACTTCGGATTCCCAGAACCCGAGTTGAGCGGGTCCTCGTAGCCAGGTGGTCACACTTGCCCAAGCCGGCGCCTCTTAATTCCAGAGCTGGCTTTCTCCGGTAGTCGCCACGAGTGTCAGCAGACTGTGACGAATCCTGCGGCTCGAGGAAAAATGTACCGCAAACCATCTTTTTGTTGGAGAAGGTCTTCTTGCTTCAAAGAGACCATGATGACCCGGCAAATCAACCAACAAAACACGGGCCGCCAAATGTGGCCAGCCCTGCTGTCGTCGCCGATTCTCCGAACGAGGCGCATGATCGATTAGCGCTGTCGTCTTCGCCGGTTCTCTGAAGGGCGCCACCACTGGGGGTCGATCGAAGCACCTGCAGCCGGCTGAAATAGCTTTGCAGAACAGTACCCCTGCAGGCCGATCGTAACAGCTCTTCCATGGCCCGGAAAATCTCGCCTGGCCAGTGCTGACAACTGCTGGGCAGGAAGAGAATGGCTGGTGAGCAAGAAGGTGGCTTTGCTCTCTGCAACCCCTGCGCACTTGAAATGCCTTCAACCATCTCACAACAACTGGCACAGAAGGGTCGATCCCCGCAACACAATACCACTCAGCGTGCAAACGCCCCGAATCAGCTGTCAACCCACCAGGCTTCCTATAGAATTTCAATGCAGCCCACTCAACTGGGAACCCCAAATTTTGCCCCCAAAATCTTGTGCCGCGAAAGCGATCGTTCACGTTCCCCCTGAGTTGGACCAAACCTGACCGTCGCGCTGCACAAGAGTAAAGGTTTACGCAGAATTAAACTGAAGGCTCTCAACCACCAATACTCGCACATAACTGAAGCAGCCTAGCTTCACGAACAATCTGTTCTTACCCTATCACACTGGCGTACTTATCTCATGTACGGTTGCCACTGAACCGTCTGGCCAACTCCACAGGTACGTAATAACAATCGCGCTCGCTTTGTGGTCTGTATTCAGAACGCGTACTTGCGTCGTAAGTATTTCATCACGCTTACTCACATTTGTTTCTTTAGTCTATACAGGACACGTACCTTGAACGAGCAACGAAACTTGCGTAACTTACGCAGTCCGCAGAACCCTTAAAAATGCGTCTGCTAATAACTCGCTCTACGCACGCGTACTAGGAAGTCAGAATACGGCTGCCCTTAACACACACGAGCAACCCAGTCAAAAATCTGCTTCCTTCCGTCCACACAGGACACGCGCTAATGGAACTAAGAACGTTTCTCAGTGCAAATCATGCACTAACTGAACATCTACGCGCTTAATCTTAGAAAATTCAAAAACACTTATATAAAAAAGAAGGTTAACGAATACTCACGCGCGTTACCATAGGCCTCACACCGATAACCTTGACCTTCAGGTTACTCACAACAACAAAAAAAAAATGAACACCCATCTACTCATTAGTGTACATCTCGCGAAACTACATGTTTACATAAAACACATATTTCCAATCTCGGAGCTTCTCGAACAAAAACACAAACAAAGCTCATACTTTTACATATCAAAAGAAACTTAAGTCGCAAAATTTTCAAATGCTCAAAAATAAAGCAAAACAACACGATTTCCTTCTACAGAAGCTCTCTTGGCCTCCTGATTCAAACGTTTACAACTGACTCATGCTTTTGAGCCGTACTCGAGGTGGTCGCGGTTCGAAAGCTACTCTGGCTACAGAGGAACAATTAAACGGCTGACACACAATCAGCTCCTTCAAGACGTTATAGTGCCCTGCCAATTTGCGTCCTGGCGCCACGCTTTCATCACGAACTCGATTGACCGCGTCGCTACTCCCCACCACCTCGTCGCGTCTTGCCACCTTGCGCTCCTTCACCACTACATGCCGCACTCCGAAAAGAACGACGGAACGACTAGGAACGTAACTGCCCCGTGCCCTTTGTCCGCGTCCGTGCAAAACACGCTTCTCGGTCTCTCTTTGACCGGTGGCTCGAACGTGCTTGATGCGCACACGTTGTCAATGACGACCGCATCTTTCTTTTCTTCGCGCCCTGCCTTGTTGCGTCTCTCGCCGACTTTGGCTGCGCTACATTATTTACCGTCTTTCGGTCTTTACGGCGGTTCTTTCTACGGCGATTTTTCCTCGCACTCACTTTCATGCCACCCTCTCGTGCCTCGTTCTGGCCGGTATACATCTCGTCGGCCCGGATTGGTCTCCTACCCGCACCGTCTGAGTGATTTTCATTTAAATCGATTCTCGCTTTGCCACGACTGGCGGACTGCCCAACCGACTCTGGAACAATGCAGCAGTCTTTACTCGAGCTATGCAACTCGCACTCTTGCGAATTGCCCTCTACTGCATCGCCCAGCTCACGCTGTGCATCGGCACACAGCCTGTCGGTCTCAACCGCTGTCTCACGCGCACAGTCTGAATGAACTAAATCATCCCTCTCTTGGCTACCTAGACTGACGGAGAGCTGCACCGATCCCTGAACAATGCAGTTGTCTTCTCTTGAGCTACGCAGCTCGCAATCCTGAGAACTACCCTCAACTGCATCGTCCAGCTCGCACTTCGGCACGCAGATCCGACTCGACAGCTATCTCGACATGGGTGCTCGCGTCTGTCGGGTCAGCGGTACTCTGTACTTCGTTAACTAACTCGTTAACATTACCTACGACGCACACGTGCGGTGACTGTGCCAATTCATTCACAGCTGGCCTAGCTGTCTCTACAGTGCTCTGTTGGCACAGCACCTCGTAACTCTCACTACGGCCTTTAACGGCCTCTGTTGCCACTACGGCATCGTTAGCAGCTAGCCCTTTCCGTTCGCCTATGAATGGGCCGCTAATCTCCCAGGCACTACTTCTCTCGTCGGCTTTTGGTGTAAATGCGCTAGATACTTCCTCATTCCTACAGAAATTTCAGGCAGCCGTGGTCTCTGTGCCTTTATCTGCTCGCAATATTGTATCTGTTTTATCAATGCTGCCTTTTCTTTTTCAACCTTTTGCCGTTTTTACTCACGCTCTCGGTGTTTTCGCTCGCGTTCTTGACGCTTTCGCTCGCGGTCTTGGATTTCTTGCCTGATTGATTCCTGTTCCTGTCTTTTGTTTAGAATTCGTTTACCAATTTGTTCTACGAATTTCAGATCATTGTTACTTGCGAGAGTGGTTTTACAAATTTCTGCTTCCATCACGTCCTCCTCTACGTTTACCTAGACTTCATCACACAACCACAACACGTCAGCTCTCGTCAAACACATTAGGACCATGGTCACTACATTAAGCTTTGGCTCTGCTGTCACACAATACTTGCTGCGATACCCACGCAAATCAGAATACAAGTAAAAGATCCCAGCGAATCAAATCTGCAGAGACAAATTGAAGCCTGGTAAATCTTGCAGCCAAAACGAAACGCTCACCCACTGAAGCAGCATCATATCACCAGTCCTTCTCCGCCGTATAAAGTCAGTTGCAAGAGGTGGTCAATCCCAATTCGCCTCCAACTTGATCAGGATACCGGTCGGTCACCATGTACCAAAGTCCGTGAGCTGCCGTTGCTGTCTCGGAGTCGTAGGCCGATCTACGAGCCATAGGCCGATCTCACCGCTGCCATCCAGATGTAAGATTTGGAGTCGGGCTTGTAGGACGATATGAGGAACTTGGGGCGACAGGACTAGGCGAGCAGGGTTTATTTACAGTATTTACATTTTAAACATGGGACACATTTACACAGTCTAGCGTGACTCCCAAATTGAGCCCGCAAAACGAGCATACAGCACACAGCTTACAAGCATTCAGCTCACGAGTACATTGACGAGCACAGAGCACGACGGTGAGCACACCTAGCAGCCGACAAACGGCCGTTTTAAAACAATTCGCGTTCCCTAGATCCCTAGGTGAGGCAAAACGTTAGACGCCATCGTAAACAATCCGCCTCTCTGTGAGACGGTTTACACACACACACTCACTCACACACACACTTCCTTGCGCGAGGTTCACGGTCCATAGCCGACCTCAGACGGACTTCGTAGAACTCGGGGCTTGTGTCAGGAAAGGTGCCTTTTATTCCCCGAGCTGACCCCTGCAGCGCGGCTGCGTGCCCATTGTCTCGCGTCTTGGACGGCGCGTGGGTTCACCGAGCTGACCCCCGCCACGTGGCCGTCGTGGTGTGCAATGTCTTGCGCCCCCGTAGCCAGGTGGTCACGCCTGACCCCAGCCGACGCCCGACCCCAGTCCGCAGTTCACTGAAGTAAGTTCATGGTTGGTTAGCGCTATCCTTGCTGGTTCTCTGTAGGGCGCCCCCACCGCGGATCGATCGACGCACCTGCAGTGGGCTGAAATAGCTTTGCAGAGCAGTACCCCTGCAGGCCGATTCTAACAACCGCTGTAGCATCGCACGTAGAAGGGTACAGCCTTGCCAGTGAATGTGATCACGGCCGCTGCGGTTACTTTTTACACATTACACGGTTACACATTACTTAAGGAAAGCTTCTCCAAGCTATATGAACAACACCTGACAGAATTTTAATCGTTTTGCACGTCCGATAAATACAGCATTCCTTTATTTAAAGGAATCACCGCCCAAGCACTTCGTGCAGTTGGTTAACCAGCGAAGCTGAAACGTGTGGCCCAGACGTTTATCACTGGATTAGTCCCCACGGTTCCTTAAACGACGGCTTGGTAGGCTGCCGGATCCTCGGTACGCAGTTGCTACTTGTGCATGGCTGCACGAGCCTGTTCTTGCGCCCGAGCTGCAGCATTGGCACAGCATAGACGAGCTCGTTCTTGGTTCTGCTCGCGGCCTTGCTTATGTAAAGCTGCCGGCTCCCCAGAAGTACGTATGAGGCGCTGCCTACCCATTTCTGAGCAGGAGAGAAATTGCTGCGCAACGTTGGGCTGCGACACAGAAACGACGTCACTACTGGGGCAGACAATCGCGCACCTCCCTTTCTCTAATTTTCTTTTGTTCGTGCACGCTCATGGGGTTGCGCCAGAGGAGGTTTTCGCGTACCGGCAACAAATGGACGGACGAATTGGCTAGCGATATACAGTATGAGGATACCAGCCGCATAACGGAACGGCGGTGCCGCCATTTCATCATCGGAACGGGGCTCATGCGCCCGGGCCAAGCGTGGCGTGCCTGGCACGGCCTGCGGTCCAGACCTGCGGTCCAGTTGGTCTGCGGTCCAGACCCTAAAGGCTGTCCATTGCTTGCACGCTGCGTCGTCTCTGAGAGCCTCCGCTGGCCACTGGCTCTGAAGCCACGGCCTTGTCCCCACAACAGCTTCACTGTAAAACTAAATGTGCCCAAATTATGAAGCAACGTTCAGTGTGGAAGGAGAACTAAACCTTAAGCTAAATCTAAAGTAAGAATGATGTGGACCAAGTAGTAATACTAACTCCTCTATTGCGTTATCCCGTGTGGTAACTGAGATACCAGGTGAGCACCTATCAGCAAAAGTCTATCGATTGTCTATCACTGACCTCTTCAACCGATCCACCATATTGAAAACTTGCTATCATCCTATCACAAGTTGACGAACAAACATCTAAGTATAGATTTAACAGTGCTTGAGTATTTACTGATCGTAGATGTTTAAATTATTTTAGAAATATCAACCTGTTGACTAACGTATGCAGATATTTTGGGGAAGCTTTAGCGCAGTCAGACAACTCACCAAGTTCGTGTATAGTTATCTTCTATATTGAATACCTAACGCGAAATTGACGCGAATTTCAGTGAATGTGCAAGAACATTCGATATAGTCCTGCACTCTAAATTACTACACTGGCTAAACATCAAGTAAAACTTTTGTTATCCTATATCTCAACATTGCCATTTGTTGGGCGTGTTGGTGAACTGACTTTAAAGGCATATGTAGCGCCACCGAACAAGGAAATAATGGAGACGACACCACAATGCACTAACTTCAACAACTATATTTTCAGGAAACAACCACCGATTTAACCCATGCACAGTGGTGCCACGTCGTCCAAACTTTCACCATCCAATAAAGCCCTCTCCCTATCTAACAAGTCGACCAGAGGGACACACGTATCACTATTCCGACAGATAGCCTGAGCCTCAATAAACTCTCGCACACCTTTATTTTTGTGCTTTACAAAAACACGGCAGGACCCATACACCGGCGCTCAGCCGCATTCCTGACGGGGAGTTGCCAAATGACCGTATTGCTTATTTCTCACGTTTAGACTATCTTCCCTTAACCGGTCATTAAGACACCTTCCTGTTTGCCCGATGTATTTTTCCCAGAGGACAACGGAACCTCATTCACAACAGCTTCTACGCAACCCACTGGTGCTTTACTATGATTCGTAGAGCATCGGACAGCTGGCTTACTGTACGGGTCAGCTGACATATTTTGCGTTCACACGACTTTCAACTTTCAACTTTATTTCAATTTTCAACTTCATTTCGCTTTTTGCTTTGCACAGCAAAAAGAAAATGCACGGGAAGGAATTAAAAGCTGCAGAACCGCATCTTGACGAGGTTCCTGTCCCCTTTTTTTGACAACCAGTCGCATCATATTCACAAATAGGGCGTGTTACATATGTGCAAAACGAATGGATTTTATACGTACATCCATGTTCACATAGAACCTACATAACATCTATATATATTCATATCTGTGCACTACCTATCTACACCAACCCAGTATCTATATAAATATTTACAATGTACATGCAGACATACATCTATATAAAGAAATAAAAGAAAAACAAAGATCATGCACAAATTATAAGCAACACTTGTAAATATTTACGCTAAAATAATACCAACAGTTTTACTCACAATATAACGGCACTGTTCATCGGAACATAGAATGAAATGCGGAACGATGGAAAAGCGAAAAATTTGGGACATCGTAGAAGTTTGAAAACATTATAATTTATAACAATTGACCATTATTAGGTATATTTAATTTCAGTGCCTTTCGCCTAATAGCGTTTAGTTTGGTATGGGAAGTCTATATCACGTTTAATATTCTCGGCACCTGGTACTGCAATCAACTGAAACCGTAATTAGTTCTTGTGAAAGGTAACACCTTTTGCTCCGTTTTCTGAATTCATGTAACGGTTCCTTTGATTTGACTAAGTTGCACAAATTTATGAAAGCCTTGTTGTTACACAAAACATATCTTCGATTTTATGACTAGGTTATAATCATAAAAATATTAAATAGGAAGCATATTAGGAGCGCGTAATATCTTGAGTGTATATGCATCAAACGGTGCGTTAAAAATATGTCTGACAGTTTTCATTCGTAATGTTTTATAAGCTTCAAATGTCTGCTTGCGATGTCGTGCCCCACACTAGATTACAATAGCTAACGTGTGAGAGGAAGAGACTGTTATATAACATCAGTTTTACCTTAGAGGGCAGCATGTGTCCTAATTGACAGATTATTCCGCGTGCTTTCGCCAAAGTGGGCATAATACGCTCAAAGTGTGCATCCCAAATTAAATGTTAAAAAATACACCCAACGTTTTTACATTATCAACTATTTCTATCCTTTCTTTGCCGAGTTAAAGAACAGTATTGCAGTTTGTCTGTTCTTGTGGTGGCGTAAACAACACAGCCTTAGCTTTATTCGCATTAATTGCTAATGAGTTTATATTGCTCCACTTTTCTAATGGGTATTAAAGTCTTGTTTGCCAGATTTGTCAGTTGCGCAATATCAAGTGATCTGAGAAAGAAAACGGCTAGTATCATCCGCATAGAATATGAACTGTGCCCCTCCAATAATACTGGTCATGTCTCCCCATAAATATAAATATTAAATAAAATACATCCATGTACACTTCCTTGTGGAGCCGCTTTCGTTCCACAAGGAAGTGGAATTCTCTTGCTGATGAAAATTTTGATCCAATTGCGACGCACTGCTCAAGACGTGATTTCAAAAGACTAAAGGGAATCCCGTGAAAGCCTCAATGGTTTAATTTTGCAAATATGGCTTTATAGTTAATCAAATCGAAAGCCTTCGAAAAGTCAACGAATACACCTAGACTTACCATCTTGTTCTCAATGTTATTTAAGATTATTTCTTTTTGCGTTAGCAAGGCAAGCTCTGTAGACATTCCATACCGGAAACCAAACTGCATATTTGATAGCATGCTAGGTTTATCGCAAAATGACACAATCCTCTTGCAAATGATATTTTCGGGACACTTAAATTACCGCGAGCATACATATTGGCCTATAATTTGTTAACACGCTTTTGTTTCTGGACTTAAACACAACAATAATTTTCGCATGTGGCATTTTCGCATGGAAGGCGGCATTTAATAAGCAAAAGTTAAAAACGGGAATAAGCGCATGTAACAATATATCAAGCACAAATTTAATAGGTTTAATCCAAAATCCAATAATTTCGCCCGATGTGCTGTATTTTAAGGTCATAAAGGTTGAGTGTACTTCTTCTGGTGTTGCAGCTTCAAAAATGCTCTGTAAGCATTGGGATTTCTCCGAAAGCAAGTTGCACTTATTTCATGGGGGCTTAAGGCTAGAGACGTAAGGTGTTTGTTAAATTTATCAGCTAATTCTTCACGAGTAATTGCTTTGTTGTCAATTGTCAGCTGTAACTCGTGCTTATTATGAGATTTTGGTAGTAGAAGTTCACTTCGCGCCAAACTACATCGCTCGTAGTTCCCGCTCTATTAAAGACGTTTTCCAAATGCCTGTTTTGGCATCTCCCCGAAATTTGTTCAAAGACCTGTATTTTTAAGTGAAGTGCGCAGGATCCCGAGTCTTCTGGAACATTGCGCACAAAGAATTTTCTTTCGCGGATCAATTTGAGGCCTTCATCAGTCAGCCATGGTTTCCTCATTCTTTTACGATTTCTTATTTTTTGTAGTGGAAACAACCTTCGTAAACGTTTAAAAGTGTATTTATAAATCTATTATAGGCTTCATTTGCATCTGTGCAGTCAGGTACAGAACGGAACATTTTTTTTATTTCCGTGTGAAAATGTTCTAGACTTTTCTCAGTATTTTGCTTGAATCTGAAGTGGTTCAGAACGATGATACTTCCAAAATGCGCGATTAACTTTATATATCAATACACGGGCGAATGATCTATGTTTCCTTCAATTACAGAAGACTGCACATAGCCGTCCGAGCTATTTGTGATAAAGAAATTAAGCAAACTTTCGGAGTTGGTGCAAGTTCGTGTGGATGCCACAAATACGTTTCTTCAGCAGAAAGAATCAAGAATAAACTGCGAACTTCGCCATTTTAGTGTCTTTACAAAAAGGTTAATATTGAAATCCCTGCCAATGACAAGTTGCAAGTGATTTGTGCTGATAAAGCAAAACAATATTTAAAAACCCCGCCGTGGTTGCTAGTGGCTATGGTGTTAGGCTGCTGAGCACGAGGTCGCAGGAACGAATCCCGGCCACGGCGCCCGCATTTCGATCAGGGCGAAATGCGAAAACACCCGTATACTTACATTTAGGTGTACGCTAAAGAACCCCAGATGGTTGAAATTTGCGGTGTCCTCCGCTACGACCAGCCTCATAATCAGAAAGCGGTTATGGCACGTAAAACCCCGTAATTTTTTTAATCTTTCAAAAAACGCGAAAAAACCCTCAATGTCACCGCTAGAGTGACGATAGACAACAATGAAAACAAACTTGTGCGACTGTAGACTTAATACTGCGTAATCTGTTGTCAATGCAGAGTAAGCTGAAACCATGCTACGTGAAATTTGCTCAGATACAAGCAGTAATACATCACCGCCACACCTATCAGAAAGGTTAAAAAAAAAGGTTTGGAAACAAGGCACTCGAAACACTTCCTCGTCTGATCTATACCATGTTTCCGTAATCATAACATTCTCCAATTGAAACGAGAAGTCACCGAGAAGCGCGATCAGCTCGTCATGTTTGTGCCTAGCTGATTGTGCGTTACGGTGAAGAAAAGAAAGGTAATCGAACGAATACGGCTCTATGTCGTCTGTTGGTGAAACCAGTCTCAAGGCGCAAAAGAAAAAACCTTTATGTGAACGTGTCTACTCGCCCATCTTTTGCACATCTGCCTCGCCACCATTTCGAATAACATTGGATGATTCTGTTTTCCGAGAAAAGATTTTAACGCCCTTCACCCACAGAAAACGCCAGTTCCGTTCCAGTTTTTAGCAATGGCCATGCTTAGAAGCTTCTTTAGCTGCGTACAAAGACGCTATTTACAAATATAGCTTGCCGCATGGTAAATGTTAGGTCACCGGAATTAATTATAGCCTTCTGTGCTTTCTCAAGCGCCGTTTCATGCTTTGCACGGTGGTTGAAAACAACCACAATGCTCTGCTCCGTGTCTGCCCTTCGTGAAGCGACTAGATGGTAAATCTCAAAGTCTCCCTTCTTAATCGGTTCACTCAGTGCCTCGCCTACCTTGCCTAGCATATTAACTAGATTTTCAGCTTTCCCATGCGGAATCCCCTTAATTTCGTTGTTTTTGTTCCGAGAGTATTGGTTTTGAATAACGATCTTGAGTGATGTTTCATGCAATTTTTTGAGTGCTTCGACTTCCGGCGTAAATGCCTGTTGCGATGATTGGAGAGCTACATTTTCTGCTTTCACTTCAGCGCATTCCTGATTGAGTGTTTTGAACTCTTTGCAGATAAGTTCAAGACTATTTTTAAGCTCTCTTATTTCCTTGCGCAGTTCACGCGCTAAAACGGCCACTTTCGTTCACATCGTGAAAAGCAGTCCAAGATAACAGTGGCTTAGAAACAAAGGCAGCAAGCTAACAAATAGATAAGTTTCATTATAAGGTAAAGATTCAAACCTGTAAAATCAAGCAAGGCAATGCGAAATATCTTTCCTTCTCGCTGCCTTGGTTACCAAATGGTGTTTCGTGAATGCAAGCGTTACTTTATCCTATGCCCAAGTGACGACAAGCTCCACGTAATGCACCTAGATTCAGCCGGATCAACGGATAACCGGACGCTCTGGCGGCACAAACTTGAGCACTGGTCACGCTGCGCTTGTCTTCTATTCTGCGACGGTTTGCTCTGGGCAAGCCTGGAAAATCAAGCAGGGCAATGTGAAACATCTTTCCTTCGCGCTGCCTCGGTTTCCAAACGGTGTTTCGTGGATGCAAGCGTTATATTATCCCAGGCCCTAGTGACGACAAGCTCCAAAATTGCAGCAATATTCAGCAGGATGAGCTGATAACCCGACGCTCTTGTGGCGCCCACTTGAGCAGTGGTCGTGCTGAGCTTGTATTCTATTCTGTGACAGTTTGCTCTGGGCAAGCCTGGAAAATCAAGCAGGGCAGTCTAAAACATCTTTCCTTCGCGCTGGCTCGGTTGCCAAATGGTGTTTCATGGATGCAAGCTTTATTTTATCCTAGGCCCCGGTGACCACAAGCTCCATGTAATCCAAGGAAGGTTCAGCAGGATGCGCTGATAAGCGGAGGCTCTGGTGGCACCCACTTGAGCTGTGGTCACACTGCGCGTGTCTTCTCTACTTCTGTGACAGTTTGCTCTGGGCAAGTCTCGAAAATCAAGCAGGGCAATGTGAAACATCTTTCCTTCGCGCTGCCTCGATGGACAAATGGTGTTTCGTGGATGCAAGCGTTATTTTATCGCAGGCCCCGGTGGCGACAAGCTCCATGTTGTGCAAGCAAGGTTCAGCAGGATGAGCTGTAACAGGACGCTCTGGTGGCACCCTCTTGAGCCGTGGTTACGCTGTGATTGTGTTCTATTCTTCTGTGACGGTTTGCTCTGGGCAAGCCTGGAAACTCAAGCAGGGAAATGTGAAACATCTTTCCTTCGCGCTGCCTCAGTGGGCCAAATGGTGTTTCGTGAATGCAAGCGTTACTTTATCCTAGGCGCAACTGACGACAAGCTGCATGTAATTCAGCTAGATTCTGCAGGATCAGCTGATAACCGGACGCTCTGGCGGCAACCACTTCACCAGTGGTCACGCTGCGATTGTGTTCTATTCTTCTGTGACGGTTTGCTCAGAGCAAGCCTGGAAAATCAAGCAGGGCAATGTGAAACATCTTTCATTCACGCTGCCTCGGTTTCCAAACGGTGTTTCGAGGATGCAAGCGTTATATTATCCTAGACCCCAGTGACGACAAGCTCCATATAATGCAGCAAGACTCAGCAGGATGAGCTGATAACACGACGCTCTGGTGGCACCCACTTGGGCAGTGCTCACGCTGCGCTTGTCTTCTATTCTTCTGTGACGGTTTGCTCTGGACAAGCCACGAAAACCAAGCTGGGCAATGTGAAACATCTATCCTTCGCGCAGCCTCGGTTTCCAAATGGTGTTTCGTGGATGCAAGCGCTATATTATCCTAGGCCCCGGTGACGACAAGCTCCATGTAATGCACGAAGATTAGGCAGGATGAGCTGATAACCGGACGCTCTGGTGGCACCCACTTGAGCAGTGGTCGCGCTGCGCTTGTATTCTATTCTTGTGTGACGGTTTGCTCTGGTCAAGCATGGAAAATCAAGCAGGGCAATGTAAAACACCTTTCCTTTGCGCTGCCTCAGTTGCCAAATGGTGTTTCGTGAATGCAAGCGTTATTTTATCCCAGGCCCCGGTGACGACAAGCTCCATTTAATGCAAGCAAGGTTCAGCAGAATGAGCTGATAACCGGACGCTCTGGTGGCACCCACTTGAGCAGTGGTCACGCTGCGATTGTGTTTTATTCTTCTGTGACAGTTTGCTCTGGGAAAGCCTGGAAAATCAAGCAGGGCAATGTGAAACATCTTTTTTCCCGCTGCCTCCTTTGATAAATGGTGTTTCGTGGATAAAAGCGTTATTTTTTCCTAGGCCACGGGGACGACCAGCTCCATGTAATGCAAGAAAGGCTCAGCAGGATGACCTGATAACCGGACTTTCTGGTGGCCCCCACTTGAGCTGTGGTCACGCTGCGATTGTGTTCTATTCTTCTGTAACGGTCTGCTCTGGGCAAGCCTGGAAAATCAAGCAGTGCAATGTGAAACATCCTTCCTTCGCGATGCCTCGGCTGCCAAATGGTGTTTCCTGCATGCAAGCGTTATATTATCCTAGGCCCCGGTGACGACAAGTTCCACGTAAAGCCGCAAGGTTCAGCAGGATCAACTGATAACCGGATGCTCTGGCGGCGCAAGCTTGAGCAGTGGCCACGCTGCGCTTGCCTTCTGTTCTTCTGCGACGGTTTGCTCTGGGCAAGCCTGGAAAATCAAGCAGGGCAATGTGAAACATCTTTCCTTCGCGCTGCCTCGGTTTCCAAATGGTGTTTCGTGGATGCAAGCGTTGTTTTATCCAAGGCCCCGGTGACGACAAGCTCTATGTAATGCAGCAAGATTCAGCAGGATTAGCTGGTAACCGGACGCTCTGGTGGCACCCACTTGAGCAGTGGTCGCGCTGCGCTTGTATTCTATTCTTCTGTGAAAGTTTCCTCTGGAGAAGCCTGGAAAATCAAGCAGAAATGTGACACATCTTTCCTTCGCGCTGCCTCTGTTGACAAGTGGTGTTTCGTGGATGCAACCGTTATTTTGTCCTAGGCCCCGGTGACGATAAGCTCCATGTAATGCAAGCTAGGTTCAGCAGGATGACCTGATAAATGGACGCTCTGGTGGCACCCACTTGAGCAGTGATCACGCTGCGATTATGTTCTATTCTTCTGTGACACTTTGCTCTGGGCCAGCCTGGAAAATCAAGCAGGGCCATGGGAAACATCTTTCCTTCGCGCTGCCTTAGTTGCCAAATGGTGTTTCGTGAATACAAGCGTTATTTATCCTAGGCCCAACTGACGACAAGCTTCACCTAATTCAGCCAGATTCAGCCGGATCAGCTGATAACCGGACGCTCTGGTGGCAACCACTTGAGCAGTGGTCACGCTGCGATTGTGTTTTACTCTTCTGTGACGGTTTGCTCTGGGAAATCCTGTAAAATCAAGCAGGACAACGTGAAAGATCTTTGCTTCTCGCTGCTTCGGTTGAAAAATGGTGTTTTGTGGATGCAAGCGTTATTTTATCCTAGGCCCCGGCCACGACAAGCTCCATGTAATCCAGCAAGGTTCAGCAAGATGAGCTGATAACCGGACGCTCTTGTGGGGCCCACTTGAGCAGTGATCGCGCTGCGCTTGTATTCTATTCTTCTGTGACAGTTTCCTCTAAGCAAGCCTGGAAATTCTAGCAGGGCAATGTGAAACATCTTTTCTTCGCGCAGCCTCGGTTTCCAAATGGTGTTTCGTGGATGCAAGCGTTATATTATCCTAGACGCCAGTGACGACAAGCTCCATATAATGCAGCAAGACTCAGCAGGATGAGCTGATAACACGACGCTCTGGTGGCACCCACTTGGGCAGTGCTCACGCTGCGCATGTCTTCTATTCTTCTGTGACGGTTTGCTCTGGACAAGCGTCGAAAACCAAGCTGGGCAATGTGAAACATCTATCCTTCGCGCAACCTCGGTTTCCAAATGGTGTTTCGTGGATGCAAGCGTTATATTATCCTAGGCCGCGGTGACGACAAGCTCCATGTAATGCAGGAAGATTAGGCAGGATGAGCTGATAACCGGACGCTCTGGTGGCACCCACTTGAGCAGTGGTCGCGCTGCGCTTGTATTCTATTCTTGTGTGGCGGTTTCCTCTGGTCAAGCATGGAAAATCAAGCATGGCAATGTGAAACATCTTTTTTCGCGCTGCCTCCTTTGACAAATTGTGTTTCGTGGATAAAAGCGTTATTTTATCCTAGGCTACGAGGACGGCAAGCTCCATGTAATGCAAGAAAGGCTCAGTAGGATGACCTGATAACCGGACGCTCTGGTGGCCCCCACTTGAGCTGTGGCCACGCTGTGATTGTGTTCTATTTTTCTGTAAGGGTTTGCTCTGGGCAAGCCTAGAAAATCAAGCCGTGCAATGTGAAACATCCTTCCTTCGCGATGCCTCGGCTGCCAAAGGGTGTTTCCTGCATGCAAGCGTTATAATATCCTAGGCCCCGGTGACGACAAGTTCCACGTAAAGCCGCAAGGTTCAGCAGGATCAACTGATAACCGGATGCTCTGGCGGCACAAGCTTGAGCAGTGGTCACGCTGCGCTTGCCTTCTATTCTTCTGCGACGGTTTGCTCTGGGCAAGCCTGGAAAATCAAGCAGGGCAATGTGAAACATCTTTCCTTAGCGCTGCCTCAGTTTCCAAATGGTGTTTCGTGGATGCAAGCGTTATAATATACTGGGCCCCAGTGACGACAAGCTCCATAAGATGCAGCAAGATTCAGCAGGATGAGCTGATAACCGGACATATGGTGGCACCCACTTGAGCAGTGGTCGTGCTGCGCTTGTATTCTATCCTTCTGTGACAGTTTGCTCTGGGCAAGCCTGGAAAATCAAGCAAGGCAGTGTGAAACATCTTTCGTTCGCGCTGCCTCGGTTTCCAAATGGTGTTTCGTGGATGCAAGCGTTATATTATCCTAGGCCCCGGTGACGACAAGCTCCATGTAATGCAGCAAGATTAGGAAGGATGAGCTGATAACCGGACGCTATGGTGGCACCCACTCGAGCAGTCGTAGCGCAGCGCTTGTATTCTATTCTTCTGTGGCAGTTTGCTCTGGGAAAGCCTGGAAAATCAAGCACGGCATTGTGAAACATCTTTACTTCGCGATGCCTCAGTTGCCAAATGGTGTTTCATGGGTGCGACCTTTATTTTATCCTAGGAGCCGGTGACCACAAGCTCCATGCAATGCAGAAAGAATCAGCAGGATGAGCTGATAACCGTACGCTCTGGTGGCACCCACTTGAGCTGTGGTCACGCTGCGCTTGTCTTCTATTCTTCTGCGACAGTTTGCTTTGGGCAAGCTTTGAAAATCAAGCAGGGCAATGTGCAACATCTTTCCTTCGCGCTGGCTCGGTTGACAAATGGTGTTTCGTGGATGCAAGTGTTATATTATCCTAGGCCCCGGTGACGACAAGCTCCATGTAATGCAGCAAGATTAGGCAGGATGAGCAGATAACCGGACGCTCTGGTGGCACCCACTTGAGCAGTGGTCGCGCTGCGCTTGTTTTCTATCCTTCTGTGACAGTTTTCACTGGACAAACCTCGAAAATCAAGCAGGGCAATGTGAAACATCTTTCCTTCGCACTACCTCGATTGACAAATGGTGTTTCGTAAATGCAACCGTTATTTTATCCTAGGCCCCGGTCACGACAAGCTCCATGTAATGCAGCAAGGTTCAGCAAGATGAGCTGATAACCGGACGCTCTGGTGGGGCCCACTTGAGCAGTGGTCGCGCTGCGCTTGTCTTCTATCCTTCTGTGACAGTTTTCACTGGACAAGCCTCGAAAATCAAGCAGGGCAATGTGAAACATCTTTCCTTCGCTCTGCCTCGATTGACAAATGCTGTTTCGTAAACCCAACCGTTATTTTATCCTAGGCCCCGGTCACGACAAGCTCCAAGTAATGCAGCAAGGTTCAGCAAGATGAGCTGATAACCGGACGCTCTGGTGGGGCCCACTTGAGCTGTGATCGCGCTGCGCTTGTATTCTATTCTTCTGTGACAGTTTGCTCTAAGCAAGCCTGGAAATTCTAGCAGGGCAATGTGAAACATCGTTCCTTTGTGTTGCCTCGGTTGAGAAATGGTGTTTTGTGGATGCAAGCGTTATTTTGTCCTAGGCCCCGGTGACGACAAGCTGCATGTAATGGAATCAAGGTTCAGCAGGATGAGCTGATAACCGGACGCTCTGGTGGCACCCACTTAAGCAGTGGTCTAGCTGCGATTGTGTTCTACTCTTCTGTGACGGTGCGCTCTGGGCAAGACTGGAAAATCATGCTGGGCAATGTGAAACATTTTTCCTCCGCGTTGCGTCGGTTGCCAAATGGTCTTTCGTGCTTGCAAGCGTTGTTTTATCCCATGCTCCGGTGACGACAAGCTCCACCTGATCCCGCAAGGTTAAGCAGGATTTGGTGATAACCGGACGATCTGGATGCACCGATTTGATCAGAGGCCACGCAGTGCTTGTATTCTATTCTTCTGTGAAAGTTTGCTCTATGCAAGCCCGGAAAATCTAGCAGTGCAATGTGAAACATCTTTCCTCCGCGCTGCCTCTGTTGCCAAATGGTCTTTCGTGCACGCAAGCGTTATTTTGTCCTAGGCCCGGTGACGACAAGCTCCATGTAATGCAAGCAAGGCTCAGTAGGATGAGCTGATAACCGGACGCTCTATTGGCACCCACTTGAGCAGCGGTCATGCTGCGATTGTATTCTATTCTAATATAATGGTTTGCTCTAAGCAAGCCTGGAAAATCTAGCAGGGCAATGTGAAACATCGTTCCTTCGCGCTGACTCGGTTGCCAAATGGTGTTTCGTGAATGCCAGCGTTACTTTATCCTAGGTAGAACTGACGACAAGCTCCACGTAATTCAGCTAGATTCAACAGGATGAGCTGATAACCGGACGCTTTGGTGGAACCCACTTGTGGAGTTGTCGCGCTGCGATTGTGTTCTACTCTTCTGTGACGGTTTGGTCCGGGCAAGCCTGTAAAATCAAACAGGGCAACGTGAAACATCTTTCCTTTGCACTACCTCGGTTGACAAATGGTGTTTCGTGGATGCAAGCAATATTTTGTCCTAGGCCCCGGTGACGACAAGCTCCAAGTAATGCAGCAAGACTCAGCAGGATGAGCTGATAACGGGACACTCTGGTGGCACCCACGTGAGCAGTGATCGCGCTGCGCTTGTCTTCTATTCTTCTGTGACAGTTTGCTCTGGAGAAGGCTCGAAATTCAATCAGGGAAATGTGAAAGATCTTCCTTCGCGCTGCCTCGGTTGACAAGTGGTGTTTCGTGGATGCAAGCGTTATTTTATCCCAGGCCCCGGTGACGACCAGCTCCTTGTAATGCAGTAAGGTTCAGCAGGATAGGCTGATAACCGGACGCTCTATTGGCACCCACTTGAGCAGCGGTTATGCTGCGATTGTATTCTATTCTTCTATAATGGTTTGCTCTGGGCAAGCCTGGAAAATCAAGCAGTGCAATGTGAAACATCTTTCCTTCGCACTGCCTTGCTTTCCAAACGGTGTTTCGTGGATGCAAGCGTTATATTTTGCCAGACCCCAGTGACGATAAGCTCCATGTAATGCACCAAGATTCAGCAGGATGGGCTGATAACCGGACGCTCTGGTGGCACCCACTTGTGCAGTGGTCACGTTGCGATTGTGTTCTATTCTTCTGTGACGGTTTGCTCTGGGCAAGCCTGGAAAATCAGGCAGGGCAATGCGAAACATCTTTCCTCCGCAATGCCTCTGTTGCCAAATGGTCTTTCGTGCATGCAGGCGTTGTTTTATCCCATGCTCCGGTGACGACAAGCTCCACGTGATCCAGCATCTTTAAGCAGGGTTAGCTGATAACCGGACGATCTGTGTGCACCCATTTGATCAGAGGTCACGCTGTGCTTGTCTTCTATTCTTCTGTGATGGTTTGCTCTGGGCAAGCCTGGAAAATCAAGCATGGCAATGTGACACATCTTTCCTGCGCGCGGCCTCGGTTGCCAAATGGTGTTTCGTGGATGCAAGCGTTATATTATCCAAGGCCCCGGTGACGACAAGCTCCATGTAATGCAGCAAGATTCATCAGGATTAGCTGGTAACCGGACGCTCTGGTGGCACCCACTTGAGCAGTGATCGCGCTGCGCTTGTATTCTATTCTTCTGTGACAGTTTCCTCTAAGCAAGCCTGGAAATTCTAGCAGGGCAATGTGAAACATCTTTTCTTCGCGCAGCCTCGGTTTCCAAATGGTGTTTCGTGGATGCAAGCGTTATATTATCCTAGACGCCAGTGACGACAAGCTCCATATAATGCAGCAAGACTCAGCAGGATGAGCTGATAACACGACGCTCTGGTGGCACCCACTTGGGCAGTGCTCACGCTGCGCATGTCTTCTATTCTTCTGTGACGGTTTGCTCTGGACAAGCGTCGAAAACCAAGCTGGGCAATGTGAAACATCTATCCTTCGCGCAACCTCGGTTTCCAAATGGTGTTTCGTGGATGCAAGCGTTATATTATCCTAGGCCGCGGTGACGACAAGCTCCATGTAATGCAGGAAGATTAGGCAGGATGAGCTGATAACCGGACGCTCTGGTGGCACCCACTTGAGCAGTGGTCGCGCTGCGCTTGTATTCTATTCTTGTGTGGCGGTTTCCTCTGGTCAAGCATGGAAAATCAAGCAGGGCAATGTGAAACATCTTTTTTCGCGCTGCCTCCTTTGACAAATTGTGTTTCGTGGATAAAAGCGTTATTTTATCCTAGGCTACGAGGACGGCAAGCTCCATGTAATGCAAGAAAGGCTCAGTAGGATGACCTGATAACCGGACGCTCTGGTGGCCCCCACTTGAGCTGTGGTCACGCTGTGATTGTGTTCTATTTTTCTGTAAGGGTTTGCTCTGGGCAAGCCTAGAAAATCAAGCCGTGCAATGTGAAACATCCTTCCTTCGCGATGCCTCGGCTGCCAAAGGGTGTTTCCTGCATGCAAGCGTTATAATATCCTAGGCCCCGGTGACGACAAGTTCCACGTAAAGCCGCAAGGTTCAGCAGGATCAACTGATAACCGGATGCTCTGGCGGCACAAGCTTGAGCAGTGGTCACGCTGCGCTTGCCTTCTATTCTTCTGCGACGGTTTGCTCTGGGCAAGCCTGGAAAATCAAGCAGGGCAATGTGAAACATCTTTCCTTAGCGCTGCCTCAGTTTCCAAATGGTGTTTCGTGGATGCAAGCGTTATAATATACTGGGACCCAGTGACGACAAGCTCCATAAGATGCAGCAAGATTCAGCAGGATGAGCTGATAACCGGACATATGGTGGCACCCACTTGAGCAGTGGTCGTGCTGCGCTTGTATTCTATCCTTCTGTGACAGTTTGCTCTGGGCAAGCCTGGAAAATCAAGCAAGGCAGTCTGAAACATCTTTCGTTCGCGCTGCCTCGGTTTCCAAATGGTGTTTCGTGGATGCAAGCGTTATATTATCCTAGGCCCCGGTGACGACAAGCTCCATGTAATGCAGCAAGATTAGGAAGGATGAGCTGATAACCGGACGCTATGGTGGCACCCATTCGAGCAGTCGTAGCGCTGCGCTTGTATTCTATTCTTCTGTGGCAGTTTGCTCTGGGAAAGCCTGGAAAATCAAGCACGTCATTGTGAAACATCTTTACTTCGCGATGCCTCAGTTGCCAAATGGTGTTTCATGGGTGCGACCTTTATTTTATCCTAGGAGCCGGTGACCACAAGCTCCATGCAATGCAGAAAGAATCAGCAGGATGAGCTGATAACCGTACGCTCTGGTGGCACCCACTTGAGCTGTGGTCACGCTGCGCTTGTCTTCTATTCTTCTGCGACAGTTTGCTTTGGGCAAGCTTTGAAAATCAAGCAGGGCAATGTGCAACATCTTTCCTTCGCGCTGGCTCGGTTGACAAATGGTGTTTCGTGGATGCAAGTGTTATATTATCCTAGGCCCCGGTGACGACAAGCTCCATGTAATGCAGCAAGATTAGGCAGGATGAGCAGATAACCGGACGCTCTGGTGGCACCCACTTGAGCAGTGGTCGCGCTGCGCTTGTCTCCTATCCTTCTGTGACAGTTTTCACTGGACAAGCCTCGAAAATCAAGCAGGGCAATGTGAAACATCTTTCCTTCGCTCTGCCTCGATTGACAAATGCTGTTTCGTAAATCCAACCGTTATTTTATCCTAGGCCCCGGTCACGACAAGCTCCATGTAATGCAGCAAGGTTCAGCAAGATGAGCTGATAACCGGACGCTCTGGTGGGGCCCACTTGAGCTGTGATCGCGCTGCGCTTGTATTCTATTCTTCTGTGACAGTTTGCTCTAAGCAAGCCTGGAAATTCTAGCAGGGCAATGTGAAACATCGTTCCTTTGTGTTGCCTCGGTTGAGAAATGGTGTTTTGTGGATGCAAGCGTTATTTTGTCCTAGGCCCCGGTGACGACAAGCTGCATGTAATGGAATCAAGGTTCAGCAGGATGAGCTGATAACCGGACGCTCTGGTGGCACCCACTTAAGCAGTGGTCTAGCTGCGATTGTGTTCTACTCTTCTGTGACGGTGCGCTCTGGGCAAGACTGGAAAATCAAGCAGGGCAATGTGAAACATTTTTCCTCCGCGTTGCGTCGGTTGCCAAATGGTCTTTCGTGCTTGCAAGCGTTGTTTTATCCCATGCTCCGGTGACGACAAGCTCCACGTGATCCCGCAAGGTTAAGCAGGATTAGCTGATAACCGGACGATCTGGATGCACCGATTTGATCAGAGGCCACGCAGTGCTTGTATTCTATTCTTCTGTGAAAGTTTGCTCTATGCAAGCCCGGAAAATCTAGCAGTGCAATGTGAAACATCTTTCCTCCGCGCTGCCTCTGTTGCCAAATGGTCTTTCGTGCACGCAAGCGTTATTTTGTCCTAGGCCCGGTGACGACAAGCTCCATGTAATGCAAGCAAGGCTCAGTAGGATGAGCTGATAACCGGACGCTCTGTTGGCACCCACTTGAGCAGCGGTCATGCTGCGATTGTATTCTATTCTAATATAATGGTTTGCTCTAAGCAAGCCTGGAAAATCTAGCAGGGCAATGTGAAACATCGTTCCTTCGCGCTGACTCGGTTGCCAAATGGTGTTTCGTGAATGCCAGCGTTACTTTATCCTAGGTAGAACTGACGACAAGCTCCACGTAATTCAGCTAGATTCAACAGGATGAGCTGATAACCGGACGCTTTGGTGGAACCCACTTGTGGAGTTGTCGCGCTGCGATTGTGTTCTACTCTTCTGTGACGGTTTGGTCCGGGCAAGCCTGTAAAATCAAACAGGGCAACGTGAAACATCTTTCCTTTGCACTACCTCGGTTGACAAATGGTGTTTCGTGGATGCAAGCAATATTTTGTCCTAGGCCCCGGTGACGACAAGCTCCAAGTAATGCAGCAAGACTCAGCAGGATGAGCTGATAACGGGACACTCTGGTGGCACCCACGTGAGCAGTGATCGCGCTGCGCTTGTCTTCTATTCTTCTGTGACAGTTTGCTCTGGAGAAGGCTCGAAATTCAATCAGGGAAATGTGAAAGATCTTCCTTCGCGCTGCCTCGGTTGACAAGTGGTGTTTCGTGGATGCAAGCGTTATTTTATCCCAGGCCCCGGTGACGACCAGCTCCTTGTAATGCAGTAAGGTTCAGCAGGATAGGCTGATAACCGGACGCTCTATTGGCACCCACTTGAGCAGCGGTTATGCTGCGATTGTATTCTATTCTTCTATAATGGTTTGCTCTGGGCAAGCCTGGAAAATCAAGCAGTGCAATGTGAAACATCTTTCCTTCGCACTGCCTTGCTTTCCAAACGGTGTTTCGTGGATGCAAGCGTTATATTTTGCCAGACCCCAGTGACGATAAGCTCCATGTAATGCACCAAGATTCAGCAGGATGGGCTGATAACCGGACGCTCTGGTGGCACCCACTTGTGCAGTGGTCACGTTGCGATTGTGTTCTATTCTTCTGTGACGGTTTGCTCTGGGCAAGCCTGGAAAATCAGGCAGGGCAATGCGAAACATCTTTCCTCCGCAATGCCTCTGTTGCCAAATGGTCTTTCGTGCATGCAGGCGTTGTTTTATCCCATGCTCCGGTGACGACAAGCTCCACGTGATCCAGCATCTTTAAGCAGGGTTAGCTGATAACCGGACGATCTGTGTGCACCCATTTGATCAGAGGTCACGCTGTGCTTGTCTTCTATTCTTCTGTGATGGTTTGCTCTGGGCAAGCCTGGAAAATCAAGCATGGCAATGTGACACATCTTTCCTGCGCGCGGCCTCGGTTGCCAAATGGTGTTTCGTGGATGCAAGCGTTATATTATCCAAGGCCCCGGTGACGACAAGCTCCATGTAATGCAGCAAGATTCATCAGGATTAGCTGGTAACCGGACGCTCTGGTGGCACCCACTTGAGCAGTGATCGCGCTGCGCTTGTATTCTATTCTTCTGTGACAGTTTCCTCTAAGCAAGCCTGGAAATTCTAGCAGGGCAATGTGAAACATCTTTTCTTCGCGCAGCCTCGGTTTCCAAATGGTGTTTCGTGGATGCAAGCGTTATATTATCCTAGACGCCAGTGACGACAAGCTCCATATAATGCAGCAAGACTCAGCAGGATGAGCTGATAACACGACGCTCTGGTGGCACCCACTTGGGCAGTGCTCACGCTGCGCATGTCTTCTATTCTTCTGTGACGGTTTGCTCTGGACAAGCGTCGAAAACCAAGCTGGGCAATGTGAAACATCTATCCTTCGCGCAACCTCGGTTTCCAAATGGTGTTTCGTGGATGCAAGCGTTATATTATCCTAGGCCGCGGTGACGACAAGCTCCATGTAATGCAGGAAGATTAGGCAGGATGAGCTGATAACCGGACGCTCTGGTGGCACCCACTTGAGCAGTGGTCGCGCTGCGCTTGTATTCTATTCTTGTGTGGCGGTTTCCTCTGGTCAAGCATGGAAAATCAAGCAGGGCAATGTGAAACATCTTTTTTCGCGCTGCCTCCTTTGACAAATTGTGTTTCGTGGATAAAAGCGTTATTTTATCCTAGGCTACGAGGACGGCAAGCTCCATGTAATGCAAGAAAGGCTCAGTAGGATGACCTGATAACCGGACGCTCTGGTGGCCCCCACTTGAGCTGTGGTCACGCTGTGATTGTGTTCTATTTTTCTGTAAGGGTTTGCTCTGGGCAAGCCTAGAAAATCAAGCCGTGCAATGTGAAACATCCTTCCTTCGCGATGCCTCGGCTGCAAAAGGGTGTTTCCTGCATGCAAGCGTTATAATATCCTAGGCCCCGGTGACGACAAGTTCCACGTAAAGCCGCAAGGTTCAGCAGGATCAACTGATAACCGGATGCTCTGGCGGCACAAGCTTGAGCAGTGGTCACGCTGCGCTTGCCTTCTATTCTTCTGCGACGGTTTGCTCTGGGCAAGCCTGGAAAATCAAGCAGGGCAATGTGAAACATCTTTCCTTAGCGCTGCCTCAGTTTCCAAATGGTGTTTCGTGGATGCAAGCGTTATAATATACTGGGACCCAGTGACGACAAGCTCCATAAGATGCAGCAAGATTCAGCAGGATGAGCTGATAACCGGACATATGGTGGCACCCACTTGAGCAGTGGTCGTGCTGCGCTTGTATTCTATCCTTCTGTGACAGTTTGCTCTGGGCAAGCCTGGAAAATCAAGCAAGGCAGTCTGAAACATCTTTCGTTCGCGCTGCCTCGGTTTCCAAATGGTGTTTCGTGGATGCAAGCGTTATATTATCCTAGGCCCCGGTGACGACAAGCTCCATGTAATGCAGCAAGATTAGGAAGGATGAGCTGATAACCGGACGCTATGGTGGCACCCATTCGAGCAGTCGTAGCGCTGCGCTTGTATTCTATTCTTCTGTGGCAGTTTGCTCTGGGAAAGCCTGGAAAATCAAGCACGTCATTGTGAAACATCTTTACTTCGCGATGCCTCAGTTGCCAAATGGTGTTTCATGGGTGCGACCTTTATTTTATCCTAGGAGCCGGTGACCACAAGCTCCATGCAATGCAGAAAGAATCAGCAGGATGAGCTGATAACCGTACGCTCTGGTGGCACCCACTTGAGCTGTGGTCACGCTGCGCTTGTCTTCTATTCTTCTGCGACAGTTTGCTTTGGGCAAGCTTTGAAAATCAAGCAGGGCAATGTGCAACATCTTTCCTTCGCGCTGGCTCGGTTGACAAATGGTGTTTCGTGGATGCAAGTGTTATATTATCCTAGGCCCCGGTGACGACAAGCTCCATGTAATGCAGCAAGATTAGGCAGGATGAGCAGATAACCGGACGCTCTGGTGGCACCCACTTGAGCAGTGGTCGCGCTGCGCTTGTCTCCTATCCTTCTGTGACAGTTTTCACTGGACAAGCCTCGAAAATCAAGCAGGGCAATGTGAAACATCTTTCCTTCGCTCTGCCTCGATTGACAAATGCTGTTTCGTAAATCCAACCGTTATTTTATCCTAGGCCCCGGTCACGACAAGCTCCATGTAATGCAGCAAGGTTCAGCAAGATGAGCTGATAACCGGACGCTCTGGTGGGGCCCACTTGAGCTGTGATCGCGCTGCGCTTGTATTCTATTCTTCTGTGACAGTTTGCTCTAAGCAAGCCTGGAAATTCTAGCAGGGCAATGTGAAACATCGTTCCTTTGTGTTGCCTCGGTTGAGAAATGGTGTTTTGTGGATGCAAGCGTTATTTTGTCCTAGGCCCCGGTGACGACAAGCTGCATGTAATGGAATCAAGGTTCAGCAGGATGAGCTGATAACCGGACGCTCTGGTGGCACCCACTTAAGCAGTGGTCTAGCTGCGATTGTGTTCTACTCTTCTGTGACGGTGCGCTCTGGGCAAGACTGGAAAATCAAGCAGGGCAATGTGAAACATTTTTCCTCCGCGTTGCGTCGGTTGCCAAATGGTCTTTCGTGCTTGCAAGCGTTGTTTTATCCCATGCTCCGGTGACGACAAGCTCCACGTGATCCCGCAAGGTTAAGCAGGATTAGCTGATAACCGGACGATCTGGATGCACCGATTTGATCAGAGGCCACGCAGTGCTTGTATTCTATTCTTCTGTGAAAGTTTGCTCTATGCAAGCCCGGAAAATCTAGCAGTGCAATGTGAAACATCTTTCCTCCGCGCTGCCTCTGTTGCCAAATGGTCTTTCGTGCACGCAAGCGTTATTTTGTCCTAGGCCCGGTGACGACAAGCTCCATGTAATGCAAGCAAGGCTCAGTAGGATGAGCTGATAACCGGACGCTCTGTTGGCACCCACTTGAGCAGCGGTCATGCTGCGATTGTATTCTATTCTAATATAATGGTTTGCTCTAAGCAAGCCTGGAAAATCTAGCAGGGCAATGTGAAACATCGTTCCTTCGCGCTGACTCGGTTGCCAAATGGTGTTTCGTGAATGCCAGCGTTACTTTATCCTAGGTAGAACTGACGACAAGCTCCACGTAATTCAGCTAGATTCAACAGGATGAGCTGATAACCGGACGCTTTGGTGGAACCCACTTGTGGAGTTGTCGCGCTGCGATTGTGTTCTACTCTTCTGTGACGGTTTGGTCCGGGCAAGCCTGTAAAATCAAACAGGGCAACGTGAAACATCTTTCCTTTGCACAACCTCGGTTGACAAATGGTGTTTCGTGGATGCAAGCAATATTTTGTCCTAGGCCCCGGTGACGACAAGCTCCAAGTAATGCAGCAAGACTCAGCAGGATGAGCTGATAACGGGACACTCTGGTGGCACCCACTTCAGCAGTGATCGCGCTGCGCTTGTCTTCTATTCTTCTGTGACAGTTTGCTCTGGAGAAGGCTCGAAATTCAATCAGGGAAATGTGAAAGATCTTCCTTCGCGCTGCCTCGGTTGACAAGTGGTGTTTCGTGGATGCAAGCGTTATTTTATCCCAGGCCCCGGTGACGACCAGCTCCTTGTAATGCAGTAAGGTTCAGCAGGATAGGCTGATAACCGGACGCTCTATTGGCACCCACTTGAGCAGCGGTTATGCTGCGATTGTATTCTATTCTTCTATAATGGTTTGCTCTGGGCAAGCCTGGAAAATCAAGCAGTGCAATGTGAAACATCTTTCCTTCGCACTGCCTTGCTTTCCAAACGGTGTTTCGTGGATGCAAGCGTTATATTTTGCCAGACCCCAGTGACGATAAGCTCCATGTAATGCACCAAGATTCAGCAGGATGGGCTGATAACCGGACGCTCTGGTGGCACCCACTTGTGCAGTGGTCACGTTGCGATTGTGTTCTATTCTTCTGTGACGGTTTGCTCTGGGCAAGCCTGGAAAATCAGGCAGGGCAATGCGAAACATCTTTCCTCCGCAATGCCTCTGTTGCCAAATGGTCTTTCGTGCATGCAGGCGTTGTTTTATCCCATGCTCCGGTGACGACAAGCTCCACGTGATCCAGCATCTTTAAGCAGGGTTAGCTGATAACCGGACGATCTGTGTGCACCCATTTGATCAGAGGTCACGCTGTGCTTGTCTTCTATTCTTCTGTGATGGTTTGCTCTGGGCAAGCCTGGAAAATCAAGCATGGCAATGTGACACATCTTTCCTGCGCGCGGCCTCGGTTGCCAAATGGTGTTTCGTGGATGCAAGCGTTATATTATCCAAGGCCCCGGTGACGACAAGCTCCATGTAATGCAGCAAGATTCATCAGGATTAGCTGGTAACCGGACGCTCTGGTGGCACCCACTTGAGCAGTGATCGCGCTGCGCTTGTATTCTATTCTTCTGTGACAGTTTCCTCTAAGCAAGCCTGGAAATTCTAGCAGGGCAATGTGAAACATCTTTTCTTCGCGCAGCCTCGGTTTCCAAATGGTGTTTCGTGGATGCAAGCGTTATATTATCCTAGACGCCAGTGACGACAAGCTCCATATAATGCAGCAAGACTCAGCAGGATGAGCTGATAACACGACGCTCTGGTGGCACCCACTTGGGCAGTGCTCACGCTGCGCATGTCTTCTATTCTTCTGTGACGGTTTGCTCTGGACAAGCGTCGAAAACCAAGCTGGGCAATGTGAAACATCTATCCTTCGCGCAACCTCGGTTTCCAAATGGTGTTTCGTGGATGCAAGCGTTATATTATCCTAGGCCGCGGTGACGACAAGCTCCATGTAATGCAGGAAGATTAGGCAGGATGAGCTGATAACCGGACGCTCTGGTGGCACCCACTTGAGCAGTGGCCGCGCTGCGCTTGTATTCTATTCTTGTGTGGCGGTTTCCTCTGGTCAAGCATGGAAAATCAAGCAGGGCAATGTGAAACATCTTTTTTCGCGCTGCCTCCTTTGACAAATTGTGTTTCGTGGATAAAAGCGTTATTTTATCCTAGGCTACGAGGACGGCAAGCTCCATGTAATGCAAGAAAGGCTCAGTAGGATGACCTGATAACCGGACGCTCTGGTGGCCCCCACTTGAGCTGTGGTCACGCTGTGATTGTGTTCTATTTTTCTGTAAGGGTTTGCTCTGGGCAAGCCTAGAAAATCAAGCCGTGCAATGTGAAACATCCTTCCTTCGCGATGCCTCGGCTGCCAAAGGGTGTTTCCTGCATGCAAGCGTTATAATATCCTAGGCCCCGGTGACGACAAGTTCCACGTAAAGCCGCAAGGTTCAGCAGGATCAACTGATAACCGGATGCTCTGGCGGCACAAGCTTGAGCAGTGGTCACGCTGCGCGTGCCTTCTATTCTTCTGCGACGGTTTGCTCTGGGCAAGCCTGGAAAATCAAGCAGGGCAATGTGAAACATCTTTCCTTAGCGCTGCCTCAGTTTCCAAATGGTGTTTCGTGGATGCAAGCGTTATAATATACTGGGACCCAGTGACGACAAGCTCCATAAGATGCAGCAAGATTCAGCAGGATGAGCTGATAACCGGACATATGGTGGCACCCACTTGAGCAGTGGTCGTGCTGCGCTTGTATTCTATCCTTCTGTGACAGTTTGCTCTGGGCAAGCCTGGAAAATCAAGCAAGGCAGTCTGAAACATCTTTCGTTCGCGCTGCCTCGGTTTCCAAATGGTGTTTCGTGGATGCAAGCGTTATATTATCCTAGGCCCCGGTGACGACAAGCTCCATGTAATGCAGCAAGATTAGGAAGGATGAGCTGATAACCGGACGCTATGGTGGCACCCATTCGAGCAGTCGTAGCGCTGCGCTTGTATTCTATTCTTCTGTGGCAGTTTGCTCTGGGAAAGCCTGGAAAATCAAGCACGTCATTGTGAAACATCTTTACTTCGCGATGCCTCAGTTGCCAAATGGTGTTTCATGGGTGCGACCTTTATTTTATCCTAGGAGCCGGTGACCACAAGCTCCATGCAATGCAGAAAGAATCAGCAGGATGAGCTGATAACCGTACGCTCTGGTGGCACCCACTTGAGCTGTGGTCACGCTGCGCTTGTCTTCTATTCTTCTGCGACAGTTTGCTTTGGGCAAGCTTTGAAAATCAAGCAGGGCAATGTGCAACATCTTTCCTTCGCGCTGGCTCGGTTGACAAATGGTGTTTCGTGGATGCAAGTGTTATATTATCCTAGGCCCCGGTGACGACAAGCTCCATGTAATGCAGCAAGATTAGGCAGGATGAGCAGATAACCGGACGCTCTGGTGGCACCCACTTGAGCAGTGGTCGCGCTGCGCTTGTCTCCTATCCTTCTGTGACAGTTTTCACTGGACAAGCCTCGAAAATCAAGCAGGGCAATGTGAAACATCTTTCCTTCGCTCTGCCTCGATTGACAAATGCTGTTTCGTAAATCCAACCGTTATTTTATCCTAGGCCCCGGTCACGACAAGCTCCATGTAATGCAGCAAGGTTCAGCAAGATGAGCTGATAACCGGACGCTCTGGTGGGGCCCACTTGAGCTGTGATCGCGCTGCGCTTGTATTCTATTCTTCTGTGACAGTTTGCTCTAAGCAAGCCTGGAAATTCTAGCAGGGCAATGTGAAACATCGTTCCTTTGTGTTGCCTCGGTTGAGAAATGGTGTTTTGTGGATGCAAGCGTTATTTTGTCCTAGGCCCCGGTGACGACAAGCTGCATGTAATGGAATCAAGGTTCAGCAGGATGAGCTGATAACCGGACGCTCTGGTGGCACCCACTTAAGCAGTGGTCTAGCTGCGATTGTGTTCTACTCTTCTGTGACGGTGCGCTCTGGGCAAGACTGGAAAATCAAGCAGGGCAATGTGAAACATTTTTCCTCCGCGTTGCGTCGGTTGCCAAATGGTCTTTCGTGCTTGCAAGCGTTGTTTTATCCCATGCTCCGGTGACGACAAGCTCCACGTGATCCCGCAAGGTTAAGCAGGATTAGCTGATAACCGGACGATCTGGATGCACCGATTTGATCAGAGGCCACGCAGTGCTTGTATTCTATTCTTCTGTGAAAGTTTGCTCTATGCAAGCCCGAAAAATCTAGCAGTGCAATGTGAAACATCTTTCCTCCGCGCTGCCTCTGTTGCCAAATGGTCTTTCGTGCACGCAAGCGTTATTTTGTCCTAGGCCCGGTGACGACAAGCTCCATGTAATGCAAGCAAGGCTCAGTAGGATGAGCTGATAACCGGACGCTCTGTTGGCACCCACTTGAGCAGCGGTCATGCTGCGATTGTATTCTATTCTAATATAATGGTTTGCTCTAAGCAAGCCTGGAAAATCTAGCAGGGCAATGTGAAACATCGTTCCTTCGCGCTGACTCGGTTGCCAAATGGTGTTTCGTGAATGCCAGCGTTACTTTATCCTAGGTAGAACTGACGACAAGCTCCACGTAATTCAGCTAGATTCAACAGGATGAGCTGATAACCGGACGCTTTGGTGGAACCCACTTGTGGAGTTGTCGCGCTGCGATTGTGTTCTACTCTTCTGTGACGGTTTGGTCCGGGCAAGCCTGTAAAATCAAACAGGGCAACGTGAAACATCTTTCCTTTGCACTACCTCGGTTGACAAATGGTGTTTCGTGGATGCAAGCAATATTTTGTCCTAGGCCCCGGTGACGACAAGCTCCAAGTAATGCAGCAAGACTCAGCAGGATGAGCTGATAACGGGACACTCTGGTGGCACCCACTTCAGCAGTGATCGCGCTGCGCTTGTCTTCTATTCTTCTGTGACAGTTTGCTCTGGAGAAGGCTCGAAATTCAATCAGGGAAATGTGAAAGATCTTCCTTCGCGCTGCCTCGGTTGACAAGTGGTGTTTCGTGGATGCAAGCGTTATTTTATCCCAGGCCCCGGTGACGACCAGCTCCTTGTAATGCAGTAAGGTTCAGCAGGATAGGCTGATAACCGGACGCTCTATTGGCACCCACTTGAGCAGCGGTTATGCTGCGATTGTATTCTATTCTTCTATAATGGTTTGCTCTGGGCAAGCCTGGAAAATCAAGCAGTGCAATGTGAAACATCTTTCCTTCGCACTGCCTTGCTTTCCAAACGGTGTTTCGTGGATGCAAGCGTTATATTTTGCCAGACCCCAGTGACGATAAGCTCCATGTAATGCACCAAGATTCAGCAGGATGGGCTGATAACCGGACGCTCTGGTGGCACCCACTTGTGCAGTGGTCACGTTGCGATTGTGTTCTATTCTTCTGTGACGGTTTGATCTGGGCAAGCCTGGAAAATCAGGCAGGGCAATGCGAAACATCTTTCCTCCGCAATGCCTCTGTTGCCAAATGGTCTTTCGTGCATGCAGGCGTTGTTTTATCCCATGCTCCGGTGACGACAAGCTCCACGTGATCCAGCATCTTTAAGCAGGGTTAGCTGATAACCGGACGATCTGTGTGCACCCATTTGATCAGAGGTCACGCTGTGCTTGTCTTCTATTCTTCTGTGATGGTTTGCTCTGGGCAAGACTGGAAAATCAAGCATGGCAATGTGACACATCTTTCCTGCGCGCGGCCTCGGTTGCCAAATGGTGTTTCGTGGATGCAAGCGTTATATTATCCAAGGCCCCGGTGACGACAAGCTCCATGTAATGCAGCAAGATTCATCAGGATTAGCTGGTAACCGGACGCTCTGGTGGCACCCACTTGAGCAGTCGTCGCGCTGCGCTTGTATTCTATTCTTCTGTGAAAGTTTCCTCTGGGGAAGCCTGGAAAATCAAGCAGAAATGTGACACATCTTTCCTTCGCGCTGCCTCTGTTGACAAGTGGTGTTTCGTGGATGCGACCTTTATTTTATCCTAGGAGCCGGGGACCACAAGCTCCATGCAATGCAGAAAGAATCAGCAGGATGAGCTGATAACCGTACGCTCTGATGGCACCCACTTGAGCTGTGGTCACGCTGCGCTTGTCTTCTATTCTTCTGCGACAGTTTGCTTTGGGCAAGCTTTGAAAATCAAGCAGGGCAATGTGCAACATCTTTCCTTCGCGCTGGCTCGGTTGACAAATGGTGTTTCGTGGATGCAAGCGTTATATTATCCTAGGCCCCGGTGACGACAAGCTCCATGTAATGCAGCAAGATTAGGCAGGATGAGCAGATAACCGGACGCTCTGGTGGCACCCACTTGAGCAGTGGTCGCGCTGCGCTTGTCTTCTATCCTTCTGTGACAGTTTTCACTGGACAAACCTCGAAAATCAAGCAGGGCAATGTGAAACATCTTTCCTTCGCACTACCTCGATTGACAAATGGTGTTTCGTAAATGCAACCGTTATTTTATCCTAGGCCCCGGTCACGACAAGCTCCATGTAATGTAGCAAGGTTCAGCAAGATGAGCTGATAACCGGACGCTCTGGTGGGGCCCACTTGAGCAGTGGTCGCGCTGCGCTTGTCTTCTATCCTTCTGTGACAGTTTTCACTGGACAAGCCTCGAAAATCAAGCAGGGCAATGTGAAACATCTTTCCTTCGCTCTGCCTCGATTGACAAATGCTGTTTCGTAAATCCAACCGTTATTTTATCCTAGGCCCCGGTCACGACAAGCTCCATGTAATGCAGCAACGTTCAGCAAGATGAGCTGATAACCGGACGCTCTCGTGGGGCCCACTTGAGCTGTGATCGCGCTGCGCTTGTATTCTATTCTTCTGTGACAGTTTGCTCTAAGCAAGCCTGGAAATTCTAGCAGGGCAATGTGAAACATCGTTCCTTTGTGTTGCCTCGGTTGAGAAATGGTGTTTTGTGGATGCAAGCGTTATTTTGTCCTAGGCCCCGGTGACGACAAGCTGCATGTAATGGAATCAAGGTTCAGCAGGATGAGCTGATAACCGGACGCTCTGGTGGCACCCACTTAAGCAGTGGTCTAGCTGCGATTGTGTTCTACTCTTCTATGACGGTGCGCTCTGGGCAAGACTGGAAAATCAAGCAGGGCAATGTGAAACATTTTTCCTCCGCGTTGCGTCGGTTGCCAAATGGTCTTTCGTGCTTGCAAGCGTTGTTTTATCCCATGCTCCGGTGACGACAAGCTCCACGTGATCCCGCAAGGTTAAGCAGGATTAGCTGATAACCGGACGATCTGGATGCACCGATTTGATCAGAGGCCACGCAGTGCTTGTATTCTATTCTTCTGTGAAAGTTTGCTCTATGCAAACCCGAAAAATCTAGCAGTGCAATGTGAAACATCTTTCCTCCGCGCTGCCTCTGTTGCCAAATGGTCTTTCGTGCACGCAAGCGTTATTTTGTCCTAGGCCCGGTGACGACAAGCTCCATGTAATGCAAGCAAGGCTCAGTAGGATGAGCTGATAACCGGACGCTCTATTGGCACCCACTTGAGCAGCGGTCATGCTGCGATTGTATTCTATTCTAATATAATGGTTTGCTCTAAGCAAGCCTGGAAAATCTAGCAGGGCAATGTGAAACATCGTTCCTTCGCGCTGACTCGGTTGCCAAATGGTGTTTCGTGAATGCCAGCGTTACTTTATCCTAGGTAGAACTGACCACAAGCTCCACGTAATTCAGCTAGATTCAATAGGATGAGCTGATAACCGGACGCTTTGGTGGAACCCACTTGTGGAGTTGTCGCGCTGCGATTGTGTTCTACTCTTCTGTGACGGTTTGGTCCGGGCAAGCCTGTAAAATCAAACAGGGCAACGTGAAACATCTTTCCTTTGCACTACCTCGGTTGACAAATGGTGTTTCGTCGATGCAAGCAATATTTTGTCCTAGGCCCCGGTGACGACAAGCTCCAAGTAATGCAGCAAGACTCAGCAGGATGAGCTGATAACGGGACACTCTGGTGGCACCCACTTGAGCAGTGATCGCGCTGCGCTTGTCTTCTATTCTTCTGTGACAGTTTGCTCTGGAGAAGGCTCGAAATTCAATCAGGGAAATGTGAAAGATCTTCCTTCGCGCTGCCTCGGTTGACAAGTGGTGTTTCGTGGATGCAAGCGTTATTTTATCCCAGGCCCCGGTGACGACCAGCTCCTTCTAATGCAGTAAGGTTCAGCAGGATAGCCTGATAACCGGACGCTCTATTGGCACCCACTTGAGCAGCGGTCATGCTGCGATTGTATTCTATTCTTCTATAACGGTTTGCTCTGGGCAAGCCTGGAAAATCAAGCAGTGCAATGTGAAACATCTTTCCTTCGCACTGCCTTGCTTTCCAAACGGTGTTTCGTGGATGCAAGCGTTATATTTTGCCAGACCCCAGTGACGACAAGCTCCATGTAATGCACCAAGATTCAGCAGGATGGGCTGATAACCGGACGCTCTGGTGGCACCCACTTGTGCAGTGGTCACGTTGCGATTGTGTTCTATTCTTCTGTGACGGCTTGCTCTGGGCAAGCCTGGAAAATCAGGCAGGGCAATGCGAAACATCTTTCCTCCGCAATGCCTCTGTTGCCAAATGGTCTTTCGTGCATGCAGGCGTTGTTTTATCCCATGCTCCGGTGACGACAAGCTCCACGTGATCCAGCATCTTTAAGCAGGGTTAGCTGATAACCGGACGATCTTTGTGCACCCATTTGATCAGAGGTCAGGCTGTGCTTGTCTTCTATTCTTTTGTGATGGTTTGCTCTGGGCAAGCCTGGAAAATCAAGCATGGCAATGTGACACATCTTTCCTGCGCGCGGCCTCGGTTGCCAAATGGTGTATCGTGGATGCAAGCGTTATATTATCCAAGGCCCCGGTGACGACAAGCTCCATGTAATGCAGCAAGATTCATCAGGATTAGCTGGTAACCGGACGCTCTGGTGGCACCCACTTGAGCAGTCGTCGCGCTGCGCTTGTATTCTATTCTTCTGTGAAAGTTTCCTCTGGGGAAGCCTGGAAAATCAAGCAGAAATGTGACACATCTTTCCTTCGCGCTGCCTCTGTTGACAAGTGGTGTTTCGTGGATGCGACCTTTATTTTATCCTAGGAGCCGGTGACCACAAGCTCCATGCAATGCAGAAAGAATCAGCAGGATGAGCAGATAACCGGACGCTCTGGTGGCACCCACTTGAGCAGTGGTCGCGCTGCGCTTGTCTTCTATCCTTCTGTGACAGTTTTCACTGGACAAGCCTCGAAAATCAAGCAGGGCAATGTGAAACATCTTTCCTTCGCTCTGCCTCGATTGACAAATGCTGTTTCGTAAATCCAACCGTTATTTTATCCTAGGCCCCGGTCACGACAAGCTCCATGTAATGCAGCAAGGTTCAGCAAGATGAGCTGATAACCGGACGCTCTGGTGGGGCCCACTTGAGCTGTGATCGCGCTGCGCTTGTATTCTATTCTTCTGTGACAGTTTGCTCTAAGCAAGCCTGGAAATTCTAGCAGGGCAATGTGAAACATCGTTCCTTTGTGTTGCCTCGGTTGAGAAATGGTGTTTTGCGGATGCAAGCGTTATTTTGTCCTAGGCCCCGGTGACGACAAGCTGCATGTAATGGAATCAAGGTTCAGCAGGATGAGCTGATAACCGGACGCTCTGGTGGCACCCACTTAAGCAGTGGTCTAGCTGCGATTGTATTCTATTCTTCTGTGAAAGTTTGCTCTATGCAAGCCCGGAAAATCTAGCAGTGCAATGTGAAACATCTTTCCTCCGCGCTGCCTCTGTTGCCAAATGGTCTTTCGTGCACGCAAGCGTTATTTTGTCCTAGGCCCGGTGACGACAAGCTCCATGTAATGCAAGCAAGGCTCAGTAGAATGAGCTGATAACCGGACGCTCTATTGGCACCCACTTGAGCAGCGGTCATGCTGCGATTGTATTCTATTCTAATATAATGGTTTGCTCTAAGCAAGCCTGGAAAATCTAGCAGGGCAATGTGAAACATCGTTCCTTCGCGCTGACTCGGTTGCCAAATGGTGTTTCGTGAATGCCAGCGTTACTTTATCCTAGGTAGAACTGACGACAAGCTCCACGTAATTCAGCTAGATTCAACAGGATGAGCTGATAACCGGACGCTTTGGTGGAACCCACTTGTGGAGTTGTCGCGCTGCGATTGTGTTCTACTCTTCTGTGACGGTTTGGTCCGGGCAAGCCTGTAAAATCAAACAGGGCAACGTGAAACATCTTTCCTTTGCACTACCTCGGTTGACAAATGGTGTTTCGTGGATGCAAGCAATATTTTGTCCAAGGCCCCGGTGACGACAAGCTCCAAGTAATGCAGCAAGACTCAGCAGGATGAGCTGATAACGGGACACTCTGGTGGCACCCACTTGAGCAGTGGTCGCGCTACGCTTGTATTCTATTCTTCTGTGAGAGTTTGCTCTGGGCAAGCCTGGAAAATGAAGCACAAATGTGACACATCTTTCCATCGCGCTGACTCGGTTGACAAGTGGTGTTTCGTGGATGCAGGCGGTATTTTGTCCTAGGCCCCGGTGAAGATAAGGTCCATGTAATGCAAGCAAGGTGCAGCAGAATGAGCTGATAACTGGACGCTCTGGTGGCACCCACCTGAGCAGTGGTTACGCTGCGATTATGCTCTATTCTTCTGAGACTGTTTGCTCTGGGCAAGCCTGGAAAATCAAGCAGGGAAATGTGAAACATCTTTCCTTTGCGCTGCCTTAGTTGCCAAATGGTGTTTAGGGAATGCAAGCGTTACTTTATCCTAGGCCCAACTGACGACAAGCTCCATGTAATGCAGCAAGACTCAGCAGGATGAGCTGATAACCGGACGCCCTTGTGGCACCCACTCGAGCAGTGGTCTCGCTGCGCTTGTATTCAATTCTTCTGTGACTCCTTGCTCTAGGCAAGCCTGAAAAATCAAGCAGAAATATGACATATCCTTCCTTCGCGCTGCCTCGGTTGACAAATGGTGTTTCGTGGATACAAGCGTTATTTTTCCCAGGCCCCGGTGACGACAAGCTCCATGTATAGCAGCAAGACTCAGAAGGATGAGCTGATAATGGGACGCTCTGGTAGCACCCACTTGAGCAGTGGTCGCGCTGTCTTGTCTTCTATTCTTCTGTGACAGTTTGCTCTGGCCAAGCCTGGAAAATCTTGCAGGGCAATGTGATATATCATTCCTTCGCGTTGCCTCGGATAACAAATGGTGTTTTGTGGATGCAAGCGTTATTTTGTCCTAGGTCCGGTGAAGACAAGCTCCATGTAATGGAAGCAAGGTTCAGCAGGATGAGCTGATAACCGGACGCTCTGGTGGACCCACTAGAGCAGTGGTCACGCTGCGATTGTGTTGTTTTCTTCTGTGACGGTTTGCTCTGGGCAAGCCTGGAAAAGCAAGCCGGGCAATTTGAAACAGCTTTCCTTCGCCCTGCCTCGGTTCCCAAACGTTGTTTCGTGGATGCAAGCGTTATATTATCCTAGACCCGAGTGATTAAAAGCTCCATGTAATGCAGCAAGACTCAGCAGGATGAGCTGATAACCGGACGCTTTGGTGGAACCCACTTGCGCAGTGGTCGCGCTGCGCTTGCATTCAGTTCTGTGACAGTTTGCTCTGGGCAAGCCTGGAAAATCAAGCAGGGCAATGCGAAACACCTTTCCTTCGCGCTGCTTCGGTTGACAAATGTTTCGTGGTTGCAAGCGTTATTTTATCCTAGGCGCCGGTGACGACAAGCTTCATGTAATGCAACCAAGCCTCAGTAGGATGAGCTGATAACCGGACGCTCTGGTGGCACCCACTAGAGCAGTGGTCACACTGCGATTGTGTTCCATTCTTCTGTAATGGTTTGCTCTGGGCAAGCCTGGAAAATCAAGCAGTGCAATGTGAAACATCTTTCCTTCGTGATGGCCCGGTTGCCAAATGGTGTTTCGTGCGTGAAAGCGTTTTATTATCCTAGGCCCTGGTGACGACAAGCTCCATGTAATGCAAGCAAGGTTCAGCAGGATGAGATGATAACCGGACGTTCTGGTGGCACCCACTTGAGCAGCGGTCACACTGCTCTTGTCTTCTACTCTTCTGTTACGGTTTTCTCAGGGTAAGCCTGGAAAATCAAGCAGGGCAGCGGAAACATCTTTCATTTGCGCAGCCTCGGTTGCCAAGTGGTGTTTCGTGGATGCAAGCGTTATTTTATCCTTGACCCTGGTGACAACAAGCTCCAGGTTACGCAGCAAGGTTCAGCAGGATGAGATGATAACCGGACGCTCTGTTGGCACCCACTTGAGCAGTGGTCTCGCTGCGCTTGTATTCAATTCTTCTGTGACTCCTTGCTCTAGGCAAGCCTGAAAAATCAAGCAGAAATTTGACATATCCTTCCTTCGCGCTGCCTCGGTTGACAAATGGTGTTTCGTGGATGCAAGCGTTATTTTGTCCTAGGCCCCGGTCACGACAAGCTCCATGTAATGCAGCAAGGTTCAGCAAGATGAGCTGATAACCGGACGCTCTGGTGGGGCCCACTTGAGCTGTGATCGCGATGCGCTCGTATTCTATTCTTCTGTGACAGTTTGCTCTGGCCAAGCCTGGAAAATCTTGCAGGGCAATGTGAAACATCATTCCTTCGCGTTGCCTCGGATAACAAATAGTGTTTTGTGGATGCAAGCGTTTTTTTGTCCTAGGTCCGGTGACGACAAGCTCCATGTAATGGAAGCAAGGTTCAGCAGGATGAGCTGATAACCGGACGCTCTGGTGGACCCACTAGAGCAGTGGTCACGCTGCGATTGTGTTGTTTTCTTCTGTGACGGTTTGCTCTGGGCAAGCCTGGAAAAGCAAGCCGGGCAATTTGAAACAGCTTTCCTTCGCCCTGCCTCGGTTCCCAAACGTTGTTTCGTGGATGCAAGCGTTATATTATCCCAGACCCGAGTGATTAAAAGCTCCATGTAATGCAGCAAGACTCAGGAGGATGAGCTGATAACCGGACGCTCTGGTGGCACCCACTAGAGCAGTGGTCACACTGCGATTGTGTTCCATTCTTCTGTAATGGTTTGCTCTGGGCAAGCCTGGAAAATCAAGCAGTGCAATGTGAAACATCTTTCCTTCGTGATGCCTCGGCTGCCTAATGGTGTTTGGTGCGTGAAAGCGTTTTATTATCCTAGGCCTTGGTGACGACAAGCTCCATGTAATGCAAGCAAGGTTCAGCAGGATGAGATGATAACCCGACGTTCTGGTGGCACCCACTTGAGCAGCGGTCACACTGCTCTTGTCTTCTACTCTTCTGTTACGGTTTTCTCAGGGTAAGCCGGGAAAATCAAGCAGGGCAGCGGAATCATCTTTCATTTGCGCTGCCTCGGTTGCCAAGTGGTGTTTCGTGGATGCAAGCGTTATTTTATCCTTGACCCTGGTGACAACAAGCTCCACGTTACGCAGCAAGGTTCAGCAGGATGAGATGATAACCGGACGCTCTGTTGGCACCCACATTAGCAGTGGTCACGCTGCGATTGTATTCTATACTTCTGTGACGGTGTGCTCTGGGGAAGCCTGGAAAATCAAGCAGGGCACTGTGAAACGTCTTTCCTCCGCGCTGCCTCGGTTGACAAATGGTGTTTCGTGGATGCAAGCGTTATATTATCTTAGGCCCCGCTGACCACGAGCTCCATGTAATGCAGCAAGATTCAGCAGGATGAGCTGATAACTGCACGCTCTAGTATCAGCCACTTGAGCAGTGGTCACGCTGCGATTGTCTTCTACTCTTCTGTGACGGTTTTCTCAGGGTAAGCATGGAAAATCAAGCAGTGCTATGTGAAACATCTTTCCTTTGCGCTGCCTCGGTTGCCAGATGGTGTTTCGTGGATGAAAGCGTTATATTATCCTTGACCCTGGAGACGACAAGCTCCACATTATGCAGCAAGGTTCAGCAGGATGATATGATAACCGGACGCTCTGTTGGCACCCACTTGAGCAGTGGTCGCGCTGCGCTTGTATTCTATACTTCTGTGACGGTGTGCTCTGGGGAAGCCTGGAAAATCAAGCAGGGCACTGTGAAACGTCTTTCCTCCGCGCTGCCTCGGTTGACAAATGGTGTTTCGTGGATGCAAGCGTTATATTATCTTAGGCCCCGCTGACCACGAGCTCCATGTAATGCAGCAAGATTCAGCAGGATGAGCTGATAACTGCACGCTCTAGTATCAGCCACTTGAGGAGTGGTCACGCTGCGCTTGTATTCTATTTTTCTGTGACAGTTTGCTCTGGGCGAGCCTGGAAAATCATGCAGGACAATGTGAAACATGTTTCCTTCGCGCTGCTTCGGTTGACAAATGGTGTTTCGCGGATGCAAGCGTTATTTTATCCTAGGCCCCGGTGACGACAAGCTCCATGTAACGCAGCAAGATTCAGCAGGATGAGCTGATAACCGGATGCTCTGGTGGCCCCCACTTGAGCAGTGGTCACGCTGCTCTTGTCTTCTGGTCTTCTGTTACGGTTTTCACAGGGTAAGCATGGACAATCAAGCAGGGCAATGTGAAACAGCTTTCCTTCGCGCTGCCTCGGTTGCCAAATGGTCTTTCGTTCATGCAAACGTTGTTTTAACGCATGCTCCGGTGACGACAAGCTCCACGTGATCCAGCAAGGTTAAGCAGGGTTAGCTGATAACCGGACGATCTGGCTGCACCGATTTAATCAGAGGTCACGCTGTGCTTGTCTTCTACTGTTCTGTGATGGTTTGCTCTGGGTAAGCCTGAAAAATCAAGCATGGCAATGTGAAACATCTTTCCTTCCCTCTGCCTCGATTGACAAATGGTGTTTCGTAAATGCAACCGTTATTTTATCCTAGGCCCCGGTCACGACAAGCTCCATGTAATGCAGCAAGGTTCAGCAAGATGAGCTGATAACCGGACGCTCTGGTGGGGCCCACTTGAGCTGTGATCGCGCTGCGCTTGTATTCTATTCTTCTCTGACAGTTTGCTCGAAGCAAGCCTGGAAAATCTAGCAGGGCAATGTGAAACATCGTTCCTTCGCGTTGCCTCGGTTGACAAATAGTGTTCCGTGGATGCAAGCGTTATTTTGTCCTAGGCTCCGGTGACGGCAAGCTCCATGTAAGTCAAGCAGGGTTCAGCAGCATGAGCTGATAACCGGACGCTCTGGTGGCAACCACTTGAGCAGTCGTCACGCTGCGATTGTGTGCTATTCTTCTGTGAGTGTTTGCTCTGCGCAAGCCTAGAAAATCAAGCAGGGCACTGTGAAACATGTTTCCTTCGTGCTGCCTCAGTTGCCAAATGGTGTTTCGTGGATGCAAGCGTTATTTCATCCTAGGCCCCGGTGACGACAAGCTCCACGTAAAGCAGCAAAGTACAGCAGGATCAGCTGATAACCGGACGCTCTGGTGGCACCCACTTGAGCAGTGGTCACGCTGCGCTTGTCTTCTATTCTTCTGAGACGGTTTGCTCTGGGTAAGCCTGGAAAAGCAAGCAGGGCAATGTGAAACATCTTTCCTTCGCCCTGTCTCGGTTTCAAAACGGTGTTTCGTGGATGCAAGCGTTATATTATCCTAGAACCCAGTGATGAAAAGCTCCATATAATGCAGCAAGACTCAGCAGGATGAGCTGATAACCGGACGCTTTGGTGGAACATACTTGCGCAGTGGTCGAGCTGCGCTTGTATTCTGTTCTTCTGTGACAGTTTGCTCTGGGCAAGCCTGGAAAATCAAGCAGGGCAATGTGAAACATCTCTTCTTCGCGCTGCCTCGGTTGACAAATGGTGTTTCGTGGATGCAAGCGTTATATTATCCTAGGCCCCGGTGACGACAAGCTCCATGTAATGCAAGCAAGGCTCAGTAGGATGAGCTTATAACCGGACGCTCTGGTCGCACCCACTTCAGCAGTGGTCACGCTGCGATTGTCTTCTACTCTTCTGTGACGGTTTTCTCAGGGTAAGCATGGAAAATCAAGCAGTGGTATGTCAAACATCTTTCCTTTGCGCTGCCTCGGTTGCCAGATGGTGTTTCGTGGATGAAAGCGTTATTTTATCCTTGACCCTGGTGACGACAAGCTCCACATTATGCAGCAAGGTTCAGCAGGATGATATGATAACCGGACGCTCTGTTGGCACCCACTTGAGCAGTGGTCGCGCTGCGCTTGTATTCTATACTTATGTGACGGTGTGCTCTGGGGAAGCCTGGAAAATCAAGCAGGGCACTGTGAAACGTCTTTCCTCCGCGCTGCCTCGGTTGACAAATGATGTTCCGTGGATGCAAGCGGTATTTTTTCCTAGGGCCCTGTGACGACAAGCTCCATGTAATGCAAGCAAGGTTCAGCAGAATGAGCTGATAACCGGACGCTCTGGTGGCTCCCACTTGAGCAGTGGTCACGCTGCGATTGTGTGCTATTCGTCTGTGACGGTTTGCTCTGGGCAACCCTGGAAAATCAAGCAGGGCAATGTGGAACATCTTTCCTTAGCGCTGCCTTGGTTGCCACATGGTGTTTCGTTGATGCAAGCGTTATTTCATCCTAGGCCCCGGTGACGACAAGCTCCACGTAATGCTGCAAGGTTCAGCAGAATGAGCTTATAACCGGACGCTCCGGTGGGACCCACTTTAGCAGTGGTCACGCTGCGCTTGTCTTCTATTCTTCTGTGACGGTTTGCTCTGGGGAAGCCTGGAAAATCAAGCAGGGCAACGCGAAACATTTTTGCTTCGCGCTGCCTCGGTTGCCAAAAGGTGTTTCGTAGATGAAAGCGTTATTGTATCCTAGGCCCCCGGCGACGACAAGCTCCACGAAATGCAGCAAGCTTCAGCAGGATGAGGTGATAACCCGACGCTTTGTTGGCACCCACTTAAGCAATGGTCACGCTGCGCTTGTCTTCTATTCATCTGTTAGGGTTTTCTCTGGGGAAGCCTGGGAAATCAAGCAGGGTAATGTTAGACATCTTTCCTTCGCGCTGCCTCAGTTGCCAAATTGTGTTTTGTGCATGTAAGCGTTGTTATATCCCTGGATCCGGTGACGACAAGGTCCACGTGATGCAGCAAGGTTCAGCAGGGTCAGCTCATAACCGGACGCTCCGGTGGCACCCACTTGAGCAGTGGTTAAGCTGCGCTTGTCTTCTATTCTTCTGTGACGCTTTGCTCTGGGCAAGCCTGGAAAATCAAACTGTGCAATGTGAAACATCTTTTCTTCGCGCTGCCTCGGTTGCCAAATGGTCTTTTGTGAATGCAAGGGTTACTTTATCCTAGGCCCAACTGACGACAAGCTCCACGTAATTCAGCTAGATTCAGCTGGCTCAGCTGATAACCGGACGCTCTGGCGGCAACCACTTGAGCAGTGGTCGCGCTGCGATTATGTTCTGTTCTTCTGTGACGGTTTGCTCTGAGCAAGCCTGGAAAAGCATGCAGGGCAATGTGAAACATCTTTCCTTCGGCCTGTCTCGGTTTCAAAACGGTGTTTCGTGGATGCAAGCGTTATATTATCCTAGACCCCAGTGATCAAAAGCTACACGCAAAGAAGCAAGGTTCAGTAGGATAAGCTGATAACCGGACGGTCTGGTGGCACCCACTTAAGAAGTGGTCACGCTGCGCTTGTCTTCTATTCTTCTGTGACCGTTTGCTCTGGGCAAGCTTGGAAAATCAAACAGGGCAACGTGAGACATCTTTCATTCGCGCTGCCTCCGTTGCCAAATGGTACTTCCTGGATGGAAGCGTTATTTTATCCTAGGGCCCGGTGACGACAAGCTCCACGTAATGCAGCAAAGTTCAGCAGGATCGGGTGATAACCGGACGCTCTGGCGGCACCCACTTCAGTAGTGGTCACGCTGCGCTTGTCTTCTATTCATCTGTTACGGTTTTCTCTGGGGAAGCCTGGAAAATCAAGCAGGGTAATGTTAGACATCTTTCCTTCGCGCTGCCTCAGTTGCCAAATAGTGTTTCGTGCATGTAAGCGTTGTTTTATCCCAGGCTCTGGTAACAAGAAGATCCACGTGATCCAGCAAGGTTCTGCAGGGTCAGCTGATAACCGGACGCTCTGGCTGCACCCATTTGGGCAGAGGTCACGCTGCGCGTGTCTTCTAGTTTTCTGTGTCGGTTTGCTCTGGGCAAGCCTGGAAAATCAAGCAGGGGAATGTGAGACGTTTTTCCTTCGTGCAGCCTTGGTCGGCAAAAATCAGTTTCTTAAGACCACGTGCCGTTCTATGCAGTTAGATACCACTACCTACCGTGCGCGTGCCGTCCGTTGATTTGACACGTTCCAAGTTTTGCTGTTTGACACGCAGCTTTTTAGCAGCCCCTATAGGAGCGAAACCTGCACTGACTCCAGAATCCCTGCTGATGATAACTTTCCCGACTGATTCCTAAGACTTGTATTGATGTTATGGTGGCAATTTTTTTAATGCATTTCCAAAACACAAGTTGGCTATGCTCTTCTTGACAAGTTTCAAGTGCGTTGACCGATACGGCTACAGGGAACTATTAGCTTTGGTTTATACTTCTAACATGTGTGCCGTTCCATGAACTGGAGCTGAAAATTTAAGAAACACAGCACGTTATCAGACGGTTCTTCAAGCGTGATAGTAAGTGGTCTAACACCTGCAGAGAAAACTTCGTAAAGCGTCTCTACTGTAGAGAGTGCGTCTGGTTCGAAGAGCAGCAGATAGTGAACGTACCTGACAACTTTAACCACCCTATCCTCCGACAAAGTACCTTACAGGTTTTTGTTAAGGTGGGCTATAATAATGCCACTCAGTATAGGCGCCAAACATAAACCGATGCAGACACCCTGCTTTTGAATGAATATTTCGTCAATCCATGCTGCATACGTCGAGTGAAGGTAGCCACTAAGCATATTTAAAAACCATGACTGAACAAACCGGCTGAATTTTCAAATATATAGCCAGCCATACTCTCCCATGCACTTTTCTGCGCATGCTATTAGTTTCTTTTGAGGCAAGTAGTAGTACAGGTCCTTTATATCAAAGGAGCAAGCCGTTAAGCTTTTGTCGAAATTTTACTACAGAAAATCTACGATTTCTTCAGAGCTTTTAACCAAAAGGTGGTCATCAATATTAAGAATTCTAAGTTTTTTATCGCAAGATAAGAGCAAACAACGGTTTGCCATGACCCGGTTTCTGAAACTATTACCCTTAACGAGCACTCGGATTTGTGCACCTTCGCACTGAACATAATTCGAAGGTAAACCGACTTCGCATTGTCAAGGCGAAATGTGAAAACACCCGTGTACTTAGATTTAGGTGCACGTTAAAGATCCCCAGGTGGCCGCGATTTACGGAGTCCTCCACTACGGCGTGCCTCATAATCAGAAATTGGTTTTGGCACGTTAAACCCCATAATATTATATTATTATATTGGTCGAACACAGAGGTCGAACACAGACAATGGTCGAACACAGAGGCAATCGCACTGCAGGATTTCTTATTAAAATCGCCTTCCTTGAGGTCTGAAAAGCCAGAATTCTTGTCCGCTGGCAGAACACACAGTCCGTTATGCCTCAACAATGAAATTGCACGTGTAACCGGTACACATGACACAATCGGTTTGTCACGCGAGACCACCTCAACCCCTTCAGCGATACATCGGCTCGTTTCACCTTGTGGGCCGCTCTTTGAAATCCTTCGCACAGTGCTCAGAAGTTCCTCGGCGCTCAACCTTGGTTCTACGGTGCAGATGATGCCAAGTTCATGAACACCTTCAACGTAGTCTGGAAGACTAGCCGCGCCGAAGGTTCTGACGCCACAAGGTTCAGTAGGCGTCCTTTTAGGAATGACGGAGCGTAGGCTGAGTAACGTCCTCTGCCACAGAAATTCCGTGCCGATCTTAAGTTTTTTGTTTTATCTCTCCCAGTATGTTCCATTCATTTATGCGCATCCTACTGCCAAAGGAGCGATATAGTGACTTCTTTCAGGATCTGCGCTTGTCCAGTTACTCTTCCTAGTAGATTATAATGACGCACGCAACATTGTCTAAAATTCATTGGAATCGACACGTGAAGTTCTTTTTCTTTTTCCGAGGACCACTTTTCACCGTGTCAGAAAAGTCAGACGTTATCGCTAGGCGCAAGACGTGCCATCATGTACCAGAACAATCACAGTTCTTGTATACGATGTCATCTGTTGTCTGCGTGGTGGCTGTTCCTGGTGCAATCAGGTTGCATGCGCGACAGGAGTAGCGTTCTACATAGTAGAGCATAAGCCCACAGCGTGAAGGCATTGCCAACGTAAGCCCGGACCATTGAACTAGCCGCAGCGTACCAAACCAAATGTATCCCCGGAGGACGGATTTCTACCAGAGCGGACAGAGATCATGACCCAGTCGACATCCGCAATGACCGCCTACAGCGATCGTAGTGCAGCAACCCAGGGAGTTACCGACCTTCTGCCAATCATCCCCTGAAGACACGGAAAGCTAGCTTAAAACCTACAAAAGAACGGCTACGTTTAATAAGTGAAACTGCAAAGAAAAGCTGTGGCATGTTTATTTCTCGTTCAAAGTCACCGCCACGAATTCATTCAAGAAACGAGAGTCCAACTTGACAGCATGACAGGGGATTTGCAGCAGGTTCCGGCCACTCCAGAACAGGCCACGAGCGTAGTTCGCAAAGTAGGACCGAAGCTCTGCTTGAAACCTGTGTGCAGCTACCAAATAAGAACATCGCGATCTTCACGGATGAGGTGTCTCGCCTGTTCAGCCATGCTGACACTAACATACCAGAAGAAAAACTCGTCTCGTGATGAGGGCCGCGAAGCAAGAAGTCTTCGTCAGATTGATCCGCAACACGCTCGAGACTCACAAAAGTTGTAACGTAAGCAACATTCATCGAGAACAGACTGAGAATGTGCACTAGGCAATGAAACTGCCAAGTGCTTGGCGGTTTTATTGCTGAAGTTCGAAGCAATACACTAGGCTCCACCAACCTACGAGAATCCATCAGGACCATTTTCCGTGAAAAACTGCGTGAAATGCTTCATGCGGTGTAGCCTCAGGTCGCCTCGATGACCGACAATTTGGAATAACAAATTCGGCGGTCACTGGGAGTCACCGATGTTCAGACCGTATAGAGTAACCGCTGAAGTTCTTAACACCTCAACGCCGTCGCTAGGCGCCGCCGCCGCCGCCGCCGACTGCCTGTCAGGCAGTCGGCGGCGCCACAGAGCGTCTCGAGGTACATTGAAAGATGGCGTTCCCCGAGCACCACCCGCTGCGCTATCACTGTGGAGAAGCAGGACATGTCTACCGCCGATGTTTATATCGTGAGATGGAAATACGAGGCTTCGCCGTCGACGCGCCAAGCCCACAAATGGCCGAATACTTAATACCAAAGTACTAAATTGTAATATCACTAATAGTTGTGTTAATATGATCATTAGGTTATAATGTAATATAATATATAAACCCATTCTTATCATTAACAGAAAGTATTATTGCATAACACCTGAGACCAAAAGGCACCTCCATTATACATTGAAAACTGTTTGAGCAGTCACTTCATACTGTCTGTATTCGTGATGTTTGCAAGTCGCCAGAGTTGTTGCCTTTTTCAAATCGGCATACAAGCACACTGATAAATGTTACCGATCCGTATCAATAGCAAGCATACCACGCAAGAACAGGGAACATGTCATTTCCGCTCATATTTTGAAGTTTCTAAAAGTTCTAGAAGTTCGCATTTTTTTAGGACGGTTCAACGCGGATTCCGCAGAACATGTTTGTGTGAAACGCAACTAGCAAGTTTCACTCATGACTTAGATTCCATTCTTTTCCATGGGTCTCTTATAGACTACATATTAGAGCGCAGCCCTTAGGCGCCCACTACGGTGTCCCTTGTGACAGAGCGAGCAAGCAAAGCGAAGGATGAAAGAGCGAATGCGGAGCGCAGCGGGGCATGAAAGACAGTGTTTAGCGAAGATAGCGCTAGAAGCACGGTGCTGTGGAGCCATCAGGCGAAAAGCGGAGGAGGAGGGTATGGCTAAAGGGTTAGAAGGAAAGCGTTGTGCCGCGCTAGACGGGATCTGCGGTGACGATGGCGACGAGATGGCGTTACAGTAGCGCGCGTCAGACACATGGAAAGAAAGCGCTGCATGAGCAGAAATCTGTATACAATGACTGCTCTGAATCGCGCCCGCGCATCGGCCAGGCACTGGCTCTAGCAATTTGCGTATTTTCGAGGCAGTCGTGCCACATTTCGCTACGTTTGCAACGCGCCGCACGAGACAGACCGTCCTCGGCAGCCAATACATCGCGAAATGAAAACTGCACGACATTTCCACCGCTAGACACCTTGGCGTCACGCGGACCTATGACTGAATTCGGTGACGGTTTTTCTGGCCCCGTCTCACCCACTCCGTCCGGCGCTACGCTGCCGCGTGTGAGTCGTGTCAACGCCGGAAAAGACCAGCTGTGCCTCCTGCCAGACTGCTGCAGCCTTTTGATATACCAGCCGACCTTTTTTTCACGTTGGCGTTGATCTCCTCGGACCATTCCCTATATCAAACGACGGAAATAGGTGGATTGCTATAGCTACGGACTATACAACTCGCTAAGCCATTACTAGAGCCCTACAGACCAGCTGCGCTACAGACATCGCTGATTTCTTGCTTCACGACGTTATCTTGCACCACGGTACACCTGTATCTGCCACCGATCGCGGCAGATACTTTCTTTCCAAAGTCATGGACGACCTAGTTCGATCATGTGCTACTAAACACAAACTTCCTACCGCTTACCATCCTCAAACTAACGGTCTTACCGAAAACCTGAACCGCCCATTAATTGACATGCTAGCAATGTATGTTCATCCGATCATCACGACTGGGACGCTGCTCTACCATCTGTCATGTTCGCCTACAATACCTGGCGCCACGACACAGCTGGCTATTGACCCTTCTATCTCCTCTGCGGCCGTGAGCCCACTTTGCCTTTCGAGTCTCTCGTTTTGATCACACGCGACGCGCCGGCAGAGTACACTCGTTATGTAATAGCCACAGCGACCCAGGCACGCCAGATTGCCCGCATTCGTTTTTCTGCTTCACAGACACACCAGAAGTGCCAACCAGCGCCATCACGACGTGAACTACGAACCAGGTGCTCTTGTGCTAGTTTGGTATCCAACTCGGCGTATTGGTTTTTCGGAGACATTTCTCTCTCGATACTATGGCCGTTACCGCATCCTTCGCCAGCTCACCCCTGCCACATATGCAGTGTCTCCGCTGAATGCCATGGTGCCTTAACCTCTCTCTGACATCATCCACGTCAACCGTCTCAAACCTTACCTTTCTCAGACCGATGAGCCGCACCAATAAGGTGCTTTTTCGGACGGGGGTGATATCACAGTCGGTAATGTGGGAAGAAGAGGACGCTGATGGTGTTCTTGGAGACGACGAAGAAGAGTTTAGTATTATCGCTGCTCTACGCTTGTTGGCTTAGCCATGAAAAGCCATCTGTATATAGACGCACGCTTCTTCCTTCCCGCAACATCATATAGAGCTGCGCTCAAACATCACCTTAAAGCGTAGTGGAAGTGCCGGTGAATTTTTTGACATTTATGAAAAGCATTTGACACATTACCACACAAATTGTTCTTTCGTTATATACAGTGGTAACCATTTCAACAACGCTTTTCAACAACGAGGGCGGCACCAACGTTCGAACATAGAGTTCGCAGTAACGGTAACGGTGGCTAAGAATGTCTCCTTCCCCGCCCACTAACAACAATTCCTCGTGAACGAAAATGCATCAAAAGTTGAAGGAACGTGAGCAGACGCAATCCACACAAAGGTCGAGGCAAGCGGACGGCTCAGCCTGAAAGCGCCCTACTTTGTCGATGCTCACCTTCTCACATGCTTGGGACGCCGCCTTCACGGTCTTTCGAAAAATTTCGCGCTTCCTATTGTCCCGCGAGCCGGTCGAATAGTATTTCGCACTCGTCGATGCGGTAAAGCATGCACACTAAGCCCCTGCAATGCTTGTGATCTGTATTTGCAGTGCTCGGGTGCCAGAATACAGATGTGATAAAGAGCTGGAAGGTTCGGTCTGTACAGCCCACGAAGAAGCGCAGACAGCAGCACTCCCGGACATTAGGTCACGGGATAAAACCAGGATTGCGTGATGCCTCATTACCTCATTTAGCAATGGTGCGGAATTATTTCCGATTCCTTCGTCCATGTGCGTGTAGGCTTATGGCTCATTATAGGTGTGGGATTGGCTATGGGAGCAACTTGAGAAGAATGCTTTTTATATCACAGACAGACAAAGACGCAACTTGTAGTTGTGTTCTTTCACGTGGTTCTTAATATCGGTGCCCGTATGATGATGATGTGTGGTGTTGCATGGCGCGAGGGCCAGGTTTGGCCAAAGAGCGCCAGGCCAATGGTAATGAGATCAAAGTGAAGCGGTAAATTACGAGCAATGGATGTAACAGGGCTGTAAAGGGGCCTAAAAGACGGTCAGTTTAAAGTGTGTAAGAGCTAAATATAATAAAAATATGACAATGACTATGAAGCGTGCCAAGGACGCGAAATATGCATTGTGAAAGAATTACAGTCTGCTAAAATTGGTCCCTGGATAAAAATTCGAAAAAGCACTACTCCCGTAACAGAGCCCTTGGAGCGCAAGGACCTCAAGGCATCAGATGTAAAAGGACTACTATGACAGCAGCATCCTCAAGAGAGACGATGCGCTACGATACTATTGGGCTATTAACATGCAAGACCACATCGTTCAAGAAACCTAGGACAGCTTTGGTGGTAAAAAGGGGTTCTTGACCAAGAAAGATACCGGAATGGAGAGGGAGACAATACCGGTATGCTACAGGAAAATGTTTTCTTCATTCTCTTTGGCTTCCTGACACTCCACTAGGACGTGGAGGATGGTGTGCCTTTCACCACATCTACCACAGGTAGGAGGTTCATTGCCAGTAAGTAGAAAATTGTTTGTACCATGTGTATGTCCTATTCTGAGTCGGCCGAATAGGACATCAGTCCGTATTGTTTTTGTAACGGAGGGCCAGGAACCTAGCTTTGGCTTAATCAAGTGGAGCTTTTTATTTGTTGCATTGTCCCACATGCTTTGCCAGTGGCTTCGCAGTTTCGTTCGCAAAAGAAGCTTGGGGTCTGTGGCAGAAATAGCAGTGGTGGAATTACCAGCTTGGGGGAGGGGAGGTGTAATTGATGTGGCCATTTGGTCTGCCAGCAAATTAGCCTCGATGCATCTATTACCAGGGACCCAGCACTTTGTCACAAGTCTACGAGACGAATAAATATTGCACAAGAAAGAGTAAAGCTCAATGGAATTGTGTGTTCTTGAGAACCTAGATGCTTTTACAACGCTTAACAAGTCCGTGAATATTATCGCTTTCTCAAGTTTTAATTTCTCTATGTGTTTTACAGCAGACAGTATTGCATGGGCTTCTGCAGTAAAGATGCTTGTTTGAGGGTTCAGTACATCTGCTTCAGAGAAAGAGGAAACAACAGCCGCGTAAGACACGCCAACATGCGATTTTGACGGATCGGTGTAGAATTCCGAACTACAGAACATCAATTGGAGATCATGGAAATGCATTCAAATTTCGAGCTCTGGTACGTATATTGGAACTCTTACTCAAGATATATAAAATTCTATCACATGCCAATCGCAAGGCGGTAGCTGCTTCGCTGGAGGCAATAAGCGGTGTTTGAAGAGTGGGACATTCATTTCCACGCTAAGCTCCCTCACACGGAGTGCAAAAGGCTGTCTCACAGAGGGCCGATTGTGGAAAAGTGCAGTGCATGTCGAATCGTTAATAGTTTCACAACACGGATGTTCAAGATTAGGGTGCACTTTAAGGAAATATGTGAAGCTGATGTATGATCTCTGCAGATTGAGTTATCACTCCTTCGATTCTACATATAAGCTTTCAATAGGGCTAGTTCTGAATGCGCCTGTGACCAGACGGATACCCAGGTGGTAGACGGGATCCAGCATGTTTAATGCGCTCGAGGCGGCAGAGTTGTGTACTACGGCGCCATAGTATAACCGCGACTGAATTCATCATCATCATCATCATCATCATCATCATCATCATCAACAACAGCCTCGTTACGCCCACTCCAGGGCAAAGGCCTCTCCCATACTTCTCCAACTATCCCGGTCATGTACAAATCGTGGCCATGTTGTCCCTGCAAATTTCCTAGTCTGCAAACTTCATAATCTCATTCACCCACCTTTCTGCCGCCCCCTGCTACGCTTCCGTTACCTTGGAATCCAGTCTGTAACCCTTATTGACCATTAGTTATCTTCCCTCCTCATTACATGTCCTGCCCATGCCCCCCATTTCTTTTTCATGATTTCAACTACGATATCACTACTCGCGTTTGTTCCCTCACCCAATCTGCTTTTTTCTTATGCCTTAACGTGACACCCATCATTATTCTTTCCATAGCTCGTTGCGTCGTCCTGAATTTAAGTAGAACTCTTTTCGTAAGCCTCCAGGTTTCTGCCCCGTACGTGAGTACTGGTGAGACAGAGCTGTTATACACTTTTCTCTTGAGGGATAATGGCAACCTGCTGTTCAATGATCTGAGAATGCCTGCCAAACGCACCCCAGCCCATTCTTATTCTTACGATTATTTCAGTCTCACGATCCGGATCCGCAGTCACTACCTGTCGTAAGTAGATGTATTCCCTTACCACTTGCAGTGCCTCGCTACCTATCGTAAACTGCTGTTCTCTTCCAAGACTGTTAAACATTACTTTAGTTTTCTGCAGATTAATTTTTAGGCCCACCCATCTGCTTTGCCTCTCCAGGTCAGTGAGCATGCATTGCGTTTGGTCCCCTGAGTTACTAAGCAAGGCAATATCATCAGCGAATTGCAAGTAACTAAGGTATTCTCCATTAACTCTTATCCCCCATTCTTCCCAATCCAGGTCTCTGAATACCTCCTGTAAACACGCTGTGAATAGCACTGGAGAGATCGTGTCTCCCGGCCTGACGCCTTTCTTTATTGGGATTTTGTTGCTTTCTTTATGGAGGACTACGGGGGCTGTGTAGCCGCCATAGATATCTTTCAGTATTTTTACATACGGCTCGTCTACACCCTGATTCGGCAATGCCTCCATGACTGCTGAGGTTTCGACTGAATCAAACGCTTTCTCGTAATGAACGAAAGCTATATATAAGGGTTGCTTATATTCCGCACATTTCTCTATCACCTCATTGGTAGTGTGAATATGGTCTATTGTTGAGTAGCCTTTACGGAATTCTGCCTGGTCCTTTGGTTTACCGATGAGGGCTTAGGCCCTCATCGACTTTCACGCCAAGGACGAGCACGCAAGGTTCGCGGATGGGGCAGAATACCAGGGAGACTGCGCGGCGTTCGTAGCTACCGTCATCGAGGTGTTGTCCGGCGCGGACAACGCCTCGATGGCAGGGCAGCGGTGAGCTTACGGGTCCACGAGGCGCCTCAGGCGGAGGAGGTGGCCATCGCCCTTGCCATTGCCGACCCCGGGTGCCAGACGGTGTTGTGGGATTCGCGAAGTGCAGTGCGGAATTATGCAAAGGGCAAAGTGTGTAGTGAGGCTGCGCGCGTTCTGTGTTCGGCTGACCTGCAACGAGAGAATCGATATATTAGAATCAAATGGTTCCCCGCGCACGCGGTCAACGATAACCACAACGAGACGGCACACGTAGTGGCTTGAGCGTTAACCAACCGCGCCGCTGGAACCGATCGTCCAACGTGGTGTAGTGCCAAGGACCACATGACGACGTTCAACGAGCTTACACAGTTCCATCGCCTGACTCGAAGGACTTTCCCACCCCCGCACCCGGGACTAAAGCCCGAATGACGAGACGGCATCATACAGGAAGTGGACGTTGTCGGCAAGGTGCGCTGCAGTGACCATAGGACAGTAAGAACTCGAATTAGCCTAGACTTGAGGAGGGAACGGAAGTAACTGGTACATCTATGAGTTAGCGGCAAGCGGGGAAATAGAGGAATTCCGGATCAAGCTACAGAACAGGTATTCGGCTTCAACACAGGAAGATGACCTTAGACTTGAAGCAATGAACGACAATCTTATGGGCATCATTAAGGAGTCTGCAATAGAAGTCGGTGGCAACTCCCTTAGACAGGATACCAGTAAGCTATCGCAGGAGACGAAAGATCTGATCAAGAAACGCCCATTTGTATGAAAGCCTCTAACCATACAGCTATAATAGAACTGTCTGAACTTTCGTAGTTAATTAACAAGCGTAAGACAGCTGACATAAGGAAGTATAATATGGATAGAATTCAACATGCTCTCAGGAATGGAGGAAGCCTAAAAGCAGTGACGAATAAACTAGGAATGGGCAAAAATCAGATGCATGCGTTAAGAGACAAAGCCGGCAATATCATTACTAATATGAATGAGATCCTTCAAGTGGCTGAGGAGTTCTGTAGAGATTTATACAGTACCAGTGGCACCCACGACGATAATGCAAGATAGAATAGTCTAGAGGAATGTGAAATCCCACAAGTAACGCCGGAAGAAGTAAAGAAAGCCTTGGGAGCGACTGAATTAGGCTCTTGTAAATATTCATTATGCACTTCCTGTCACTACCCCATGGTGTGTGTGATATTATTTTCAGTAAGTTCACTGTTTTTACACGTTTCGCTTTGGGATATCTTATGTGTGGGATAGAAGTAAGTTTAGAGTCAAGTATTGAATAAAGGTAAAATCAGACATCCACCCGTTAGTAGCAATTGCTACAAGGGAAACCCATACCTGTTCCTCGAAAGAAAAGCCTCATAGTTGAAGAAAAATTCGTCCTGGTCCGGGACTCGAACCCGGGACCACCGCCTTTCCGGGGCAGCCGCTCTACCATCTGAGCTAACCAGGCGGCTAGCAGATGAGAGGGCGAAGTCGAATTTGTCGACAACCCGAAGCAAAGGCAAGTGATTGGCGTAGTAGTTCTGCGGAAACCAGCAAGGTGGAGAGAAGTAATGAATAAAGGTAAAATCAGACATCCACCCGTTAGTAGCAATTGCTACAAAGGAAATCCATACGGGTTCCTCGAACGAAAGCTTCATAGTTGAAGAAAAATTCGTCCTAGTCCGGGACTCGAACCCAGGACCACCGCCTTTCCGGGAGAGCCGCAGAGTCAAGTATTATACTTGGAAATTAGGGCTCTCTTTTGACAGGCATTTGCTGTCCAGACAGTTCCACGCACGGGTATGCAACCAGGCCGCTCTTTTTTGTAATGAGAACAACGAAGTTTTCTGGGGATTGATTTTACACCCATTTTCGTCTGCCCACTTAGGTATCTTGTTCAAGCCCTGCTGTACTTGTACTTGTACTGCTGGGTTACATGACTTGAAATCTTTCTCTAGGCCATCTACATATCCGGAATAAAATAGAGCTGGTGGTAAGGAAGCGCGGAGTGTGTCCATCTTAACTATAAAGGGTGTGCAGCTGACCACACCTTCCTAGGGTACACCAGTTTCTGTATAAATGGACGTGAGAGTACATTCCTGATTTTTACGCCGAAGGTACGATTAGACAGAGAACTTTCTATCAGCTAGGTTTAGCATAGTGCCACGGATGCCAATTACCGACTAGCCTCACAAGATCCCGTAAGGCCACGTTGTGTCGTACGCCTTCTCCATATCTAGGGATACCGATAAGAAAAAACTGTGTAAGAACGCGTCACCAATATTTTCCTCAATGCGGACGAGATTGCCGGTTGTGGACCGGCCCTCTCTGAAGTCACACTGATAAGGATCAAGTATTTTGTTCATTTCAAAGATATGTATGAGTCGATGGTTAATCATGTTCTCAAACAGCTTACAAAGGGAACACGTGACAGCTATCGTGATGTAGCTTGCCGCTGGCAAAGTATCATTACCTTGCTTCAAATCGGGGACTACAATCGCTTCTTTCTATGCAGGTGGAAATATGCAGCAGCCCAAATAGTGTTGAAAAGTGCAAGTAGTGTCAATTGTGTATCAATGTGTGCGTTCTTAATCATATCGTACATTATTCTATCAGGTCCCGGTGCAGAGCTCTTGCATACGATCAAGGCCGCTCTCAGCTCGGCAAAGCAAAAAGGATGGTTATATGGTGCGTCTTTTGGGGATTTCCGCTCAAATGCCTCACGTTCTTTTATTTGTCTGCACTTCATGAAGGATTTCGAGTAATGGATTGAGCTTGGCACAAGGTCAAACTGCCCCCCTAGAGCGTTTGCCTGCTCTTCTAAGGTATTTTCTTGATCGTTCACCAGAGGCAACGGATTTATTTGCGCACTTTTATGTTCTTTACGCCATTACAATCTTTCGCCTCCTGTGTGTACGAACTTATATCTGAAAGGAATCTCGTCCAGCTCTCTCTCTCTTCGCCTGACGTCGTATCCGCCTTACCTGCGATTTTATGTGTTTAAATTCAATGAGATTTTCTGTATTCGGCGATCTGCGCAATATGCCCCATGCCGTATTCTGCCTCTTTCGCTCGTCTCTACAGTTTTCATTCCACCAGGGAACACGTCTTTTAAGTGAACCACCATTCGTTCGAGGATAAACATTTCAGCAGCATCAATAATAAAAGCGGTAGAATATGCGACGGCACCATCTATACTAAAATTATTTATAAAATCGGGTAATAAATGTGTTGATTCTTCAAAATGCTCCCAGTCAGCCGATGCTAATTTCCAAATAGGTACACGGGGAGGGTTGTCATGCTGCGTTATGAAGTTTATAGTTATAGGGAGGTGATCACTTCCGAAAGGATTATTGATCACATTCCATTCCAGATGAGGCAGAAGAGAAGCAGAGCCTATTGCTAAGTCTATGGATGATATGAATTGTGTTGGATGCAGTAATATGTAGGCTCCTTGTTATAAAGAGGCAGGCACCAGATGTTAGGGCGAAATTTTCAATGAGTCGCCCTCTTGCGTTGCAACGCGCGTCTACCCGCAACGTGTTGTGGGCGTTATCACCCGCAAGCATGTAGGGTTCCGGGAGCTGATGATCTATGACGGTATAGAAATCAGTTTTATGGAGATGATAGCTTGGGGGTATAAATACGAAATACACAGTTACCAACTTATTGAAAAGAACCCCTCTAAATGACACTGCCTCGAGGGGTGTCCGTAAGGCTACGTGGTGACAGGCTACAGACTTGTCTGCTAGGATTGCTACACCGCCGCACGAGGTGTTAGCCTCATCACGGTCCTTGCGGAAGATGGTGTACAGTTGGTTTGTGTGGGTTTTAGATGTGTCTTTTGAACAGACAGCAACTTTGGATTATGCATGTGTAGGCGTTCTCTAACATCGTTAAGGCTATAAAGAAGTTCCCTAACATCCCAATGTAGTATTTGTGTATCCATTAGGCTACATCTGTTTAGTGCTGTGTTTAAGAGACGAGGAATAGCTCACGGGCCCTTTGGAGGCATCGTCACGCGAGTTTTGTCCTCTTTGAAGCGGTCGAGAGAGGCTCGCCACTCCTTAGGCGCTCCTGGCGCCGTCTGGCTGGTTGTTCTGTCCATCGCCTCTTGCCAGGCGCTGCACGCGCGCTCTTACGAGCGCTGTGTTTGACGTGAAGGACTCCGCACGTGTGACAAGACCTTTGAGGCCACCTACCCGGAGGTGGGTGGCCCCTCCTGCTGGGGTGGCGGTACCTCCTTGCCGTCGCGCCTTAGCATAATTCTATTAACATTGATCACGTTCTCGTCACTCCAGCCTTCCAACAGTTCAGCTTCTGTTAGCGCCATCAGATCATCGCCAGAAACAACACCGCGGCTGGTATTCATAGTTTGGTGTGGAGTTATAGTGAATAGAATTTCGCCGAATAATACAACTTTAGGAAGATTTTCAAGCTGTTCCTGATCGCGGAGTTCGAAAAGGAGATCGCCGCTAGCCATTTTCGATGCTTTGTAGCCTGCGCCAAGAATTTCAGTGAGATATTTAGACACGAGGAAAGGAGAAATCATTCTCACGATCTTTTCAGGTTTGTTAGAAAGAATTACCAGGAATCGGGGAAAATTTGGCGATTTGCTTCCAAGAAATTGGAAAACATCTTAGGTGAGTCGTCTTTTCTGGCGTTCAGGGAGTCGGGGGAAAGAGGTGGCCGTTGGTAGTATGGAGTTTTCGGCAGGGATGGCCACCGCCCACCATGGAGCCCAACTAGGGGACGACACAGGACGGAGAGTGTTCAGTTCTGCGTACGCCAGCGGTACAACCCCGCTATAACCGAATACATATCATCATCATCATCAGCCTGGTTACGCCCACAGCAGGGAAAAGGCTTCCCCCATACTTCTCCAACTATCCCGGTCATGTACTAATTGTCGCCATGTTGTCCCCGCAAATTTTCTAATCTCATCCGCCCACCTAACTTTCGCCCCTCCCCTGCTACGCTTCCCTTCCCTTCGAATCCAGTCCGTAACCCTTAATTACCATCGGTTATCTTCCTTCCCCATTACATGTCCTGCCCTTGCCCTCCCACTTGTTTTTCTTGATTTCAGCTAAGATGTCATTACCTCGCGTTTGTTCCCTCAACCAATCTGCTCTTTTCTTATCCCTTAACCTTACACCTATCATTCTTCTTTCCATAGCTCGTTGCGTCGTCCTCAATTATAGTAGAACCCATTTCGTAAGACTCCAGGTTTCTCCCCCGGACGTGAGTACTGATGAGACACAGCTGTTATACGCTTATCTCTTGAGGGATAATGGCAACCTGATGTTCATGATCTGAGAATGCCTGCCCCAGCCCCAGTCCATTCTTATTCTTCTGATTATTTCAGTCTCATGATTCGGATCCGCAGTCACTACCTGTCCTAAGTAGGTGCATTCCCTTACCACTTGCAGTGCCTCGAGAACTATTGTAAACTTCTGTTCTCTTCCGAAATTGTTAAACATTACTTTAGTTTTCTACAGATTAATTTTTAGACCCACTCTTCTGCTTTGCCTCTCCAGGCAAACTAGGTTACTAAGCAAGGCAATATCATCAGCGAGTCGCAAGTTACTAAGGTATACTCCATTAACCCTTATCCCCAATTTTTCCCAAACCAGGTCTCTGAATACCTCCTATAAACACGCTGTGAATAGCATTGGAGAGATCGTATCTCCCTGCCTGACGCCTTTCTTTAGCACACTATACTGATGGGTGACTTCAATGCCACGATAGGCAAGAAGCAGGCTGGAGACAAGTCAGTCGGGGAATATGGCATAGGCTCTAGGAGTAGGAGAGGAGAGTTATTAGCAGAGTTTGGAGAACACAATAATAGGCGGATAATGAATACCTTCTTCCACAAGCGGGATAGCCGAGGGTGGACGTGGAGGAGCCCGAATGGCGAGACTAGAAATGAAATAGACTTTGTACTCTGCACTAACCCTGGCATCAAATAAAATGTGGACGTGCTTGGCAAGGTGCACTGCAGTGGCGTTAGGATGGTAAGGCCTCGAATTAGCCTAGACTTGAGGAGGGAACGGAAGAAACTTGAACATAAGAAGCCGATCAATGAGTTAGCGGTAAGAGGGAAATAGAAGAATTCCGGATCAAGCTACAGAACACGTATTCGGCTTCAACTCAGGAAAAGGAATACATATTCCCAAGGCTGGATATAATACACCAGGTTAACCTTTGCTGCCCACGAAGCCGGAAGTAACATGGAAATAAAGAGAGGGCAGGAAAGATTGAAAGTGAGCGAAACACGAATGTTGGCGGGAGAGAGAGACAGGAAAAGGCAACTACCGAATTTTCCAGGGTGGGTCAGGCCAGGGGAGCCGTCTACGTGAAGCCAAAGCCAAAGGAGGATGGTTCTGTGCGTTGCCACCGCCGAGGGGCCGTAAAGGTCCAAGCACCCGGCATTGGCTCAACCCCCAGGATCCCCTTTTCCCCGGACACGGGTAAGCCGCGCACGGTTAGACTCGGGAGGATCCAACCCTCGTGTGCTCGGGTACGTGGTGTCACAACACACCAAACGAATGCTCATGCAGACGCCCCGGCGGGGGTATGCCCGTATGATGCACCTGCTTGTGTACCACTTAGTACAATTGTGCGTCCTGCAATTATGATAGTGCACAGAAATTATCCGCGTTTCATATGCACCCACTGTCTAAGCAACTTATTTGTCAGATTCATGAATAATTCGACAAACAAACACGTGAAGGAAGGAATGCAACCCAAGGAATACTGCTTGCGAACCGCTGTATTCTTTGCAGATAAAGAAAGGAGTAAAATAAGACATTATGATTGAACTGATATTTGTCCCTAAATGTGCAGGAAAACTGTTTATAATATGGGTTTATTTCAACGCTTGCCATCTGTCAATTGCTGACGTCAACATATCTGGTTGTTTACCTAAATATACTGCAGTCGTAGAACTTTATCACGGGTCAGCAGCTGTAAATTCCAAGGTTGCAGGAGTACTTGTTGAGATACGTTTTCCGGTGATGTAATAATGTAGTAGGGGTGTGCGAATATTCAGAAATTTGAATACCGTATAAAAAGATGTCCTGTTCAATTCGGTTGTCTCGAATAATCAATATTTGATTCGACTTGTCTTTGGTAGCATTCAATTTGGTGTCAAAAGTTACTATTTGCGCATTCATACAAAATAGATAGCGTGGTACAGGGCGTTAGGCTGTTTTGTTTGGATATAAATCAAGCACACTTCCGGTGCACTTCCCGTGCTGTCGCGGGTGCGTTGGCCCATCCGCCAGGCGTCCCGCTCAGCCTGCGCGCATGATACTGGCGATGACATCATTCGACTTCCAGAGCTGCGGTACAGTGAACTGGTAAAAAAATCAGTAGCGCCGAACGTTCGCTGTAGGTAATGTACGCGCCCTCACCGCTGTTAGTACTCATGGAGCAAGCGTTGTGATCACGATGGCCATCGCAAGCACTCGCGCGTAGCCTTGCGCACAGCCCTCGAATATTTTTCAAGTTTCACAGGCAGCCGTTTTCGTTGCTTTCGCGAAGGTCAGTTTCTCTGTCTCCCCAGTAGCCCCAGACAGGGGCCGGAATGAGAATAAATGTTTCTCTCTCTTTATTGATTTATTTATTTATACATACTGCAGCCTCGGTGAGGCTATTGCAGGAGTGGGTAGTGAAAAAAAAGGAAAGCAAGAAAACGAGATACAGGCGCAAAAGATATGAATATCAAGTATATGTAATTGCTTTCAAAAATTCTTGCATAGGTAAAGAGCGGATGCTTCCAGGCAGTGAATTCCAGAGTTCAATGGCCAGTGGAAAGAAGCTGTGCTTGAACATCTCCGTTCGGCAAAAGAAAGGGATAAGGTTGAGATTATGAGAACTCCTAGTGATGGAAGGTGGACTAAAGTTCAAATAATTATGTAGTGTGTCAAGGAGCTCAGAATGAATCAGCGTGTGTAAAAATTTCATGCATTCTAAGCGGCGGCGAGATGAAAGAACTGTAAGAGCTGTAGCTGTATGAAGGAAAGAAGGGGAAAAATCTCGGCTATCGTTGCGAAAAATGAAGCGCACTGATTTCTTTTGGACTGATTCTAACTTTTTAATATCGGATTTCTTATGAGGATTCCATATGATGCAGCCATAATCAAGAATGGGGCGGATAAGTGTTTTATACGTCATCAGTTTGGTATCCTTTGGAGCCTTACGCAATGAACGATGGAGGTAACCGAGACGTCTAAAAGCTTTGTTACATATGATGTCAATGTGTTTCGACCATGACATGTCATGGGAGAAATGAAGACCAAGGTATTTAAATTCGGTTACTCTTTTTAAATCTTGACCATGGAAAGTGTACGTGAAAAGTGATGGAGATGGGCGCCTGGAGGAGGACATGGAAACAGGTTTAGAGAAATTTATGTTCATTTGCCATTCCTTGCACCACCTACAAAATTTTGCAAAGGAGTCATTAAGTAAATCATGATCCATTGGTGTGTTAATACTATGATAGAGGACGCAATCATCAGCGTAAAGACGAATACTAACGGACATGCAATGCGGCAAGTCATTAATATATAATAAGGAAAGAAGCGGGCCTAAAACGGAACCTTGTGGGACGCCGGATGAAACACTGACAGGAGAGGAAATAGAGCCGTTAAATTGTACAGACTGAGAACGCTGGGTTAGGAAGCTATGTATCCAACCAACCAGAGAAGGGTTATTTAGAATGGAGTTAAGCTTGTAGAGCAGTTTTGGGTATGGGACGGTGTCGAAAGGTTTGGATAAGTCAACAAATAATGCCGTCAATCTGTCCGCCTAAATCTAATGACTGACAAATATCTTGTGTGAATTCGATTAGTTGGGTAGTGGTGCTATATCCGCGACGGAAACCATGTTGGTAATTGGATAGGATATTGTGGCTTTCAAGAAAAAAATGTTGGTAATTGGATAGGATATTGTGGCTTTCAAGAAATTCCGTGATGTGTTTAAAAAATTATATGTTCGAGTAACTTGCATGAGTGGGCAGTTAAGGAGATGGGTCTGTAGTTCTGCAGAAGTTGAGCGTTACCGGATTTGTATATCGGAATGACCGTAGCAAGCTTCCAGGATTGGGGAACAGTGGAGGTGGATAATGATTTACGGAAGATAACGGAGAGGCATCTGCTTGTCCAAAGGGAGTAGCGAACGAGGAAAGAATTTGGTATGTGATCTGGGCCGCAGCTCTTTTTTAGTATCTAAATGGAGGATCATGTTCAGAACACCTGAGCTAGAGACGACGATGTCTTCAATAGGAGGGTATGAGTCACAGCTAAAAGGTGGAAGTGAAGAGTTATCCTGTGAGAACACGGAATGAAAATAGGTGTTAAAAGCGGAAGCAATCGTGAGGGAATCTGAAACTGCCACGTCCTTAACAACTAAACTGTTAGTTGTGCTGTTACTTGGCATTATCGATTTCCAGAACATACGAGGGTTTTTGTTCAATAATTTTGGCAAAGTAACAGCATAGTAGAAATCCTTGGCAGATGTTAGTCTCTGGCGCAGTTCCTTCTTGGCATCATTGAACTCTTCAATTTTTGTCAGGATTACCATTTATTTTAGATTTGCGCAATCGCGAAACACGACGCAATAAATGCAGCAGTCCTCTTGTCATCCACGGTGAATTACTATTTTTTCTTTTTTTGTTTTCAGGGGAACAAATTGGTTAATACATGTTTCAACAATATTCTCAAAAAAACCCTACGGCAACATTGACATCATTGTTCAAAGATAATTCATGAAAGTTCTCAAACGATTCGCTGAGTGTGTCGGTAATTGCAGCATCATCGGCGCGGCTAAAATCACGAAAAGTGCAGTACTCAATCCGCGGTTTGGAAACAATACAGCAAACCGAGAACAGTACGGCTTTGTGGTCAGAAATCCCGTCAGTAACGCAGCACTGGAAGCCACCCTCGAAAAGACTTGAGCCAAGAAAAACTAAATCTAGGACAGCCGTTTCCCTGGTGTTCTCGTGGACAATCTGTTTAAGACCGAGTGATAGGGAAAGGCGCAATAATTTTCTTGATAGCGACACGTCGCAGCCGGTAATGGTGAGAGAGGGCCAGTGAATGCCTGGTGCATTAAAATCTCCCATAAGTATTATATTTGCTGATTTCAAATCATGCAGAATGTTGCTAAGGAAAGCGAACTGATCACCACAAGAGCCAGGAGGCCGGTAAAACACTCCAATTAGCGCGGATGACCTTTCCAAATGAATCTTGCACAAAAGCAATTCAATTTCACATGCGGTTACAAGGACTGAAAACTTCAGGTGGGACTGTATATAGAGGGCGACACCGCCGCCTCTACCATTCGGTCTGTCAACTCTTACCAACGTGTGTCCACTTAACGCAACTTCGGAGTCGAATATGCCATCATGTAGCCATGTTTCAGTAATGCCTATAATATGGGGGAATGAGCAGTTACTAGAGAGATGAAGTCGGAAAGTTTATTGAGAAGGCTTCTTGCGTTAATATTTAATACACGGAGGTCATTGGTTTTGCGACGAAGGAGTCAAGGCGGAGAGGCAGGTGCGACGCTATTTAGTGCTGTATTACGATGTACTTTCTCTAATGTATTAGAAGCGCTGTTCCAGTTATAGCGAACTTTATCAATAAATATATGGTCAAACCGTATGCGGACCGTCCACCCGTTGTTCCTAAAACTCTCAGACGCTTCCCAAAGTTTCTTGCGGATATTCCGGACACGTAGTGAAAAATCTTCCGAAATACGGTAATCGGTTTCCTTTAGCCTGTGACCACTTTTTAATACCGAAACTTTCTCCCGATAGTCCAGAAGTTTCATAATCACGGGTCGCGGACGGTCACGTGAACGCCTTCCAAGACGATGGCATCTTTCTATTTGAGGAAAGCTCATTTCAAGTTTATCCTCAAGCCATTTCGCAATGTCTGAGGACAGGCGTTCATTATCTTCATCGGAGGCTTCTGGCAGACCATGTAAGATTAAATTGTTCCTTCGAGCACGGTTTTCTAATTCATCATTTTTAGTTGAAAGGTTGTGAATTTCGTTTGTTAGACGTGCGAGTTCACTGTTAAGGCTGCCGCTTGGGACGGCAGGCTCATGTGACGAGGACTCCAGAGCGGCCAGACGCGATTCGATAGTCTCAAAACGTGTATTAACAGATTGTTGAAAGTTTTTAATTTCGGCGATATCCTCAGCTAATCTTTTCTGTCCGTTCAAAAGCTCAGCGAGCATTTCAGACACCGATGGTTGATCGTCAAAGCCTTGCGAAAGGCTCGGATTTTTTTGGGAGCGAGGACCAGGATTGCTTTCAACGTCACCACTCTGTAACAATCTACTAATACAAACAGCGAGCTGCGAGTACAAAGAAATATAAGCAAAGCATCTGCGAGAATGGTGTGGGCAAGGGAGCAGCAGTAAGGATCGGTCATCAGAGCGAATGCAGCGGGCATTCTGAGAGTAACATACCTGCGTAAGAAATAGGCAGCGGGTAAGCATGATGCTCGTACTGCTGCCACCTTGCCCACTGAAGAAGGAAGGATCCGGCTGTGAATTTATAGGCATGATCATTGACGTCATGGGACTGGGCTTGAATGTGAATGGACGGTTCAGTGTGCCAGCTGTGCCAGGGCTCCGGGCACGTGTGGTGGCGGTCAGATCAAGAGAGTCATCCGGAAGCGAGAAAGGACAGTTTGTACAGCTGCCAGCGGAATCACCCAGGGATCTGGACGATGGCGGCGAGTGCACGAGAGCTGTGACGTCAGGAGAGATGACCGCAGCACATTCGAGGTGGCAACAAGCGAGGAAGGCGATCTGCGTAAGAAATAGGCAGCGGGTAAGCATGATGCTCGTACTGCTGCCACCTTGTCCACTGAAGAAGGAAGGATCCGGCTGTGAATTTATAGGCATGATCGTTGACGTCATGGGACTGGGCTTGAATGTGAATGGACGGTTCAGTGTGCCAGCTATGCCAGGGCTCCGGGCACGTGTGGTGGCGGTCAGATCATGAGAGTCATCCGGAAAGGAGATAGGACAGTTCGTACAGCTGCCAGCGGAATCACCCAGGGATCTTGACGATGGCGGCGAGTGCACGAGAGCTGTGACGTCAGGAGAGATGACCACAGCACATTCGAGGTGGCAACAAGCGAGGAAGGCGATCTGCATAAGAAATAGGCAGCGGGTAAGCATGATGCTCGTACTGCTGCCACCTAGCCCACCTAGCCCATCTCTACCTTACCATGTCCCGCCGTTGTTGCTTAGTGGCTGTGGTCTTCGGCTACTAAGCACGAGGTCGCGGGACCGAATCCCAGCCACGGCGGCCGTATTTTGATGGGGGCCAAGTGCGAAAACGCTCGTAAACTTAGATTTAGGTGCACGTAAAGGAACCATGACGGGTCAAAGTTAATCTGGAGTCCCCCACTACGGCGTGCCTCATAATCAGATCGTTGTTTTGGCACGTAAAACCCCAGAATATTTCTACCTCCGCAAAGTGTCGAGTGCCAAGTCCTCACACTGGTTTTGGAATAAGATCACAGGCTCTGCACAAGCAGGAACGGCATAAACAGATCACTTGCTAAAAGTAACTTTTTTTCTGAAAGTATTCAGTCTGCAAGCATAAGTTGTGCAGATGTCTGCCTTTTTCGTGCTGTCCGTGCTATTTCCTTTTTTTTCTTTTTTTTATGCTGAATTCGGAGACTTTCGAGTGCGTGTGCGCTGTTGCGCATGCAATGGCAGAAAACTCTGCTCGATCGGCTGCAATGCACAGCAAGAAGCAGATGGCAATCACTGCAGTAATTTTCGATGCTATGGTGATTACTCGACAAAAATGAGAATAACGTGGGGGTGCGAGCATTACGTGTGTGCAATGATTACCCGGGTATATGCGATATATATCTGTACGAGAAGACCACCTACTGAAAATCACGTGTTTTCAAGCTTCGCTAGGCGTGGGGACACGTGATCTACGCCTTATTGCGCGTGGCTTAGAATGCTACAGGTCACGCAGCCATCCACACTTTTCCCTGCAGTCGGGATAATAAAGGTTTGCGTACTGTTAGCTGTTAATACTATCGTTAAACCGGCATCACCTAGCATAGGGCAAACACATTATTATACCACACTGATCGCACCTTACCACGTGGGGAAAGCAAGTTTGGAGATATCGTCCTTCGAGCCTAGGAACTACGAGGAGCCGAAGGAAAGTTCTCTGTGCATTTCAAAAACACTTCCACGTTCACCTACAAAGGAAAGTCAGCACCCAGGAACTTTCTGGAATCTTACTTTATCTGCAGTTCTCTGGGGCACAATGGCAAATAGCCTAACCTGCTCGCTAGCTCGCATACACTTATGATGTACCACGCATGGCAATTTTCTTCTTCCTTTGATTCTTTCTTTGTTTCCTTTTTATGTTCTCCCACCACCCACCATTTAGTGAGCTCCCGTGGGACTATGTTGGAACTCATAATATTTGACATATGTTGGAACTGACGTGTAACCGTTTGATATATTTTTTGCACGGATGGCGCCACCACGTAAAAACGCCTGGGACATTAATTATTTACTGGAAATTGTTTGTTTGAAGCGCTGCTTGCCAAAATATTTAGCGCGCACAATTGACAAGGACACAGTGAAGGGTGACAATTCCTTGTCAATTGTGCGCGCTAAATATTTTACTATGAATTCGTACCAACTCGCCCAACTATCAGTTCTGCTGCTGCTTAGCGAAACTGGTGAGTGCTAGTGATTACAAGACCCACTGTATGACTTCACTAACGTGCAACATTTCTTCTGAATTATCGTGTACATGAAAAATAATGTCAATTGGCACGGACCTGGCCAGCCGAACAATTAGTCAAACTCACTGCTCCCTTGTGGATTCTTTAAGAACATACGACCATTTTCTCTTCAGACAATTGAAGAGAAGGGCTTGCTGCTTCATTATTGAAAATTTCAGTTCCCGCTTGAATAGCTTTGCCCCTTCGGTAATGCGTGAACCACTATGACCATAAATTGCCAATTTGAAGTAATAATAACTCATGGACTGCTCATAAGAACACAAAACACCTTCGCATAGATGATAAGTGCACTGTACCTGAGAAAAACACTAAATATTGTTCCGGGTTGTAAAGGAAAAAAAATAATAATTGATAAATTTTTATTGTTCATCCCATTTTTATTGGAACCTATATAAATTTCTAATTGCTACAGGTGATATCTCTTCATAGAAACCTCGCATAAAATTTCGTTTAAAGACACAGCTATCTTAATTTTGTTATGCGCAACTGTTTTGCTGGAAACGCAGTGCAAAGAAGGCTAGTACAGCAAGAACGCCCTTTTCTGCTCACACTGTTTCGATTCCCGTCAGGTAACGCTTCAAGCGAGGCAATAATACTGGCTGTCATTGGATAGCGTAGAAAGTAATCCTTGTATTGCGATATATTTCACATCCGTCCAATGAGCGCAGAAAGCTCAGTGCGTCCGCAAACAATGAGCGAAATGCGAGTGGGTGCAGCCGGAGTGAGATCGCCACCGGTTTCTCGATTCACGAACCACGTCCTGGTGGCGTCTTTAAATGCTAAAAAGACATGGCGCCGCTTGTCATTGCTGTTCCAGTGGTGAAATGTAGGGATTTCATAGGTCTCCAGCCGGCTTTCCGCGTCTTCAAATGCTGATCTGCAGAACGTCGGTGGCTCCCTGGGCTTCTGCAGCACGATCGGTGTTGGCGACACCGGGTTTGTCATTCTGGCTGCTGTCGTGGCCGTGCACTTGAAACTTTGAACTTTATTTCGTATCTATACAACGTACAGATGACAGGGGTACAGACAAAAAGCCATAAAATAGGCTTGACAAGGTCTGTGTCCCTTGTTGGTTTCTTTGGCAACACGTAGCAATGCATGCATAATGCGGCAAGATGAGCACAAGTATTGGAAAAACAATATAAATATAAACAATGTGTGGATAAATGGCACTAGTTACACGAAGTTACTTTCGCACAGCGCCGAAAAATTGACATGAATGCAGAAATCGTAATTTTCATACAAGTTACGATAAACAGGACGAAGAAAACAACAAAATGCAGACAACATCAATCACTTTTCATTTACGGGTAACATTCACAGAAATACAAAACTAAATAAGTCTTGTGCAATTACAGCTTAGAATGAGTATTCATCAGAACAAAACATCAAGAAAAGTACTAAGCATACACGTGAATGACAGTATGAGTGGCAAGTTTGGGTACCTAATTGAAATGATAATAAGTATGCTGATTAATGATTAATGAGTTCCTGGTCTTTTCAAGTAGACGTCCATGCTCAGGGGACAGATATTGAAGTCCGCGGCTTCCTCGATGATCTGGGGCTACGTTGGCGCTGTCTTCGGGTTTTGGATAACGAATAACTTGGATAACGGCTTTGCGGGCGCGTTTGCTACATGAACGTACAATAACCTCCACCAGATTTCACGTAGTAATGATAGTGCAGAAAACATCAGAAAAACTGTGATGGACGAAACCAGTTTTTTATTGCGCCAACCTGTGCCTACAAACTCAGGCTACACTATAAGAACAACGATAGGAGCCAACACAGCCGGCGATCGTCGAAATATGATCAGCAGGTCAAGCACGCCGGCTTTTATATATCACTTGTCGAAAGTTCCAGTGCAATCGCTGGTGTACCAGTGGTTTAGAGAAACTACTACACAAATCGTGTCGCCCATGCGAGCTGATTATGCAAGGTTCGGCAGTGACATGCTGTAGCAAGCACGTGACGCCCCCTCGGGCATAAGGGTCAGTGGCCTGCCAGGCTCAGTTGGGCAACATTGGTCACCGCACTAATATACACCGTCGAGCACACCTGCTCGGCGGTCAGTCATCATTCGTCACCACCACGTTGCGGAGCGTCTGTCTAACGAAAGTGCCTCGAGCCCTTCCTCGTTCGCGAGCCCGGCGGATTGTGACACTAGCGACGAGTACCAACGGATCGTCCAACGCCGCCGCGAGCGGCGAAACACTGCCCCCCGTTGCTGCCGCCATGCCGCTGTACGGAAATATCGAGCCGTTCGAGGGAGATGGGTCCGCCTGGCCAATTTACGGGGAACAAGTCACATGTTCTTCCGCGCAACCGATGCACCCGAGGCCAAACAGCGCGACATTTTCCTGGCCAGCTGCGGGACCCGCGTATTCAGTCTACTGCTCTACATTCTCAAGCCAGCCACGCCGCATGTTAAGGCGCTGGGTGAGCTGCTCGCCATACTGCGCTTGCATTTCAAACCAGCACCGCCCACACTAATGGAGCGTTTCCACTTCAACAACCGGATCCGTCGGGAAGGAGAGACCCTTGGGCAGTTCGTCGCTGATCTACGAGGTTTAGCGAGTGCCTGCGTTTTCGGGAACAAGCTGCACTCGCTGCTCTGGGACCGTGTCGTCTGCGGCATCAACAACCCCGCCATGCAGACGCGACTCCTGGAGCTTCCCGACCCATCGCTAGACGCCGTGAAGGCAGCGCTGGCAATGGAAGCTTCCGCCAAGTACTCCGGCGAGATGGCCTGTGCGACTTGCACACCCCCGACAGAAGCGGCGGTCAACAAGTTCTTGACGAAGGGCAGTACCTGCGGACGCTGTCGGGGTGCCCACTCCCCCTCGCAGTGCCAGTTCTCTCAAGCACAATGCTTCACGTGCGGGAAAACTGGGCACCTGGTACGTGTATGCCGAAGGGGGAGGACGAACAGCAAACAGCAGCAGCAGCCTGGTTCAAACCCAGGTACCACACAAGCCCGCGGTCAGGGCAGCCATCGCAAGGGTACGCGACGGGCGCGTGCGGCAGCAGGCCCGAGTTCTTCCCTGGCCAGGCTCCATGTCGTGGCCGAGGACCCGCCGATTTTCGACATGTGGCACACAGGCTTTGTACCGTCATCTGCGCCACCGTACATGCTGACCTTCGAAATCTGCGGGCACCCCATTTCCATGGAGCTAGACACAAGCGCCAGCGTGTCTGTCATGGCTCGGAAACGGTTCAAGCCTACCTTTCCCGGCGCGTCCGTCGAGGCTTCGGGCGTGGTGCTGCGCAGCTACTCCGGGTAACTCTCCCATGTCCAGGGTCAGGCACAGGTCAGTGTTCGCTTTAGCGACAGGGAGGCAACCCTTCCCCTTTACTTGACCAAGGCGTCATCGCCGACGCAGCTGGGCCGAAACTGGATTCATGCACTGGGCGTTCGTCTGCCAGAGTACCAAGAAGCCATCTTTCGGCTTGTAGCGCGGCTCAGAAAGAGCAAGAAAGGAAGGAGGTAGGGGTAATGAAAGGGAACGGAAAACAGAGTGAGCGCTCACTCTATGGCAGTGTCAGGATCTGTGGGGATTTCAAGGTTACCATCAACCCCGTCGCTACTGTCGAGAAGTACCCGCTGCCCCAGATTGAAGATCTCTGGTCAGCGTTGTCCGGTAGACAGAAGTTTGCCAAGCTCGACCTGAGGGATGCATACCAGCAGTTGGTGCTCCAGGATGCCTACCGGAAGTATGTCACGATATCGACAACTTTGGGACTCTTCCAGTACATACGCTTTCCCTTTGGCGTGGCCTCAGCCCCAGTCATATTTAAGAGGGAGATCAATAACGTCTTCAGGGCCATGAGACACGTGACGGTGTACTTGGATGACATCCTGGTAACTGGCAGCGACGACGAGGACCACCTGCAAAACTTGCACAACATCCTGGCACGACTGCAGGACGCCGGCACCAAGCTCATGCTGGAAAAGTGCGTTTTCCTGGCCTCCCTGTATTGAGTACTTGGGACATGTCATTTCCCAGACTTGCCTAGCCCTGGCTCCCCGCAAAGTTGAGCCCAAGAAAAAGAAGTATCTTCAGAGCTATCTCGGCCTCATCAACTTCTACAGGAGTTTCCGGCCAAACCTGTCGGAGCATCTACAGCCCCTCCATCTTCTGCTGCCAGATGTTCAGCAATGAGTCTGGAAGAAGGAACAGAACCGGGCCTTCCCGCGCAGCAAGGAGCTAATCATCAAGGCTCCAGTGCTGGTACTCTTCAATCCTGCCAAGCCGGTCGTTCTGACCTTAGATGCGTCGCCGTACGGCGTGGGAGCCGTCCTGGCGCACTGGGACAAGGATGGCCAGCAACGCCCTATGTCGTTTCCTTCTCGTCGGCTTCATGGTGCAGAGCAACGCCACAGCCAGCTGGACAAGGAAGGCCTGGCCCTCACGTATAGGTGATGCCGGAGGTTCGAGGCGGTCACGGACCACAAGCCGCTGGGGATTGACCAGGCAGTTCCTGTGGTATGCTGGGCCTTCAGTGGTATGCTGGGCCTTGAGGCAGGCAGCTTACAGTTACCAACTGCTTTCTGTCCAGGAAAGGGGGAGACCTGGAACTTGCTGATACCCTCAGCCGCCTGCCCCTGCCAGAAGTGCCTGATGCTGTTCCAGAACCTGCTGAAGTGTTCATGCTGGAGCACGCATACCCGGAGGTGTTCTCCAGATCTCCGGTATCGCAAGCGACCAGCCGGGACCCTGTCCTGTCTCAGTTGGTCAAGGAGGTGTCCCACGGGGAGGAATTGGTACAGCAGGCGTATAGCAACAATGCCACTGAACTCAGCTTGCGGCAGGGCTGCAAGCTCAGCTCAAGCAGGGCGCCTTCTGTGGGCGTCCAGGGTGGTGATTACGCAAAGTCTCCGCTCCAGGGTCATGCAGTCGCTGCACGTGGGTCATCCTGGCGTGGAAAAGACCAAGACAGTGGCCCGGTACCTTGTTTGGTGGCCTGGCCTGGACCAAGACATCACTCACATGGTGCAGATCTGCCAAATCTGCTAGGAGCAACAGCGTCCCTCACGTCATGTGGAAATCACCCCCTGGCCGTTGCCACAGAGACACTGATCCCACCTAAATGTGGATTTTGGGAGACCCTTCAAGGGCCATTACTTCATGGTGGTGGTGGACGCCTTTCCGAAATGGGTGGAAGTTCTACCTGTCACCCCTCCATCAGCAGGTGCGACCATTGCAGCGCTACGACAGGTATTCGCCACCTAGGAGTTGCCGGACATCATCGTGTCCGACAAGGGTCCTGGTTTCGCCAACACAGAGTACCTGGCCTTGCTGACGAAGAACGGAATCCGCCGGATGATGGTTGAGCCGTACCATCATCATCATCATCAGCCTGGTTGCACCCACTGAAGGGAAAAGGCCTCTCCTGTATATCTCCAACTACGCCGATCATGTACTAATTGGGGCCACGTTGTCCCAGCAGACTTCTTCATCTCATCCGCCCACGTAACTTTCTACCGCCCCCTGCTACGCTTCCCTTCCTTGGAATCCAGTCCGTAACCCTTTGTGACCGTCGGTTATCTTCCCTCCTCATTACATGTCCTGCCCATGCTCATTTCTTTTTCTTGATTTCAGCTAAAATATCAGTAACTCGCGTTTGTTCCCTCACCCAATCTGCTCTTTTCTTATCCCTTAACGTTACACCTATCATTCTTCTTTCCATAGCTCGGTGCGTCGTCCTCAATTTAAGTAGAACCATTTTCGTAAGCCTCCAGGTTTCTGCCCCGTACGTGAGTACTGGTAAGACAGAGCTGTTATACACTTTTCTCTTGAGGGATAAGGGCAACCTGCTGTTCATGATCTGAGAATGCCTGCCAAACGCACCCCAAAACATTCTTATTATTCTGATAATGTCAGTCTCATCATACGGATCCGCAGTCACTACCTGCCCGAAGTAGATGTATTCCCTTAACCCTTCCAGTGCCTCGCTACCTATTGTAAACTGCTGTTCTCTTCCGAGAGTCCTAAACATTAGTTTTCTGCAGATTAATTTTTAGACCCACCCTTCTGCTTTGCCTCTCCAGGTAAGTGAGCATGCATTGGAATCGGTCCCCTGAGTTATTAAGGAAGGCAATATCATCAGCGAATCGCAAGCTAGTAAGGTTTTCTCCATTAACTGTTATCCCCGATTCCTCCCAATCCAGCTCCCTGAATACCTCCTGTAAACACGCTGTGAATAGCATGGGAGAGATCGTATCTCTCTGCCTGACTCGTTTCTTCATTGGGATTTTGTTGCTTTCTTTATGGAGGACTACGGTGGCTGTGGAGCCGCTATAGATGTCTTTCAGTATTTTTACATACGGCTCTTCTACAGCCTGATTACCTAATGCCCCCATGACTGCTGAGGTTTCGACTGAGTCAAACGCTTTCTCGTAGTCAATGAAAGCTATATATAAGGGTTGGTTATATTCCGCACATCTCTATCCCCTGATTGATAGTGTAAATATGGTCTATTGTTGAGTAGCCTTTACGGAATCCTGCCTCGTACTTTGGTGGACAGAAGTCTATGGTGTTCCTGATTATACTTGCAATTACCTTAGTAAAAACTTTGTAGGCAAGGGACAGTAAGCTGATCGTTCTATAATTTTTCAAGTCTTTGGCGTACCCTTTCTTATGGATTATGATTATGCTAGCGTTCTTCCAAGATTGTGGTACGCTCAAATTCATGAGGCATTGCGTGTACAAGGTGGCCAGTTTTTCTAGGAGAATCTGCCCACCATCCTTCAACAAATCTACTGTTACCTGATCCTCCCCAGCGGCCTTCCCCCTTTGCGTTGCTCCCAAGGCTTTCTTTACTTCTTCCGGCGTTACTTGTGGGATTTCAAATTCCTCTACATAATTCTTTCTTCCATTATCATTGTGGGTGCCACTGGTACTGTGTAAATCTCTATAAAGCTTTTCAGCCACTAGAACGATCTCATCCATATTAGTAATGATATTGCCGGCTTTGTCTCTTAACGCATACATCTGATTCTCGCTTATTCCTAATTTCTTCACTGCTTTTAGGCTTCCTCCGTTCCTGAGAACATGTTCAATTTTATCCATATTATTGTTTTTTATGTCAGCTGTCTTATGCTTGTTGATTAACTTGGAAAGTTCTGCCAGTTCTAATCTAGCTGTAGGGTTAGAGGCTTTCACACAGTGGCGTTTCTTGATCAGATCCTTCGTCTCCTGCAATAGCTTACTGGCGTCCTGTCTAACGGAGTTGCCACCGACTTCTGTTGCGCATTCCTTAATGATGCCCATAAGATTGTCGTTCCAACTGCGTCGTGGCGAGGAATTGTAGGCGAACGTGACAAATGATAGAGCAGTGTCCCAGTCGCGATGATCGGAGGAAACATACATTGTTAGCATGTCAGTTAATGTGAGGTTCAGGTTTTCGGTAAGACCGTTAGTTTGAGGATGGTAAGCGGTAGGAAGTTTGTGTTTAGTAGCACATGATCGAACTAGGTCGTCCATGACTTTGGAAAGAAAGTATCTGCCGCGATCGGTGGCAGATACAGGTGTACCGTGGTGCAAGATAACGTCGTGAAGCAAGAAATCAGCGACGTCTGTAGCGCAGCTGGGCGGTAGGGCTCTAGTAATGGCATAGCCAGTTGTATAGTCTATAGCGACGGCAATCCACCTATTTCCGTCATTTGATATAGGGAATGGTCCGAGAAGATCAACGCCAACGCGAAAGAAAGGGTCGGCTGGTATATCCAAAGGCTGCAGCAGTCCGGCTGGAGGCACAGCTGGTCTTTTCCGGCGTTGACACGACTCACATGCGGCAACATAGCGCCGACCGGAGCGGTTGAGACGGGGCCAGAAAAACCGACGCCGAATTCGGTCATAGGTCCGCGTGGCGCCAAGGTGTCCAGCGGTGGGAACGTCGTGCAGTTGCTGCATTACAATCTGATGCATAAGAGAGGGAAAGACAGGAGCTCGGGCCCATCGGGGTGCATGTTGCGGCGATACAGGATGCCATTTTCTAGTACGAACATGTGAAGGGATGGGTCAGACGGATCAGAGTGCAGGCGTTCGATAATGGGGCGTAACGACTCATCGCGTCGTTGTTCCGCGCCAATGTCTTGCAAGGCAGAGAGCGAAAGAACGCAGATCGGTGCGACATCCACTAAACCATCTGGTACATCGACGGGATGACGAGACATGCAGTCGGCGTCCTGATGTAGACGACCCGACTTGTAGACCACAGTGTATGTGTATTCCTGCAGCCGTAGGGCCCTGCGACCGAGGCGTCCGGTGGTATTCTTGAGGGAGGAAAGCCAACAAAGGGCGTGATCGTCGGTTGTGACTGTAAATAGCCGACCATATATGTAGGGTCGGAACTTGCCCACCGCCCTAATGAGGGCGAGACACTCGCGCTCAGTAATCGAGTAATTGCGCTCTGCGGGAGAGAGGAGGCGGCTGGCGTCGGCGATGACGTGGTCGTGCCCACATTGGTGTTGAGCTAAAACTGCGCCGATGCCGCAGCCACTGGCGTCAGTGCGGATTTCTGTCGGAGAGGAGGCGTCAGAATGGGCGAGAACAGGAGGTTGTGTGAGCAGCGTGATGAGGTGCGAGAAAGCACACGCTCGTTCAGTCATGGGGCGGGGAACATGGGCGAAATTTTCCACAAACCTACGGAAGTACGAGCAAAGGCCAGTAAAGCTGATAACAACTTTGGCACAAGTTGGTAAGGGGAAATTCTGCGCAGCATGAACTTTAGCGGGCTCGGGGCGAATGCCTGACGAATCGACGAGGTGTCCGAGCATGGTTATTTGGCGGTGACCGAAGTGGCACTTGGATGAGTTGAGCTGCAAGCCATCGGTGCGAAAAACAGAAAGAACAGATGAAAGTCTTTCAAGATGAGTCGCAAAAGTTGAACAGAATACGATGACGTCATCCAAGTAGCACAAGCAGACGAACCATTTCAAACCATGCAAGAACATGTACATCATCCGTTCAAAGGTCGCCGGGGCATTGCACAAGCCAAAAGGCATTACCCGCAACTGATATAGGCCGTCTGGTGTGACGGATGCTGTCTTTGCATGGTCTATTGCATCCACGGCAATCTGCCAATATCCAGTGCGAAGGTGTATAGATGAAAAATAAGTGGCACCGTGGAGACAATCCAGCGGATCGTCAATGCGGGGAAGTGGATATACATCTTTCTTGGTGATCGTATTGAGATGACAATTGTCAACACAGAATCGCCAGCTGTTATCCTTCTTTTTGACGAGAACAACAGTGGACGCCCACGGGCTGGTAGAGTGTTCAATAATCCCTTTGGCAAGCATCTTGTCAACCTCGCTCTGGATAACGTGTCGCTCAGAAGGCGACACCCGCTATGGGCGTCGGCGAACCGGTGCTGCATCGCCGGTGTTTATACGATGCTTCACGACCGTAGTTTGACGCAAAAGGCGATCGTTAAGGTCGAAAATGTCGGAGTAGGACTCGAGGAGGCTACGGAGCTCTGCGTTTTGTTGGGTTGAGAGGTCCGGTGCAATCATCTTTGTAACGTCGTCGGTCTGGGCTGATGCTCAAGGCGCAGAGGGAGCATTGGTCGAAGACGTCGCAACGGATGGAGCGAAATTGGGGCACTTGTGCGTCGGTGACAATGTGGCAAGAGACATGCCTCGAGGAAGTACTTGTGGGCACTGTCCGAAATTTAGGATGGGAAGATATGTCTGATTGTCCGCAACAGAAACGATGGTGTGCGGGAAGGAGACATTGTGAGAAAACAGGACTGAAGCCGCGGGAGTAAGGACATAGTCTCCGTCGGGTACAGGTGGGCAGGCTAAGACAGGGATGGAGGTTGCTGCAAGAGATGGGAGGCGTATAAAATCCGCGGAACAAAGCTGAGTTGGAGCTTGAGCAGGAAGGTCAACGGGAACAGGGATGTCGAGTCCGAGGATAACATTGGGAGGGCAACGTTCGAGCACACTAAACAAAGCGGACGTGTGGCGACTCGCCGACCGAGTACACTCGGGATGTTACAACCACAGCGGCCCCAGCACGCCAGATTGCCCGCATTCGTCTTTCTGCTTCACAGACACGCCAGAAGTGCCGTTACGACCAGCGCCATCACGACGTGCATTACGAACCAGGTGCCCTTGTGCTAGTTTGGTATCCGACTCAGCGTGTTGGTCTTTCGGAGAAATTTCTCTCGCGATACTATGGCCCTTACCGCATCCTTCACTAGGTGACCCCTGTCACATATGAAGTGTCTCCGCTGGATGCCACGGTGCTTTCACCTCTCTCTGACATCATCCACGTCAGCCGTGTCAAACTTTACCTTTCTCGGACCGATGAGCCGCACCAATAGGGCGCTTTTTCTGACGCGGGTGATGTCACAGTCGGTAATCTGTGAAGAAGAGGACTATGATGGTGGCCTGGGAGACGATGAAGAAGAGTGTAGTTTTATCGCTGCTCTACGCTTGTTGGCTCAGCCATTAAAAGCCATCTCTAAATAGACGCACGCTTCTTCCTTCCCGTAACAATATCTTCAATACTAAGGTCCTCTTTCTAAGCTAAGGCCGAATACCTGTTCTGTAGCGTGATCCGGAATTCCTCTATTTTCCATCTTACCGCTAACTCATTGATCGGCTTCTTATGTAGCAGTTTCTTCTGTTCCTTCCTCAAGTCTAGGCTAATTCGAGCTCTTACCATCCTATGGTCACTGCAGCGCACCTTGCCGAGCACGTCCACATCTTGTGTGATGCCAGGGTTAGCGCAGAGTATAAAGTCTATTTCATTTCTAGTCTCGCCATTCGGGCTCCTCTACGTCCACTTACGGTATCCCGCTTGCGGAAGAAGGTATTCATTATACGTATATTATTCTGTTCTGCAAACTACTAACTCTCCCCTGCTATTGCTAGAGCATATGCCATATGCCCCCACTGACTTGTCTCCAGCCTGCTTCTTGCCTACCCTGGCATTGTAGTCGCCCATCAGTATAGTGTAATTTGTTTTGACTTTACCCGTCGCCGATTCCACGTCTTCATAAAAGCTTTCGACTTCCTGGTCATCATGACTGGAATTAGGGGCGTAGACCTCTACGACCTTCCATTTCTACCTCTCAAGTTTCAGAAGACCTGCCACCCTCTCATTAGTGCTATAGAGTTTCTGTATGTTACCAGCTATATCCTTATTAATCAGGAATCCAACTCCTAGTTCTCGTCTCTCCGCTAAGCCCTGGTAGCGCAGGACGTGCCCGCTTTTCAGCACTGTATATGATTCTTTCGTCCTCCTAAGTTCACTGAGCCCTATTATGTCCAGTTTACAGCCCTCTAATTCCTCCAATAGCACCGCTAAACTCGCCTCAATAGATAACGTTCTAACGTTAAACGTTTCCAGGTTCAGATTCCAATGGTGGTCTGTCCGTAGCCAGGGATTCTTAGCACCCTCTTCTGCGTGGCAAGTCTGACCGCCGTTGTGGTCAGTTGCGTCGCAGCTGCTGGGGACTGAGGGCCGGGGTTTGGTATTCGTGTTGATATAGGAGGTTGTGGCCATGTACTCTACCAGGGTGGCCACTCCTGCTCTGGTGCGGGAGTGCGTTACCAGTTCTGGTCACCGGGATCAGGCCACACTCCAGGCCTGGTTATGCAATTTTATCAACACACGGATTTTTTTCAACATACAGTGGAAAATTGCGCGGCACCGGGATTCGAATCACGGACCTCTTTCACGCAAGGCGGATGTTCTACCTCTACGTCACCGCTGCTCCGCACCACCCTGCTTCAAAAGGTGCAGTCGAGTGGATGGTACCAACCAAGAAGAGCCAGATTGGAGATTTCCGGACGCGGATTACCCGCATACTGTTTCAGTACCGGACCATGTCATTTCACACCATTATCCCTCAAGAGAAATGTGTATAATAGCTGTGTCTTACCAGTACTCACCTACGGGGCAGAAACCTGGAGGCTTACGAAAAGGGTTCTACTCAAACTGAGGACGACGCAACGAGGTATGGAAAGACGAATGATAGGTGTAACGTTAAGGGATAAGAAAAGAGCAGATTGGGTGAGAAAACAAACGCAAGTTAATAACATCTTAGTTAAAATCAAGAAAAAGAAATGGGGGGCATGGGCAGGACATGTGATGAGGAGGGAAGATAAACGATGGTCATTAAGGATTACGGACTGGATCCCAAGAGAAGGGAAGCGTAGCAGGGGGCGGCAGAAACTTACGTGGGCGGATGAGATTAATAAGTTTGCAGGGACGGCATGGCCACAATTAGTACATGACCGGGGTTGTTCGAGAAGTATGGGAGAGGCTTTTGCCCTGCAGTGGGCGTTATAGTGGGTCATCATAGCGGGTCATCAGCCAGGGCGATGCGGCTCGACTAATGGGGTTGCACTGGGCGACTTTAACCGACAGCAGCACTTGTCCCTTCGTTCCTTACATTATAGTGCCGAAACCCGGGAGCAACCGACGAACATCGAGTAGGAGAGCACCATCATTATCGACCAACACGTCTGTTTTCTTGACGGAGGCAGTTACTTGTGAACAGAAGGAGAAGTGTGCGCTTACATACGGCAGGGCAATGCCACTAGACTAATGGGCATGCACCGAGCGACTTTAACCGAAAACAGTACTTGTCCCTTCGTTCCTTACATTATTGTGCCATAGCCCGGGAGCAACTGACGAACGTCGAGTAGGAGAAGTACTGTCATAATCGACCAACTCGACCGTTTTCTCGACGGTGCCAGTGACTTGCGAACAGAAGAAGTGTGTGGTCACATAGTGGGTCATAGGCCGGGGCAATGCGGCTCGACTAATGGGGTTGCACCGAGCGACTTTAACCGACAGAAGCGCTTGTCCCTTCATTAATTACATTATTGTGCCAAAACCCGCGCGCAACTCACGAATATCGAGTAGGAGAAGCACTGTCATAATCGACCAACTCGTCCGTTTTCTCGACGGTGTCAGTGACTTGTGAACATAAGGAGAAGTGTGCGGTCACATCGGCGAGGGCAATGCGGCTCGACAAATGGGGTTGCACCGAGCGTCTTTAACCGACAGCAGCACTTCTCCCTTCGTTCCTTAAATTATTGCGCCAAAACCCGGGAGCAACTGACGCACGTCGAGTAGGAGACGTAGTGTCATTATCGACCCAATCGTCCGTTTTCTCGACGGTGGCAGTGACTTGTGAACAGAAGGAGAAGTGTGCGGTCACATCGGCCGGGGCAATGCAGCTCCACTAATGGGTTTGCACTGAGCGACTTTAACCGACAGAAGCACTTGTTCCTTCATTCCTTACATTATTGTGCGAAAACCCAGGAGCAACTGACGAACGTCGAGTAGGAGAAGCAATGTCATAATCGACCAAATCGTCTGCTTTCCCGACGGTGCCAGTGACTTGTGAACAGAAGGAGAAGTGTGCGGTAACATAGGCCAGAACAATGGGGTTCGACTAATGGGGTTGCACCGAGCGTCTTTAACCGACAGCAGCACTAGTCCCTTCGTTCCTTACAATATTGTGCCAAAACCCGGGAGCAACTGACGCACGTCGAGTAGGAGAAGTACTGTCATAATCGACCAACTCGTCCGTTTTCTCGACGGTGCCAGTGACTTGTGATCAGAAGGAGAAGTGTGCGGTCACATAGTGGGTCATAGGCGAGGGCAATGCGGCTCGACTAATGGGGTTGTGACGAGCGACTTTAACCGACAGCTGCACTTGTCCGTTTCTTCCTTAAATTACTGTGCCAAAAACCCGAGAGCAACTGACGAATATCGATTAGGAGAAGCACTGTCACAATCGACCAACTCGTCCGTTTTCTCGACGGTGGCAGCGACTTGTGAACAGAAGGAGAAGTGTGCGGTCACATTGGACAGGGCAATGCGCCTCGACTAATGCGCTTGGACCGATCGACTTTAACCGACAGCAGCACCTGTCCCTTCGTTCCTTACATTATTGTGCCAAAACTCGCGCGCAACTCACGAATATGGAGTAGGAGAAGCACTGTTATAATCGACCAACTCGTTTGTTTTCTCGACGGTGGCAGTGACTTCTGAACAGAAGGATAAGTGTGCGGTCACATAGGCCAGGGCAATGCGGCTCGACTAATGGGGTTGCACCGAGCGACTTTAGCCGACAGCAGCACTTGTCCCTTCGTTCCTTAAATTATTGTGCCAAAATCCGGGAGCAACTGACGCACGTCGAGTAGGAGAAGTACTGTCATAATCGACCAAATCGTCCGTTTTCTCGGCGGTGGCGGTGACTTGTAAACAGAAGGAGAAGTGTGCGATCACATAGGCCAGGACAATGCGGCGCTACTACTGAGGTCGAACCGAGCGTCTTTAACCGACAGCAGAACTTGTCCCTGCTTTCCTTATATTATTGTGCCAAAACCCGGGAGCAACTGACGCGCGTCGAGTAGGAGAAGTACTGTCATAATCGACCAAATCGTCCGTTTTCTCGAAGGTGGCAGTTACTTGTAAACAGAAGAAGTGTGCGGTAACATCGGCCGGGGCAATGCGACTCGACTAATGGGGTTGCACTGAGCGACTTTAACCGACAGAAGCACTTGTCCCTTCATTCCTCACATTACTGTGCCAAAACCTGCGAGCAAATGACGAATTTTGAGTAGGAGAAGCACTGTCATAATGGACCAACACGTCTGTTTTCTTGACGGAGGCAGTTACTTGTGAACAGAAGGAGAAGTGGGCGCTTACATACGCCAGGGCAATGCCACTAGACTAATGGGCTTGCACCGAGCGACTTTAACCGAAAACAGTACTTGTCCCTTCGTTCCTTACATTATTGTGCCATAACCCGGGAGCAACTGACGAACGTCGAGTAGGAGAAGTACTGTCATAATCGACCAACTCGACCGTTTTCTCGACGGTGCCAGTGACTTGTGAACAGAAGGAGAAGTGTGCGGTCACATCGGCCGGGGCAATGCAGCTCGACTAATGGGTTTGCACTGAGCGGCTTTAACCGACAGAAGCACTTCTTCCTTCATTCATTACATTATTGTGCGAAAACCCAGGAGCAACTGACGAACGTCGAGTAGGAGAAGCAATGTCATAATCGACCAAATCGTCTGCTTTCCCGACGGTGCCAGTGACTTCTGAACAGAAGGAGAAGTGTGCGGTCACATAGGCCAGAACAATGCGGTTCGACTAATGGGGTTGCACCGAGCGTCTTTAACCGACAGCAGCACTAGTCCCTTCGTTCCTTACAATATTGTGCCAAAACCCGGGAGCAACTGACGCACGTCGAGTAGGAGAAGTACTGTCATAATCGACCAACTCGTCCGTTTTCTCGACGGTGCCAGTGACTTGCGATCAGAAGGAGAAGTGTGCGGTCACATAGTGGGTCATAGGCGAGGGCAATGCGGCTCGACTAATGGGGTTGTGCCGAGCGGCATTAACCGACAGCTGCACTTGTCCGTTTGTTCCTTAAATTACTGTGCCAAAAACCCGAGAGCAACTGACGAATATCGATTAGGAGAAGCACTGTCACAATCGACCAACTCGTCCGTTTTCTCGACGGTGGCAGCGACTTGTGAACAGAAGGAGAAGTGTGCGGTCTCATTGGACAGGGCAATGCGCCTCGACTAATGCGCTTGCACCGAGCGACTTTAACCGACAGCAGCACCTGTCTCTTCGTTCCTTACATTATTGTGCCAAAACTCGCGCGCAACTCACGAATATGGAGTAGGAGAAGCACTGTTATAATCGACCAACTCGTCTGTTTTCTCGACGGTGGCAGTGACTTCTGAACAGAAGGAGAAGTGTGCGGTCACATAGGCCAGGGCAATGCGGCTCGACTAATGGGGTTGCACCGAGCGACTTTAACCGACAGCAGCACTTGTCCCTTCATTCCTTAAATTATTGTGCCAAAACCCCGGAGCAACTGACGCACCTCGAGTAGGAGAAGTACTGTCATAATCGACCAAATCGTCCGTTTTCTCGGCGGTGGCAGTGACTTGTAAATAGAAGGAGAAGTGTGCGGTCACATAGGCCAGGACAATGCGGCGCAACTAATGAGGTTGAACCGAGCGTCTTTAACCGACAGCAGAACTTGTCCCTGCTTTCCTTATATTATTGTGCCAAAACCCGGGAGCAACTGACGCGCGTCGAGTAGGAGAAGTACTGTCATAATCGACCAAATCGTCCGTTTTCTCGACGGTGGCAGTGACTTGTGAACAGAAGGTGAAGTGTGCGGTCACATCGGCCAGGGCAATGCGGCTCGACTAATGGGGTTGCACCGAGCGTCTTTAACCGACAGCAGCACTTGGCCCTTCGTTCCTGAAATTATTGTGCCAAAACCCGGGAGCAACTGACGCACGTCGAGTAGGAGAAGTACTGTCATAATCGACTAAATCGTCCGTTTTCTCGACGGTGGCAGGGACTTGTGAACCGAAGGAGAAGTGTGCGGTCACATCGGCCGGGGCAATGCGGCTCGAGTAATGGGTTCGCACTGAGCGAATTTAACCGACAGCAGTACTTGTCCCTTCATTCCTTAAATTTTTGTGCCAAAACCCGGGAGCAACAGACGCACGTCGAGTAGCTGAAGTACTGTTATTATCGACCAACTCGTCCGTTTTCTCGACGGTGCCAGTGACTTGTGAACAGGAGAAGTGTGCGGTAACATAGTGGGTCATAGGCCAGGGCAATGCGGCTCGACTAATGGGGTTGCACAGAGCGACTTTAACCGACAGCAGCACTTGTCCCTTCGTTCCTTACATTACTGTGCAAAAAATTCGCGAGCAACTGACGAATATCGAGTAGGAGAAGCACTGTCTTAATCGACGAACTCGTCCGTTTTCTCGACGGTGGCAGTGACTTGTGAACAGAAGGTGAAGTGTGCGGTCACATCGGCCAGGGCAATGCGGCTCGACTAATGGGGTTGCACCGAGCGTCTTTAACCGACAGCAGCACTTGGCCCTTCGTTCCTGAAATTATTGTGCCAAAACGCGGGAGCAACTGACCCGAATCTAGAAGGAGAAGTACTGTCGTAATCGACCAAATCGTCCGTTTTCTCGACGGTGGCAGTGACTTGTGAACAAAAGGAGAAGTGTGAGGTCACATAGGCCAGGACAATGCGGCGCAACTAATGAGCTTGCACCGAGCGTATTTAACCGACAGAAGCACTTGTCCCTTCTTTCCTTACATTATTGTGCCAAAACCCGGGAGCAACAGGCGCGCCTCGAGTAGGAGAAGCACTGTCATAATCGCCCAACTCGTCCGTTTTCTCGACGGTGGCAGTGACTTGTGAACAGAAGGAGAAGTGTGCGGTCACATCGGTTAGGGCAATGCGGCTCGACTAATGGGGTTGCACCGAGCGTCTTTAACCGACAGCAGCACTTGTCCCTTCGTTCCTTAAATTATTGTGCCAAAACCCGGGAGCAACTGACGAATATCGAGTAGGAGAAGCACTGTCATAATGGACCAACTCGTCCATTTTCTCGACAGTGGCAGTGACTTGTGTACAGAAGGAGAAGTGTGCGTTCACATCGGCCAGGGCAATGCGGCTCGACTAATGGGTTTGCAGTGAGCGACTTTAACGGACAAAAGCACTTGTCCCCTCATTCCTTACATTATTGTGCCAAAACCCGCGATCAACTGACGAACATCGAAAAGGAGAAGCACTCTCATACCTGATCAAGTCTTTCCGTTTTCCCGACGGTAGCAGTGAATTGTGAACAGAAGCAGACGTGTGCGGTCACATAGGCCAGGGCAATGCGGCTCGACTAATGGGGTTGCACCGAGCGACTTTAACCGACAGCAGCACTTGTCCCTTCGTCCCTTACATTACTTTGCCAAAACTCGCGAGCAACTGAAGAATATCGAGTAGGAGAAGAACTGTCATAATCGACCAACTCGTCCGTTTTCTCGACGGTGGCAGTGACTTGTGATCAGAAGGAGAAGTGTGCGGTCACATAGTGGGTCATAGGCGAGGGCAATGCGGCTCGACTAATGGGGTTGTGCCGAGCGACTTTAACCGACAGCTGCACTTGTCCGTTTGTTCCTTAAATTACTGTGCCAAAAACCCGAGAGCAACTGACGAATATCGATTAGGAGAAGCACTGTCACAATCGACGAACTCGTCCGTTTTCTAGAAGAAGTGTGCGGTCACATCGGCCGGGGCTATGCGACTCGACTAATGTGGTTGCACTGAGCGACTTTAACCGACAGAAGCACTTGTCCCTTCATTCCTCACATTACTGTGCCAAAACCTGCGAGCAACTGACGAATTTTGAGTAGGAGAAGCACTGTCTTAATCGACGAACTCTCCGTTCTCTCGACGGTGGTAGTGACTTGTGAACTGAAGGTGAAGTGTGCGGTCACATCGGCCAGGGCAATGCGGCTCGACTAATGGGGTTGCACCGAGCGTCTTTAACCGACAGCAGCACTTGGCCCTTCGTTCCTGAAATTATTGTGCCAAAACCCGGGAGCAACTGACGCACGTCGAGTAGGAGAAGTACTGTCATCATCGACCAAATCGTCCGTTTTCTCGACGATGGCAGTGACTTGTGAACAAAAGGAGAAGTGTACGGTCACATCGGCCGGGGCAATGCGGCTCGAGTAATGGTTTGCACTGAGCGAATTTAACCGACAGCAGCACTTGTCCCTTCGTTCCATAAATTATTGTGCCAAAACCCGGGAGCAACTGACGCACGTCGAGTAGGAGAAGTACTGTCATAATCGACCAAATCGTCGGTTTTCTCGACGGTGGCAGTGACTTGTGAACAGACGAAGTGCGCAGTCACATCGGTCAAGGCAATGTGGCTCGACTAATGGGGTTGCACCGAGCGTCTTTAACCGATAGCAGTACTTGTCCCTTCATTCCTTAAATTTTTGTGCCAAAACCCGGGAGCAACAGACGCACGTCGAGTAGCTGAAGGACTGTTATTATCGACCAACTCGTGCGTTTTCTCGACGGTGCCACTGACTTGTGAACAGAAGGAGAAGTGTGCGGTAACATAGTGGGTCATAGGCCAGGGCAATGCGGCACGACTAATGGGGTTGCACAGAGCGACTTTAACCGACAGCAGCACTTGTCCCTTCGTTCCTTACATTACTGTGCCAAAACTCGCGAGCGACTGACGAATATCGAGTAGGAGAAGCACTGACATAATCGACCAACTCGTCTGTTTTCTCGACGGTGGCAGTTACTTGTGAACAGAAGAAGTGTGCGGTCACATCGGCCAGTGCAATGTGGCTCGACTAATAGGGTTGCACCGTCCGTCTTTAACCGACAGCGGCACTTCTCCCTTCGTTTCTTAAATTATTGTGCCAAAACCCGGGAGCAACTGACGCGAATCTAGTAGGAGAAGTACTGTCGTAATCGACCAAATCGTCCGTTTTCTCGACGGTGTCAGTGACTTGTGAACAAAAGGAGAAGTGTGCGGTCACATAGGCTTGGACAATGCGGCGCAACTAATGAGCTTGCACCGAGCGTATTTAACCGACAGAAGCACTTGTCCCTTCTTTCCTTACATTATTGTGCCAAAACCCGGGAGCAACTGGCGCGCGTCGAGTAGGAGAAGCACTGTCATAATCGCCCAACTCGTCCGTTTTCTCGACGGTGGCAGTGACTTGTGAACAGAAGGAGAAGTGTGCGGTCACATCGGCCAGAGCAATGCGGCTCGACTAATGGGGTTGCACCGAGCGTCTTTAACCGACAGCAGCACTTGTCCCTTCGTTCCTTAAATTATTGTGCCAAAACCGGGAGCAACTGACGAATATCGAGTAGGAGAAGCACTGTCATAATGGACCAACTCGTCCATTTTCTCGATGGTGGCAGTGACTTGTGTACAGAAGGAGAAGTGTGCGTTCACATCGGCCAGGGCAATGCGGCTCGACTAATGCGCTTGCACCGAGCGACTTTAACCGACAACAGCACCTGTCCCGTCGTTCCTTACATTATTGTGCCAGAACTCGCGAGCAACTGAAGAATATCGAATAGGAGAAATACTGTCATAATCGACCAAATCGTCGGTTTTCTCGACAGTGGCAGTCACTTGTGAACAGAAGATGTGTGCGATCACATCGACCGGGGCAATACGGCTCGACTAATGGGTTTGCAGTGAGCGACTTTAATCGACAAAATCACTTGTCCCCTCATTCCTTACATTATTGTGCCAAAACCGGCGATCAACTGACGAACATCGAAAAGGAGAAGCACTCTCATACCTGATCAAGTCGTCAGTTTTCCCGACGGTAGCAGTGAATTATGAACAGAAGCAGACGTGTGCGGTCACATAGGCCAGGGCAATGCGGCTCGACTAATGGGGTTGCACCGAGCGACTTTAACCGACAGCAGCACTTGTCCCTTCCTCCCTTACATTACTGTGCCAAAACTCGCGAGCAACTCAAGAATATCGAGTAGGAGAAGAACTGTCATAATCGACCAACTCGTCCGTTTTCTCGACGGTGGCAGTTACTTCTGAACAGAAGAAGTGTGCGGTCACATCGGCCAGGGCAATGCGGCTCGACTAATGGGGTTGCACCGAGCGTCTTTAACCGACAGCAGTTCTTGTCCCTTCGTTAATTAAATTTTTGTGCCAAAACCTGGGAGCAACTGACGCACGTCGAGTAGGAGAAGCACTGTCATAATCGACCAACTCGTCCGTTTTCTCGACGGTGGCAGTGACTTGTGAACAGAAAGAGAAGTGTGCGGTCACATAGTGGGTCATAGGCCAGGGCAATGCGGCTCGACTAATGGGGTTGCACTGAGCGACTTTAACCGAAAGCACCACTTGTCCCTTCGTTCCTTACATTATTGTGCCAAAACCCGGGAGCAACTGACGAACATCGAGTAGTAGCGCACTATCATAATCGACCAACTCGTCCGTTTTCTCGACGGTGGCAGTGACTTGTGGACAGAAGGAGAAGTGTGCGGTCACATCGGTCAGGGTAATGGGGCTCGACTAATGGGTTTGCACTGAGCGACTTTAACCGAGAGAAGCACTTGTCCCTTCATTCCTTACATTATTGTGCCAACACCGGGGAGCAACTGACGCACGTCGAGTAGGAGAAGTGCTGTCATAATCGACCAAATCGTCCGTTTTCCCGACGGTGGCAGTGACTTGTGAACAGAAGGAGAAGTGTGCGGTCACATAGTGGGTCATAGGCCAGGGCAATGCGGCTCGACTAATGGGGTTGCACTGAGCGACTTTAACCGACAGCAGCACCTGTCCCTTCGTTCCTTAGTTTATTGCGCCAAAACTCGCGAGCAACTGACGCACGTCCAGTAGGAGAAGTACTGTCATAATCGACTAAATCGTCCGTTTTCTCGACGGTGGCTGTGAATTGTGAACAGTAGAAGTGTGCGGTCACATAAGCCGGTGCAATGCGGCTCGACTAATGGGGTTCCACGGAGTGACTTTAACCAACAGCAGCACTTGTCCCTTCGTTCCTTACATTATTGGGCCAAAACCAGGGAACAACTGACGCACGTCGAGTAGAAGTACTGTCATAATCGACCAAAACGTCTGTTTTCTTGACGGAGGCAGTTACTTGTGAACAGAAGGAGAAGTGTGCGGTCTCATCGGCCAGGGCAATGCGGCTCCACAAATAGGGTTGTACTGAGCGACATTAAACGACAGAAGCACTTGTTCCTTCATTCCTTACATTATTGTGCCAAAACCCGGGAGCGACTGACGAACATCGAGTCGGAGAAGTACTGTCATCATCGACAAAAACGTCCGTTTTCTCGATGGTGGCAGTGACTTGTGAACAGAAGGAGTGTGCGGTCACATAGGCCATTGCAATGCGGCTCGACTAATGGGTTTGCACTGAGCGACTTTAGCCGACAGCAGCACTTGTCCCTTCGTTCCTTACATTATTGTGCGAAAACCCGGGAGCAACTAACGAACGTCGAGTCGAAACACCGTCATAATTGACCAAATTGTCCGTTTTCCCGACGGTGGCTGCGACTTACGAACAGAAGGAGAAGTGTGCGGTAACATAGGCCAGAGCACAGCGGCTCGCCTAAAAGGGTGTCACCGAGCGACTTTAACCGACTGCAGTACTTGTCCCTTCGTTCCTTACATTATTGTTCCAAAACACGGGAGCAACTGAAGCACGTCGAGTAGAAGTACTGTCATTTTCGACCAAATCGTCCGTTCTCTCGACGGTGGCAGTGACTTGTGAACAGAAGGATAAGTGTGCGGTCACAGCGGCCGGGGCAATGCGGCTCGACTAATGGGGTTGCACCGAGCGACTTTAACCGACAGAAGCGCTTGTCCCTTCATTAATTACATTATTGTGCCAAAACCCGCGCGCAACTCACGAATATCGAGTAGGAGAAGCACTGTCATAATCGACCGACTCATCTGTTTTCTCGACGGTGGCAGTGACTTTTGAACAGAAGGAGAAGTGTGCGGTCACATAGGCCAGGGCAATGCGGCTCGACTAATGGGGTTGCACCGAGCGACTTTAACCGACAGCAGCACTTGTCCCTTCGTTCCTTAGATTATTGCGCCAAAACTCGCGAGCAACTGACGAATATTGAGTAGGAGAAGCACTGTCATAATCGACCAACTCGTCCGTTTTCTCGACGATGTCAGTGACTTGTGAACAGAAGGAGAAGTGTGCGGTCACATCGGCGAGGGCAATGCGGCTCGACTAATGGGGTTGCACCGAGCGTCTTTAACCGACAGCAGCACTTCGCCCTTCGTTCCTTAAATTATTGTGCCAAAACCCGGGAGCAACTGACGCACGTCGAGTAGGAGATGTACTGTCATTATCGACCCAATCATCCGTTTTCTCGACGGTGGCAGTGACTTGTGAAAAGGAGAAGTGTGCGGTCACATCGGCCGGGGCAATGCAGCTCGACTAATGGGTTTGCACTGAGCGACTTTAACCGACAGAAGCACTTGTTCCTTCATTCCTTACATTATTGTGCGAAAACCCAGAAGCAACTGACGAACGTCGAGTAGGAGAAGCAATGTCATAATCGACCAAATCGTCTGCTTTCCCGACGGTGGCAGTGACTTGTGAACAGAAGGAGAAGTGTGCGGTCACATAGGCCAGAAGAATGCGGCTCGACTAATGGGGTTGCACCGAGCGTCTTTAACCGACAGCAGCACTAGTCCCTTCGTTCCTTACAATATTGTGCCAAAACCCGGGAGCAACTGACGCACGTCGAGTAGGAGAAGTACTGTCATAATTGACCAACTCATCCGTTTTCTCGACGCTGCCAGTGACTTGTGATCAGAAGGAGAAGTGTGCGGTCACATAGTGGGTCGCAGCAGAAGCTTGATGTGGGCGAGTTGGTTGAGCATACTTAATGAAAAAAGAGAGCGCTACGAAGACAAGGACGAAAGAACAACATGTACGACAGACAAGGCGCTACTTCCAACTAAATGTTTTTTGAAGAAACAGTACTTTAAATAGATGGAACCAATGACGGCCCATCGTGACATCACGACCTCCCTATCTCTTCAGAAAAGCTATCTCCTTTTCGGTAAGCGTCACTGAAGGGCAACTAATGCACGTGCCCTCGGCCTTTGCAATGTAAAAAGCTTCCAATACCTCCCGTTCTAGTCTATCTCTAGACCATGCCAGAAACCTGGTGTCGCGAAGATACGGACGGCATTTGTGACGTTTACAGTGTTCTGCCAGATGGCCCCCCGCATTGTTATTTACGGCCCAATTGTGCTCACGCGCCCTTTCATTAAAACACCGTCCGGCTTGACCGATATAAACCTGTTGGTAACTTAGGGGTATCTCGTATACGACATTACTTTTGCAAGCAGTGTACTGCACTGCATGTTTCTTAGAGCATGGTTCGCGTTTTGCTTTTGTCATCATAGGGCATATCTTGGCCAGCTTACATGGTGCACTGAACAGAAGATTGATACTGTGCCTTTGTGCTACCTTCTTGAGGTTGTGGGATACCCTGTGCCAATAAGGAATCACATGTAATATCTTCCTATCAAATGGCTTTTTTGTGTTAGTGCCCTCTCTTGCCTGTTTGATCTTTTGAAGAAGCATGTCGCAAACGCTAGAAATCAATAGTGAAGGGAAACCGGCTAGACGTAGCCTTGAAACTTGGTTATTGAAACTGATTTCTATTTTGTGGCTGCAAGATTTGTTTAGAGCTTCTTTTAGACAAGTCATTGCAACTCCTCGTTTTACTAGCTTGGAGTGCGCAGTGTTGTATGAGATTAGCTGCTTGTTCAACCTCGGCTGGTATTCGAAACAGACATGCGTGTTCATCAGAGTGAGATTGAGGTCCAGAAAGCGAATGCTGTTATTACAAGGCCTTTCGCACGAGAAGTTTAGAGCCTCCGACGTATTTCTAAATGTGTTAATTATTGATTCTACAGTGTCATCTAGCCTAGACCCTGGAACGTCGTTAAGAACCACGAGGTAGTCATCGACATACCTCATTACAGAAGGAGCACATGACTGATTCAGAATGATGTTTACACACTTGTCAAAGGCGCTGAGAAAGATGTCTGAAAGAATGGCAGCGAGCGACGATCCAATGCAAATGCCCTTGCGTTGTACATAGTGTTGGTTTTTGAAACTAACGACAGTGCAATGAAGATAAAAGCTTAACAGTTCTAAAATCTGGCCGCTATTCACTCCGGTTGCGCAACTGAACCTAACTTCACCAAAATCTTCGATTTTGTTCCTAATGGCACTGAGCACTCCGTCATGAGGAATCGCATAATACAGGTCTTCAACGTCCAGTGAAAACGCGTACACATTGCTCCAAGTTCCTTGTTCTAAAGTCAGCACGACTTCTCTAGAGCTCCGCACAAGGAAAGGGTCATCTAGGGGTAACTGGCATAAATGGCGCTTCAGGTGGGCGAGGGCAATGCGGCTCGACTAATGGGGTTGTGCCGAGCGACTTTAACCGACAGCTCCACTTGTCCGTTTGTTCCTTAAATTACTGTGCCAAAAACCCGAGAGCAACTGACGAATATCGATTAGGAGAAGCACTGTCACAATCGACCAGCTCGTCCGTTTTCTCGACGGTGGCAGCGACTTGTGAACAGAAGGAGAAGTGTGTGGTCACATTGGACAGGGCAATGCGCCTCCACTAATGCTCTTGCACCGAGCGACTTTAACCGACAGCAGCACTTGTCCCTTCGTTCCTTACATTACTGTGCCAAAACCTGCGAGCAACTGACGAATTTTGAGTAGGAGAAGCACTGTCTTAATCGACGAACTCGTCCGTTTTCTCGACGGTGGAAGTGACTTGTGAACAGAAGGTGAAGTGTGCGGTCACATCGGCCAGGGCAATGCGGCTCGACTAATGGGGTTGCACCGAGCGTCTTTAACCGACAGCAGCACTTGGCCCTTCGTTCCTGAAATTATTGTGCCAAACCCCGGGAGCAACTGACGCACGTCGAGTAGGACAAGTACTTTCATAATCGACCAAATCGTCCGTTTTCTCGACGGTGGCAGTGACTTGCGAACAGAAGGAGAAGTGTGCGGTCACATCGGCCGGGGCAATGCGGCTCGAGTAATGGGTTTGCACTGAGCGAATTTAACCGACAGAAGCACTTCTCCCTTCTTTCCTTACATTATTGTGCCAAAACCCGGGAGCAACTGGCGCGCGTCGAGTAGGAGAAGCACTGTCATAATCGCCCGACTCGTCCGTTTTCTCGACGGTGGCAGTGACTTGTGAACAGAAGGAGAAGTGTGCGGTCACATCGGCCAGGGCAATGCGGCTCGACTAATGGGGTTGCACCGAGCGTCTTTAACCGACAGCAGCACTTGTCCCTTCGTTCCTTAAATTATTGTGCCAAAAGCCGGGAGCAACTGACGCAAGTCGAGTAGGAGAAGTGCTGTCATAATCAACCAAATCGTCCGTTTTCCCGACGGTGGCAGTGACATGTGAACAGAAGGAGATGTGTGCGCTTACATAGGCCAGGGCAATGCGGCTCGACTCATGGGGTTGCACCGAGCGACTTTAACCGACAGCAGCACTTGTCCCTGTCGTTCCTTAGATTATTTTGCCAAAACCCGGGAGCAACTGACGAATATCGAGTAGGAGAAGCACTGTCATAATGGACCAACTCGTCCATTTTCTCGATGGTGGCAGCGACATGTGAACAGAAGGAGAAGTGTGCGGTCACATTGGACAGGGCAATGCGCCTCCACTAATGCCCTTGCACCGAGCGACTTTAACCGACAGCAGCACTTGTCCCTTCGTTCCTTACATTACTGTGCCAAAACCTGCGAGCAACTGACGAATTTTGAGTAGGACAAGCACTGTCTTAATCGACGAACTCGTCCGTTTTCTCGACGGTGGCAGTGACTTGTGAACAGAAGGTGAAGTGTGCGGTCACATCGGCCAGGGCAATGCGGCTCGACTAATGGGGTTGCACCGAGCGTCTTTAACCGACAGCAGCCCTTGGCCCTTCGTTCCTGAAATTATTGTGCCAAAACCCGGGAGCAACTGACGCACGTCGAGGAGGAGAAGTACTTTCATAATCGACCAAATCGTCCGTTTTCTCGACGGTGGCAGTGACTTGCGAACAGAAGGAGAAGTGTGCGGTCACATCGGCCGGGGCAATGCGGCTCGAGTAATGGGTTTGCACTGAGCGAATTTAACCGACAGAAGCACTTGTCCCTTCTTTCCTTACATTATTGTGCCAAAACCCGGGAGCAACTGGCGCGCATCGAGTAGGAGAAGCACTGTCATAATCGCCCGACTCGTCCGTTTTCTCGACGGTGGCAGTGACTTGTGAACAGAAGGAGAAGTGTGCGGTCACATCGGCCAGGGCAATGCGGCTCGACTAATGGGGTTGCACCGAGCGTCTTTAACCGCCAGCAGCACTTGTCCCTTCGTTCCTTAAATTATTCTGCCAAAAGCCGGGAGCAACTGACGCAAGTCGAGTAGGAGAAGTACTGTCATAATCGACCAAATCGTCCGTTTTCCCGACGGTGGCAGTGACATGTGAACAGAAGGAGATGTGTGCGCTTACATAGGCCAGGGCAATGCGGCTCGACCCATGGGGTTGCACCGAGCGACTTTAACCGACAGCAGCACTTGTCCCTGTCATTCCTTAGATTATTTTGCCAAAACCCGGGAGCAACTGACGAATATCGAGTAGGAGAAGCACTGTCATAATGGACCAACTCGTCCATTTTCTCGATGGTGGCAGTGACTTGTGTACAGAAGGAGAAGAGTGCGTTCACATCGGCCAGGGCAAAGCGGATCGACTAATGCGCTTGCACCGAGCGACTTTAATCGACAACAGCACCTGTCCCGTCTTTCCTTACAATATTGTGCCAGAACTCGCGAGCAACTGAAGAATATCGAGTAGGAGAAATACTGTCATAATCGACCAAATCGTCCGTTTTCTCGATGGTGGCAGTGACTTGTGAACAGAAGGAGAAGTGTGCGGTCACATCAGCGAGGGCAATGCGGCTCGACTAATGGGGTTGCACCGAGCGTCTTTAACCAACAGCAGCACTTGTCCCTGTCGTTCGTTAGATTATTTTGCCAAAACCCGGGAGCAACTGACGAATATTGAGTAGGAGAAGCACTGTCATAATGGACCAACACGTCCATTTTCTCGATGGTGGCAGTGACTTGTGTACAGAAGGAGAAGTGTGCGTTCACATCGGCCAGGGCAATGCGGCTCGACTAATGGGGTTCCACGGAGTGAATTTAACCAACAGCAGCACTTGTCCCTTCGTTCCTTAAATTAGTGCCAAAACCCGGGACCAACTGACGAACATAGAGTAGGAGAAGTACTGTCATTATCGACAAACTCGTCCATTTTCTCGTTGGTGGCAGTGAGTTGTGAACAGAAGGAGAAGTGTGCGGTCACATAGGCCAGGGCAATGCGGCTCGAATAATCGGGTTGCACTGAGCGACTTTACCCGAGAGCAGCATTTGTCCCTTTGTTCCTTACATTATTGTGCCAAAACCCGGGAGCGACTGACGAACATCGAGTCGGAGAAGTACTGTCATCATAGACAAAAACGTCCGTTTTCTCTACGGTGGAAATGACCTGTGAGCAGAAGAAGAATTGTGCAGTCATATAGGCCAGTGTAATGCGGCTCAACTAATGGGTTTGCACTGAGCGACTTTAACCGACAGTGGCACTAGTCCCTTCGTTCCTTTCATTATTGTGCCAAAACCCGGGCGCAACTGACGAACGTCGAGTAGGAGAAGCACTGTCATAATCGACCAACTCGTCCGTTTTCTCGATGGTGGCAGTGACTTGTGAACAGAAGGAGTGTGCGGTCACATAGGCCATTGCAATGCGGCTCGACTAATGGGTTTGCACTGAGCGACTTTAGCCGACAGCAGCACTTGTCCCTTCGTTCCTTACATTATTGTGCGAAAACCCGGGAGCAACTAACGAACGTCGAGTCGAAACACCGCCATAATTGACCAAATTGTCCCTTTTCCCGACGGTGGCTGCGACTTGCGAACAGAAGGAGAAGTGTGCGGTAACATAGGCCAGAGCACAGCGGCTCGCCTAAAGGGGTGTCACCGAGCGACTTTAACCGACTGCAGCACTTGTCCCTTCGTTCCTTACATTATTGTTCCAAAACCCGGGAGCAACTGACGCACGTCGAGTCGGAGAAGTACTGTCATAATCGACCAACTCGTCCGTTTTCTCGACGGTGACAGTGACTTGTGAACAGAAGGAGAAGTTTGTGGTCACTCAGGCCTGCGCGATGCGGCTCGACTAATGAGGCTGCACCAAGTGACTTTCACCGACAGCAGCACTTGTCCCTTCGTTCCTTACAACGTTGTTCCAAAACCCGGGAGCAACTGTCGAACGTCCAGTAGGAAAAGCACTGTCATAATCGACCAACTCGTCCGTTTTCTCGACGGAGGCAATGACTTGTGAACAGAAGAAGAAGTGTGCGGTCACTTCGACCAGGGCAATGCGGCTTGACAAACTGGGTTGTACTGAGAGATTTTACCGACAGAAGCACTTGTCCCTTCATTCCTTATATTATTGTGCCAAAACCCGCGAGCAACTGACGAACGTCGAGTAGAAGAAGCACTGTCATAATCGACCAACACATCTGTTTCGTGACCGAGGCAGTGACTTGCGAACAGAAGGAGAAGTGTGCGGTCACATAGTGGTTGATAGGCCAGGGCAATGCGTCCCGACTCAGGGGGTTGCACCGAGCGACTTTAACCGACAGCAGCACTTGTCCCTCTCGTTCCTTACATTATTGTGCCAAAACCCGGGAGCAACTGACGAACATCGAGTAGGAGAAGCACTGTTATAATCCGCCAACTCGTCCGTTTTCTCGACGGTGGCAGTGACTTGTGAACAGAAGGAGAAGTGTGCGGTCACATCGGCCAGGCAATGCGGCTCGACTAATGGGTTTGCACTGAGCGACTTTAACCGACAGAAGCACTTGTCCCTTCATTCCTCAGATTATTGTGCCAAAACCGGGAGCACCTGACGAACGTCGAAAAGGAGAAGCACTGTCATACCTGATCAAATCGTCCGTTTTCCCGACAGTGGCAGTGACTTGTGAACAGAAGGAGAAGTGTGCGGTCACATAGGCCAGGGCAATGCGGCTCGACTAATGGGGTTGCACCGAGCGTCTTGGACCGACAGCAGCACTTGTCCCTTCGTTCCTTACATTATTGTGCCAAAACATGGGAGCAACTGGCTAACGCCGAGTAAAAGAAGTACTGTCATAATCAACCAACTCGTCCGTTTTCTTGACGGTGACAGTGACTTGTGAACAGAAGGAGAAGTGAGCGGTCACATTGTGGGTCATAGGCCAGGGTAATGCGGCTTGACTAATGGGGTTGTACTGAGCGACTTTACCCGACAGCAGCACCTGTCCCTTCGTTCCTTACATTATTGTGCCAACACCGGCGAGCAACTGACGAACGTCGAGTCGGAGAAGCACTGTCATAATCGACGAACACGTCTGTTTCTTGATGGAGGCAGTGACTTGTGAACAGAAGGAGAAGTGTGCGCTTACATAGGCCAGTGCAATGCGGCTCGTCTAATGGGTTTGCACTAAGCGACTTTAACCGACAGCAGCACTTCTCCCTTCGTTCCTTACATTATTGTGCGAAAACCCGGGAGCAACTGACGCACGTCGAGTAGCAGAAGTGCGGGACCAAACCGTCCGTTTTCCCGACGGTGGACGTGACTTGTGAACAGAAGGAGAAGTGTGCGGTCACATAGTGGGTCATAGGCCAGGGCAATGCGGCTCGACTAATGGGGTTGCACTGAGCGACTTTAACCGACAGCAGCACCTGTCCTTTCGTTCCTTAGATTATTGCGCCAAAACTCGCGAGCAACTGACGAATATCGAGTAGGAGAAGCACTGTCATAATCGACCAACTCGTCCGTTTTCTCGACGGTGGCAGTGAATTGTGAACAGATCAAGTGTGCGGTCATATCGGCCAGCGCGATGCGGCGTGACTAATGAGGTTACACCGAGCGACTTTAACCGACAGAAGCACTTGTCCCTTCATTCCTTACATTATTGTGCCAAAACCCGGGAGCAACTGACGAACGGCGAGTAGGAGAAGCACTGTCATAATTGACCAAATCGTACCTTTTCACGACAGTGGCAGTGACTTGTGAACAGAAGGAGAAGTGTGGGGTCACACAGGCCAGCGCGATGCGGCTCGACTAATGAGGTTGCACCGAGCGACTTTAACCGACAGCAGCAGTTTTCCCTCTGTTCCCTACATTATTGTGCCAAAACCTGGGAGCAAGTGACGCACGCCGAGTAGGCGAAGTACTGTCATAATCGACCAAATCGTCCGATTTGCCGACGGCGGCAGCGACTTGTGAACAGGAGAAGTGTGCGGTCACATAAGCCGGTGCAATGCGGCTCGACTAATGGGGTTCCACAGAGTGACTTTAACCAACAGCAGCACTTGTCCCTTCGTTCCTTACATTCTTGAGCCAAAACCAGGGAACAACTGACGCACGTCGAGTAGGAGAAGTACTGTCATAATCGACCAACACGTCCATTTTCTCGACGGTGCCAGTGGCTTGTGAACAGAGGAACTTTGCAGTCGAACAGGCCAGCGCGATGCGGCTCGACTAATGAGGTTGCATCGAGCGACTTTAACCGACAGCAGTACTTGTCCCTTTGTTCCTTTCATTATTGTGCCAAAACCCGTGAGCAACTGACGAACTTCGAGTAGGAGAAGCACTGTCATAATCGACCAACACGTGTGTTTTCTTGACGGAGGCAATGACTTGTGAACAGAAGGAGAAGTGTGCGGTCACTTCGACCTGGGCAATGCGGCTTGACAATTTGGGTTGTACTGAGCCACTTTAACCGACAGAAGCACTTGTCCCTTCATTCCTTATATTATTCTGCCAAAACCCGCGAGCAACTGAAGAACGTCGAATAGGAGAAGCACTGTCATAATCGACCAACACATCTGTTTCGTGACCGAGGCAGTGACTTGCGAAGAGAAGGAGAAGTGTGCGGTCACATAGTGGGTGATAGGCGAGGGCAATGCGTCCCGACCCATGGGGTTGCACCGAGCGACTTTAACCGACAGCAGCATTTGTCCCTCTCGTTCCTTACATTATTGTGCCAAAACCCGGGAGCAACTGACGAACATCGAGTAGGAGAAGCACTGTTATAATCCGCCAACTCTTCCGTTTTCTCGACGGTGGAAGTGACTTGTGAACAGAAGGAGAAGTGTGCGGTCACATAGGCCAGGGCAATGCGGCTCGACTAATGGGGTTGCATCGAGCGTCTTGAACCGACAGCAGCACTTGTCCCTTCGTTCCTTACATTATTGTGCCAAAACCCGGGAGCAACTGACGAACGCCGAGTAGAAGAAGTACTGTCATAATCGACCAACTCGTCCGTTTTCTTGACGGTGACAGTGACTTGTGAACAGAAGCAGAAGTGAGCGGTCACATTGTGGGTCATAGGCCAGGGCAATGCGGCTTGACTAATGGGGTTGTACTGAGCGACTTTACCCGACAGCAGCACCTGTCCCTTCGTTCCTTACATTATTGTACCAAAACTCGTGAGCAACTGACGAATATCGACTAGGAGAAGCACTGTCATAATCAAACAAATCGTTCGTTTTCCCGACGGCGGCACTGACACTTGAACAGAAGGAGAAGTGTGCAGTCACATGGGCCAGGGCAATGCGGCGCGACTACTGATGTTGCACCGAGCGACTTTAACCGACAGCAGCACTAGTCCCTTCGTTCCTTGCATTCTTGTGCCGAAACCCGGAAGCAACTGACGAAGATCGAGTAGTAGCGCACTATCATAATCGACCAACTCGTCCGTTTCCTCGACGGTGGCAGTGACTTGTGGACAGAAGGAGAAGTGTGCGGTCACATCGGCCAGGGCAATGCGGCTCGACAAATTGGGTTGTACTGAGCGACATTAAACGACAGAAGCACTTGTCCCTTCATTCCTTACATTATTGTGCCAACACCGGCGAGCAACTGACGAACGTCGAGTCGGAGAAGCACTGTCATAATCGACGAACACGTCTGTTTCTTGATGGAGGCAGTGACTTGTGAACAGAAGGAGAAGTGTGCGCTTACATAGGCCAGTGCAATGCGGCTCGTCTAATGGGTTTGCACTAAGCGACTTTAACCGACAGCAGCACTTCTCCCTTCGTTCCTTACATTATTATGCGAAAACCCGGGAGCAACTGACGCACGTCGAGTAGGAGAAGTGCGGGACCAAACCGTCCCTTTTCCCGACGGTGGACGTGACTTGTGAACAGAAGGAGAAGTGTGCGGTCACATAGTGGGTCATAGGCCAGGGCAATGCGGCTCGACTAATGGGGTTGCACTGAGCGACTTTAACCGACAGCAGCACCTGTCCCTTCGTTCCTTAGATTATTGCGCCAAAACTCGTGAGCAACTGACGAATATCGACTAGGAGAAGCACTGTCATAATCAACCAAATCGTTCGTTTTCCCGACGGCGGCAGTGACAATTGAACAGAAGGAGAAGTGTGCAGTCACATGGGCCAGGGCAATGCGGCGCGACTACTGATGTTGCACCGAGCGACTTTAACCGACAGCAGCACTAGTCCCTTCGTTCCTTGCATTCTTGTGCCGAAACCCGGAAGCAACTGACGAAGATCGAGTAGTAGCGCACTATCATAATCGACCAACTCGTCCGTTTTCTCGACGGTGGCAGTGACTTGTGGACAGAAGGAGAAGTGTGCGGTCACATCGGCCAGGGCAATGCGGCTCGACAAATTGGGTTGTACTGAGCGACATTAAACGACAGAAGCACTTGTCCCTTCATTCCTTACATTATTGTGCCAACACAGGCGAGCAACTGACGAACGTCGAGTCGGAGAAGCACTGTCATAATCGACGAACACGTCTGTTTCTTGATGGAGGCAGTGACTTGTGAACAGAAGGAGAAGTGTGCGCTTACATAGGCCAGTGCAATGCGGCTCGTCTAATGGGTTTGCACTAAGCGACTTTAACCGACAGCAGCACTTCTGCCTTCGCTCCTTACATTATTGTGCGAAAACCCGGGAGCAACTGACGCACGTCGAGTAGGAGAAGTGCGGTCATAATCGACCAAACCGTCTGTTTTCCCGACGGTGGCAGTGACTTGCGAAGAGAAGGAGAAGTGTGCGGTCACATAGTGGGTGATAGGCCAGGGCAATGCGTCCCGACCCATGGGGTTGCAGCGAGCGACTTTAACCGACAGCACTTGTCCCTCTCGTTCCTTACATTATTGTGCCAAAACCCGGGAGCAACTGACGAACATCGAGTAGGAGAAGCACTGTTATAATCCGCCAACTCGTCCGTTTTCTCGACGGTGGCAGTGACTTGTGAACAGAAGGAGAAGTGTGCGGTCACATCAGCCAGGGCAATGCGGCTCGACTAATGGGTTTGCACTGAGCGACTTTAACCGTCAGAAGCACTTGTCCCTTCATTCCTTAGATTATTGTGCCAAAACCCGCGAAGTAGTGACGCACGTCGAGTAGGAGAAGTACTGCCATAATCGACCAACTCGTCCGTTTTCTCGACGGTGGCAGTGTCTTGTGAACAGAAGAAGTGTGTGGTCAGATCGGCCGGGGCAATGCGGCTCGTCTAATGGGTTTGATTTGAGCGACTTGTACCGACAGCAGCCCTTCTCCCTTCGTTCGTTACATTATTGCGCGAAAACCAGGGAGCAACTGACGAACGCCGAGTAGTAGCGCACTATCATAATCGACCAAATCGACCGTTTTCCCGACGGTGGCAGTGACTTGTGAACAGAAAGAGAACTGTGCGGTCACATAGTGGGTCATAGGCCAGGGCAATTCGGGTCGACTAATGGGGTTGCACTGAGCGACTTTAACCGACAGCACCACTTGTCCCTTCGTTCCTTACATTATTGTGTCAAAACCCGGGAGCAATTGACGAACATCGAGTAGTAGCGCACTATCATAATCGACCAACTCGTCCGTTTTCTCGACGGTGGCAGTGACTTGTGGACAGAAGGAGAAGTGTGCGGTCACATCGGCAAGGGCAATGCGGCTCCACAAATTGGGTTGTACTGAGCGACATTAAACGACAGAAGCACTTGTCCCTTCATTCCTTACATTATTGTGCCAACAACGGCGAGCAACTGACGAACGTCGAGTAGGAGAAGCACTGTCATAATCGACGAACACGTCTGTTTCTTGACGGAGGCAGTGACTTGTGAACAGAAGAAGTTTGCGCTTACATAGGCCAGTGCAATGCGGCTCGTCTAATGGATTGCACTGAGCGACTTTAACCGACAGCAGCACTTCTCCCTTCGTTCCTTACATTATTGTGCGAAAACCCGGGAGCAACTGACGCACGTCGAGTAGGAGAAGTGCTGTAATAATCGACCAAATCGTCCGTTTTCCCGACGGTGGCAGTGACTTGTGTACAGAAGGAGAAGCGTGCGGTCACACCGGCCAGGGCAATGAGGTTTGACTAATGGGGTTGCACCGAGCGTCTTTAACCTACAGCAGCACTTGTCCCCTTCGTTGCTTAAATTATTGTGCCAAAACCCGAGAGCAACTGACGCACATCGAGTAGAAGTACTCTCATAATCTACCAACTCGTCCGTTTTCTCGACGGTGGCAGTGACTTGTAAACAGAAGGAGAAGTGTGCGGTCAAATCTGCCAGGGCAATGTGGCTCGACTAATGGGTTTGCACTGAGCGACTTTAACAGACAGAAGCACTTGTCCTTTCATTCCCTACATTATTGTGCCAAAAGCCGTGAGCAACTGACGAACGTCGAGTAGGAGAAGCACTGTCATTACTGACCAAATCATCCGTTTTCCCGACCGTGGCAGTGACTTGTGAATAGAAGGAGAAGTGTGCGGTCACATAGGGCAGAGCAATGCGGCTCGAATAATGGGTTGGCACTGAGCGACTTTAACCGACAGCAGCACTTGTCCCTTCGTTACTTACATTACTGTGCCAAAACCCGGGAGCTCTTACGAACATCGAGTAGGAGGGCACTGTCATAATCGACCAACTCGTACGTTTTCCCGACGGTGGCAGTGACTTGTGTACAGAAGGAGAATTGTGCGGAAACTTAGGCCAGAGCAATGCGGCTCGACTAATGGGTTTGCACCGAGCGACTTTAACCTACAGCAGCACTTGTCCCTTCGTTCTTTACATTATTGTGCCAAAACGCGGGAGCAACTGACGAACGTCGCGTAGGAGAAGCACTGTCATAGTCGACCAACTCGTCCGGTTTCTCGACGGCGGCAGCGATTATTGAACAGAAGGAGAAGTGTGCGGTCACATGGGCCAGGGAAATGCGGCGCGACTACTGATGTTGCACCGAGCGACTTTAACCGACAGCAGCACTAGTCCCTTCTTTCCTTGCATTCTTGTGCCGAAACCCGGGAGCAACTGACACACGTCGAGTAGGAGAAGTACTGTTATAATCGACCAAATCGTCCGTTTTCCAGACGGTGGCAGTGAGTTGTGAACAGAAAGAGAAGTGTGCGGTCACATCGGCCAGGGCAATGCGGCTCGACAAATTGGGTTGTACTGAGCGACATTAAACGACAGAAGCACTTGTCCCTTCATTCCTTACATTATTGTGCCAACAGCGGCGAGCAACTGACGAATGTCGAGTCGGAGAAGCACTGTCATAATCGACCAACTCGTCCGTTTTCTCGACGGTGGCGGTGACTTGTGAACAGAAGGAGAAGCGTGCGGTCACACTGGCCAGGGCAATGAAGTTTGACTAATGGGGTTGCACCGAGCGTCTTTAACCTACAGCAGCACTTGTCCTCTTCGTTCCTTAAATTATTGTGCCAAAACCCGAGAGCAACTGACGCACGTCGAGTAGAAGTACTCTCATAATCGACCAACTCGTCCGTTTTCTCGACGGTGGCAGTGACTTGTGAACAGAAGAAGTGTGCGGTCACACCGGCCAGGGCAATGCGGCTCGACTAATGAGGTTGCACCGAGCGACTTTAACCGACAGCAGCAGTTGTCCCTTTGTTCCTTACATTATTGTGCCAAAACCCGGGAGCAACTGACGCACGTCGAGCAGGAGAAGCACTGTCATAACTCACGAAATCGTCCGTTTTCCCGACGTTGGCAGGGACTTGTGAACAGAAAGAGAAGTGTGCGGCCACATAGGCCAGGGCTATGCGGCTCGACTAATGGGGTTGAACCGAGCGACATTAACCGACAGGAGCACTTGTCTCTTGGTTCCATACATTACTGTGCCAAAACTCGTGAGCAGCTGACGAATATTGAGTAGGCGAAGCACTGTCATAATCGACCAACTCGTCCGTTTTCTCGACGTTGGCAGTGACTTGTGAACAGATGAAGTGTGCGGTCATATCGGCCAGGGCAATGCGGCTCGACTAATGCGCTTGCACCGAGCGACTTTAACCTACCGCAGCACTTGTACCTTCGTTCTTTACATTATTGTGCCAAAACGCGGGAGCAACTGACGAACGTCACGTAGGAGAAGCACTGTCATAGTCGACCAACTCGTCCGTTTTCTCGACGGTGGCAGCGACTTGTGAACAGAAGAAGATTTGTGCGGTCACATAGGCAGGGGCAATGCGGCTCGTCTAATGGGTTTGCTCTGAGCGACTTTAACCGACCGCAACACTTGTCCCTTCTTTCCTTACATTATTGTGCCAAAACCGGGAACAACTGACGAACTTCGAAAAGGAGAACCACTGTCATACCTGATCAAATCGTCCGTTTTCCCGACAGTGTCAGTGACTCGTGAACAGAAGGAGAAGTGTGCGGTCACATAGGCCAGGGCAATGCGGCTCGACTAATGGGGTTGCACCGAGCGACTTGAACCGACAGCAGCACTTGGCCCTTCGTTCCTGAAATTATTGTGCCAAAACCCGGGAGCAATTGACGCACGTCGAGTAGGAGAAGTACTGTCATAATCGACCAAATCGTCCGTTTTCTCGACGGTGGCAGTGACTTGTGAACAGAAGGAGAAGTGTGCGGTCACATCGGCCGGGGCAATGCGGCTCGAGTAATGGGTTTGCACTGAGCGAATTTACCCGCAAGCAGCACTTGTCCCTTCGTTCCATAAATTATTGTGCCAAAACCCGGGAGCAACTGACCCACGTCGAGTAGGAGAAGCACTGCCATTACTGACCAAATCGTCCGTTTTCCCGACTGTGGCAGTGACTTTTGAACAGGAGAAGTGTGCGGTCACATAGGGCAGAGCAATGCGGCTCGAATAATGGGTTGGCACTCAGCGACTTTAACCAACAGCAGCACTTGTCCCTTCGTTACTTACATTACTGTGCCAAAACCCGGGAGCTCCTGACGAACATCGAGTCGGAGAGCACTGTCATAATCGACCAACTCGTCCGTTTTCTCGACGGTAGCAGTGACTTGTGAACAGAAGGAGAATTGTGCGGTAACTTAGGCCAGAGCAATGCGGCTCGACTAATGGGTTTGCACCGAGCGACTTTAACCGACTGCAGCATTTGTTCCTTCGTTCCTCGCATTATTGTACGAAAACCCGAGAGCAACTGACGAACGTCGAGTAGGAGAAGCACTGTCATAATCAACCAAATCGTTCATTTTCCCGACGGCGGCAGTGACTATTGAACAGAAGGAGAAGTGTGCGGTCACATGGGCCAGGGTAATGCGGCGCGACTACTGATGTTGCACCGAGCGACTTTAACCGACAGCAGCACTAGTCCCTTCGTTCCTTGCATTCTTGTGCCGAAACCCGGGAGCAACTGACAAACGTCGAGTAGGAGAAGTACTGTCATAATCGACCAAATCGTCCGTTTTCCAGACGGTGGCAGTGACTTGTGAACAGAAAGAGAAGTGTGCGGTCACATAGTGGGTCATAGGCCAGGGCAATGCGGCTCGACTACTGGCGTTGCACTGAGCGACTTTAACCGACAGCACCACTTGTCCCTTCGTTCCTTACATTATTGTGCCAAAACCCGGGAGCAACTGACGAACATCGAGTAGTAGCGCACTATCATAATCTACCAACTCGTCCGTTTTCTCGACGGTGGCAGTGACTTGTGAACAGAAGGAGAAGTGTGCGGTCACATAGGCCAGGGCAATGCGGCTCGACTAGTGGGGTTGCACCGAGCGACTTGAACCGACATCAGCACTTGTCCCTTCGTTCCATACAATATTGTGCCAAAACTCGCGAGCAATTGACGAATATCGAGTAGGAGAAGCACTGTCTTAATCGACCAACTCGTCCGTTTTCTCGACGGTGGCAGTGACTTGTGAACAGAAGGAGAAGCGTGCGGTCACACCGGCCAGGGCAATGAGGTTTGACTAATGGGGTTGCACCGAGCGTCTTTAACCTACAGCAGCACTTGTCCTCTTCGTTCCTTAAATTATTGTGCCAAAACCCGAGAGCAACTGACGCACGCCAAGTAGAAATACTCTCATAATCGACCAACTCGTCCGTTTTCTCGACGTTGGCAGTGACTTGTGAACAGAAGAAGTATGCGGTCACATCGGCCGGGGCAATGCGGCTCGACTAATGGGTTTGCACTGAGCGACTTGAACCGACAGCAGCACTTGTCCCTTCGTTCCTTACATTATTGTGCCAAAACCCGGGAGCAACTGACGAAGGCCGAGTAGGAGATGTACTGTCATAATCGACCAAGTCGTCAGTTTTCTTGACGGTGACAGTGACTTGTGAACAGAAGGAGAAGTGTGCTGTCACATTGTGGGTCATAGGTCAGGGTAATGCGGCTTGACTAATGGGGTTGTACTGAGCGACTTTAACCGACAGCAGCACCTGTTCCTTCGTTCCTTACATTATTGTGCCAAAACTCGCGAGCAACTGACGAATATCGAGTAGGAGAAGCACTGTCTTAATCGACCAACTCGTCCGTTTTCTCGACGGTGGCAGTGACTAGTAAACGGAAGGAGAAGTGTGCGGTCACATCTGCCAGGGCAATGTGGCTCGACTAATGGGTTTGCACTGAGCGACTTTAACAGACAGAAGCACTTGTCCCTTCATTCCCTACATTATTGTGCCAAAAGGCTTGCGCAACTGACGAACGTCGAGTAGGAGAAGCACTGTCATTACTGACCAAATCATCCGTTTTCCCGACTCTGGCAGTGACTTGTGAATAGAAGGAGAAGTGTGCGGTCACATAGGGCAGAGCAATGCGGCTCGAATAATGGGTTGGCACTGAGCGACTTTAACCGACAGCAGCACTTGTCCCTTCGTTACTTACATTACTGTTCCAAAACCCGGGAGCTCCTGACGAACATCGAGTAGGAGAGCACTGTCATAATCGACCAACTCGTCCGTTTTCTCGACGGTGGCAGTGACTTGTGTACAGAAGGAGAATTGTGCGGTAACTTAGGCCAGAGCAATGCGGCTCGACTAATGGGTTTGCACCGAGCGACTTTAACCTACAGCAGCACTTGTCCCTTCGTTCTTTACATTATTGTGCCAAAACGGGGGAGCAACTGACGAACGTCGAGTAGGAGAAGTACTGTTATAATCGACCAAATCGTCCGTTTTCCAGACGGTGGCAGTGACTTGTGAACAGAAAGAGAAGTGTGCGGTCACATCAGCCAGGGCAATGCGGCTCGACAAATTGGGTTGTACTGAGCGACATTAAACGACAGAAGCACTTGTCCCTTCATTCCTTACATCATTGTGCCAACACCGGCGAGCAACTGACGAATGTCGAGTCGGAGAAGCACTGTCATAATCGACGAACTCGTCCGATTTTTCTACGGTGGCAGGGACTTGTGAACAGAAGAATAGTGCGGTCATATAGGCCAGTGCAATGCGGCTCGACTAATGGGGTTCCACGGAGCAAGTTTACCCAACAGCAGCCCTTGTCCCTTCGTTCCTTACAATATTGTGCCAAAACCCGGGAGCAACTGACGCACGTCGAGTAGGAGAAGTACTGTCATAATCGACCAACTCGACCGTTTTCTCGATGTTGCCAGCGACTTGTGAACAGAAGGAGATGTGTGTGGTCACATAGGCCAGGGCAATGCGGCTCGAATAATGGGGTTGCGCTGAGCGGCTTTAGCCAACAGCAGCACTTGTCCCTTTGTTCATAACAATATTGTGCCAAAACCCGGCAGCAACTGACGAACATCGAGTAGGAGAAGTACTGTCATAATCGACAAACTCGTCCGTTTTCTCCACGGCGGCAGTGACTTGTGAACAGAAGGAGAAGTGTGCGGACACATCGGCCAGGGCAATGCGGCTCGACAAATTGGGTTGCACTGAGCGACTTTAACCGACAGAAGCACTTGTCCCTTTATTACTTACATTTGCCAAAACCCGCGAGCAACTGACGAACGTCAAGTAGGAGAAGCACAGTCATAATCGACCAACACGTCTGTTTCTTGGTGGAGGCAGTGACTTGTGAACAGAAGGAGAAGTGTGGGCTTGCATAGGCAAGTGCAAGCGGCTCGACTAATGGGGTTGCACCGAGCGACTTTAACCGACCGCAGCACTTGTCCTTTCGTTCCTTACATTATTGTGCCAAAACGCGGGAGCAACTGACGAACGTCGACTAAGAGAAGCAATGTGATAATCGACCAACTCGTCTGCTTTCTCGACGGTGGCAGTGACTTGTGAACAGAAGAAAAATTGTGCGGTCACACAGGCCAGTGCAATGCGGCTCCACTAATGGTGTTGTACTGAGCGACTTTAACCGACAGCAACACTTGTCCCTTCGTTCCTTACATTATTGTGCGAAAACACGGGAGCAACTGACGCACGTCGAGTAGGAGAAGTACTGTCATAATTGACCAACTCGTCCGTTTTCTCGATCTTGCCAGTGACTTGTGAACAGAAGGAGAAGTGTGCGGTCACACAGGCCAGGGCAATGCAGCTCGACTACTGAGGATGCACTGAGCGACTTTAACCGACGGCAGCACTAGTCCCTTCGTTCCTTACATTATTGTGCCAAAACCCGGGAGCAACTGACGAACGTCGAGTAGGAGAAGCACTGTCATGATCGACCAACTCGTCCGTTTTCTCGCCGGTGGCAGTGACTTGTGAACAGAAGGAAAAGTGTGCGGTCACATAGGCCAGTGCAATGCGGCTCAACTAATGCGCTTGCACCGAGCGACTTTAACCGACAGCAGCACTTGTCCCTTCGTTCCTTGCAACATTGTGCGAAAACCCGGGAGCAACTGACGAACGTCGAGCAGGAGAAGCACTGTCATAATTGACCAAATCGTCCCTTTTCGCGACGATGGCAGTGACTTATGAACAGAAGGAGAAGTGTGCGGTAAAATAGGCCAGAGCAATGCGGCTCGACCAATGGGGTTGCACCGAGCGACATTAACCGACTGCAGCACTTGTCTCTTCGTTCTTAACATTATTGTGCCATAACCCGGAAGCAACTGACGCACTTCGAGTAGGAGAAGTACTTTCAAAATCGACCAACTCGTCCGTTTTCTCGACGATGGCAGTGACTTCTGAACAGAAGGAGAAGTTTGCGGTCACACGGGCAAGGGCAATGCGGCTCGACTAATGAGGCTGCACCGAGTGACTTTAACCGACAGCAGCACTTGTCCCTTTGTTCCTTACATTATTGTGCCGAAACCCGGGAGCAACTGACGCACGTCGAGTAGAAGTACTGTCATAATCGACCAAATCGTCCGTTTTCTCGACGATGGCAGTGACTTCTGAACAGAAGGAGAAGTGTTCGGTCACACGGGCAAGGGCAATGCGGCTCGACTAATGAGGCTGCACCGAGCGACTTTAACCGACAGCAGCACTTGTCCCTTTGTTCCTTACATTAATGTGCCAAAACCCGGGAGCAACTGACGCACGTAGAGTAGAAGTACTGTCATAATCGACCAAATCGTCCGTTTTCTCGACGATGGCAGTGACTTCTGAACAGTAGGAGAAGTGTGCGGTCACACGGGCAAGGGCAATGCGGCTCGACTAATGAGGCTGCACCGAGCGACTTTAACCGACAGCAGCACTTGTCCCTTTGTTCCTTACATTATTGTGCCAAAACCCGGGAGCAACTGACGAACGTCGAGTAGGAGAAGCACTGTCATAATCGACCAACTCGTCTGTTTTCTCGACGGTGGCACTGACTTGTGAACAGAAGGAAAAGTGTGCGGTCACATAGGCAGCGCAATGCGGCTCAACCAATGCGATTGCACCGAACGACTTTAACCGACAGCAGCACTTGTCCCTTCGTTCCTTACATTATTGTGCCAAAACCCGGGAGCAACTGACGCACGTTGAGTAGGAGAAGCGCTGTCATAATCGACCAACTCGACCGTTTTTTCTACGGTGGCAGGGACTTGTGAACAGAAGAATAGTGCGGTCATATAGGCCAGTGCAGTGCGGCTCGATTAATGGGGTTCCACGGAGCGAGTTTGCCCAACAGCAGCCCTTGTCCCTTCTTTCCTTACAATATTGTGCCAAAACCCGGGAGCAACTGACGCACGTCGAGTAGAAGTACTGTCATAATTGACCAACTCGTCCGTTTTCTCGACGGTGCCAGTGACTTGTGAACAGAAGGAGAACTGTGCGGTCACACGGGCAAGGGCAATGCGGCTCGACTAATGGGTTTGCACTGAGCGACTTTAACCGACAACAGCACTTGTATCTTCGTTCCTTACATTATTGTGCCAAAACTCGGGAGCAACTGGCGAAGGTCGAGTTGGAGAAGCGCTGTCATAATCGACCAACTCGACCTTTTTCTCGACGGTGGCAGTGATTTGTGAACAAAAGAAGAATTGTGCGGTCACATAGGCCAGTGCAATGCGGCTCGACTAATGGGGTTGCACCGAGCGACTTTAACCTACAGCAGCACTTGTCCCTTTGTTCCTTACATTATTGTGCCAAAACCCGGGAGCAACTGACGCACGTCGAGTAGAAGTACTGTCATAATCGACCAAATCGTCCGTTTTCTCGACGATGGCAGTGACTTCTGAACAGAAGGAGAAGTGTGCGGTCACACGGGCAAGGGCAATGCGGCTCGACTAATGAGGTTGCACCGAGCGACTTTAACCGACAGCAGCATTTGTCCCTTTGTTCCTTACATTATTGTGCCAAAACCCGGGAGCAACTGACGCACGTTGAGTAGGAGAAGTACTGTCATAATCGACCAACTCGTCCGTTTTCTCGACGATGGCAGTGACTTGTGAACAGATGGAGAAGTGTGCGGTCACATCGGCCAGTGCAATGCGGCTCGACAAATCGGGTTGTACTGAGCGACTTTAACCGACAGCAGCACTAGTCCCTTCGTTCCTTACATTATTGTGCCTAAACCCGGGAGCAACTGACGCACGTAGAGTAGGAGAAGTACTTTCATATTCGACCAAATCGTCCGTTTTCCCTAAGGTGGCACTGACTTGTGAACAGAAGGAGAAGTGTGGGCTTGCATAGGCCAGTGCAAGCGGCTCGACTAATGGGGTTGCACCGAGCGACTTTAACCGACCGCAGCACTTGTCCTTTCGTTCCTTACATTATTGTGCCAAAACGCGGGAGCAACTGACGAACGTCGAGTAGGAGAAACAATGTGATAATCGACCAACTCGTCTGCTTTCTCGACGGTGGCAGTGACTTGTGAACAGAAGAAGAATTGTGCGGTCACATATGCCCGTGCAATGCGGCTCGACTAATGGGTTTGCACTGAGCGACTTTAACCGACAACAGCACTTGTATCTTCGTTCCTTACATTATTGTGCCAAAACTCGGGAGCAACTGGCGAAGGTCGAGTTGGAGAAGCGCTGTCATAATCGACCAACTCGACCTTTTTCTCGACGGTGGCAGTGATTTGTGAACAAAAGAAGAATTGTGCGGTCACATAGGCCAGTGCAATGCGGCTCGACTAATGGGGTTGCACCGAGCGACTTTAACCTACAGCAGCACTTGTCCCTTTGTTCCTTACATTATTGTGCCAAAACCCGGGAGCAACTGACGCACGTCGAGTAGAAGTACTGTCATAATCGACCAAATCGTCCGTTTTCTCGACGGCGCCAGTGACTTGTGAACAGATGGAGAAGTGTGTGGTCTCATAGTGGGTCACAGGCCAGGGCAATGCGACTGGACTAATGGGGTTACACCGAGCAACTTTAACCGACAGGAGCACTTGTCCCTTCGTTCCTTACATTATTGTGCCATAACCCGGGAGCAACTGACGCACTTCCAGTAGGAGAAGTACTGTCAAAATCGACAAACTCGTCCGTTTTTTTGACGGGCCTTGTTACTTGTGAACACAAGGAAAAGTGTGCGGTCACATAGGCAGTGCAATGCGGCTCAACCAATGCGCTTGCACCCAGCGAATTTAACCGACAGCAGCACTTGTATCTTCGTTCCTTACATTATTGTGCCAAAACCCGGGAGCAACTGGCGAACGTCGAGTAGGAGAAGCACTGTCATAATTGACCAACTCGACCGTTTTCTCGACGGTGGCAGTGACTTGTGAACAGATAAGAATTGTGCGGTCACAAAGGCCAGTGCAATGCGGCTCGACTAATGGGGTTGCACCGAGCGACTTTAACCGACAGCAGCACTTGTCCCTTCGTTCCTTACATTATTGTTCCAAAATCCGGGAGCAACTGACGCACGTCGAGTATTAGTAGCACTATCATAGTCGACAAACTCTTCCGTTTTCTCGACGATGGCAGTGACTTTTTTCATATGTTCGCTACGATGTTTGACATTTTGCATTTGCGTTCATATGTTTTTTTTTCCCGTTCTGTCACAGCTATGACAAGAAATCTGTTTTATATATTTGTGTGCAGTGATATGAACTAGATCCTCTATGACATAGAACTGTGTAGAGTGTAACTACAAATGTGTGTGCTGTTTTTCTCAAATCTCTTTTGTAATATTGTCGAAACTGTATGCGGAGGGAGGGCCTCGTCAGGCTAGTAGCCTTTAGCTCTCCCTTCGCTTTTTCCTTGTATTGGAAAGAAACCAATAAACAAACAAACAAACAAACAAACAAACAAACTTGTGAACAGATGGAAAAGTGTGCGGTCACATCGGCCAGTGCAATGCGGCTCGACTAATGGGGTTGTACTGAGCGACTTTAACCGACAGCAGCACTTGTCCCTTCGTTCCTTACATTATTGTGCGAAAACCCGGGAGCAACTGACGCACGTCGAGTAGGAGAAGTACTGTCATAATTGACTAACTCGTCCGTTTTCTCGATGGTGCGAGTGCCTATGAAGAGAAGGAGAAGTGTGCGGTCACACAGGCCAGGGCAATGCAGCTCGACTACTGAGGATGCACCGATCGACTTTAACCGACAGCAGCACTTGTATCTTCGTTCCTTACATTATTGTGCCAAAGCCCGGGAGCAACTGACGAACGTCGAGTAGGAGAAGCACTGTCATGATCGACCAACTCGTCCGTGGCAGTGACTTGTGAACAGAAGGAAAAGTGTGCGGTCACATAGGCCAGTGCAATGCGGCTCAACTAATGCGCTTGCACCGAGCGACTTTAACCGACAGCAGCACTTGTCCCTTCGTTCCTTACTACATTGTGCGAAAACCCGGGAGCAACTGACGAACGTCGAGTAGGAGAAGCACTGTCCTAATTGACCAAATCGTCCTTTTTCGCAACGATGGCAGTGACTTATGAACAGTAGGAGAAGTGTGCGGTAAAATAGGCCAGAGCAATGCGGCTCGACTAATGGGGTTGCACCGAGCGACTTTAACCGACTGCAGCGCTTGTCTCTTCGTTCCTCACATTATTGTGCCATAACCAGGGAGCAACTGACGCACTTCGAGTAGGAGAAGTACTGTCAAAATCAACCAACTCGTCCGTTTTTTTGATGGGCCCAGTGACTTGTGAACACAAGGAGAAGTGTGCGGTCACACAGGCCAGGGCAACGCGGCTCGATTAATGAATTTGCGCCGAGCGACTTTCACCGACAGCAGCACTTGTCCCTTCGTTCCTTGCATTATTGTTCCAAAACCCGGGGGCAACTGACGCACGTCGACTAGGAGTAGCACTATCATAATCGACAAACTCGTCCATTTTCTCGACGATGGCAGTGACTTGTGAATATAAGAAGTGTTCGGTCACATCGGCCTGGTCAATGCGGCTCGACAAATTGGGTTGTACTGAGCTACTTCAAAAGACAGAAGCACGTGTCCCTTCGTTCCTCACAGTATGGTGCAAAACCCGTGAACAGGGCCGCTTCGCCTTGACCGCAGCGGAACTAAAGTCCTTCTTTACGCCGAAACATGACCTTCCCACCCCCTAACTGACCATGGTTAACTCACACCTAGACATTCATCGCCTCTCGGTGAAAGCTGTGGCCGCCCTTTGTGTGCTCTCCCCTTTCAGGGAACTGCACTAAGAGGGAGGAATGTATCTCATGGCCGATGTTAAAAAAACATAACAAGACAGCCGGCTCAATTTTGTTGTGCCTTTAGGGGCTGTACAGTTTTATCTTTCGATATAATTATTCTTCTGAAAACCGGCTTTTTTCGCCAAATGTAATAAACATAGGAAAGTAAAATCATATTTGATAAATTATGCGGTTATCCTATTTGGCGCAAGGACATCCTTTAGCACTTGCCGCTTTTAAAGACAAAACATTGCTCCAGGCGCGCTGCGCAAAGTAATGCTGTAGCTTATTGTAGTAGTATTTTTTACAGTCAAATACATGTCCAAAGCGTGGCGGCTATGACGTTAGCAGTTTTCAGACGTCCGAAGCACGGCTAAAACATGTCCTTTCTTGTCCTGGCTCTTGGTATCCGGAATACCATAATTACGGATGTCATGATGACCCCTTGTCTCAGCTGAAAATTTTGTCGCCGTGTTGTGAAGCGAAATCACTGAACATTAGGTGGGCATAGTTATTTGTTTTGAATCTGTTTTCACACACAACAGGCTACTATCGCCGTAATGCAGATAAGTTGACATAGTTAATTTGCCTTCACTTTGATGCAACGTCCTATTAGTTTCCTTTAGTGTGCAGAAGCCGTTGGTGGGAGGCAGGTACGAGAGCGAGCGAATAGGGACGCGTACAAAGCTAGATTTTTAATACAGTGAGGGTTATTTCATTCTTTTTCCACAGAAAGATGTTACTTGCACAGAGTTCAGCTTTTCTGTCTATTCGACCTGTGCGCTTCTCAGTTTAATACTCGCACTCGCTCTGCAGCAGCTGTATTTTGCAGCCTTTTCGACAATTTAGCGGCAACGTTCCAGCGCCGTGTTACCCTGAGTAACGGATCTTTTTCTTCTTGTTAACAAATAACGTGACGCTACTATGCTCGCACGTTAGAGCTTAAAGCGTACTATTTATATCACGGAGTGCACTGACTTGATTATCGCGTTGCAAAGCTAATTGGTGGCCTTGCAATAGCACTGCGTGGTTAGGACCGATTTACGCTCAAGCCCCACGCCACACCACCCGCCTGCCCGCACGCACGTGGTCAGGTGAAAATTTGCACATTTCGCAGACTGGTGCACACATTCCGGTTTACACTACATGTGCGAGCCCAGTGTATGCCAAAATTTGTGAGCCAATGTGCGAAATGTGCAGTTTTCAGCACTACCGCACGCGTCACGGCTCAAGCATAAATACGACTTTAAATAACCATCCCCAAGGCCGGGAAAAAGCGTGCAACTGGTGCCTTCACAGTACTCCGCTATAACGCCGGTCAGGTGGTGTAGCGCAAGCAAATTTTCTCGGAGTGTGCTGACGTCACCGCACGCTCACGTAGTCCAGTAGAACCCGATTATCCAGCACTCAAGTTACTTCCCATTCTAAATATTTTTTCGGCAAACAGTACGAGCCGTGGACGTACTGAGGATACCTGTCCTTCACAAAAAAAGATAGTTTGATTATGTACAGTAAAACATTCTTTACACAAAAGCAACGAGCCTCTTGACGCCGTACTAAACTTGTTATATAGACAAAAGGCAGAAGAAGACATGTTGACGGGGCACTTAAAATATTCTATGTGCAAAAGTAAGAAGGAAGTCTTTTAACGGCGTATTCAAAATATTTTTATACAAAAGTGAGAAGGAAGTTTTTTAAAGGCGTATTAAAAATATTCTTTATACAAAAGTAAGAAGGAAATCTTTTAACGGTGTAATTAAAATATTCTATATAGAAAAGTAAGAAGGAAGTCCTTGAACGGTGTATTTAAAATATCCTTTACAAAAGTAAGAAGGAAGTCCTTGAACGGTGTATTTAAAATATCCTTTACAAAAGTAAGAAGGAAGTCTTTTAACTGTGTATTCAATATTTCCTTCATACAAAAGTAAGAAGGAAGAATTTTGACGGTGTATTGAAAATTCTGCATATAAAAGAATGAAAGAAGTCTTTTAACGGTGTACTTAAAACATTCTTTATACAAAAGTAAGAAAGAAGTATTTTCACAGTGTATAAATAAAAATTACTAGAATGTAAATGTAAATAAACTGTCAATAAAGCAAATAGAAAGTTGGTAGAAGTTCTGAATAATGTTGATAGGGATAGGGATAGGGATGATAGGGATAGGGATAGGGATGATAGGGATAGGAATAATTTTGTAAGGGATTGGCCAAACAACAGTTGTCAAGCGTCGGATTCCCACCAGCAATGCCAAACCCATACGCCGACATCCCAATCACGTCTTCTCCGGTGATCGCCAAGTTATACAAAAAGGCATTAACAAAATGCATGCCCGTGATACCATCGAACCTTCTGCAAGCCCATGGGTATCTGCTGTCGTGCTCATTACGATGAAGTACAACAGCTAGCGCTTCTGTATCAACTACCGGAATCTTAACCAAGTAACAAAAAAGACGTGTACCCCTTACCTCGGATAGATGACACCCTTGACTGTCTCTGTGGCTCAAAGTATTTTTCTTCGATAGACCTTCGTTACGCGTATTTGCATATTGCAGTTGACGACATGGATCGTGAAAAGACAGCGTTTATTACACCTGATCATCTCTATCAGTTTGAGGTGATGCCATTCGGGCATTGCAGAGGTCCCGCCACATTTGAACTAATTATGGACGCCCTCTTTGATGGCTTAATGTGGTCCAGCTGCTTGTGCTACCTCGGTGATGTCATTGTCGCTTCTCCGACTTTTGACACACAGCTCGAGGGTCTCTCTTCTTTCAGTGTTGTGCAAGGCGAGACTTCAGCTCAATTTGACAAAATCTCACTTCGGCTGCCGGCACCTTACTGTGCTAGGACACCTCATCGACTCTTCCGGTGTTTTCCCCGATCCGGAAGAAGTTCGCGCAGTGGAGGATTCCCCAGTGCCCACCTGCGCAACCGACGTTCCAAGCTTTGTAGGGTTCTGCTCCTACTTCCGCAGATTCGTGCGAAATTTTGCTGACATCGCACGCCCTCTAACAGAATGTCTTAAGAAAGACGCGACTTTTGTCTGGGGTGCCGACCAAGATAGCGCATTCGCTGAGCTCACGACGTTACTCACGTCGCCACCTATTCTCAGCCACTTTGATATCTTTGACAGATGTTCGCACCTACGGAGTGGCCAGTGTATCAGCGCTGTTTTCGCACAAGGACAGCACGGTTGCGACCGTGTCATTGCGTATGCTAGCCGTCTTCTCTCACCAGCCGAAGGCAATTACTCGATCACCGAACGTGAATGCCTCACCCTCGCTTGGGCAGTAGCTAAATTTCGCCCCTACCTCCGGGGACGGCCTTCCAAGGTTGTCACCGATCACCACACCCTATGCCGGCTTTCGTCTTTAAAAGACCCAGCTGGACGTCTTGGTCGGAGGGCTCTACGGCTCCAAGAGTGCTCTTACACAGTGGCATAGAAGACAGGCCGACTCCATAAGGACACTGACTGCTTGTCCCGTCATCCAGTAGACCCACCAGAGAAACCTGAGAGCGGCGAGTCGACTTGCGTCCTCGCGCTTCCCGAGTTCGGTGACATCGCCGATGAGCAACAACGCGACCCCTACTTGAGAGACATCATTCTCAGCCTCACGAAGCTGCCAAATTCACAATCTTCGCGAATGTTTGTGCTGCTCTATGGCCTATTGTACAGGTGCCACATGCACCCTGATGAGCCTTAACTGCTACTAGCCGTTCCCAAGCACTTGCATGAGATTGTGCTCGCACAGTAGCAATCATGATGTCCCAACCGCTGGTCATCTGGGAGTCTCAAAGGCATATGAAAGTCTTCAGCGTCATTTCTTCTCGCCTGGTATTTCCCGCTCACTTTGCTGTTACGTCGCCTCCTGCAAATCTTGATAGCACCGCAAAAAACCAGCAGCCCTACTAGCTGGCCATCTTCAGCCCATTGAAATACCATATTCGCCATTCTTACGTGTTGGTCTTGATCGCTTTGACCCTTTTCCTCTGTCGCTTAATGGGAACAAGTGGACAGCAGTTGCTACGGACTACCCCACCTCGCACGCTATCACGCGGTTTCTCCCTACCACTTGTGCAACCGACGTCGCTGACTTCCTACTCGACGCAGTGATACTTCGCCACCGCGCTTCCCGACAACTACTTACCCACTGGGGCCGCTTCTTTCTCTCACAGATTGTACAGGACATCTTGCACACTTGCGCTACAAAGCACAAGTTTACAAGGGCGTATTATCCTCGGACCAACGACTTCACATAGCGGGTCAATTTGACTAGCACAGAAATGCTCGTTATTTACGTCTCCACCGAGCACCGTAACTAGGAGGCCGCTCTGCCGTTCATCACATTCGGCTACATACGTCCCGCCATAATTCTGCTGGTTTCTCTCCATTTTTTCTCTTGTATGGCTGAGACCCTATACTACCGTTTGACACAATCCGGCACGCCAGCATATGCCCGAGATGCCATATCCAGAGCAACCGAGATACGTTAGATTGCGCGCCTCCTTCTGACCACTTCCCAAGAAAAGCAACGACGCACATATGACGCTCGTCACCGCGCTGCCTACTTTAACCCTGGTGACATGGTGCTTCTTTGGAAACCAGCAGAGCGAGTTGGTCTTGTGAGAAGCTTATTTCACCCTACTCAGGCCTATACCGTGTCTTGCGTCAAGTGACGCAAGACACTGACCTACGAGTTACAGCCTCTCGATATCTCCACACCGCGATCCTCCTCTGATAGCCTTCACCTCGCTCGACGGAAGCGCTATCACTCAAACCTACCAAGCGCCAAGAAAGCGGCTTCGCCGCCGGGGGTCAAGCTACGAGGTGCTGCAGGGGCGAACGATGATGAGAGGACTGACGAAGACGGCGATCGCCGACAGGCGTGCGCACGAGCTCCAGCTTGTGTGCCTGTCTTCTGCCCGTTGTATATATCTTGTAGATATATTGTCAAGCGTCTTTCCTCCCCGTAACAATATGCTAAATATTTCACTACCTCTCATTCTGTACAGCCACAGTAGGAAAGAGCGAAGAATGAGTTCGTGATCAGGCATCTTTTAGCACACGTTAGGTTATATCGACCGCTGTGGAAGCGTAGTGTTTCTACGCTTCATGTTCATAACAACTTCAAGCGAACCACATCACGCGGCATAGTTCAAGTATGTAATAAAATCGTTCTTAAAACATTTCACGTCATTACAGTTCGCGGTTGTAATAACCTGCCGAAATGCGGCATAGGAAACTGAAATAAATACGATATCAAAACAACATGTTTATGAAAAAATGACGGAAAAGAACATACTTTGTATTATAATTTCCAGACCAACAGAACTTCGGCGCAGAGAGGTCTTGAGGAAGAGCTATTCGCTACGTGTGCAGTTTGAAACACGGAAAATGCCAATATTAAATCACTCACTTCACAGGCCACTGCATCACTGCTGGCAGCGAATTTGCAGAAACGTTGGCAGCATGGAACGAATAAAACGCCGTGGGCTTCGCAAGCAACGTGCTGGTCGGTCGGTCGGTCGGTCGGTCGGTCGGCTGGCTGGCTGGCTGGCTGGCTGGCTGGCTGGCTGGCTGGCTGGCTGGCTGGCTGGCTGGCTGGTTGGTTGGTTGGTTGGTTGGTTGGTTGGTTGGTTGGTTAAATGTGGTTTAGTGGTGCAAAAGCGGCTAAGGCTATGCCGCGCCAAACACGAGGTGCTTTATAATACTATTTAAGAGGATAAAGGCCGTATTAATCTATATTTTGTTTAAAAAGCCACTGTCGTCTAGGAATATACACACGTCAGGTAATGGGATTAACGAATCATCTCCTAAAATTAAAGCAGGATGTAAAGGTATGTGCATTTGATATAGGTTGTGCAAAAATTTTCGTCTTTGTACTTCAATGTGTGTGCATGCGAGTAGTATATGCATGACTGTTAGTTGTTCTTGGCATTTTTCACATGTTGGCGCGTCTTCTTTTGTAAGTAGGTAATTATGTGTGAGGTGTGTGTGCCCAATGCGTAGTAGGCATAGAACTATTTCAAAGAAGCGCTCCTAATGATTGCACGACTTCCACTCACCAAGTACGGGTTTAGTGAGATATAGGTTGTTTTCTCTACAATGGCCCCATTCGTGTTGCCACGTTGACGTTAAGGCCTTCGTAATGGCACGGATACTATCTTTATATGGAAGTGTGTTTATTATGTCTTTGGATGCTGCCATCGATGCACATCTATCGGCTGCTTCGTTACCCAGTATCCCAACATGACTTGGTACCCAGCAGAAGCGGATTGATCTGCCATATTTGTTAAGCGCGACCATGTTTAGTATGTCCCCTAACAGGGGTTCACACTCAGATTTCAGATTTACAGCCTTCAGTGTACTTAAGGAATCAGTGTATATGACTGTGTTTTTGTGCTTGCCAGTGACAATATTTTTAACTACAACCCCTGCAGCATAAACTTCAGCAGTGAAAACAGAAGCATGTATTGGTTGACGGATACTTGTTTCCCAATTTTCTGTTACGGCCCCTACACCCACGTGTTCTTTTGTTTTGGAGCCATCCGTGTAGAATACCATGCGATTTTGATACTTGTCCTGAAGAGTACGGAATTCTTGTATGATGTGTTCGTGTGGAGTGTTTCTTTTCTTTAAGTGTGTTAATGTCCAGTCGCACGAGTGTGTGAAATTGTACCATGGGGCCAACCGTGGTGGTTTCTTCGCGACCTGGAGGACTTCGTGGGGAATGTCATAATCTCGACAGTATTGCTCATACCGCAGGACAAGTGGCCTAATCATGTTCGGTTTATTTGTGTAGTGTAAGCGTGAGTTGCACTGTGTGAGGATGTTGTAGCATATGTGTTGCGGTGATGACTGAATTCTGAGTAGGTAAGAGAATGTTAGTAATTCTCTGCGCTGCTGTAATGAGGGTTCATTACACTCAACATATAAACTTTGAATGGGTGACGTTCTGTAGGCATCACTTGCCAGTCGCAATCCAAGGTTATCTACTGGATCAAGTAGTTGGATGTAGGACTGCCTGGCTGAGCAGTGAACCACGCAGCCGTAGACTAAGAGGCTACGCACAAGAGACCGATAAATACGTAAAAGACACGTTCGGTCAGAACCTTATTGCTTATGAGATAAAACTTTCAAGATGTTCAATGCTTTATTTGCCTTAATTTTTAGTGTTATAATGTGGGCTAGGAAGTTTAGTTTTTTGTCAAAAATTACTCCCAAGAATTTATATTGTTCCGGAAAGGAAGAAGCGTGCGTCTATTTACAGATGGCTTTTAATGGCTGGGCCAACAACCCTCTTCCTCGTCGTCTTTCAGACCACCATCATAGTCCACTTCTTCACACATTACCGACTGTGACATCACCCCCGTGGGAAAAAGCACCTTATTGGTGCGGCTCATCTGTCCGAGAAAGGTAAGGTTTGAGACGGCTGACGTGGATGATGTCAGAGAGAGGTGAAGGCACCGTGGCATCCAGCGGAGACACTTCATATGTGACAGGGGTCAGCTGGCGAAGGATGCGGTAAGGGCCATAGTATCGCGAGAGGAATTTCTCCGAAAGACCAACACGCCGAGTTGGATACCAGACTAGCACAAGAGCACCTGGTTCGTAATGCACGTCGTGATGGCGCTGGTCGTAACGGCACTTCTGGCGTGTCTGTGAAGCAGAAAGGCGAATGCGTGCAATCTGGCGTGCTTGGGTCGCTATGGTTATGACATCCCGAGTGTACTCTGTCGGCGAGTCGAGCGTGGTCGAGAGGAGTGTCTCGAAAGGCAAAGTTGGCTCACGGCCGAAGAGGAGATAGAAGGGGGAATAGCCTGCTGTGTCGTGGCGCGAGGAATTGTAGGCGAACGTGACAAATGGTAGAGCAATGTCCCAGTCGCGATGATCGGACGACAAATACATTGCTAGAATGTCAGTTAATGTGTAGTTCAGGCGTTCGGTAAGACCGTTAGTTTAAGGATGGTAAGCGGTAGTAAGTTTGTGTTTAGTAGCACATGATAGAAGTAGGTCGTCTATGACTTTGGAAAGAAAGTATCTGCCGCGATCGGTGAGAAGTTGACGAGGTGCACCGTAGTGCACCTCGTCGTGAACGTCGCGAAGCAAGAAATCAGTGACGTCTGTAGCGCAGCTGGTCGGTAGGGCTGTAGTAATGCCATAGCGAGTTGTATAGTCCGTAGCGACAGCAATCCACCTATTTCCGTCATTCGATATAGGGAATGGTCCGAGAAGATCAACGCCAACGCGAAAAAAGGGTCGGCCGGTATATCCAAAGGCTGCAGCCGTCCGGCAGGAGGCACAGCTGGTCTTTTCCGGCGTTGACACGACTCACACGCGGCAACATAGCGCGGGACGGAGCGGTTGAGACGGGGCCAGAAAAACCGTCGCCGAATTCGGTCATAGGTCCGCGTAATGCCAAGGTTTCCAGCGGTGGGAACGTCGTGCAGTTGCTGCAGTACAGTTCAGAATGACGGTTAGGAGCTCGGGCCCGTCGGGGTGCGTGTTGCGGCGATACAGGATGCCATTTTGTAGTACGAACATGTGAAGAGATGGGTCAGACGGTTCAGAGAGGAGGCGTTCGATAATGGGACGTAAAAACTCATCGCGTCGTTGTTCAGCGCCAATGTCTTGCAAGTCAGAGAGAGAAAGAACGCAGATCGGCGCGACTTCCACAAAGCCGTCCGGTACATCGACGGGATGACGAGACAGGCGGTCGGCGTCCTGATGTAGACGACCCGACTTGTAGATCACAGTGTATGTGTATTCCTGCAGCCGTAGGGCCCAGCAACCGAGGTGTCCGGTGGGATCCTTAAGGGAGGAAAGCCAACAAAGGGCGTGGTGGTCGGTTGTAACTGTAAATGGCCGACCATATATATAGGGTCTGAACTTGCCTACCGCCCAAATGAGGGCGAGACACTCGCGCTCAGTAATCGAGTAATTGCGCTCTGCGGGAGAGAGGAGGCGCCTGGCGTAGGCGATGACGCGGTCATGCCCACATTGGCGTTGAGCTAAAACTGCGCCGATGCCGTAGCCACTAGGGTCAGTGCGGATTTCTGTCGGAGCAGAGGCGCCACAATGGGCGAGAACAGGAGGTGTGGTGAGCAGCGTGATGAGCTGAGAGAAAGCAGACGCTTGTTCAGAGCCCCAACAGAAAGGGACGTCTTTCTTCAGGAGGTCAGTCAGGGGACGGGCAACATGGGCGAAATTTTCCACAAACCTGCGCAAGTTTGAGCAAAGCCAATAAAGCTGCGAACATCTTTGGCACAAGTTGGTACGGGGAAATTCTGCACAGCATGAACTTTAGCGGGGTCGGGGCGAATGCCTGACGAATCGACGAGGTGTCCGAGCATGGTTATATGGCGGTGACCGAAGTGGCACTTGGACGAGTTGAGCTGCAAGCCAGCAGTGCGAAAAACAGAAAGAACAGATGAAAGTCTTTGAAGATGAGTCGCAAAAGTTGAAGAGAAGACGATGACGTCCTACAAGTAGCACAAACAGATGGACCATTTCAAACAACGCAAGAGCATGTCCATCATCCGTTCAATGGTCGCCGGGGCATTGCACAAGCCAAAAGGCATTACCCGGAACTGATATAGGCCGTCTGGTGTGACGATTGGGGTCTTTTCACGGTCCATTTCATCCACGGCAATTTGCCAATATCCAGAGCGAAGGTCTATAGATGAAAAATAAGTGGCACCGTGGAGACAATGCAGAGCATCGTCAATGCGGGGAAGTGGATATACATCTTTCTTGGTGATCGTGTTTAGATGACGATAGTCAACGCAGAATCGGCCGCTGTTATCCTTCTTTCTGACGAGAACAGCAGGGGACGCCCACGGGCTGGAAGAGTGTTCAATAATCCCTTTGGCAAGCATCTTGTCAACCTCGCTCTGGATAACGTGTCGCTCAGGAGGCGACACCCGGTATGGGCGTCGGCGAACAGGTGCTGCATCGCCGGTATTTATACGATGCTTCACGACCGTGGTTTGACACAAAGGGCGATCGTTCAGGTCGAAAATGTCGGAGTAGGACTCGAGGAGGCTACAGAGCTCTGCGGCTTGTCGGGTCGAGAGATCCGGTGCAATCATCTTTGTAAAGTCATCGGTCGGGGCTGATGTAGACGGCGGAGAATGAACATTGGTCGAAGACGGCGCAACAGATAGAGCGGAAGTGTGGCACTCGTGCGTCGGTGACAACGTGGCCAGAGACATGCCTCGAGGAACTACTTGTGGGCACTGTCCAAAATTTAGGATGGGAAGACATGTCTGATTGTCCGCAACAGAAACGATGGTGTATGGGAAGGAGACATTGTGAGAAAGCAGGACTGAAGTCGCGGGAGTAAGGACGTAGACTCCGTCAGGTACAGGTGGGCAGGCTAAGACAGGGATGCAGGTTGCTGCAAGAGATGGCAGGCGTATAAAATCCGCTGAACAAAGCTGAGTTGGACCTTGAGCAGGAAGGTCAACGGGGACAGGTAGCGGTAGGTCAAGTTGTACAACGCCGGCGGAAAAGTCAATCAGAGCAGAATGGGCGGCCAAAAAGTCGAGTCCGAGGATAACATTGTGACGGCAACATTCGAGCACACTAAACAAAACGGACGTGTGGCGACCGGTGACACTGACACGAGCAGTACACATTCCAAGCACAGCCGGAGTTCCACCGCCGGCGACCTGGAGCAGTTGAGTTGGAGCAGGAGTCAGTACTTCAAGCTCGTTCGAAGCTCCGCACTCATGATGGAAATTTGGGCTCCAGTGCCGATGAGTGCTGTAACGGGCAAACCATCCACGTCCACGTCCAGAAGGTTCCGATTAGTAGGCAGGGTCAGCAGAGGAATTTCAGGCCGGGGTTCTAGAGCAGCGTCACCTCCAGGAGCTGCCCCAGTTAGTTTCCCGTCGGAGAGCGGCGACGGTAAGCTGGGGATGGAGAGTTACGCAGCTGGGGCGAACGGGAGCGGCGACTATGGGGTGATGGTGATCGGCTGGTCGCGGTGGCTCGAGCGTTGTCAGGTGCGTCTTCAACCTCGGTGGAGAGGGATGGCGGGCGGGGATTCAGTGGGGAGCGGCGGTAGGCGGGAGAGCTTGGTCGAGAGTGGGCTGGCCAGGAGCTTCGACAGTGGCGAGGGATGTGGACCACACGTCCACAGTAAAAGCAGATGGGTCTATCATCATGGGTGCGCCATTCGGCCGGGTCGCGATAGCCCGGATATGGACCGTATTGGCTCCGGCGAACAGGGGCAGAGGCAGCAGACGAAGCAAAGTCAGGACGGCTGGCGGAGCAGATGGACGGAAGACCTACATTGGCAAGTTCTTGGCGAATGACTGAATGAGTGACAGAAGCGGCCTGGAATCGTCAAAGCACTGCGTCACAGGCGTGGCAGGAGACGCTGCTTTGATTTCTCGCCGAACGATACGTACGACGTTCCCGGAGGAGGTGAGCTCACGCGGTGGACAAATCTCTTCGCACGGCGATGAAGCTACGGTATTGGGTAGCCGCGTAAACTGTTGAACTATGCGGCGACTCTTCGCGTCTTCAAAGCGGCGACATTCGTTAATGATCTCATTGACCGTTGTTACGTTCTTAAAAACAAGCAGGTTAAACGCGTCGTCCGCGATGCCTTTTAAGACGTGGCTGACCTTGTCTGCCTCTGTCATATTGTTATCTACTTTGCGGCAAAGAGCGAGGACGTCCTGGATATACGCCACGTAAGATTCAGTGGACGTCTGTACACGGGTCCCAAGGCCCTTCTTCGCAGCACGTTGACGGCCGACGGGCTTGCCGAACAAATCTCTAAGCTTCTGCTTGCACTGGTCCCAACTCGTAATCTCTTCTTCGTGTGTTTCGAACCAGACCCGTGCCGTTTTCTTGAGGTAGAATATTATATTGGCCAGCATAAGCGTGTTGTCCAACATGTTGTGTGCGCTGACCCGTTTGTAATTCTGCAACCAGTCATCGACGTCAACGGTGTCGATACCGCAAACATGCCAGGGTCGCGAGGCATGGGCCAGGATGACCGTCGGTGGCGACGACGGGGCCCTGGTTGAACTCTCTCCTTCGGATGACATGGTGGCCAGGTTACGTCCGCTGTGGAGCTCCGTCTTGTGCAAGTGATTACTCCGCACGTCCACCAATGATGTTGCGGAAAGGAGGAAGCGTGCGTCTATTTACAGATGGCTTTTAATGGCTGGGCCAACAAGCGTAGAGCAGCGATAAAAAAACTACTCTCTTCCTCGTCGTCTCTCAGACCACCATCATAGTCCACTTCTTCACACATTACCGACTGTGACAATATTCTTGTTTTACCGGCAGCGCGACATCATTCAATTTTAGAACCGGGTCTAAGTAGAATCCTCGTTCTTGCGAGAATAGCACTGTAACGGTTTTTTGAGTAGAGAAGCGGAAGCCATTTTTCGCAGCCCACTCGGTTAGTTTATTATTTGTTATCTGGACTGCCTTTCACATGTTTGTAAGTTTGAGGTGCGGCACGCTATTTGCAGATCATCGATCTATATGGAGTGCATAACAGAGGGGGGAATGACTTTGTTAACAGAGTTCATTTTTACTGTAAAGAGTGTTGTGCTTAGTATGCATCCTTGTGGCACACCATTTTCCTGAATGAATACACGTGACAGCGCCGTTCCTAAACGGACCTGGAATGTTCGGTCCGACATGAAATCGGCTAGACATTTCAGCATTCTACCTGGGATTCCTAAATCTGCTAGGTCCCTTAAGATACCAAACCTCCATGTTGTGTCGTACGCCTTTTCAAGATCAAAGAAACCTGTGAGACAATATTGCTTGTGTAGAAAGGCCGCACGTATCTCGTCTTCTAGCCGGACTAGGTGGTCTATTGTGGAGCAACCTTTCTTGTATCCACACTGATGGTTACCTAGCATGTTCTCTGTTTCAAGGACGTATGTCAATCTTATGTTGATAATGGCTTCATAGGACTTTGTAAGACAACTTGTGAGTGCTTTCGGTTTATAATTGGATGCTGCTGTGGGAGGTTTTCCAGCTTTCAAGAACGGGATTATGATAGCTTTCTTGCACTCTTTGGGCATTTTCCCGTTTTCCAGATTATTTTGAAGAAATGAAGCAAGGTCTCAACTGCTTTAGGGGATAGGTGAGCTAGCATTGAATAGCGTACCCTGTCCGGATCGGGTGCTGTTTTTTTTTTGCCACTTGTAAGTACTCTGTTGATTTCTGGAAGTGTTATAGCGTCATTATACGGTCTTTCTGATCTTCCTGTGGTCGGAAGCTATAGTTTTTCTGCTAATTGCTTATGTTCCAGAAATGCAGCAGAGTAGTTTTTCGAGCTTGATATTTCATGGAAATGTTGCCCTAATATGTCTGCTTGTTCTTCTATATTTGTTTGTGTGCCTGGAGGTGACAGTATGGGGATAGTGTAAGAAGCGTAATCACCTCTAAACTTGCGAAGGTGATACCACATTCGTTTGGATGTTACTGAGCTATTTGTAGACAAGACATAATTTTCCCATGACTGTCTTTCGGCTTGTCGGCGTGTGTACCTGGCTTTCGCTTTTGCTTTTTTGAAAGAGGGTAGATTATATTGTGTTGGGGTATCGCCAAAGATACCCGACGCGTTGTTTTGTAGTTTTTTTTTGTTTGCGTACATTCTTTCGTCCACCAGGGTTTTAGGTTTTTTCTTAGGAAGCTAGACAATTGTGGGATTGTTTCTGCTGCTGCAGCAAGTATACAGGCGGTGATCTTATTATTCATTTCAGATGATGGTTAGCTCATTTGATATGTTATCCAGAGTGGCCTTTTCAGTAAAGAGAGGCCAGTCTGCTAGATGGATTTTCCAACGGTGTGGCCTCAGTGGGATGGTAAGAAAAGGAGATGTTCTTTTAATGATAGAAGGCATATGGTCATTACCATAGGGGTTCTCAATAACATTCCACTGAAAATTGCAAAACAAGAGATGGAAAGCACAGTGCCAGATCTAAGCAACTCATAGCTCCTGTGCTTGGGGAGTAGCAAGTTGCCGCACCGGTGTTTAAAAGGCATATGTCATTTGTTTGGATAAAATCTTCAAGCGCTTGAACCCTGTTGTCAGTAGTTTTACTTCCCCATAACGTGTTATATCAATTAAAATCACCGCCTATTAAAGGTGGTTCAGGTAGCTGGTTTAAAATTAACTCTGGGTCTCTAACGGTAAAGTTTGAATGAGGCGGAATATATACTGAACAAATGGTGATGGTTTTGTGAGCTAAAACGGTGACAGCAACGGCTTCTATGTGAGTGTTAATGGGAACTTCTCTGGCTGCTATACCACCTGGCAGAACAATGGCTACACCACCTGACAGCCGGTTCGCCTTAGTACGGTCGCGCCGTACAACAGTGAAACCTTTTAATCTTTTTGTGTTTTTCGCCTAGGTTGGTTTCCTGTAAGCACAGGGCCACCGGAGAGAAGTTTATTCACAGGTCTTTTATGTCACCCAAGTTATGTAAGAGACCTCTACAATTCCAATGGATCACAAAAGCCATTATAAAATTGAAAGGTAAGAAATGATACTAACGAGTGAAAGAGAGATAAGACAGATGATAGGTGACATGGATTTGAAGAAGGCAGACAAAACACAGCGATAACCCTTAGGTTATCGCCTTCCTATTTTGAGTTGTTATTGGGATTTTGTCCCTCTTACCGTGTTCGAGAGAGCGCTTGTCCTTCGGTGTCCAGGACACCGGGGTTTTTCTGTCGACCTCCATTGCTCTCTCTGAGGCGCTGGAGGACCGAGAGTTTGGAGCCGAGACACGTGTCTTGGGGCTTGGAGTTCGCTTGATCTTAGGGCCCTGCGGGACTGGTGTCTGCAGGGCCGTTGAAGAGGGCGGAGCAGTACTGACTGCTTCCACCACGGGGGCGGGAGGAGTCACTGCGGCACCACTGCGCGTGGGCTCTGAGGACTCCGGAGGCCTCTGTGACGCTGCCCCCGCCTGCGTCACATCGGCATAACTTCTTCGCGGAAGATGCGATAGCCGCTTTCTGACTTTAAAGAACGAATTGCACAGAACGATCATTGCACAGTTAGTGCAATGATCTCCTTTTTCTTTTTCCAGCATGGGCACGACCACGAGTAGGCTGGATGGTCTCCTTTGCAGTCAACACAGAATGGTGAAGAGCTGCAATGCTCAGATTGGCGATCGTTGGAGCTGCATTTAGCACAATTTGTTTGTCCTCGGCATGCATGTGAAGCATGTCCAAATCTTTGGCATTTGAAACATCGTCTGGGGTTTGGGATATATGGTCTCACATTGACTTTGACATAACCGACATCGAGAGAGGTAGGCATTACGCTTGTTCCGAAGGTGAGTATAACATGTTTGGTGGCGATTTCATGATCGTTTCTGCGGATTACTATTCTTTGTACTTTAGTGACATTTTGTTCCTGGAAACCTTCCAGCAGTTGCTCGTCACTTAAACCAATAAAGTCTTCTCCAGATATTGCTCCCTTGCTTGTCTTAAGCGTTCTGTGGGCTGAAACAGTCACTGTCGCCTCGCCAATACTGGTAAGTTCAGACAGCTTATCTGCTTGATCTTTATTATTCAGTTCTAGGAGGAGGTCCCCACTAGACATTTTGGAGGCTTTGTATGTCTGTCCGATTTTATATTTCAGGCATTTGGCTACCAGGAATGGAGAGAGCTTTCTAACAGGCGTGTTGCTTTCACTGCGGACTACATAGTATCGGGAAAGATGGAGCGTTGCTTCAAAAGGAGAATTGAAATGGTACTTTGGTGCGGCATCTTTTCAGACGCCGATCATGGACAACAGAGATTTGAGCTGCCATAGGAAAGTGTGTGTGTTCGGCAACAGTGCCAACCGCCAACCACGGAGTCCAACGAGGGGACGCGGCAGAGCTTGTGTACGACGCCTGCACGACGCCTGCACGACGCCAGCCGTACGCCGTCACTATAACCAAATATGGTGCACCCAAGGTAGCATAGCCACACAAGGTTAACCCTTGCCGCCGTGGAGGAAGGAAGTAAATGGAAGAGAAAAGAAGACAGGAAAGATCAAAAAGTGAGAGATAAAGACGAAGATTTAAGGAGAGAAAGAGAGGAAGAGGCGACTGCCGATTTTCCCCGTGTGGGTCAGTCCGGGTGTGCCGTCTACGTGAAGCAGAGACCGAAGAGGTGTGTTGCCTCTGCCGGGGGGCCTTAAAGGTCCGAACACCCTGCATCGGCTCAACCCCCAGAATCCCCCTTTCCACGGACACGGCTAAGCCGCGCACGGCTACACGCGGGAGGGTCCAACCCTCGTGTGCTCGGGCACGTGGTGTCGCAACACACAAAGCGCCTGCTGACGCAGACGCCCCTGCGGGGGCTGGTTGGCTTGTAGCGATTAATCAGCCACAGCACAGCATGAGCATACACAGCCGCAAAATAGCTAGATTGCTGCTACAAACACCTACATCGCTCCAAGCGTACCGCACCGACGTCACAAAAGAACTGACATCGATGGTGATGGTCTCCTTCTTGGCCTCGACTCGGACCACTGTGAAGTTTGTGCGCATTCGCGACAGAAGCATGTGACATTTTTTCCATCCACCCGAACTAAAGCCCCTTTTTACGACGAACCATGCACGCCTCGTTAACTTGCGAGGGTTGAATGATGCCAATGCATTCATCGCCTCTTGGTGACAGGTGTGGCAGGCCATTGTGTGCGAATCCCCGTCTGGGAGACTGCTCATGGAGGGAGCAATGTACAGTATGGCTGAGGTCGAAAAAGAACCTGACAAGACAGCTGGCTTAATTTTGTTGTGCTGTTCGGGGCTGGGTAAGTTTTTCTTTCGAGGCAATTATTCTTCTCCAAATGTAATAAAAATTGAAAAATAAGATCATACTGGGGCTAAATTATGTGGTTATTCTATGTTGCACCAAAAATATCTTTTAGCCCTTGTCGCGCTCAAAGAGAAAAATTTGATTCATGGCAACCACCGCAAAATAATTCTTAAAGCTACTGTAGTAGTACTTTTATAGTTAAATAAATATCCATAGCGTGGAGGGACCGTGAGTTGGACTTTAATTAACCAGCCCTAAGGTCAGGATATCATTGTAATTGGTGCGCGGCCTGCACACTACTCCGCTATCATCATACCAGTCAGTTGGTGATGCGCAAGCTAATTTTCTCGAAGTGCTGACATCACCACAGGTTTACTTACTCAAGTAGAACCTTCAAAAGGGTTAGTTATAACAGTTTATAGTAGCAAACGTTATAGTAGCACTCCGTGAACAATTCACCCCCGACTTGCCTTCCAACTGTGATTTAAAAAGAAGGGCATGATTTCTGAGTCTGTCATATGTCCACATTATTGTGTGTTAGAAAATTTCATATCAAAACTGTCAAGTTACTTTCCATTACAAATATTTTTGTTTCGGCAAACAGCACGAGCTTCTGACGTAGTGAGGATGCATATCCTTCAGAAAAATACGTTTAATGACGTATAGTTCAAGATTCTTTACACAAAAGTAAGTAACCTTTTGACGGAGTATTAAGTTTGATATTAAGACAAAGGTTAGAAGAAGGTATGTTAACAGTGTACTTAAAAAAATTCTTTATACAAAAGTAAGTAGGAAGGCTTCCAACAGTGTATGACCAAATGTTCTGTAAAGAAAAGTAATAAGGAAGTCTTTTAATGCTGTATTTGAAATATTGTTTCTACAAAAGTAAGAAGGAAGTCTTTGAACGGTGTACTTAAAATATTCTTTATACATATGTATGAAGAAAGGCTGTTAACGATGTATTTAGATAGTTCTTTATACATAAGTAAGGAAGAAGTATTTTGAAAGTGTTTACAAATGTTACTACAAAGTAAATCTAAACAGACTGTCAAGAAAGTAAATAGAAAGTTGGCAAGAGTCCTAACTAATGTTAATAGGCAATTTCGTAAGGGATTCCATCTTTCTGTTGAATAAGTGTCACTGGAGCCGCCCAAGGAATGCACGACTCCAGAACGATTCCCTTTTGAAGTATTTCGCGAACTTGTTCATGGATTATCTTGCGTCCTGCTTGCGAGCCTCGATCGGTAAGGCTTTTGTCTCATCGAATGTGCTGTACCTATGTTGATCGTTTGACGTGTGCGGGACGATGGAGGGATCGAAGGCAATTAGGCATTGTGGCAAAAGTCGAACACAGGCACGTATCTTGACAGAACACCGGCACGGCTCTCACTGGTGCTGAGTGACCTGTTGACCATGCGAAGAGCACACGAGTCCGTAGATCCAGGTTTCTCACCTCGCCTGGTCAATCTGCATCTGTCAGTGAAGCCGCCATCAAATGCGCGTCTTCCAAGCGAGTTTCAAGCAGTCAGAAAATATCACAGGCTCCATGGTGTAATTCACAGTCCACAAATCCGAACGCCCATGCTCCACTAGCACTAGGTAGTGCGAGAATACAATGTACTTTTTTGCACAAGCCTCATGAATGGGCTCCACCATCGCATGGAACTTAGCGTGTGTAGTGCTGGCGCAAGCAACTGGAACGCAAACAAGTGACAAGGCTGGCACCATAGTATCTCTAGAGACAGAAAAGGTACTTTCGTGGCAAAGGCTGCTGTCCTGCAGAATCCCGGATGGAATGTTGCCGCGCACTGACAGCTCCCCAGTTCGACAGTCAACTGTAGCAACACACTGCCTCAAAAAGTCAATGCCTAAAATTAGGGCACGCGCGCACCGGGATATAATTTGGGTAGTAAAAGGTCTACCGCCTAAGGATACGTCGACAGCACACACACCAACAGTACGCAATAATTTGCCACCCACTCCAAAGAACACTTCTGCTTGATCACACTGAAACATGATTTTGTGGCCGTAGCGCTCTCTTGAGCACAAGACTCATTCATGAAATACCTGTACCCGTGTCGACCAATGTCACTTCAGGCACCCCGATCAACGTGCAGCTTGTTCTTAAACATAACTATAAGACGGGCGCTGGTCAGTTTTGCGGCGGTGAGCGCCGCCGTGGCGAACGGCGTGCCTGACTGATGGCGTCAATCTGCGGTCAGAGGCCGGTGAGCAATTCCTGAAGCTTCGTTGCCAGAAACCACTGGCCGATGTCGTGCGGGTCGGCAACCGAGCACTGGGATGTCCGTCATAACGCCACCCAGCTGGCTGCTCGCACGGAGGTGACTGTCGGCTTCCACAGAACCGTGCGAGTGGGCCTGGTGCACCATACAAATGACGCACAGATCAATGCGCGCGCTGCTCTTCGAAGCAGACCGACACGTCGGGATACGGAAAATGACCGAGATCCACCTAATAACCACTTGAGCGTCCTCGATATTGGCGGGTGGGGCAACAGCGGGGTTTGTAGTCGGACCTCGCCCTCAATGATGCCATTGCACGTGGAGTTTCCGCGTAGTTGTAGTCCGCGGCTTTCACCGACTGCTAGGTAGGAGTGGGCCGTGAGAATGCGGAGTCCTGCGACGGGCAGGTACTCGCGAAACGTTGTGAGGATGAAGGAACTTCGCACCGGAGTAGCTCTTCATGAATGATATGACGTATCGTTGAGGCAAGGTCCGACGACGAACTAACGTCAGCGCTTGCAGCCGTAGTTGCATTGGCCAAGTTACCGAACTTGTTCGTTATTCGGTGCTTCTCCAAGATTTAAAAGGTGCGGCAACGTCGCATCTAGAAACCGTTATTCTTGGGAAGGAGGAAATTATAGGCGTCCTCAATATAGAATATAGAAGAATATATAATATACAAGATTCTCAATATAGAATAATCTCCTCAATCTATGCGGTGCAAGTCTCACAAGTATTCACGTACGGGGCATAAACCTGGAGGCTTACGATAAGGGTTCTACTTAAATTGAGGACCACGCAACGAGCTATGGAAATAATGATGGGTGTAACGTTAAGCGATAAGGAAAAAGCAGACTGGGTGAGGGAACAAACGCGACTTAATGACATCTTAGTTGAAATCAAGAAAAAGAAATGGGGGCATGGGCAGGACATGTAATGAGGAGAGAAGATAACCGATGGTCATTAAGGGTTACGGACTGGATTCCAAGGGAAAGGAAGCGTAGCAGGAGGGCGGCAGAAAGTTAGGTGGACGGATGAGATAAAGAAGTTTGCAGGGACGGCATGGCCACAATTAGTACATGACCGGGGTAGTTGGAGAAGTATGGGGGATGCCTTTGCCCTTCAGTGAGATTAACCAGGCTGATGATGATGACGATGATGATGATGAAGTCTCACCAGCAAGTTGAGCCCTTTGAACGAGTCAGCTGGCACGCTGTTTCTTGGCAGTGGTGTCACCAAAACATCGTTTGATTCTTTGTACAAAAGTGTTCCAGGTCGTCAGGGTGTCAGACGAGAGCGGTGTCAGTTAGCGAGAACATTTGTAACTTGTGACTGCTAGACCCAATTGTTGCTTTTGCTCACCCTTTCGTAATGTGTTAGCCATTTATTGATGTCTTACACAGCTTTTCGTCCGTCGAAGTGAGTCCCTATGTGGCTCGCAAGAGACAGGATGCGAGGACGGCGAAGCACCCGCGTGAGTGGACATATGTCGGCTGGCCGACAGCCGGCAACGCAACGACTGCGGCGAAGACTTGAAGGGAAAGGTTCTATGGTTGGACGTGGTGGTACCCAGCACCTCCACCAGAACTGTTTCAAGGCGTGAGGCGTTTATTCAGAAGGCTCCACGCAAAAACACTGGATGGGACGAGGCTGCTATGCCGAAAAACAAAGCACACCTCTTCCTTCTTTTCCACCACTCCTTCCCTTCTTCTTCGTACATACAAACGCGCCGTTACAATGTTATTAGCGAATCTCAAAACAGCGACTCCGGGGTCATCTACCAGAGAACGCGAAGGCGTTCACGATTTATGACGCGGGTTTATTACGCGCCAGGAGCCTGGTTGCCGGCTTCTTGCTTCTGAAGGATGAATGATGAATAGAAGTGCATGCCAGCGTCGGAATCGCTCGGCGTCCACGACCTAATGAAAACGGGGACTTGCTCTAGCAGGTGCTCATGATAAACGTGGCTTCTGTGCATGCCGAGCCAGTGGAGGTTGAGAGCGGTCTAATGGGTACTTTTGGCGCACTGCGACTGCAAGCACCAGACAAAAGTTCCAGACTACCACCGCTAGCCCTCCGATAGGGGGAATGTGCGGTAGCCTAAGCGCAGTGACGAATACTAATTTATTTAAATTCATTGAAAACGTGAAACGCACACCGGAAAGCCAAGTTATCCGCTTGGTAACAGCTTACCAGTTCGCAAACACGTATCCAATGTGCTGGAAGCATTGGGCAAAGACGTGCCACAGTGTTTTCAATTCCATGTAGACATAACGCAATATCCTGAGCGCTTTTGCGCTTTTGAGAAATGTGTGCCATTGTACAAGATGCATGTAGAAGGATGAAGGATTTCCGAGCTGTAGCAGGGCATGATAAGCAGCAGTATCCTACCCAAACGACCACAGCCCCGCTACGCTGAAGCCAAAACTAATTCACTACTGTGGCGAATGGCAGGTCATTCGTATTCGATTTCATCATCAGTGGCAACCCACAATGTGAGCGTTGAAGAAATGATCACTCAGACATCTGATTTATCTATACCTCCTTTTTAACAAAGAAAACAACATACAAGTGATTGCAAAATAGCAAAAATTATTGCAGTGTTATGTAGATTCACGAAGACTCCGAATGTGAGCATTGAAGAAAGGATCACTCAGACATCTGATTTATCTATACCTCCTTTTTAACAAAGAAAACAACGTACAAGTGATTGCAAAATAGCAGAAGTCATTGCAATGTTATGTAGATTCACAAAGGCTCGAAGTTACCATTTTTTTTACTCTCTCTTTTTTTGTCCGTATGCCCCAAGACGGGCCAGAAATCGTTGTTGGTGCTCAGTCAAACGTGCATTTGTGCAACAGCATTCGCTACGTAATGATTGCGCTTCTTGGTTGTGTCTTCTTTTCTTGGGGGGGGGGGGTACAGATATTATGAGGACATCAAGCTCTTCAGCAGGGTTCCATTCTTTGATACAATGTGAAATCTTTAAAAAAGCAACTAGCCATAGGACAGTCCCGTGAGTCTTTTCTTAAAAGGAGTTTAAGCACGCCCGTATTAGAACATAAACTTTGGACCCAGAATTTTGAACAGGCGAACGAAGTAAAGTCGTGCATCCGTTTACACTTTTTCAAGTGTGGAATGCGGTAACGGTCATCACTGGCGAATATGTCGGCTATACGGGCCGCGGATACGTGAAAATAAAAAGAAGTTCCACGTTTCTCGACAGGCTTTGCCTATCGCTTCTTCGTGCATCGGGACTCCAGAATATTTATTGGCGAGGCGCCACCATAGAAAAAGAAAAGCTGTCGAATCGTGGACCGACAATAGTGCGCTGTGTGACCGAAGTAGGAAGGACGTCTCGCCCATTGTGCGCCACTGATTCTCGCTTGAAGTTTCCATTCAGCCGGTATCGTGAAAAGGGTGATTAAGTGGAGACAATAGATGACGAGCATCTCCTGTCGCCTGTGCCCCTGGTTCTCTGTTCCACGCGGCCCTTAGCTTTTGCTTTAATTCAGTTCGTGAGACACGCGGCTGGGAGCAGAGAGCATCCGTTCTTATGGTAATGAAGCCGAGCGCGAAACCACAGCGCCTGCATAGTCCGCTCATGAAACGTGTGTGACATTGCAATTACGGCATCATTGCGAAAGGTTTTGCTGCAGCATGTTTATTGTAGACAGGTACACCACTGAAATTGTATATTGCACTTGCACCTTCGAGTGCTGGGTTCGCGAGACGCTGCCATTTATACATAACTGTCCCTTCAATGTGTAGCATACTCCGTGACTAGGTTACATCTTTTGCGATTTATTCTACCGATTCTGTGCAAGTGAGAGTGTTAGAGTATGTGGGTTTCCGAAGACGTAACATTGGTGTACTTAGCGTTGCTCATGCAGGTAATTATTGCTGGGGAGATACTACTTTATGTTTCGTGTATACGCGTGTACTGCCGTTCTTTTTCTTCTAGTTACAGTTATACAAGTAAGAGCACGCTCTCGGGAAGATATCAGAGCGGCTGTTATACAATGTTCGCGCTACAGCCTTTACGAATCGTTCTGTCCGTTGTGCACGTATTACCGCGACCTCTAAGGTGCGCGGAGAGATTCATAGGGGAAGCAAACACGTTCAGATCTATTTTGGCAGAGCGTCTAGTGCTTGTCAGTTCACGATATACACAAAGGAAAAGCACGAGCGTGGACAGAAATTCTCAGCACTTACCATCCAAGGCAGATACCTTCTTGTTATAGGAGAGCCACTTTTTGTTGCACTGAATTTCACGTGTCTGCCACAGCCTAGAAAACAAAAGCTCTTTATTAGAAGAGCGCTATTTGAAACTTCTTTACTGCCCATTTAAAGCAACAGGAAATTTCTTGTGGGCCATTTCTCGTTCACGAATAGACAAGCACAGCGAAACGAATGCGAACAAAAAAAAATGCACACATTACACCTGCACACAATCGAGACGTGCATAGACTGACATGAGTTCGACAAAGCAATCCAAGCATACCTTAATATGCTCTGTTGCGTGAACAATACCAAGCAAATGCGCATTGCAGCAACCGTTCCACTCAGCTTTGGCCGTGTTTAGTCGTTAGTCCTTCTTCCAAAATACTGGTCTGAGCTAGTCGGTGACTAATAATCGAGGCCTTGCACAATATTCAAGCTTCTCGTGCTATGCGAAGTTGTGGACCCGTATGAATTAGCCCGATCATAGTTCTCCGATAATGAACAAATTAAGAAAATTGCTGTGCTATACACCCACCAGACGGCACTTTATTAGTTCCAGTCAATTACAAGCTGTCTGGAGGGCTATGGCAAGGGGCCCTCTAACAATTTCACTTCGTCCCTACTGCTTGAGACTTTAGGACTTGAACGAAACCTGAGCCCCTCCTTAGGCTTGGTGTAAAAAACACAGTTCGCGGATAGCGTATACGCCACTGGGAACATCACACATCAAATTGTGCAGTCGTGCGCGGCGCGCGTATCTCGCAACCAGAAGGCAAAACCACCGTTCTTTGAAACTGCTCCTCACTCATTTCTGGACGTCTTATTTCGTAACATAGTAGATTCCCATACGCGGCTGCTATTGGCCAATAGCTGACATCAGTCAAGAAGGGTGTTTGGATCAATGTGCTTTTTCCTGCTGTTCCTGCGTATGTTGACCAAGTAAGTGAAGTGATGCTTTGGAATTTCTGTAAGGATTGCGCCCTTGTCTGCTCAAGCTCGGCAGCGGCCGCTCCCGTCGGAATTAAACTTGCGGCACTCTGCTTGTTGGTGTCGGGTCTCGGTAATTCCTGCTAGTCGCACACGCACGTTTGCCAGCGCGCGCTGACTTCTCGCCGCTCCTGGTTAAACGCCTTGGCACACTTCGTAATGAGCGAGCCTTAGATAGGTAGCGCTTCAAAATGTGCAAGTCCGATGTAGCCGTCGGTCAAGTGGGTGCAGGAGCCACCACGTCCAGACAAGGATCACACGAGCGCGCGCTGTCGTGTCCAAGGAAACGCTGCTGTTGCGCGCAGCTTGCGGTCTGTCGATACCGCGGGGTACCGCAACGAGTCACTGGCCAAGAGCACCGCGGCTCCCAGAGAACAACCGCGCTTGGCTGCGTTCAGTTGCATCTGGCGCGTCGAAGGAGCCAAAATCCGAAACGGTGGTTTCTACGGCAACATACAAAATCAAATTTGAACTGCGCACCTTGGCGACGATCGCTAGGCGCAGCGTTGTGGGCATGCACCGCTGCAATGTAGCCTTCTCAAAAATTGAAAATTATATTATGGGGTTTACGTGCCAAAACCACTTTCTGAATATGAAGCACGCCAAAGTGGGGGCTCCGGAGATTTGGACCCCCTGGGGTTCTGTAACGTGCACCTAAATCTAAGTACACCGTAGCCTTCATAGTGCAAGGCATTGAAGCAACAGCGGCACCGCCGCGAAGGAGGTGTTTTGTTGCCAATAACTCCGCTTCTACTGAAGGCATTCCAGTACTTTTTCTGTGGCAAAGTACTTCTTAAATAGCCCAAGTTAACTTCATATGCATATCTACACTTTGAGAAAATGTTGTCCACGGTCCCCTTATGCATATTGCGCTCATAGATCGAACCATACGATAATTCGCGATGATAGAAAACCGAATGTTGATGGTCTACATACGCGGGAATACAAACGAAAGCACGTCCTACCTGAGCTGTTGAGTGTGAAGACACGCGAATGAACCTGAAACCCACAAAAATGTCGTGTCACAGCTTTCTGTAGAATGACAGGGCAGGAATTCATGGTATACAGTAATACAACTGATGCTTTCATCTGTGAAAACACCAGCAATTCCTTCAGTCGAAGAAAGAACAGGTAACACAGTGGTCCAATTTGTGCGGAATGAATAATATCACAGTGTATTAACTTATATGAGTTGAACCTTTCTTGGGCGCTACAACGTAAAGCAGTACCAAACAGTTCTATTTCAATTCTGAAATGAACACTCCACGATTGGTTAAAAAATTTTCGGGATACTTACACATTTATGATGCATAATTACATAGAACCAAAGAACAATGAGTATTTAAAAAGAAAGAAAGTGTTTTTGCGAGCGTAGAAGAAGCCCGTGAATACAGGCGACTTTGCCGCGCGACTGGCTGCTCGAGGCGCTTTGCGTGTAATTCGCGGGTTTCTTTTACGCTCGGAAAAACATTTTTATGTAGCACGTATTGAGCAACAGAAAGCTGCACTGAAAATTTTTCATGCTGCTCTACAACTTTCTCTTTGACACTTTGCATCTGATTATAATGACTAAGACTTGATTATTTATTAAGAATAATTATCTAACTAGGAAGAATGCAAAAAATAAGATGGTAATCTCCAAGCGACGGCAAAATATAGTACCGCGGTTCGGTCCACCTAGGTGGCATTTGCATATATATATATAGATATGCGCATCGTGGGGCGGCCGTGCAGCTTCCGCCTATGGGGCGGCCGTGCGCATCGCTCAAGCCGCCCTACAGGCGGAGGTTGTAGGCCGATAATAGCGAAATTCGCGTCCCACAAAACAAAAGACGGGATCCTTTCAAACGGACGTAAGTTGTAAGGAACGCCCTACAGCATAGGTGATGATTTCTCACGCAGGGTTCAGAACGCCAGGAGTCACTTGGTCGAATTTGCAAGACAAAAATCTGTTCAATTTCCCCTATGCTATAAAACACTCCACATCGGCTCGAAACGCTATCTATTCAATGAAACCTCAAAAACAGTGCAAGGAATCCAGTAGCAGCCATATCAGCGTCAAGTAGTTATCACGAGTTCTCACCCGAGACCAAAAACTAACCTTTCTTTTTCCGTAATATTTAATAACATTCCAAGTTTCATACCCAAACGTCATCACCTGTCTCGTCAAGTCTTCAGATAGCAGTATTCGGATACTAACCGAATAATAGCTATCAAGTGATGTTGCCGACGCAGAAGTACTCCCTCGCCGATTTACCGAATTTCAATGTCTATCGGAAAGACCGCAAAGGCACTAGCGGGGGCAGTGCTCTCATTGCAGCCCGTAAACAATTACCGTGTTTTGTCATTAACATTGACTCCGACTTAGAAATCGTATGGGTATTATTTCAAGCTTTACCACAATATGTATTATTGGGTGTTTCCTATAGGCACCCATATAATCATCCTAGCTTTTCTCGCGCATTTATTAATATTCTAAACCAGCTTGCCTTGACATATCCTAAAGCCGATCTCGTTCTTTTTGGAGTTTTTGATTTTCCTGGTATTAATTGGAGGGAACAAAATGCAACGGCTAACACAACTGAAACTAGAGATTTTCTTGATGTTTGCCTTGACTATAATCTAACGCAATTAATAACTCAGCCAACGCGTGTCACTTGCGCTTGCTCTGACATTTTGGATTTAATGCTGACAACCCATCCCGATAGCCTGCCTTCGATTCTCCGTGAAATTGGTCACCATAAAGTTATTCATGTAGATTTCAGTTTTTGCCCTACTGACAATCCCTCGCACAAGAAAACAATAACCTTATACAATAGGGGTAATTATGATGCCATAAATAACGAACTTTGCACGTTTTTACCCACATATGAGACCAATTTTTACCATTGTTTTGTTCAGGAAAACTGGCTCACTATTAAGCAGAAATTAACCGAGCTAATACACATGGTCGTCCCTAAAGCTACTCTCGTGTAAACAGCCAAGAACCATCATTTAACGAAATTTTGCACCGCGTAGATAAGAAAAAACGTTTATTCCGGAATGCCAGCCTTAAAGGGGCCGCCCAAAATTGGGAGAATTATTATGCAGTCGAAAAGCTTATCTCACAGGAATCCGTAACGCCGAATTCCGCTTTCTTTAACAACGATTGGCCTAAAGTTTCGGCAGGCAATTAACTCTAAAGCAGTAGCTTCTATCACCCTCGCTAACGACTCTGGAGATGTAATTTCTCACGCTGAAGGTGCCAGTGCTTTTAACAAAGCCTTTTCATCTCACTTCACTGAAGAAGTAGAGATCTCGTTACCTGTGTTTTCATGTCGTATCACGTCTACCATGCCTGAAATCAGCTTTTTTGTTGGTGGTATCTCATCCATCATCAAAAAAACCATGTTGTCTACTGGACTAGACGACATTAACGGTATCATTCCAGACGACTGGAAAGTGGGAAAGGTCATTCCCGTCTTCAAATCCGGCAACAAAAACTCACCTCTGAACTACCGACCAATTTCTTTGACCAACGTACCTTGCAAACTCATAGAACGTGTCATTTACTAATACATCATGAATTTCCTCGACTCTCGTAACTTCTTTCATCATTGTCAACGTGGGTTTCTTAGGGGTCCCTATTGCGAAACCCAGCTTGCCATCTTTGTTCGTGACCTTTATGCTAACCTTGACGTTGACGTGCAAACCGACTCATTATTTCTTGACATCGCGAAAGCCTTTGATAACGTACCCCACAAACGCCTAATTTTAAATTTATCCTTCTTAAACTTGCACCCAAAATAATAAATTAGATAAAAGAATTCTTGACTAACCATTCACAAGTATCGCTTACAAACAACAAATTATCCAGCCCACTTTCAGTGTCATCGGGGGTGCCTCAAGGCTCTGTCCTCGGTCCTCGTATGTTCCTAATATACATTAACGGCCTACATTTGCATGTATCTTGTAATGTCCGCATGTTTGCTGAGAGCGTAAACTTTATTTTCAAATCAATGAGACTTCAGTCCGGCGTCTTTTTAGTGGGTCTGGGCATTCGCCGCAGACGCTGTTCCGAGACCTTGTCTCAAAGCGGCTTCCTCGGCTGGCTGGACGGCCCAGAGTTGTGCTGTCAGGTTCAAGCTGAGCAGTGCGGTCTTCCAGCGCGAGCGGAGGTTGGCGGTGGAAGCGACGGAGCGGTGGACACTGACCGACTTGTTTGTTAGCTGCTGAGAGAAGTGGTTCTTGCGGGAAAGGAGGAAAGGCTGGCACTATCTTCTGCAAGTGCTGACATTCCCATAACATGTGATTAAGTGTGGCAACCCCGCCACACGATGTGCATCCGTTTTTAGTGTACATGTCTGGATACACTGCGTGCCGGAGTCTGGGGTTTCTGTAAGAACCAGTTTGTAATTGTCTGAAGTGTACTGCTTACGTCCTGTCTAACCTGAGGGAATGGGTATACGCGTCTTTGTAACCGGTAGTGCGTCGTGATCTCGTGGAACCTGGTCATACGATCCTCCAACGCCCAGACGTTTGCAGTACCGCGCGGGGGCTCTTCCTACGATGATGCTCGGTGAGTGAGGCCTGGAGCAACGCGGTGAGCCGCCTCGTTAGGGAGGGGGGGTGCTCAATCCAGTGTGTGCCGGGATCCATAGCAAGTGCCTTCGGTTATCGAAGTCGGCCTCTTCCTGGTGTATGAGATGTCGCTGGAGTATGTGATACGCCTCTTGTGAGATGCGCTAAAATCAAGATTCATGTGTTTGCTGACGACTGCGTTATTTAGCGTTATTTGCACATCTGACCATATAATTTTACAATAAGGTCTCGACCACATATTACAGTGGTGTGATCACTGGCTAATGTCCCTAAACCCTTCTAAATGCAAGCTCATTTCTCTTGCTCGTCGTCAAATACCCCTTCACTTCGCTTATAACATACCTAACGTCCTCGTTGAATCAGTAACCACTCGTAAATGCTTTGGAGCTACACTATCTAATAATACGTCTTGGAACACGCACATTGTTAAAGTTATGTCTTCAGCTAACAGAGCTTTGCGCTTCGTAAAACGTCCTTTACGTAACGCTCCGACACCCGTAAATCTCCTTGCTTACAAATAATTAGTGAGGGCTAAGTTAGACTACTCATCTCCCATCAGGAACCCACCCGAAGTAGGTCTCACTAATACCCTAGACGCCATTCAAAATCATGCTGCTAGTTTCATTCATGCTTCGTATTCATATAAAATCAGTGCTTCATCGCTCAAAGCCTTGTGTAACTTGTCACCTTTGACTTATCGCCGACGCATTGCAACCCTCTTTTTATTTCACAAATTCTTTCACTCACCACCCAATGGCACTCCTTACATTATGCGTGCAGCTCACATATCTCATCGCACTGGTCATGCGTTGCAAGTTTCTCGCCCACGTGCCCGCACTAAAACATTTCCTGCTTCATTTCTTCCCAGAATAGCAAAAGACTGGAACAGCCTTTCTCGCACATCACCACTATCACCTGCCCATCAAGCTTCATCCATAGCATATCAAATATCGCATCGCACTGATCGTTGTGTCAACAATATTCTGCGTAAAAAACCCACCCCTTATGTAATACCCCCTCTAAGGAAATAAAAATGAATGAATGAACACATGAATGAATGAACGTGCTGAGTGCCTTTCACCTCCACCACCCTGGAACTCCGTACTCAGCCGCCGCCTTCCCCCATGCCAGACGCTGACCAGCAGACGCTCCTATCGCCGCCTGTTTTCTGCGCTGGCGCTTTTCGCCAGCGGGATCCTATCATATTCAGCTACCACGACAACGATGACAACGACGTTGAAGATTGTCTTGCGTCCTACGAGTGGGTGAGCGCTCATAATAAATGGGATCACACGACCAAGCTAACCAACGCCGTTTTCTATGTCGTGGGTGTGGCCAACCTCTGGCTCAAGAGCCATGAAGCGGATTTCCGAATGTGGTCTACATTCAAGGCGGCTTTTACAGAGATATTTAACCATCCTGCCGTCCACAAACTGCGACCCGAGCAGCGTTTGTGCAGCCGCGAACAGGACACGGGTGAAACATTCACCAGTTGCATAGAGGACGTTGTCAATCTATGTAAACGCGGCAATGCCACCATGTCGGAAGCGGACCGGATTAAGCACATAATGAAATGAATTGATGATGATGCCTTACAAATGTTACTGGTCACGAACCCGGACAGTGTTACCGACGTTATCACCGTCTTATCACGACGAGCTAGGCAAGCAACGAGCTCTGACGAGGCCTCCTCTTGCAACCGATGCGTCCATCTCCATTCTGGCCATTTGTTCCGACCAGGCGTCGCTGATCAGGCAGATCAAGGCCTTTGTCCGCGAAAAAGTCGCACGACCAGCTGTCCCTGGTACCCTTAACCCAGGTACCTGCTAGTCCTTTACATTTGCTCTGCGCAACGTCATTAAGGGAGAAGCCGCTGGCGCACTACCGGTTGCTCCCCAGCAGCCGCTTGCAGCTGCTCCACTAACTTATGCTGCAGTAGCTGCCAGGCCATGCCAAGAACCAATACGACCCTTTCAGCAGCCAGTGCACCGCCATTCTCCTCCCACCTCCTGGGCCGGCCCTCCTGTTGCCAGCCCATGGCGCGCGCACGATAATCGGCCTATATGCTTTGCATGTAGTTATCCCCGGACACGTCGCAAGGTTCTGCGTCCTTCCATTACAATGACCCCATCGGAAAAAGAAGCCATCCTAGCGACTTAGTCTGAAGATAAGGCTGCAGTATCATGATAGGGCTTGAGCCGCTGGACGTGGATGACTTCGCGGTTAAGACGATGGGTGTCAGACGGCGGTGGGAGTGGCTCTATGAGGTAGTTGACGCGAGAAGTTCGCTAAAGAACGCTGTACGGTCCATCGTATTTAGAAAGAAGTTTTGAAGCGGGTCCTGGTGTGCGGGTTGGCACGGACAACCAGACCAGAGTTCCTGTAAGAAATGTTGGAATCGATTTGCGAGCACAGTGTTTCGATTTTTGGTGATTCTGATTTTCCGAAGTGAGGTGGCAGGCCAACTGATGACATTCATCAGCTTGTCTTGCTGTCATTCAATCAGGCATTCTGATGCGTCTGGATGGTAGGGAAGAATGGTATCGATTGTATGAGAAGGACCATGGCCATAAAAAAGATAAAAGGTGGAGAAACCGGTACTGGCTTGGCGTGGCGGTATTGTAGGCGTAGCTGATGAACGGAAGAACTAGGACTCAATTGGAGTGGTCAAATGCGGTGTACATAACGAGCATGTCACCAAATATGCGATTAAAGCGTTCCGTGGCACTATTGGTTTGCGGGTAAAAGGCGGTGCATATGCAATGAAGAAAAGCGCATTCAGCAAGCAATTGTTCGACTACTTCAGACAGGAAGGCGCGGTCTCGGTCGCTAAAGAGTTCTCGAGGGCCTCCACGACGAAGCACAAAACCGCAGAATATAAAAGTGGCGATTTTCTCCGGTGTAGCAACAAGGAGGGCAGCAGCGTCTGCATAGCGTGTTAAGTAGTTGACGGCAACTATAATCCAGCAGTTGTCGTACCTAGAATAAGGAAATGGACCATATAAATCGACACTCCGACATCAAATGGTTGAGATGGGCATGGCAGGGGTTGTAGTTCATCGGCTGGGAGGTGCCGCGGAGAATTCCGTTGCTGACATTCTCGGCAAGAGCGGACAAAGTTCCGAACGAAGGTGTACATCCTCGGCCAGAAGTAGCGGTGCCGAAGTCGCCCATACATTTTGAAAGCGCCAGTGTAGCCTGGCAGCTGGTGTAGCTCCTCCAAGCGGCTGCTGGAGAGCAACCGGTAGTGCGTCAGCGACTTCTCCTTTAATGACGATGCGCAGAGCAAACGGCAAAAAACTAGCAGGCACCTGGATGAAGAGTAGCAGGGACAGCTGTCGTGCAACTTCTTCGTGGACAAAGGCCTTGATCTGCGTGATCAGGGATGCCTGGTCGGAACCAATGGCCAGAGTGGAGGAGGAGGAGGAGGAGGAAGTGGACTTTATTGCTCTAGAAAGAGTAATTCAGTGGTCGGGACGGATGTCTTCATCTTCTATTGGTTGATGACGATCTCCGGCCTGCATGGTTGGCGCCACTATTCCAGGGCACCACTGAGCGTGGCTGCTCGTTGGGGATGATCCACCAGCCTCCGTTGGAGGTTATGGTCACCGCTGGAGAGCACGCTCTCCCACTGCTCCGCACTCGGATTTTCTATTTTGTGGAATGCCTTATTCATGTTGCACCCCCATGTGATGTGATAAAGTGTGGGTATTGCGCCACACCACGGGCATGTGTCCCTGTATTGACTTGGGAACATTTTGCATAGTATATGTAAATTTAGGAAAGTTCCTATCTGCAGCTTTCGCCAGTAAACTGCCTGTTGCTGAGTGAGTGTATTGTGAGGCGCGGGATATCTCATCCTCGTCCCTCTATGGTAATTTAGTATGTCAGAGTACGTTGGGATCACTGTCATGAAGTCCTCAGGATCTCTGTTTAGGTCCGCTCGGTTTGTTGCTCGCGAGCGATCCTATCAAACCTTTGGTTGCCCTCAATCTCAGTGTGCCCCGGTACCCAAAAGATGGTGTGTCTAATGCGTTTATTCTGTTGGCCAGGAGGAAGAGTTGGAGCGCTTTTAGACCGATTCTGCCGTTAATGTAGTTTCGGCATGCTTCCTTGGAGTCTGTTAGAATTATAAGGGATCTATTTATGCGGGAGCCCTCCACAGCTGCTAGAGCAACAGCCATTTCCTCTCCCTCGGTTACCGTATAATCCCGTGCCGACGCGCAAGCGAGTTCCCTATAGTCCGAGTCTATTACTGCCGCGACGACTCTTTTTTCTCTTTCCCTTCGCTCTCGAGGATATACCGCGGCGTCCACGCATACCGTGTTCGCCTTGGTTGCTAGGTATTGTTCTACATACTTTGCCCTAGCATTCCGCCTGGCTGTGTGTAAATTGGGGTCTTGGAAGGGGCCCTACCTTGATGGTACTGCGATACTCATCGGGTAGGTTTGCCGTTCTTTGTTTTCCCTTTCAATTTGTTTGTGCCCCAGTTTTTTTAGGAGCTTTCTGCCCATGGTAGTCTGCTGGAGTCTGAGTAGCTGCGACCCCAATTGTGCTTCTTTGAGCTCCTCGAACGTGTTGTGGAGTCCGAGGGCCAGCAGTTTCTCTGTCGAGGTGTTGGCCGGCAGGTGAAGCGCTGTTTGGAATGCTTTCCTTATGATGTCGTCGGCCTGGTCCCGTTCGCCTTTGTTTGTGTTGTAATATGGGAGGGCGTACGTAATCCGGCTGATTATGAGGCTCTTAACCAACTTGACTGCATCTTCCTCCTTCATGTCGCTTGTTTTTTGCGAGACGCGGGTGATCACACGTGCCACCTGTGCCGTCGCTGGCTTGAGTAGGTTTATGGTGTGTGTGCAGCGTTGATTGCTCTGCATTCACATTCCCAGAATCCTGACGGCTTCTTTTTCTGGTATTTTTTGTCCTTCTATGGTGACGCTGATTTGTTCTTCCGAGCGTTTTCCTCTTCTGATTCGCGGGAGCTCTGACTTCTCCGTCGAGCAGGCGAGGCCTCTTTCCCTAACACATTCTTCCACGCATGTTGCTGCGGCTTGTAGTCGTTCTTCTTTTTGACTGAGTGAGCCTTGATTAGTCCAGATGGTGATATCGTCGGCAAAATGGCGTGATGTATGCCGTCGGTCTCTTCCAGCTTCCGGGCTATCCCAATCATTGCAATGTTGAAAAGGATCGGTGAGATCACGGATCCCTGTCGGGTTCCCTTGTTAGGCGTGTGGAACTTGTCTGTCCGTAGGTCTCCTAACCTCACCGTGGCTGTTCTGTTTGATAAGAACGCTGTCACGTAGCCGTGGATTCTTCGTCCGCTGTTGAGATCGTCCAGACCCTTGAGGATGGCCGCGTGGCGGACGTTGTCGAATGCTCCTTTGACATCGAGTGCCATTATTATGTTTTCTCCGTTGTAGGGGAAGTTGCTTAGAACCCCCTCTTTAATTTGTAGTAGGATGTCTTGGGTTGATAATTTGGTGCGAAAGCCGAACATACTGTGGGGATACAGATCTTTATCTTCCATGTATTGTTGTAGCCTCCTTGTCACGATTCGCTCGTACAACTTGCCAAGGCACGAAGTGAGTGATATCGGCCGTAGGTTTTCTACTAGTAGCTTTTCCCTGGCTTGGCGATCATAACTACATCCGCATGTTTCCATTCCTCTGGCAGTGTCCCCGCTTCCCAATGTGTCTTGAGGAAGTTCGTCAGCTGTGTGACCGCCTCGTCACTTAGGTTGCGGATTAATGCGTTCCTAATCTTGTCCACACCTGCTGCTGTGTTCCGGGTCGATGCCTTAACTGCTGCGAAAACTTCCTCCCTGGTGCTGGGTCTTTCTAGGTCGGGGTTTTCTTCGCCTCGGTATCTCTCCGTGTACGCTTCGGGTTTATCTTGCCCATAGCACTTTACACGGACTTTTTCCAGTGGCTCTTCTTCTGTACCTTCAAACTGGTGTACTAGTCTTTGGATGGCCTTGTTACTTTCTGACTTTCTGGTTGGGTCCATTGGAGCCTTGAGGATACGCCAGGTCTTTGCGGTGCGGAGGCTTCTATTCAGCGAGTCGCTAAACTTTTGCCAACTTTGTCGTGTGAGTTGGGCCGCGTATTCCTCTGCCACCTTGGTAACCTCTGCTATCTTGTTCTTTAGCTTCTTATTTCGTCGTTGTTTCTTCCACCTTTTTGTTAGTCCACGCCTTGCCTCCCATAGCCTGAGGAGTCGCGAGTCCACCTCCGGTGTTTGCTCTGACCTTTCGACCTCTTGGGTGTATTGTTGCTGTATTCCCTTAAGTTGTCTGCACCATTCCTCTATGGAGGTTATCGCCCTCTCCATGTGCTTGCATTTTTTTCGAAAAGCGTTCCAGTCCGTTATTTTGGCTGTTCCTATCTTGCGCTTGATGTTCTATGCTGACACTTGCGTTATTATAATATAATGGTCGCTACCCAGGTTCTCCAGCAGGTTCTCCCCCGTGGCTTGCCTAGCTCCCCTGACGTATGTCAGGTTTGGGCATGTGTCGGGACTAACGCTGTTGCCTAGGCGCGGTGGTTGGTTTGCGTCCGTTAAGGGCGTGCACATTGTGATTTCTGCTGTGTCGATAACTTGCGTTCACTTCTTAGTGTCTTTTTGATATCCCCAGCTCGGCCCCCTGGCATTAATGTCGCCCATTATAAGCAGGGTGTTGCATTTCGCTAGCTTGCTGGCTCCTATGAAAAGTTTCTGAAGATCCCCGTCATTTTGCCGCGGTGGACTGTATAAGTTTATGATAAAAGTGCTTCTTTGTTTTCCCTTTTTCTTTGGAATTATCTCTGTCACGATGTGTTCTATCCGCGTGTCCGGAATTTCATCGTGTGCTATGGCGACTAGTTGTTTACTAATTAAGATGGCCGTGCGATCCTTTTCTTGGCACGTGTATCCCTGAAGTGTCTGCACGGTGTTTGTCTCCTGCAGCGCGATTATGTCAGGAGGACTTAACTGTGAATTTATGAATTGCTGCAGCGGGCCTTGCTTTTTGTGGAAGCCTCTGCAGTTTCACTGCCATATATCTAATGTGTTGTGTCTAGTCATGTTGGTTTATCGTTGGTTGTTATACTTTGGTTTTCGGTGCCGAATCTTTTTTCGTGATAGAGTCTATCTCTAGCCTCATTTGTTATCTTTCGCGTATTTTAGGTTTTTATGTATTTGCGAAAACTTTGATCTTTCATTGCGATCTTTTGTTGCATCAAATTCATTTGCTCCTGCATTTTTTGCATAAAGGATTGCATTTGCATTTCTATGGTTCCCTTTTCCGGCTGCTGTGGTTGTTGCTCCATAGCTGGAGGTGGAGTCTGCTGTCGCGGCAGGCTACCCACCCTTTGCGCTCGCAGTTCCCTGATTAGTTCTTTGATTCTCTCCTCTGGTTGTTCTGTTTCCTTCCTACTCTGCTCTAGTTCTCGCGTTAGAGCCTTGTTTTCTTCCCTTAGTTGTTTAAATTCTTTGTCGTTATTGTTATTATCCGAGTGCGGAAACAGTGATTTGGGAGGGCCTGCCCCCCCGCTTACCTTAACTCCGCCCTTCTTTTGTTGTTGTTGTGGTTTTGGCTGCTGTTTCCACTGCCCTTTGGCTGCGGGTGGTGGCCCCAGCGGTGTGAAGGAGCTGTCCCTGGACTGGCTCCGGTCCGGGCTCCGCGTTTGGCTGCGTCCCCGGCTCCGCGAGTGGCTCTGCTCTCCTTCCGAGCTCAGCCACCTGGGACGGCGCCTACGGCTCCGGCTCCACCCTCGGCTTTTCTGCGGGGCTCGTCCTCACAGCTCGTCGATGTTCTTGAGGCGCATCCGGCAGTCCCGGGTACCGGCAGCGTGTTCGCCTCCACATACCAGGCACTTTGGTTGGCACTGATGTCCTTCAACTGGGTTGTTTGCTCCGCACTGCCTGCAGGTTCTCGCTCCCGGCGTTGGGCAGACGTCCGAGCGGTGTCCTTGCGTGCCGCATACGTAGCAAAACTGTCTGGTTGGTCTGTAGGTGTATGTCTTGTATTCTACTGCGCTGAAGATGACCCACTTGGGAAAGATGGGGCCGTCGAAGGTGATTAGCGCCGTCTCCGACTTGCCCAGCACCTTTGTCGCCAGGATCTCCACACCTTGAGTACGTAGTCGCAGCTTGGATTCCTGTATTTCAGATGGTAGTCCTATCGGTAGCCCGTGGATTACCGCCCGCTTTACGTCCCCAGGCATGGCCGCGTAAGCGTTTACTTCGTAATTGATGCCGCTGTATGGAAGGTATTTGATCTTCTTGATGACGTCCGCAACTTCTTCCTTGGAAGCACTTGCGATGACGATGTTGGACCCTGGCCGGAGCCTGATCAGAAAGTCTTCTTCCTTGAATTTCAACCCGCAGGCCTCTATGATGGCTTGCGTTGCTTGATATGGTTCACGTCCTTGATTTTCAGCCCCCCTCTGGGCCGGATCATGATCTTCGCGTCGTCCGTCGGTAGCGGTGGCAGCCTCTGCCTCGGCTGCCGCGGCGCTCCCACCTTTTGTTCTTGTTGTTGCTGAGGCGCTCCCGTCGCGCCGTCTTGAGTGATGCCGCTGCCAGCTGTGCCTGCTGGCGTCATCTTGTTATTGTTCTCTGTGGCTTGGGATCCTCTCGTCTTCAAAATCGCGTCGCTCTTTGTAGCGCGCTTGAGATTCTTTTTCTGGCACCTGGTATGGTAGATTTGCCAGTTTTTTTCCTCGTTTTGCTGCCGGCTAGCCTCGCCCGTGGCGTCCTGCTGCATAAGGTGCTCTTCTGCGGCTCCGGTGCCCGCTTCCTCCGTGCTCGAGTGCGTGGTGGCGGGCGCCTCCTCCCTATCTTGGAATTCTGCCGGGTTTTGGGCTGGCCTGGCTATAAAATTGCTTCTCACAGGGTTGGTAGCGTCCCGGGGATCCATTTCGGTCGATGCCTTGTCGCTCCAACCTACTTGGTGCCCGCCCGGGTGTCGGGTGTAGCTAAGCCTAACGCAAGACTTAGCTCCCTGGCCACGTCGGAGATCTTCGAAGTCCGATAAGAAGTCCAGAAATGGGCCTACCGGCTCGAAGGTGGTATCCTCGTGGTCCTGACGATCAGCTGCGTTGATGTTGCCAAAAAATTTGGTGGCCTAATAAAATTCTGCAGTCGAAAACTTCGAAAATTTGCTGAGCCCACGCGACGTGCGTCCGCGCGCTTCGACACTTCTTCTCCCCCTGGCCAGAGTGGAGATTGACGCATCGGTTGTAGGAGGAGGCCTTGTCAAAGCTCGCTGTTTGCGTAGCTCGTCGTAGCTCTGACAGAAGGTGATAACGTCTGCAACAGTGTTCTGGTTCCTGGCCAGTAGCAATTGGAAAGCATCATCATCTATCCCTTTCATGATGGGCATAATCCGGTCCGCTTCCGACATGGTGGCATTGACGCGTTTAAATAGATTGACAGCATGCTCTATGTACCTGGTGAATTTTTCACCCGTGTCCTGTGCGCGGGAGCGCAAACGCTGCTCGGCTCGCAGTTTGCGCACGGCGGGACGGTTTACCTCTGCAAAAGGCGCCTTGAACGTAGACCACGTTCGGAAACCCACTTCATGGCTCTTGAACTAGGTGTTGGCCACGCCCGCAAGATAGAAAATGACGTTCGTGATCTTGGTCTAGTAATCCCATTTGTTATTATGCGAAGCATATTAACGTAGGTTCCGGGCCTTCGCGCGACGCCCGGCGGTGGCCACCATTGACCCTGAAGTGGGGTCACGTGACATGACGTCACGTGATGACGTCACACAGGCTGCAGATGGGGCCTCATATCGCGCCGTCGGTCGCCTCCCGGCGGTGGCCACCATTGACCTTCAACCTTGATAGCCTCGAATTTTCTTTTTTTTAGTGCTCACCCGCTCATAGGACGCAAGCAAATCTTAGACGTCGTCATCATCCGTCCCGCTGAATATGGTAGGATCCCGCTGGCGAATAGCACCAGCGCAGAGAATAGGCGGTGGCGGGAGCGTCTGCTGGTCGGCGTTTGGCACGGCGGCAGGCAGCGTCCGAGTGGGGAGTTCCAGGATGGTAGAGGTGAAAAGCATTTAGTAGGTTCAGCAATTATAAAGGGGGTTTATTAGAAGACGGACCGATGACATGTAGAGCACGTCACCGAGCACAGTCTGTAAGCTCGAGCCTCTGCGGCACGCTATGTTGTTGACAATCGTGCTGCCTACGTCCATGCGTTCTTCTTCATTACAATATATATATATATATATATATATATATATATATATATATATATATATATATATATATATATATATATATATATATATATATATATATATATATACATACATACATACATACATACATACATACATACATACATACATACATACATGCATACATACATACACATATGCTATAACCTAAAGTTACGTCGAGATGCTTCGGGCGTAGGCGATACATTAAAAACTGAGATAACGTTTTTATGTATCACAAAGGCTGTTATTGTTCAACAACCGTTTAGCTTCGCATACAGATTTCTCATATCCTTGCTACATCTTCCGATGAATGTTATTTTGGTGGCATTTGTACTGCTGTCAGATTGACAGGCAAAATTATTCCCCTTTCGTTAGACCTCTTTCTAACACTCCAGTGCGCTTGCAGATGTAATTTTTTGTATATGCGTCAATTCACCCACTGACTTTCATCTTTGCCTACACATCAGCTTGTCCTTGTTCTGAGCAAACGTGTGGAGGTTACGTGCTTTATTTCACCGAAGACATACGCATACGCGGCTATAGCACTGACACTGGCAGGACAGCGCTGGTCCTGTCTGTATGTGTTTGTTGTTGTTGCAGTCTTTTCATGCTGTTTGAACTTGAAGTATGTCGCAACATCTTTCCCGAACATAAGTACTAGCATGCCTCCTAACCACCCGAAAATGAGAATTTAGCCATTTTCATTCACCTCTAATTGTCATTCAAGCTTCAAAATTGTCCTCCGTGTTCTCCCAATTATTCGCCATAATTTCTAACAATAATCAATGTAGTGAGTTCCGTAGTTTTTTGCGAAACCGTGAGAATGGCCATCTAACATTTTCGGACGTCCTTAAAGTGGCACTGCAAGTTTTGCCATAAGGAAGATAACGTACTGCGGCAGCTAAAATATCTGAAGGGGACAAATCTAACATCTAACAAATCTAACTTTGCATCATGCGGTGATTTGCTGTTCTCGATCTTCGTCTGCGCATGCCGGAAACGTCAGCGGAATCATCGCACCGGATCTTTTCACCAAACCAACGGCATCAACGCAGGCGTCACCCCGTGGTGCGCATATAAATATGCCAACGATGACGACCATCGTCAGTGGGCATGGGATAGCAGCAATGGCGCAGTCTTTGCTGAGACCGTTCTTCGTTTACATCCAGGTTGGTAACTCGACTTCCCTTTGCTGTAAGTGCTCTATCAATCGTGCTTTCCTGCTCGTCCCATGCCCGGACATTTTGTGGTGTTTATTTGCCGACTGTGTACATGTTACGAAGTTGCTTGTGTTGTCCGGAGACATTGAGCTTAACCCTGGGCCTAATCCCAGTTGTAGCACCAACCTGGTTCTCAAGGCCATTAACTCTCTTGCTACTAAAATGGATGCGCGTCACGCTGAGCTAATTTCAACTCTTAATGAAGTGGAAGCCAACCAAGAATTACTTGAGGAGCGTATTACAAGCATGAATGCCAGATTAGCGTACGTAGAGCAGAAAGTCGCTGCACTTGAAACTCAGCAAAAACCTGCTCATATCCGAGGCATTATTACCGAAGCCATGAAAAGTGAGAATCCATCGGTGCAATCTCGTCTCGACGATTTCGAGGACAGTTCAAGAAGAGAACTTTATTTTCTATGCTATCACCGATGGTGCCTCTGAAACTTGGGCGGAAACAGAAAAAAAAGTTCATGCACTCCTTGTGCAGTTTTTTGCGCTGCAGTTACCCGAAGAAGGAATTGAGCGTGCGCGTCGCTTAGGTTCCTTTATAAATAACAAACGTCGACCAGTGGTAGTGAAATTGGCATCATTTAAAGCAAAGGAAAACATATTAACACAAAAGAAGAAACTGAAAGGATCCGGAATATCCATTCAAGAAGACTTCTGTCGGGCAACTAGAATGACCAGGAATAAGTTAATTGCATTTGGGAAGTCTTCCGGTCAATTGTATCATCTCAGGTACAACAAATTGTTCATCAACAAAACGTGCTACGCGTATTGCTCCCAAACCGATACCGTTTATGAACTCCAGCAGAACAGTATTGCTACTGCCAGCGGTAATGTAGGCAGCAGCGGAATAAATGTCCCTGCGAATCCCCCGTCACCCGCTTCGAGTTAGCATCGCGCGGCCGTACAGAATAAGCATGACAACGATTACTCTGTGCTGTTCACTAACATGCGCTCCATTATGAATAAGCGCGATGCTCTGTCTGCGCTGATCGACACGTGCAAGGCAGATATTGTTGTTTTAGTCGAGACCTGGCTTTCAGATAAAATTGAAAATTCGGAGCTTTTCGCGTGCAGTAAGGCTTACAATATTTATAGAAATGACAGAATAGGACGATGTGGTGCTGGGACCTTGATCGCTGTTTCATCTGATATCACCTCTTTTGATATACACGTGCCTTCGCAAATTGAGTTCTTGTGCTGTTGCATTCACATAAATAACAAAGACGTGATATTTGCCGCTTGCTATCGACCACCCGATAGTACATCCACACTTTGCAATGAGATATGAGACTGTCTTAACCAAATCGTTGTTAAATATCCAGCAGCACCAATATTCTTGCTCGGTGATTTCAATTTCCCTGGCATTGACTGGGCTGTTGACTTCCAATCAGTGACTTTATCCTCATCCCAATGTTCAACCTTTCTTGATATATGTTCGACATTTGGCCTCACCCAGTTTGTTAGAGAGCCTACCCTTGTCACTGCAGTTTCTGCCAACATCATTGACCTCGTCTTCACAACATCCCCTGATTCAATGTCATGATTATCAATTTTACCTGGTTTAAGCCATCATTGCGTGATTCATTTTGCAATCCCCTTATGCTCGCCACAGCGTCTCAAACACCGTAAGAAAACTCGTGACTACAGTCGAGCAGATTTTTCCTCGATTAATAACGAATTACAAAGTTTTGCCGATTTCTTTTTTTCTCAGTTCTGGGAAAGAACTATTGCAGAAAACTGGCTCCTTTTCAAGAGCAAGGTTCAAACGCTAACTGAAAAATATGTTCGGACTCGCCTGTTATCATCATGCAACCGGGCTCCTTGGTTTAACTTGAGTTTAAAACAACTTCTTAACGAGAAAAAAACTCATTTTTCGACGCTTCAAGCTATCTGGGGAAACCAAAGCGAAAGCTGCCTACGTAGCTATCGCATCTGAATATAAAATGGCCATTCGCTCAGCCAAGAATTACTTTTTTTCTTAAACACTACCTCATCTGCTCACAACTAATCCTATGAAGTTTTGGAACATTATTAACGTACGCAAACCCATAGAAATCGTTCTGAAAACTGACGATGGATTTCCTGTCCCCCCTGACCTTTGCTCAACGGTTTTTAACAACACATTCTCGCTATCTTTTTCTAACGCTCTAATAGATACTTCACCGTCCGCACGTGCCTTTACGTACCCTGAGATGGAGCCGATTGCGATCTATTTAGAAGGCATATACAATTTGATTAAGAAAGCTAAACTTTCTTCATCGCCACGTGTTGATACCATAAATTACAAATTCCTTTTAGAGTACTGTAGCGTATTCATCTGCTTTCTTGTCATATATTTTGCAGAGTTCTACACTTCCGGACGACTGGAGGACGGCGAAGGTGATTCCAGTCCACAAATCCAGTGATACACATAACCCCTTAAACTACCGGCCGATCTCCTTAACTTCTATTCCATGCAAATTATTAGAGCACATTATCTACTGCAACCTAATTAGCTTTATCGAGTCTAATAATTTTTTGCGTCACAGCAGCATGGTTTTCGCAAAAATTATTCTTGTGAGACTCAATTATTAACCTTTACTAATGATTTGTCTTCCGCATTAGATCGAGCTTCAGTTATTGACTACATCTTCCTTGACTTCGCGAAAGCTTTCGATACCGTCTCACATCGACTACTATTACTGAAACTTAGCACATTCCATCTTCATTGCAACCTGCTTAAGTGGATTGAACGTTTCTTGCAGAATAGAACACAGTACGTTTCTGTTAATGATCATGACTCTAAATCATGCAATGTAATATCCGGTGTTCCTCAGGGGTCTGTCCCAGGACCTCTTCTTTTTCTAATTTACATTAATGACCTGTCTGATTCTCTTACTTCTAACATAAGGCTCTTTGCAGACGACTGCGTTCTGTACCGCGTAATTTCTAATGAGTCTGAATTCTCCGTTCTTCAATCTGACTTAAATAAAATTTCTTCTTGGTTGGATGCATGGCTTATTAAAGTAAACATTAACAAATATAAAGCAATGAGGGTGTCTCGAAAGATTAACCAGTCCATTTCTCAGGGCTATGATCTTAACGGTTGCCCTCTTCAGTTCGTCGACAGCTACAAGTATCTAGGCATCCATATCACTAATAATCTGTCATGGCAGAAGCATATCCACCATGTTATTAACAAATCTAACAGTTCCTTTGGTTTTCTTAGGCGGAATTTCCGCCTCGCTCCCGTTTCGCTGAAACTACTACTATATAAAACACTCGTGCGTTCTAAACTAGAGTACGCTTCATAGATGTGGGTCCCGTACACTTGGACACTTGGATGTTGGACTAGCTTGTTAACTCAGTCCATAGAATCAGTTCAGAACCGCTCAGTTAGGTTTATCCTCTCTAACTACTATCGCTTAGCCAGCGTTTCTCGCATGAAGCAAATGCTTGAACTACCTCTCCTTTCTACTACACGTCCAATTTCCCGCTTATGCCTGTTTCACAAAATATACTACACTAATAATGAGCTAAAAATGACACTTTTTTCGCCACCGAGCCATTTGTCAATCCGTATTGATTATCGAATGAAGGTTGGGGTGCCTCAGTGTAAAAGCAATGTATACCTCGAAGCCTTCATCCCGAAAACAGATCAAGACTGGAATCGCCTTCCCGCATCCATCGTCACTATCACAGACCATGATGTGTTCAAGTTGGCTATCTGTGACCATATGCTGCCTCATTAGCTATTTTTTTTCTTTTTCTATTGCCACTCCTCTCTGTAATGCCTGTATGGCCTTGAGAGTAAATAAATGAAATGAAATATGTTTAAAGCTTGCGTGAAAATTTTAGTGTTTGGCGAAGGATTTTGAAAAGTCCTACACACGAATTAGTTGTATATTTCAGAGCACTACTAAATGTTGTCACGTAGTAGCGGCGGTGAAAATCATAGCACAAGGAACTAACTCTTTATTCGAGGAACGTGGGCACATAAAACCAAATGACGCTCAAAGTACTACGGTATCTGCGAATACAGTCGGCGGTCGTCGAAATTTCATCTCCGGGGCAAACACGTCAGCTTTGATACATGAGTCACCGAAGGTTGCAGATTAATCGCTTGTGCCCGCATGCTTTCCAGAAAGTACTACACAGTTCGCCTCACACATACAATCAGATTACACAAGGTTAGATGGGGACAACGGATAGAACCATCGATAACATTCGAAAAATTTGCGACACATGCAGCAGCGTCCTGCGCTCGGCGATAAATTCGTTATAGGGTGAAACACGGTCAAACGATGAGAGATAAACAAGTACACGTGTCAATACTTGCGGAAGATGTAAGGTGATCTCAGTGTCACATTTTTAATTGAATAAGTGCTCGAACCAGTGGCGGTTACCAGTAGCAGTGCGCAGCTGCCCAGATGCCCGGATTGTTTGTCGCGTTCGAGGCATGCGCAGTCGCAACTTCGTTGTCCTGGTGGCGATTGCTCGCCATATAGTGCCGCTTCTAGCGAGGAAGCCCCAAGCCTTCTGACAAAACTGACGCGACGGTTGGTCGTACATAAGAAGCTATTTGAAGAAGTACCCGCGTGATGTGCCAAGGGAGACCCTGTACTCGATTACGTGGATGAAGTGCTTCAGGCAGCGTCTTATGACCTTAAAGGGTCCATCACTAGGCTGTTACCGAGGTGGTCCAAACGCATTGCGTCGCGCAAGCGAGTGCAATGGTGGTAAGCTCCACGATTAAGAGCCCTCGTCAATGCTGGTGGCGCGAGCTGCCGAAAGGCCCTCATTTATTTTATTTTATTTTAGTAATACCCTCCTGGCCAAATGCATTCTGGAAGGAAGTGGTTTCGTTGTTCTAATACCTGATACAATATTAGCTAACTACACTTCCATGAAAATATCGCAGGCGAGTCATCGATTGCAATGTTCAGAGACAGTCCCTGGCGTCCGTTTTAGCGCACTTTAACAATAGACCATTGTCAGTTGCAACTATTTTCACATATCGCCGACAGAAGGCATCGCAGCTGAAGGCGACAAAGGGACTACTTCTTGATTGAAAGAGATGGACTTGGACAAGCGGCTGTGACAGTGATGTCACGTACCGCGCAAGAGTGACGGACTGTCTCTGACGATGGGTGTGCTGTGTTATGTGCTCTCTCTCTTTCTCTCTCCTCCCCATCTTTCATCCCCCCCTCCCGCTCCCATGTGTAGGGTATAGCAAACCGGTTAAGCTAAACTGGTTAACCTCCCTGCCTTTCCTTCCTCGCAGGCAGCCCTATGAAGTAAGCACAGTAATTTTATCGGCCATATCAACTAGTAAACATTCGCTTGCTAACGAATGAACGAGCATGGTGTCAGCTCAGGCAGCAAACATGAACACATCACAATCGAGGACCACAGACAGTTGTCAAAACGCTGGCGCGAGGAAATGCGGCAGCAGCAGCAAGCGAAGTGACTTTCGTGCAGTCTATCGCTTCAACGCAAACTGAGCGCAGAGAACACACAGTTCGCGCAAGTCTACGAGCCGTCGGCCCGCCTAGACTCTGCCCTCAATGCACATCGCTCTCAAGAAACGGCCGCGCGGAGCCGCCACATAAGTAGTTGCAAGCGGAGCAGAGTGCCGCCTCCCCTCCGCCCAGTGCCTCGCAACGCTGGGTGCCTCGCCCGCGACAGAAGACGGCGCGCTTCATCCCAGCTTTCCTCCCTTTCGCAAGGGCGAGACTGAGCCGTGATCCTCGGCTCCCCTCGCACGCTTTCACTCACACAAACAGCATAGGGCGCGCGTCGACGGCGTTATCGCTCTTGGACTTTATGCGAAACATCACGGCGAAAGGCAACGGCAGAAATGCGCCTGCAGTGTCCATATAATTCCTATCGCAGTAAAATGGATATATCAATATGAGCAGGTAAGTTGTGTCACTTCATTATACAAAGTTAGCTAGCTGGATAAGAAGCTGGTGATGAAAGGTGATGGCGACTACAATTCTGGCAAGGTGGTTCCAGTCAAGTAATATTCTGGGAATGAGAGAATCGCCGCATGTTTCGCTTATGCATGCCACAACACCAACTTCATTAAAATGAGTAATCCGATCCGATACGTATGAAGGGGATGTAATGACCGTGTCACGAAGAGCAGGCATATGATAACTGAAAGTTGGGGACTAAACACAGGTGGAAAAGCATACGACGAGGAGCAATAGGCGGCAGCTTGAATGAGTTATTTATTGCGCTTATGACAGCCTTGCGACTTTAGTTGTGAAGAACAAAGCGAACAAAATGGTATTGGAGTAATAAATGGCATGAATTAGATTCTCGGAGCTGCGATCCTATACAGCTGTGCTGTATTCTAGCTTGCTGCGATTAACATATTGGACACGAGCAGCTTTATTGAGACAGCTGCAGAGGAGTCGTTACGGCGTATGTACCCAAGCAGAGCTATTAATTATTGAACTGGTGTGGAGACGCCAAGTTAGGAAGGTCGTTTCTTATCTTATTTGCACCATGGGAATGATTTCACAAAGACACGTCATAAAGCCTAATTCGCGCGATTGCCTTTTCATTTCTTCACTGTAACGCACAATCAGCTAGGCACAAACATGACGATATGATCGCGCTTCTCGGTTACTTCCCGTTTCAATTTGACGATTTACTGATAACAGAAACATCGTATAGATCAGACGAAGAAGTGTTTCGAATCCTGGTTTCCGAACCTTTTATTTGAACCGTTCTGATAGGTGTGGCGGGGATGTAGTACAGCTTGTATCTAATCAAATTTCATGTAGCATGCTTCCAGCTGCCTCTGTACTGAAAACAGATTACGAAGTGCTAAGTCCAGAATCACACAAGTGTGTTTTCGCTGTTGTGTATCGTCCCCCTAGCGGCGACATTGAGTATTTTTTCGCGTTTCTTGAAAGATTGCTGTGCTTTATCGGCACAAATCACTTGCGACTTGTCAATGGCGGAGATTTAAATATTATTCTTCTAGTAAATACGCCAAAGTCGCGAAGATTGCAGATTATTCTTGCTTCTTTCTGCTGCAGTAACGTAATTACGGCACCCACACGAATTTGTACCAACAGCGAAAGCTCGCTTGATTTGTTTATCACAAATAGCTCGGACGGCTATGTGCAGTCTGGTGTAATTGAAGGAAACATAGGAGATCACTCGTCCGTGTACATGATATTGTTACGCGAAGGAAGGAATAAGAGCTGGAGGGTGTTTACAAAAGTGTATTTGCAAAGGACAATGCAGCGCTAGTCTGTACGGCCGACAGCTCGAGAGCCAGAGAGCGTTCGTCGTCTTCGTCGGGGCGTCCGCGTGCATCGGCCACAAGGAACGCGCAATATGCATTTATCATTATCCCCGGTGGCAGAAGCACCGTCTGGTGCGTCTAAATATCGGTGATAACAGGGGAGTAATATGGCTTGAGACGTGCGACATGCACAACGTTAGTGGAATTCGGGGCAGATGGGGCACTGGCACTGACTGGGCCGATATTGTATGTAACTGGAGTCGCGGCCCGCAGCAATCGATATGGGCCTGTGTATCGAGACAGGAGTTTTTTCTGACAGGACAGCGTGACGAGTCGGGGACCATAGGAGTGTTGGCGATCGTACAGACGCCGTTGCTTCTCTTGCGAGGTCAGGAGGCGAGCGGGGGCAATTTCGCGCGCTTGGGCTGCCCTGGTGATGGCGTCAAGTGCATAATCGCTGGTCTCTGCTGCAGCGCACGGTAGGAATCCGTCCAGTGGCAATGTAGGATCTCGGCCGAACAACAGAAACAACAGGGAACGTCCGGCAGTGTCGTGACGCGAAGAATTATACGCAAAAGTGACATAGGGTAGGGCAAGGCCCGAATCAGTATGGTTGGACGAGACATTCTTTGCAAGCATTTCTGTTAGGGTACGATTCAGACGCTCCCGGAGACCATTAGTCTGTAGGTGGTGAGACGTGGTCACCTTGTGCTTGGTCGAGCAGGACTGCAGGATGTCGGCGATGACTTCAGAAAGAAATCTCTGACCTCCGTCAGTGAGCAATTGGTGGGGAGCGCCATGCTGCAGAATCAGGTCGCGTAAAAGAAAATCGGCGACATCTGTCGCGCAGCTTGTTGGATGTGCTCTGGTGATGGCGTAGGGCATGGTGTAATCTGTCGAGACACCGACCCACTTGTTGCCAGATGTGAATAAAGGGAAAGGGCCAAGTAGGTCCAGACAAACGCGAAAGAACGGCTCCGAAGGAATGTAGAACGGTTGAAGGCACCCGGCAAGGAGCGTCGATTGTGTTTTTCGGCGCTGGCGTTTCTCACATGCCGCAACGTATTTCCGGACGCAGTGGGCAAGGCCTGGGCAAAAGAAGCGTGGCGAATCCGGTCGTAGGTGCGGGACACGCCAAGGTGACCTGCCGTTGGTAAATCATGAAGTTCTTGAAGAACAGCTGACCGGAGGTGCTTAGGAATGACGAGGAGTAGGGCAGGACCGTCGAGGCGTACTTTGCGGCGATATAATACACCATCCCGGAGAACAAACAGGTGAAGGGAGCACAATGCGTTGGCGGGCTAATTGGGGCGAATCCATGAATTGTCTGTCGTTTGAATCCATGAAATGTCTGTCGTTTTGCGCTAAACAAAGTATTCAAGGTGAAGGGACGAATGACAAGACGAAGATTCCAAGCCATCAATGATGGCGCGCAAGGCGGCATCACGGCGTTGCTCGTCGGCAACGTGTCGTAGCTGAGAAACGGAGAGAATGCATCGGGGTCAAGGTTGGAGGGTGGTTCGGCCACTGGATAGCGTGATAAAAAGTCTGCGCCTTCATGTAATCGACCCGACTTGTACACTACTACATAGGATTATTCTTGAAGCCGCAGAGCCCAGCGACCAAGCTGGCCGGTAGGATCCTTGAGTGAGAAAAGCCAGCAGAGCGCATGGTGGTCCGTGATTACAGAGAAATGCGCGCCATAAAAGTACGGGCGGAATTTGGGAACCGCCCAGATGACAGCCAAGCAATCACAGTCTTTAATCGAATAGTTGCACTCCGCTGCTGTGAGGAGGCGGCATGCGTAGGCGATAACGCGATCTTGACCCTGTAGGCGCTGGGTTAAGACGGCTCCGATACCGTGACCACTGGAATCGGTACGTACCTCTGTAGGAGAGGAGGGGTCAAAGTGGGCCAGTATAGGTGGCGTGGTGAGAATGTTGGTGAGCTGGGAAAACACGGCAGTTTGAGAGAGGCCCCACGTAAATGGCACGTCCTTCTTCAGAAGATTAGTAAGCGGTCGGGCAATCGCTGCGAAGTCTTTATCGAAGCGTCGGGAGTAGGAGCAGAGTCCTACAAAACATCGGACATCTTTGACGGACTGAGGTACAGGAAAATACGTGACAACACGAATTTTCGCCGGGTCTGTTTGAATACCGGAAGTGTCGACGATGTGGCCCAGCACTGTAACCTGCCGGCGACTGAAGTGACACTTCTATGAATTTAGTTGCAGCTCAGCCTCGCAGAAGACTTGAAGAACAGCTGATAAGCGCTCAAGGTGTGTTTCAAATGCAGGTGAAAATACGAGAACGTCGTCTAGGTAGCAGAGGCATGTTGACCATTTGAACTCTTGAAGTAAAGAGTCCATCATACGTTCGAACGTTGCTGGGGCGTTGCATAGACCGATTGGCGTAACATTGAATTGGTATAGGCCATAAGGGGTGACGAACACGGCCTTGTCTTGGTCCTTTTCATCCACGGAACTTTGCCAATAGTTAGACTGAAGGTCCATTGAAGAAAAGTATTTGGCACCGTGGAGACAATCGAGGGCGTCGTTAATGCGAGGCAAGGGGTACACGTATTTCTTGTTAATGCGGTTTAGCTAACGATAATCTACGCAGAAACGCCATGTGCCATATTTCCTTTTAGCAAGTGCCACAGGTGACGCCCAAGGGCTCGACGAAGGTTCAACAATACCTTTGGCAAGCATCTTGTTTACTTCATCTTGAATAACCTTACGCTCTGAAGCAGAAACTCGACGTGGCTAGCGATGAATAGGACTGGCATCACCAGTATTTATGTGATGCTTAACAATTGAAGTCTGGCCCAATAGGCGATTGTTGGGGTCGAAGATGTCGTGGTAGGAACCCAAAAGGCGGCACAGAGCTGCTGTTTGTTCAGGCAATAGATCCACGGTAATCATGGGACGAAATGTTGCGTCAGGGGAAATAGCATCCTGCGGACAAGGTGAAGAACCTGAGTAGATGTCGCTACGTGTTCATCTCCAATAGCACGCAGCGTTGCAACCGATATGCTGTAAAGGCCGTTCCTCTGTAGGTGATGAGGACATCTGGGGCGCCATGTTGCATTAAGATATTATCGACGAAGTACTTCGGTTGAGCTAAATGTCGGCACAGCTTTCGTTTAAGCGAAGCGGGTGAGGTAGTCCGTCACCGTGACGATTCACTTGTTTCCAGATGCTGACATCGGAAAGGGCCCGATCTGCAGTATTGTCGGCAAGGAGGCTCGATCGGAAGTAGTAATCCCGCTGGCCTTGTCGGTGGTGTCTTGCCTGCTGACAGTCTCGGCATGTCTTGACGTAATGGGCGACGTCGGCGGCCAGGCGCGGCCAGTAATACCTTTCCTGTATCCTCAATAGCGTCCGGGAGGATCCAAAGTGCCCAGCTGTCAGATCGTCATGCAGGGCGTGCAGCACTTCAGCACGCAGCGTTGAGGCAACAACAAGAAGGTAGTTGGCACGGACTGTTTAGAAGTTCTTTATTACGAGTACGTTGTTCTGAAGCGGCAACGAACGCAGTCCTCGCCTAAATGCCCTAGAAACAACGTCGGTGTTCCCTTCCAAATACTCGACGAGTCTTTTTTGCTCCGGCTCTATATGTTGCTGTACAACTAAGTCTTCCGCGCTTATTATTCCAAGAAACATGTCGTCATCCTCGTCATCTTGCGGCGGCAGGTAAATGAGGGTGCGTGATAGCCAATAGTCATCACAGGGTTTTTGTCTGGACTTGTAGATTACAGTGATGTTCTATTCTTGCAGGCTGAGGCTCCACCACGCCAGCTGTCCTGAAGGGTCCTTTAAGTTCGCTAGCCATGGTCGCTGATGACTTTGAATGACCTGCCATATAGGTAAGGGCGGAATTTTGTTGTAGCCCTAATGATGACGAGGTATTCTTTTTCGGTCGTAGAATAATTGCCTTCTGCTTTTGACAGCGACTATCTAGCCTAAGATATCACTCGTTCAAGTCTATCTTTCCTCTGGACTAGGACGCCACCGAGGCCTACGCTACAGGCAGCAGTGTGAATTTCGGTATCGGCGACCTCTTCGAAGTGCACAAGTACCGGCGGAGGCTGCATGCGTCGCTTGAGTTCTTAAAATGCGTCGGCCTGCGGCGTTTCCCCCGTGAACTTGACATCAGATTTAATTAGATATGTCAACACTACAGCGATGCGTGAAAAGCCCTTGACAAAGCGCCTGTAGTAGGCGCACATGCCAAGGAATCTTCCCACTACCTTCTTGTCGATGGGCTGCGGGAAGTTCGCGATAGCAGTTGTCTTCTGCGGATCGGTGCAGACTCCACATTTGTTTATGACGTGGCCAAGGAACAGAAGCTCATCGCAAGTGAACCGGCACTTTCAGCTTCAGAGTGAGCCCTGACGACTTGATGCCCTCTAGTACTATCGCAAGCCGCCTAACGTGATCGTCGAAATTTCCGGCAAAGGCGACGACGTCATTTAAGTAAACAAGACAGGTCCGCTACTTCAATCCTGCTAGCACAGTGTCCAACACGCGCTGAAACGCTGCAGGCGCCGAGCATTGTGCGAATGACATGACCTTGAACTCATAGAGGCCGTCTGGCATGTTGAATGAGTCTGTTGGCAATCGCTCTCGTCGACTTTATTTGCCAGTGGCTAGACTTAAGATCCATCAACGAGAAGTATCTATCGTTGCAGAGCCAATACAGTGCGCCATCTATCCCCTGGAGAATGTATACGTCCTTTGTGATCTTGTTCAGTCCACGATAACCGATGCAGAAACGTAGGGTTCCATCTATTTTCTCGACGAAGACTACTGCATATGCTTACGGGCTTTTCGACTGCAGGGTGATGTCGTCGTACAGCATTTAGTCGACTTAATGACTTATAGCTTCACGTTCTCGCCTGGGAACTCGGTAAGGGCTCTGGCGGAGCGGTCGAGCGCCCTTTCCGGTTATTATGCGATGTTTTCCAACTGGTGTTTGTTGAATCCTCGATGACATGGGAAAGCAGTCATTGTATCACCGGAGAAGACTTCTGAGCTCTTCGTGCTTACTCGTGGAGAGACTTGGATTTATGTCGAAGTCTTGTTCTGGCACAGTAGTCGTCGGCAAGGGGTGTGCGGTAGCGCGATTAAACGACGGGACAAAAGAAGACACACAGGAACACACACAGCACTTTGTGTGTTCCTGTGTGTCTTCTTTTGTCCCGTCTTTTAATCACGCTACCGTGCACCCCTTGAATATTGCATTACCAACAAGCCCACATTGCAACCCTCGTGTAGTCGTCGGGGAAATATGGCGGAATCCGAGAAAAGAAATGCATTGCTGGTTTCTTCGATTTCCTCGATGTATGCGATCTTCATTTCCTCGTTCATGTGCTTGAACTCCTGGCTTAACTTTGTCAGAATCACTTTTGGTTTCCTTCCGTGCAGTCGAGCGATCTCCCTTGGGACGAAAATTTCACGATCGAGGAGTGGGCGTTGGTTGCCTTCGATGACGTTTCTACGTCTGCGGGTGTTTCGCTGCCGATGGAAATGACAATGCTGGAGCGAGGCGGGATGCTGACTTGGTCCTCAAGTACACTCAAGGTGAGCTGACTTGAAGGCCTCTGCGTCGGCATTACTTGGTCTGTGGACGGCGTTATCGACTTCGATCTCAGGTCGTTGATGGCGCCGGGTTGGTTCAGGAAGTCCATGCCGAGAATTGCGTCCCACGAGCTCTGTTTGAGGACAACTAGCGGTGCAGGTTTGGCCCCCGTCATGAACTGTAATTCTTGCCGGGCACATTAACGTCACAATTATGATGTGTACTCTATCTGTCCCAATTTGAAGGCCCTTCCATGGAGTCTTGACTTTCTTCGACTTGCGGCGAACAATCCACTGATGACGGAGCAATCGGCTCGTCTGTCCACTAAGGCGGTGACTGCATGGCCGTCAGGTAGCACGTTGGAGGTCGGTTGTTCTTTGTCTTGCGTTGCAGTTAGGTCTTGGCGTCGGATCCCGGCTGCATCACGTTAACGTGTGGCTGGTTCGTCGTGTCATTTGGTCGGTGCATTCTTTGATTGCAGACTTCATCGAGATGGCGGCGTGCCGTTGTTATCTTGTCGAGATAGTCTCTTCGATGTCTTCCTCGGCGGCAGAGGATCGTCGTCAGTTCGACGAACAGCAACCGCGCCTCTGTTGGTTGCTGCTGTTAGTTTTCCGGATATGGGCCATTGGACCGGCCCTTGACTCGGCCATTGTAGGGACGGCGCTACGGCGACAGGTAGCGACCTCGTTACGGTTAGCGGGACGGTCGTCGAAGCATCCACAGTGTAGCGGCGAGGTAGTCAGCGATATCACGAGGGTGTCCACTTTCCTGAGGGCACGGTGCGTTGGCGGGGAACCCCCGCAGTCCCATCTTGCGGTAAGGACATCGGCGGTAGATGTGGCCTGCTTCTCCGCAGTGATAGCAGAGCGGGAGGAGGTCAGGCGCTCGCCAAACGTCAGCCTTCCATAGAATGCTGGCTGCGCGGAGCGATGGGTTGGCATGCTGGAGGCAGCGGTTGTGGACGACGGAATTGTGGCGTTATTGGGCCCTGGTACATGCGCGGAGGAGGAACGTGACGGCGGGCAACGGCAGCGTACGTCATCGCTTGCGGCTCAGGCTGCGGGGATTGACGTATTCCGAGTGATTGTTGCAGCCCCTCGCGTACGACATGGGCAAGTGAAGCTACTTGACGCTGTGATGAACGAGCAGCTTCTGAAGCTTCTCCCGCACGACCGCTCTGGTAGTCTCGCGCAGGTCGTCGGTGTTCAATGACTAAACTCCGGGGTAGTTTGTTGGGTTCATGCAGCGGTTGAATTGCCGGTTCCGTATTTCCAGTGTCTTCTCGATGCTGGTGGCCTCGCGAAGAAACTCGTCGATGGTCTTCGGTGGGTTTCGTATCATTCCACCGAAAAGATCGCCTCCGCTTTGTGCCGCACTCACGCTCCTGGGTTGACTGCGGCCCAAACTAGAGGCGGTCTTTTGTATAATGAGCAGAAGGTGTAGTCTACGAAATTTCTATAAGGTTGGAAAAGTTGAGGTCGGCCAAACTGGAAGATGTGTTCACGATAGGTTAAGGGAGCACGGAAACAACGTAAAAGAGGCGCGTGAGGGAAAAGGTTTTGAAGGTTTAGTGGCATGTCATTGACTGGCTTGCAAGGACTGTGCACCCAACCTTGAAAACACATCCGTTATCAAGAGGAGTAAAACGCGTGTGACGCGGGAAATCGCAAAATTTGAAGGGATCTCTAGATTTGGGGAGGGATGTATCAGCATGGCTTCCATCGCGCTTATGCCAGACATATCTGTCCATATGCTAGACAGAGCTGGCATATTTACGCATGTGCAATGTGTTAACCACTGGCTCGGGCAGCACGCATATGTTATATACGTGCGACCCAGCACGTATATACCCATTCGCAATTATGCTGTTGGAAGTTCAGCGCTCGTCCTTGTCGTCCTGTACCTTCCGTGTCTTCCTTAATTGCGCTGCCGCATTTTAATATATGTAACAACACGCTCAATTTGCCACATTATGATTTAACGTTTCATATACAACAACGATAAACATATGGCTTACATAACATAAATATGCACAGAAAATTACAGCGACTGTAAAGGAAAAACTTACCCGATTCTCAATATAATTGCAATCGCAATATGACGTGAAGGAAAGCAGGTGCGTCAAAACTGAGCAGTGCTTGACACTAGGCACCGCACGTGTGTCAAAGCACTCACCGTTTGTTTATTAAAGCTCAGCTGCGTTTGCCTACTTTAGCAGCTTTCGCTTGGCTGCATGGCTTTTGCTTCGGCCAATCGCTATCCCAGCTCATTAAATGCGAGCGTAATCGGACGCCACCAGCTTAGTGGTTCACGCAATCCTTTTATGCTGGCCGAGTATGCAGACAACATTCATATTTATTATTGCGTTAACTTCCTTCATGAAACCTGGATATATAATGTCCGTGTAGAGGCATCTATAAAGCAGTTGATGGCGTAGTGAATTATTTTTAACGCGTTTTTGAATTTACATTCTTGCTTTTTTGCACATGCACATGCCACTGTGCACGTGCCCCTTCTTGGTAAGTCCTCCTGAATAAGCATGTGCCATTACGATTTATACATAAAACCAGAGCATGTTCAGTCATGTCACAAATATCTGTAAAGCACACCTGTTTGTTAACTTAACGCCTAAATATATCTCACGTATATACTTACTTTATTTTCTTTTAGCCATTCGATATGTGCCACAGGAAATGTGCTCGTCCTTGGCCACTCCTCCAGAATGGGCATGTCCCACGGTGATACAAGAGGTTCACAATTTCTAAATATCGCTTGATTCGCGTCCTACTCTCCTGGGCATGCACCTGTCACCACCATTATTACCTCAAGAAGCCCATACATCGCCTTCTTCTTTGGGACATGACTTTTTATGCGTCTCATCGTATGCATCCACCTGAATTGGATTTTCGGTTTAGGCTTATCTAGGCAACTACGCACTTTCTAAACATAAATATTGTATGACAATAAAATTGTTAAGGTTGTAAGATTGGGCTTGCGCGTAACGCATGCTTTAAAGTTCGTTTAACAGCGTGGGGTCACCAGAGGGGACGGAGGACAGTGCTCTGTGCTCTCCCCCTTCAGGGTCCTCGCGCTGTTAATCGAACCTTAAAGAATAAGATTGTGTGATTGATAAACAAAATCATTCGAAGGGGTTAATCCTTGTAGAGGATATAAGTTAACAAACTAGCACACACCGACGTTAGTTCTAAAGCATTTCAATCCCCAGTTTAATAAATTTGTACTTCACATATATTCAAACCTGTGCGTTACATCTGCACTGTTAATTTTATTTGTACATACTGCAGGGCCTCTTCCTGACAAAGCAAGAACTTATGTGATTGAAGCACAACGTAACATTGTAAAACAAGCTGGTACACGCAAGCAATCTACTTGCAATCACTGACAAAATCATTTATTCGGTCAGCAAATTATTTCACAGACTGAAAATTTTTAACCTATAGTTGAGCATATTTTGAGCAACATTGTAAACAATATTCCATCATCATCATCATCATCATTATCATCAGCCTGGTCACGCCCACTGCAAGGCTAATGCCCATTGCAAGGATGTAATCTCCAGCTAACGACATAGACTCCTAATGTAGTGAAATCGTCATCTATCTCGCCCGCGTTTGCTTTCTTTGACACAGTGAGCCCGGTACTTCCACGTCACGAACGGCATACCCGTTATCAGCGCGACAGAGCATACTCGACAGGAAAGTAGCGAGCGCAGAGTATTCAACAAAGGAAACGCAAGCAAGGCAGATGACGATTACTGTTGTGGAACAAGATAAGCCCCAAAGGCTGTAAACTTTAAGAGTGTACACCGCAGTCATGTATGCCCCGGCTAACAATTACCATGTTCAGAACTATTAAAGGAAACAGGCATTAAAAAAAGCCAACTCTCTCTCATTGGGTACAAATGATGAATATGTACAATATCACTTTTTAAGTAGAGCGACTCGCGAGTCGGCGCCCGTATGTGGGAACGACCCTTGTCCGTCGTCCATTGCGCGCGCCGCAGTTTTACCAGACGTAACGAGCAATGTGCGGCTTTTATAGTTTTTTAGCAGTTTCTTTCTGCGAATATTGAATAGTGTTTTATTGTTAGAGAACTGTATCTTCAGGCCCTATTGGTGAGCAAACAGTGCAATATTTGATGCTCGAGTGAGATGGCTGGAATTAGGGGTGATAAGCCATCCTAATTTCCGCCATATATAACAAACACTGTTCCATTCCATGATGAAGAATTTTTCGTGCTCAATAGTAATACTCCTTATCCTAAGCTTCTGCAGTGTTTTGACACTGTAGATTTAAATGATTCAGCACATATCTACGAAATTTCGCACAAGAATGCGTATTTGATGTAATTTTTCGCAGGGACAAACAATTCTTAAGCTGGAATTTCTGTTCTCCACACTACTGTCTTCAGACAGAACGTTTACCCTCAAACATAAGAATAAAGGCTTCGTTTAGTTTCTGTACCAGGCGCCTTTCATTACAGCCTCCAAATACAAATTTGACACGTTGAACAGCCATGCCCGCAATATAAGGCACTACAACGTAAAGGCCTTCCAAAATTTTCTATTACAATTCTTCAATCAGCCCCCCAAGATTGATCAAAACATTTTCGGGTCAACTGCGCTTCGCCTGTCTGTCATGCGACGCCACCAAAACCACGATAGCTCCCCATCTGATACAACGTCCACACACCGACTATCTGTGATAAGGCAGAACAAAAGAAAAATTACTATTTCTGGTTCGACGCTTTTTTGGCCGTTAGCCCTCTGCTATTGGTCAATAGTTTTTGGTTGGCGCTCACTTCGTGTGTCTGTCAGTCGACGTCAGAAAACCGCGAAAACTCACCGCGTCAAACTGACGTGTACGCGCTGAACATGGAATAATATGCCGCAGAAAACTGAATGTTTTTTTTTTCTGAATAGCTGGAAATTGTCCTGCTGCAAAAGGACTAGAAGGTGGCTGTCCACCCATCGCTCAGGCACTCACTGGCCCCACCTGCAGGAGAGCATAGATTTATTTGCGTATAATAAAACTGTTTTGCGCGGCCTTATAACATTTTCGAGGCCTTTCGGCACGTATACGTCATCGCTATGCAAATGATGCTTTGCTGAGGATACGTTTTAGCTTCATTTTTTTACCTTTCATTGCACGCCGCCGCACTGTTCGACTAGCCACCGCAAGCTACGTGAGAGGAAGTGGACCAATAGCAGACGGCGGCACCTCACCCGGTTTATTTATTTTTATTTATTTATCACAATACCCACAGCGTCCGTAGGCATTACAGCGGGGGGAAAGGAAACAAAGAACCAATAAATAAAGCAGGCAAAACATAACATATACCCGGAATGCTGTCATACTCGCACATACACACAAAAACACTATCTTACTTCAGTGGGCGTATACAGTTTGAAAATACATCATTTGATAGAATCATTGCGACATCGAATGGTAGCTTGTTCCATTGGCTTATGGTTCTGGGGAAAAATGACATTTTAAAGGCTTCAGTTTTGCAGGCTATTTCTTTAACCTTATTTTCATGGTCCAGCCGTTGAGAAACGTAATCAGGCTTGGAAAAATATTTCCCGGGATTTATACCTGTTCGAAAGTGGAATATGCTATGAAAGAGTTTCAGTCTGAGATATTTCCTGCGTTGCTGAAGTGGCTCCCAACTGAGGTTTTCTTTTGCTCTTGAAACACTGAAATTCCTAGTGTAGTTTGAATATACAAAACGAACGGCTATACTTTGAATTCTTTCTAAACTGTTGACGTCACGTGCCGTCCACGGATCCCACACAGCACACGCATAATCCAGAACAGATCGGACATTTGATTTGTACAATGACACCTTTGTCTCCAGTGGCAACTTTTTTGCATTTCTGCGCAGGAAACCTAGAATGCGGCATGCTTTACTTGTGGTATGATCAATGTGACGGCTCCAAGAAAGAACAGGTGTGAAATAAACGCCGAGATGTTTGTGCTCCTGAACCGATATTATCATGGTTGAATTTAAAGAGTAACAGAAGACATGAGGGATTCTTTTCCTCGAGAAACGCATATGAACGGTTTTTTCATGTTAATGTGCATATGCCACTTGTTGCACCACTCATTTATCTTGTACAGGTCATTTTGTAAAACATTGCAGTCATGGATAGTATGAACAGTCCTGTACAAAACACAATCATCGGCAAATAGCCTGATTTGCGATGAAATACCGGAGCAAATATCATTTATATCAATAAGAAATAAAAGTGGTCCTATGACTGATCCTTGGGGCACCCCAGAGGACACATCAACATCACGGGATGTTTTGCCATTAAGCACCACTTTTTGTTTTCTTAAATTTAAGTATTCTTTTATCCAGTTAACAACCGTACTGCTTAAATTATATATTTCTAATTTTTCTATAAGTAAAGAGTGAGGGACAACATCGAATGCCTTCTTAAAATCCAGAAACAAACAGTCAACAGAAAAATCCTTTTCCAAAGCTCCTGGTAAATCATTCGTCAGCTCAAGCAACTGTGTTGTACAGGAAAATCCACTGCGAAATCCATGCTGCTGGGGGCTGAGCAAAGAGTGCATGTTCATGTGGCTCATAATATTACTGTAAAGCACATGCTCAAGTATCTTACATGAAACGCTAGTAAGCGAGATAGGCCGGTAATTCAAAACACTACTTCGCGGTCCACCTTTATGCACAGGGACGACATTGGCAAGTTTCCAGTCATCTGGTAAAGATATTTCTAGTAAAGATTTAGTAAAGATTACACTCAGATATTTGGACACCACCCGTGGGCACAAAGAAAGCAGTGCTGGTGACAAAGCGTCAGGACCAGTTGCTTTAGACGGATTCAATGTTCTGAGAGCTGCCTCTATTCCTCGTTGGTCGATCACGATATCGTCCATGGGCTCACCCACCACTTGGGTGGATCGCGCCACAGTGTTTTGAGTGTCAACACGAGCAGCATACACAGAACTGAAAAACGAGATAAAGCACTCAGGTTTTTCAATGTCGTTATGGATGGTAGCACCGTCGCTATCAAGAGCAGGTATTGATAATACATCTTTACTGTTCATTTTAAAGAATTGCCACAGTTCTTTCGGTCTTTTCTGCATACGCAGGTGGAACGTGCTAAAGTATTTATCTTTGGCTGTCTGCATAGCTACCTTCATCTCTTCAGTTTTGTTTTTGAGTTTATCTTTAAGCTTCAACGAAGGGTTTTTCTTATAAGCAGCGTAAACGTGAGCTCTCTGCCTGGCCTTGCATTTCACCTGTCTAGAACACCACGGCTTACTTTTGCTGCGCTGCGCCGTCATAACCCATGATGGGACATATCTTTCACGCATCTCGAGCAACTTGTTCTTAAATACTTCCCATAATTCTTCCATATTCATGAATTCAGCCTGTGTCTCAAATACATCACAGTAGGAATCTAGAGCCAGGGTCATTTCACTGACACGTGCTTTTTGATAGCTATAGATACGCCGTGGACCGCTGTTAGCAGCTCTCACATACCGCAAATTCATATCACACAATACAGCTTGGTGGTCGCTTATGCTCGGCAGCACTACTGTAGAACGCACCGCCTCTGGCGTGTTAGTGAAAAATAAATCTAAAACATTTTTTGCTCGTGTGGGCTCTAGAACTAGTTTTGTTAGCTCGAAGAGGCGACATATCTTCAACATTTCTTTACTTGACTGGCTGCAAGCGCTGGAACTGGGATCTGCCAGAGACCAATTGATTTCTGGAAGATTAAAATCAACGCCTATAACTAGATAATATCTATTTTCTAGATATCTATTTTCACTGCACTGTCTCGGCTCCTTCCAACCTTCTCCATGTGAGCGTGCTCCTCGCTTCTTCTAAGCTATTTAGATGAGAAAAAATGCTCAAATCAGTCAATGTTATTCGTTTTTAAGCGAACAAAGTGACTTTCTATAAACCAGGAGAGCGTTTGATCCGGCTGTTCAGATAACGCTGTGGGTCACCGCCTGAAGCTTGCATCAGTGGTTACCTAAATTTGCCGTCAGGAGATTGGAAGAAAAACAGATTGGAATAGGGGCCCTATAACATAAAACTATTCGAATATGTTTTTATTCCAATCTCCTGGCGTAAAACTTGCATAGCCGCTGATGCAAGCATCGGGCAGTGACCCGCAGGTTTGTGTGAAGAGACCGATCAATCACTCTTCTCGTTCCTAGGAGGTCACTTTTGTTTGCTTGAAAAAACGAATACCATCGCCTACACTGATGCGGCTTGTGTTATTTAATCGGTTGACAAGAGGCGAGGATCACGCTAAAGTGCAGATGGATTCGATGCGGCCGAGCCAGTGCGCTGAAAAGAAGGTGGTGTCGGCGTCTGCGACTGGTCTGCTTTCCCTTACTTAGCTAGCAATGACTCGTCGAAAATCGCAGCGGCATGCAACGGAAGCTTCAGAATTATGCTAAAACGGATCCTCAGCAAAGAAGAGTTGGCAGAACGAGGTCGTAAACGTGCCATCAGTGCTAGGAAACGTTACATGGTCACGCATGAAGTTTTATTATACGCAGATAAACCCAAGCTCTCCGGCAGGCGGCAAGTAGCCAGCGCCTGAGTGATCGGCGGCATCCATCTTTTATTCCTTTCAGAACAGGGCAGCCTGCGGCTATTCCGAAGAAAATTCAGTTTTGTTCGGCATATTAATGCATCTTTAATGCGTACACTTCACCTTGATGTGGTGAGGTTGCGCGGTTTTGTGACGTCGCGTGACGGTCAGGTGAAGTGGATGCAGCCCGAAAACTTTTGACCAATAGAAGCTAATGGCGAAAAGCGTCGAATGAGAAATAAGTATTTTTCTTTTGTTCAGTAAATTATGCATAATCATTGTGTACACATCATATCAGATGGGGAGCTATCGCGGTTTTCGTGACGTCGCGTGAAAGACAGGCGAAGTGGGGGTGGTCCAAAAAAGTTTGACCAATCGCGGTGACCTGATTGCAGAATTGGAATAGAAAAGTTTTGAATAGCTTTATGTTATAGAGCCTACATTTACCTTATAGTACCCATAGTCAAATGGCAATTTGGGCGAGTTGGTATTGCATGAGCTTTGTTTATTGTCGAAATAAAGCGAAGGAAACAATGCAGATAAAAACACCTAAGAAGAAACAGGAGAGTGTGCCATGCGACTGAACTCACCATCGGTGAAGGTTCGTTGAGCGTGAAATTTCGCTGAAAAAAAAACAACATAATTAATTTTCTGCAATTTTCACGAAAAAGAGTATACTGAATGTAGCTCTTCATTCTTTTAATAAAATGGCGATGCACATACCTGCCTCTGCATTTCCATTTCGTTAATGTCGCTATCACTGATGCCGTAGCTTTTTTGTGCGCACAAATATATATTACTTGAAATTATAAAGGCCCAGTGCTCTGACCAAGTATACATATACCGCTGGCTAGCAACCCTATGAATTCATTACTGCGTGTTCTGAACTTTTTGTACACGCAAAAAAGAACAAAGAAGAATAAAGGGGTTTGACAATCTACTGCTCTCCTATCATGACAAATGCAATATGAGTGACGACGTGCTGGCACACGTTCCTGTTTTGTGTGTCATAAAGGCCTCAACTCGGGCACTTCCTTCGCAGTACTTTGTCCCAATCTGGTACCTGTCTAAATCTGGTTGATATTTGCACTTGCAATGCACAGCGAGATTGCCACATATCTAATTGCTGCATATTGAGATTGGCGCCCTTTCAACAACTCGGCTATTCCTTCAGTTGTTCCTTTACACAACGACCTACCTAGCACAGCTAACACCTGCCGCAGGAGATCACACTGTCACTGCTTCTACACAAGGCGGTACTGTATCTGTCGTGATAGGCCTGCTATAAGCTCCCACCCCCTTTTAAGACGCAAGTGTCTTATGCAAGTGTCTTACGCAATGTCTTGTGCAAGCATTGCTAGATTTTAGAGATTATCTGCAGGTATTCCGATGAAAAAACTGGACGTTTCAGACGCATGCTCTGGGGGGTGACATTCTCCTTGCACTATCGGTAGAGCTGCAAGTGGCACTTGAATACAGTTATACCTTCGAAGGTTTTATATAATGAAACCTATAGCATTCTGCATGTTCTCTTGGCCAAAACCTCGCCGTATAGAATCAAACGTACAATTGTGCAGAATTCTGTTGTCGTCAACCTGCCTGGTTGACGATAACAGAATTCAAGATGAAAAAAACTCGGACCACACTTTATTCTAAAAATTCAACGTTTCCGAGCTCCTTCTTCAGACGGGAGATGGCGGGAGGCATAGCGGTGCTCGTTTTGAACGCTTTGACAGACGTGCAGGCGCTGCCGAAAAGGCATCGTGCACAAGGTAATACATGCACTGAATGCATCATGTTGTATGCTGGCAAGGCTAGATAGTTCACGGAAAGAATCCGCCAACGCAAGAATTACCACCGACACCTAAATCAAGAACGCAAGGCTGCGGCAGAAAACTGGGAGCTTTATGATCACCCTACTAGCCGCGATCGCGTTCTCGTCTTGGCGAAAAAAACAACCACCGGCGGCGGCTCCTTTTTCTGGCACATATCACGTATTCACACGATTACTTCCGATTGGGTGCACAGCCGCTCCGGCCGCAGAGGTGGGGCCCCACGGCCGAGCTTAGTCTTACGCCACCCTCGAAACTGCGAGCCCCGCTTCGCTGTGCTGCGTGCGTAATAACGTAAATGCAACAAATTATTTGAGGCCACCCATTCCGGCTTACATGGCTGTTTTGAAATGCTGAACCACGGAACTGGACTTTTATGACAATTTCCGTCAAGTTTACAATACGAATATGTGCCGTAAAGCTTGTTATTTATTGTAAATACTTTATTTAAAATATTTATTGCATTCCTTTCCCTTTCCAATGATGTCTGCCAGGGCACATAACTATTCTGTAGTTATGACATCGCAGCAACATTTCTTAGCTTTTTATCTAAAGAGTTGCAAGTAAGAAAAATTGCGGCAGAACACACCTCGCGTTGACTGTCGACTGCAATGCGTTAGCAATTATTAAATTTTCGCACGTCTGCTTATTAATCCTTTCTGCGGGTTTACACGCTTAGAACTCGGTGTTATCGCAAGACGTGCCGGCATTATCATCAACTTAGTGGTATATTATTGTTGATCCTATCCGTTGCGTATGTTTTCGCCGCAGCTTGTTTAATGAGGCTGTATGCGTGACAAGAATTGTGCAGCACTTTCTGGAAAGGCCGTCGGCACCAGCGATTACGCTGGAACCTCGGGCGGGTCATGCACAAAAGCTGCCGCGCTTGGCCCGCGGAGGCTTTTGATGATCACTGATTTTGTTCGCCACTGTCCAATGATAGTGTTATTTCTTTTGCTGGGCACAAGTTCGCCCTTTAAAGAAGCAAATAGGTAACTCACAGCTATAACATGGTGCAATTCACCGTCCCTACACCATGACAATATAGCAACACAGCATATAGCCACGGTAGAAATTAGTTATGTATTAATTAAATTATGGCGCTTTACGCACAAAAACCACAATATGATTATGATGCACGCCGTGTTGGAGAACTCCGGAAATTTCAACGACCTGCAGATCTTTAACGTGCACCTAAATTTAAGCACACGGATATTTTCGAATTTCGCCCCATCGAAAGGCGGAGTTATCTATAAGCTGTGTTTGAGGCCTGTGCTGCAGTGGAACTCCTCTTTCGCGCTTCTCTAAGAGCACTCGTCGCCGTCGAGTGCCGCAGTTGCGAAGCCTGGCCTCCGAAATCCGTGGCGCGCCGGTGCGTGAGAGCGCTGAGAAACGCGTTATGCGGCCACCGAGCTCCTCTATCACGTTTCGGTGATGATGATGAAGATGTATTCGGATCTCCTTTCAAACGGGGCGGTGACAAATAGCCACCTAGCCTGCTTGTTTTTTTTTTCTGTACACGCTGCGCCATCTATTGGCACTGCCTTGAAGATCGCGCGAGCCCTTTGAGACGACAATCGTGGCGCACCGATTCCTGCGAACGCTGAGAATCGTTCCTTGGTTTGCCGCGCACGCAGTGAAACATATTCAGTGGCCAAAGTTGTAGAGAGGCTCATTGAAAAGCGACACATACCCAGTGCATTCATGGTGCCGCTGGTTAAAGCGTTGTCATGAAAGACATTCAATAAAAAAGTGATCATACTCACTCCATTGGTGGCGCAGCCTGCTAATGCGTCGGGTTTCTGTCCTTGAGAAAGGCTTGCGACGTGGGCTCAATTTTGCTCAGCAACGAACCAGTTTAACGGATGTTTTACCTCACTGCGACGCATTCCCAGTGGCACATGCCTAGCTGGCCAAGTTGGCCTGAACGACGTTTATTAAAGAGCGGCACACACCTACCGGCCCGTACTTAGTGACCGTGAAAGCGGTTCATTGAAAACCAGCACAGACTGAATGACCCCTGCCCAGTGCGATGAGTCGACGGCGAAGCTGAGGCGCCTACCCATGTCGGCGTGAAAGAAAATAATAATTCGAAAATAAATTGGAAGAGGAATGCAGAAACAATAAAACAGAGAATTCTGGGGCACAATAAATATGAAATGGTGCGTGGAATCTGGAAAAGATTAATATTACCAGTGATAACGTTTGCAAGTGTCATTCTGCGCTTAGAATCGGATATCTTGTCGGGGTTGGATAGGAACCAAATATCGGCTAGCCAGTTGGCTTGGGGAGCGCACGGCAAAACCACAAAGGCGCCGTGAAGGGTGACATGGGTTAGGCCTCTGTTGAAATCAGACAAGCGCTAAGCAATATTTGCTTTGAAGGAAGAGGAACCTGGGTCAAAATAAACAGCTGCCCAAAGTGCACAAGTATCTGTGCCTGAAAAACGTCAACCAGAATGGAGGAAGAGTTCATGAAAGTTGGCAACCAATACGAGAATAATTGGAAGTGTAAATCGATAACCAGAAGTCATCAGAAAAAAAAGTGAGAAACACAGACAGTGAATTGTACGCAAAAAATGGAAACAAAAAAGAGCGTGGAGATTTGCCATAATGAGAAGAAAAGAAATTACAAGGGAAATTCTGTAAGGTGACATAAAGGGCACTGTCTTGCTACTTGAGGCTCGAGATGATCGCCAAAGGACAAAAATATGCCGGAGCAAATATTCGCAACAAGATTAGGCATGTGTATGCTGCAGGAAAAATCCAGAGACCCCTCAATACATCCCAATGGAATGTGAAAGCATTCTTCCAGTGAGACTCGTAGTTAACGTATGCCTTCTAGAAAAACTTGGATTTAAAGTGGACTGAAGCCTCTACAACAGTCAAGATAAGCAGAAGGCATTTAGAGTATTGGTAGAAAGAAACATGAAATTTTAAAGAAGGGGCCCAGTGTACCAGAAATATAGTTGAGTAGAACTTTCTGCTGGGTGAGTTGGTTGAGATCTAATGAATAAGTTTTTGCGCCAAAAGTCTGCTTGACTGCTTCAAGCTACCATGTCTGCTTGAAGCTTCATTAACCATTTGTGTGCTATTGCGCAGTCAGTGTTCAGCACTCCACCTGTCGTTTTTTACTTGCCTTCCTATGTCTTTTATTTTCCTATTGGCGCAACAATGTATTCAGTAGATCTCAACCAACTCACCCAACAACAAGGTCTACTCAACTACATTTCTGGTGCAGTGGGCCCCTTCTTTACCACGTCTGCTTCAAGCTTCATTAACCATTTGTGTGATATTGCGCAGTCAGTGTTCAGCGCTCCACCGGTCGTTTTTTTACTTGCCTTCCTACGTCTTTTATTTTCCTATTGGCGCAACAATGTATTCATTAGATCTCAACCAACTCACCCAACAACAAGGTCTACTCAACTACATTTCTGGTGCAGTGGGCCCCTTCTTTACCATGTCTGCTTCAAGCTTCATTAACCATTTGTGTGATATTGCGCAGTCAGTGTTCAGCGCTCCACCTGTCGTTTTTTACTTGCCTTCCTATGTCTTTTATTTTCCTATTGGCGCAACAAAGTATTCATTAGATCTCAACCAACTCACCCAAAAACAAAGTCTACTCAACTACATTTCTGGTGCAGTGGGCCCCTTCTTTACCACGTCTGCTTCAAGCTTCATTAACCATTTGTGTGATATTGCGCAGTCAGTGTTCAGCACTCCACCTGTCGTTTTTTACTTGCCTTCCTATGTCTTTTATTTTTCTATTGGCGCAACAATGTATTCAGTAGATCTCAACCAACTCACCCAACAACAAGGTCTACTCAACTACATTTCTGGTGCAGTGGGCCCCTTCTTTACCACGTCTGCTTCAAGCTTCATTAACCATTTGTGTGATATTGCGCAGTCAGTGTTCAGCGCTCCACCTGTCGTTTTTTACTTGCCTTCCTGCGTCTTTTATTTTCCTATTGGCGCAACAATGTATTCATTAGATCTCAACCAAATCACCCAACAACAAGGTCTACTCAACTACATTTCTGGTGCAGTGGGCCCCTTCTTTACCATGTCTGCTTCAAGCTTCATTAACCATTTGTGTGATATTGCGCAGTCAGTGTTCAGCGCTCCACCTGTCGTTTTTTACTTGCCTTCCTATGTCTTTTATTTTCCTATTGGCGCAACAAAGTATTCATTAGATCTCAACCAACTCACCCAAAAACAAAGTCTACTCAACTACATTTCTGGTGCAGTGGGCCCCTTCTTTACCACGTCTGCTTCAAGCTTCATTAACCATTTGTGTGATATTGCGCAGTCAGTGTTCAGCGCTCCACCTGTCGTTTTTTACTTGCCTTCCTATGTCTTTTATTTTCCTATTGGCGCAACAATGTATTCAATAAATCTCAACCAACTCGCCCAGCAACAAGTTCCACTCAACTACATTTCTGTTACAGTGGGCCCCTTCTTTACCATAGTTGCCAACCATTTGAGTCATGTTGTGCAGCTAGAGCTCAGCGCCCTGTGTGCTTAGATTTAGACTTAAATATAGAACCGATATCTTTAAACATTCATTCTTCCCGCGAACGGTGCGAGAATGGAACATGCTTCCAGTCGACATTGTGGAGTGCTCGACTTCGGCTCCTTTTGTTTCAGCCGTGAAGGTACACCTGTCGACAATTAAATTAGCCAAAGGCACTAGTTCTTTTGTTTTCTTTTTGTCTAGATGAAAATATTTCTTTTGTTTCCTTGTATGAGTAGGTAGATGAAAAAAAAAGCAGTGTTCCGGCAACCATGTTTGTCTCCGCCCGCAACCTCCTGCTTGCGTAACAGAAGTCGACAGGATAAAGGCCTGGCAGCCGCTTCATCATGGCCTCAAAAAGGCCTTACATCATCAAGCGAGTACTCAATCCCACGGCGTTAACCCAGATCGCACAGCTGCACCACCGACCCTAACTAGCATCATGACCGCATCACCGCAAGCCTTGGGCATAGCCAAGTACACCGGATCAGCGTGCGATGCGCCCGTGGAGCACTGGTTTCGCCTCCTCGAGCGCCACGCATCCGCTGCAACATGTTTGGAACAGGATATGGTCTCCAACTTCAGTGACTACGTCACTGGTGCGGCATTTCACTTGTACCTAACGCACATATTTTATAACAATAAATCGTGGGAGAAATTCCAGGAGGAGATGATCAGTCGTGTTTAGGTGTAAGCTGCAGACATCCACAATAGCTGGAAACATTACAAATGGGTCGGCACAGTCACAGTAACGATCATCATCAGTTCCAACAAAAGTCACGTGACACTTCAATGGCTGTCAAACAACGGCCAATCTCAAGCGCAGCTGTTAGTTATTCTGATGAAACAAACCCAACTTACTTACTGCCAGGACGAAATCAGAATACAAGTACCAGCGCCAACGAACATACCTTTCACGGCAAAGAGAAGTTCGAGCCATATACCTCTAGAGGTCTAGCTGCTTTGCGACTCTCACGCCTTCTGCATACTATAGTCGGATACAACTTTAGAAAAAAGGGGATGTCCCGCCGAGGCCCCGCCCCGATGACCGAAGCGCGACGTCCCATAGCCTCCGCGACTAAAATAATCCCTATAAAAAAATCGTGCTTATGAAACGCGCAATTCTCGGTATGAATAAAGACTTTTATTTTGATGACTGGTTTAGTAGAGCTCTCATGTGCTACAGCACATGCCGGATCGCGACAGAAAAATAACCCAGTGCCTTCCACAACGCTGCCCGTCGTCTGCTCTTTAGCTTCATTGCAAGTGACGAAAGTAGAAAGAGCAGCTCTGCGTGGCTTTTGCGCTTGTTTACATGTACACAGCAAATATACTACTCCGGTTCCGAGCTTCAAATGAATCAGTTGATATTGAACAAGTACTTATATGAAACAATGCATTTATCACAACCATTGCAAACTCAAAAGGCTCGGTGTCAGCGAAAGCAAAGTGTTCAAGGTGAGGAGGGAGGTCGAAGCTTCGCATATTTCGGGTGGCAAACTGTCGACGCCGTCGCGAAAGCGCCCACGAAATGCGGAGAAAAGACGCAGCACGAAGTATTACACGTTGTGCGCGACGAGGTCGTGTGCACGATTTCTTTCGCCGCAACGAGATAGCGACGCGGTCGTGAAGATCACTAATGATTTCTCGAAGCGTATATGGTGTTATGTTTGTGCCCTGGGATTTGCCTGACGGAAGGCCAGTGCTATGTTGTGTCTAGCGTGGAGGTAGCATTCATCCCTGCATGGTGCCTGCTTCGGGCACACGACTACGTGCACGGCTCGGGTTTCCTCGCGGCTGCGTGGCGTCCACGACTGAAGCGGCCACCGGGTCACGGAGTGCTATTCGACCCCTCCCCGTGCCGGCGGCAATGCAACCCCGCCCCACCCCCCTCCACTCCTTTGTCCGGCGGCGCCCGCACCACGAACGGCTCCCGCTGTGTTTGGGACGGTTTCCAAAGGAGGGCTGTGTTTCGACCACGTGGATTGCAGTTGGTTGCCTTTGTCGTATGCGGGCTATAAAACTTCCCCGGCGCACCATTCTGACCAACCGCCAGATCGGCCCGACGCCGCAGTGCGGTTCGAGGAAGCACCGGCCACCCAGAGCGGCGTTACGACCACGGAGGCTGCCCGGACCCTCTCTCTTGTCCTTGTTTCGTCCTTAGGGGCTGTCTGGGGAATCTGGGGACTGAGGGGTGTTATTTAAGCAGCTTGCAGCTGCTCTGTTGGTCTCTCTCCTAATAACGACCACAACATGTAAACATTGTTTAAAGAATTCTTCGCCGAGAAAGCTCTCCTCGTCTTTGACTCTGCGTGAAGTGGGGTCAGGACCTCCTGCCGGCCACAGCTTGTCGAGATCTGATTCAAGCATGAGAAGAAGAGCCGCAATTCACTGCTTATGGACCGGGATGACATGTCTGAATGGTGGAATCGCTACCTTCTTGACGTGGAGTGCTACAGGCAGAAGGCTGAAAGATCTTTTTCCTAGACGAGACATGGGTGACGGCGGGACACATAGGGTCAATCGTGTGGACAGAGATCGTGGTGCAGAAGCGCGGACGCCTATGCGCTCGGGCAAATGGCCTGTCGACGTGTCTCAAACAACCTTCTGGAAAAGGCCAGCGCCTGATTGTGTCCCACATCGGCAGCGAGGATGGCTTCATCGACGGCTGCTTAGATAGATTCCGTGGCCAGAAAACAGGCAACTACCACAATGAAATGGACGGCAATCGCTTCGAGGGATGGTTTAATGACCTTCTACAGAAGTTGTCTGCTGGTAGCGTCATTGTTTTGGACAATGCACCTTATAATTCCCGGAGAGAAGAGAAATTGCCGATGACAGCTTGGAAGAAGGAAAAAATACAGGAGTGGCTCAAAAGCAAAACCATCACCTAAAGCGAAAGGATGGTTAGAAAGCAGCTGCTTGAGTTGGCCAGGCTTTCTGAGCTACATCGTAGACAATGCAGCTGAAAGAGCTGGATGCATTGTACTCAGGCTGCCACCGTACCACCGCGAATTTACTCCTATCGAGCTCGTGTGGGCAAAGGTGAAAAATGGCATCGCTGCGGACAACGCAGACTTCAAGCTGTCCACAGTCGAAGACGTCTTGAGAGAAAAAATCACGCACGTAAAGCCAGAAGACTGGAGGAAGAACATTCACCACGTGATGGACCTGGATGTAAAGTTCTGGCTTGATTCGTCTGGAAGTGACTGTATCCAACCCGTCATCATCCAAGTGGGTGAAGATGACAGTGAAGAAAGCGACTCCGACTGCGAGCTGTCCGGCATTGAGCCACTGGATGAAGCACAACAGATTCTTATTAACAAAAGAACAGCCCTTATTAGGGCTACCAAAATTTTGCCGGTGGGTTTGCAGCAGCCAAGCATTCTCCCGTGACCTCTCAAATAAATAAGCAGTTCATTAGGTGACATATTTCTTTTAATGGAAGCCCAATTCTGAAAAAGCATCGTCCTGCACAGATCGTGCTCAATATAAGACTTGGCATGGAAACATGCTGAAATGCTGGAAAATCTTAATGCAAATACAGTTATTAACCCTGAATAACTATGTGGGGCCCAAAATGCTCATTCGGGCAGCCACTGTCCAGCTTCATACGAAGAAGCAGTATTCAACGTGAAATTTAAGTGACAGCCACTCTTACAAACCTGCACGCCAAAGCATACTGTGCTTTGCGTGCAGTTGTGCTGCCCCTATTGTTTTTTTCCAGCCCGTTGAGATGAATAATGCCAATGTCGGAAGGCCCAAAATGCTCTATTGGGCAGCCACCTACGAGCATTACGGGCCCTGTGATGAAATAACAGTCATCGGGGCACGCTTGAAAGGCACCTTTAGTATCTGCACTTCAAAGCGCAGCCACGTCGTAGCCATTGTAGGTGAAACAGCAGTAGTCAATACGAAATTGACCGCCACATTTAGCAGTTTGCATGCAAAAGGACATTAATGTGGTCGCATTCATATTGGTTACCTGGCCCAAGCAAGTTTTGCGAATAAGAACAATTATCAAACATCATTGGCTTAGTTAGGCCCAAAATACTCATTCGGGTAACTATTAATAGCAGTAGTCGAAGCCACGCTTGAAAGGTACCATTAGCAGTTTGCACGTCAAAGCGCAGTCAAGCTGTTGCCACTGTTGGTGAAACAGCAGCAATCAACGCGAAAATGAGAGTCACTGTTGGCAGCTTGCATGCAAAAACACATTCATGTGGTGGCATTGCTTATTTTGGTTACCTGGCCAAGGCAAATTTTGCGAATAAGAACAATTATCAAACACCATTAGCTTAGTTAGGCCCAAAATACTCATTCCTGTAACTATTAATAGCAGTAGTCGAAGCCACGCTTGAAAGGTACCATTAGCAGTCTGCACGTCAAAGCGCAGTAAAGCTGTCGCCACTGTTGGTGAAACGGCAGCAATCAACGCGAAAATGACAGCCACTGTTGGCAGCTTGCATGCAAAAACACATTCATGTGGTGGCATTGCTTATTTTGGTTACCTGGCCCAGGCAAATTTTGCGAATAAGAACAATTATCAAACATCATTGGCTTAGTTAGGCCCAAAATACTCATTCGGGTAACTATTAACAGCAGTAGTCGAAGGCACGCTTGAAAGGCACCATTAGCAGTCTCCACGTCAAAGCGCAGTCAAGCTGTCGCCACTGTTGGTGAAACGGCAGCAATCAACGCGAACATGACAGCCACTGTTGGCATCTTGCATGCAAAAACACATTCATGTGGTGGCATTGCTTATTTTGGTTACCTGGCCTAGGCAAATTTTGCGAATAAGAACAATTATCAAACATCATTGGCTTAGTTATGCCCAAAATACTCATTCGGGTAACTATTAATAGCAGCAGTCGAACGCACGCTTGAAAGGCACCATTCGCAGTCTGCACGTCAAAGCGCAGTCAAGCTGTCGCCACTGTTGGTGAAACGGCAGCAATCAACGCGAAAATGACAGCCACTGTTGGCAGCTTGCATGCAAAAACACATTCATGTGGTGACATTGCTTATTTTGGTTACCTGGCCCAGGCAAGTTTTGCAAAAAGAACAATGATCAAACACCATTAGCTTAGTTAGACCCAAAATACTCATTCGTGCAACTATTACTAGCATTAGTCGAAGGCACGCGTGAAAGGCACCATTAGCAGTCTCCACGTCAAAGCGCAGTCAAGCTGTCGCCACTCTGGGTGAAACAGCAGCAATCAACGGGAAAATGACAGCCACTGTTGGCAGCTTGCATGTAAAAACACATTCATGTGGTGGCATTGCTTATTTTGGTTACCTGGCCTAGGCAAATTTTGCGTATAAGAAGAATTATCAAACATCATTGGCTTAGTTAGGCCCAAAATACTCATTCGGGTAACTATTAATAGCAGTAGTCGAGGGCACGCTTGAAAGGCACCGTTCGCAGTCTGCACATCAAATCACAGTCATGCCACAGCCATTGTTGTATGTGTTTATCTGACTGCCGACTCACTGCATGTGGGTCGGACAGCCGCCGGAGGCCATTGTGACACTGCCCCCTGACGCGCCACTTCGGCAAAGGTTTTCTTTGGCAGGTATGCTACCCGCTTGCGTGCCTCTTTGAACGATATATTCTCTTTTACTTTGATCGTTACAATTTCTTTTTCCTTCTTCCAGGAGGGGCACGACTGCGAGTACGCGGCGTGCTCCCCGTCACAGTTTACACAGTGGAGAGTGTTCTCACAAGTTTCAGGGGTGTGTTCATGGGCACTGCATTTCGCACATATTTGGCGGCCCCGACAGCTCTGCGAACTGAGGCCGAAACTCCTGCATTTGCAACATCGAAGCGGATTTGGCACCTACGGCCTAACACGGAGCTTGATGTAGCCGGCCTCGATTGACTCGGGCGGGACACTTGAACCAAAGGTGATAAGTGCTTCGTCCGAATCTCTTTACCGTCTCGCCTCATCTTAACTCTTCTGACATTGATCACATTTTGTTCGCTGAAGCCCTTCAGAAGTTCCGCTTCAGCCAGCTCAAGCAAATCATCATCCGACACACCGCGGGTGGTGTTCATTGTACGGTGCGGGGTTACTGTTATGTGGGTCTCCCCAAATGACACTAGCTTCGGCAATTTTTCATATTGTTTCAAATCGCGGAGCTCCAAGAGTAGGTCACCGCTTGCCATCCTCGACACCTTATTACCTGGACCAAAAACATCAGTCAAGGACTTTGACACAAGGAATGGTGAAATGGTTCACACTGCTTTGTTTGGCTTTTCAGAGAGAATAACATGGAAGCGGTAAAAATTCTGGATTTGGTGTCCGAAAAACTTCGGTGCACCCTCCTTTCTGAGGGCGATCAGGAAGTTGAAGGAAAGAAGTTTCCATGAAAATACAAAAAAAAATCGGCAACAGCGCGGACCGCCCACCACGGAGCCCAACCAGGGGACACGGCAGAGCTTGCATACAAGTGTGCACGACGCCAGTCGTACGCTATCACTATAAGCAAATGTGGTGTACCCAAGGTGGTATAGCCACACAAGGTTCACCCTTGCCGCCAAGGAGAAGGAAGGAAATAGAAGAGAGAAGGAGTCAGCAAAGGTGGAAAGTAAGGCAAATACGAATGTTGTAGGAAGAGAGAGACAGGAAAAGGCGACTGCCGATTTCCTCCAGGTGGGTCAGTCTGGAGGTGCCGTCTATGTGAAGCCGAGGCCGAAGAGGTGTGTTGCCTCCGCCGGGGGGCCTTGAAGGTCGAAACACCCAGCATCTACTCAAGTCCAGGATCCCCTTTTCCCCAGACACGGCGAAACCGCACACAGCTACACGCGGGAGGGTCCAACCCTCGTGTGCTCGGGTACGTGGTGTCGCAACACACCAAACGCCTCCTGACGCAGACGCCCCTGCGGGGATAACGTCAAACTGACGGCCGTAAAAGTAAGTACGAAATTTATCGATTGTCCAAACAATGGCCAAGCATTCATTTTCCGTTACGCGCTAATTTGACTCTGCCTTTGTTAGTGTACGGCATGTACGTACATCAGTTAAACTTAATTTGGGCCTAGTTGATACATAATTCTGAACTTGCAGCGAGAACACCTAAGACGGAAGACAAAAGGAAGGTACGGCAAACAACGGCAGTGCACTGGCGCCGCATATGCCACAACACACTCGTCAAAGCCACGCTTGCGTTGGGCGAGTACGGCACCAAGTTCGATACCACTAGCATGCGTGTGGATTTCAGTAGGTGTGGTAGGAACAAGTGACGCAGTATTGGAGGGGATATGAGGAGTCCGCGAAGCGTTGTAAATGACTCATCACACTCTGGATTTCAAGTGGAGAGGTCGGTGCTGCCGGCAAAAAGCTGCGTCAAGGAGGCGATAATGGAGGCGAAATTGTGAATGAGATGCTGGAAGTACAAGCACAAGTCGATGAAGCTCCTTTAGAGTGCAGGGCTTAGGATAATCGGAAACCTCACGAAGCTTCCCAGGATCCGGTAAGATGCCTTCTTTCGGGACTGCGGGGCCTAAGATCTTAGGTTACGGGAGCAAAAATGATATTTTTTAAAATTTAGTTGTCATCCTGCGGCAGTGAGACACGCGATAACTTGTTCAAGGCGAATGATATGAGAGGAAAAATCTGCAGAAACTCCTACCATAACGTCTATGTTGCAGAGACAGGTCTGCTATTTGAATAATTGGAGAATAGAGCACAGCGTCCTTTCAAAAGCTGCAGGCGCGTCGCAAAAGCCCGAAAAGTATTACATTAAATTGATATAAACCAATGGCCCTGACATAGTCGTTTTTGGGCAGTCGGATTAAGCCATGGGCACTTGCCCGTAGGCGGAGCGCAGATCTAGTGACGAGAAATATTCGGCTCCTTGAAGGCGGTTCAGGGCGTCGTCAATACGCGGTAGTGAATAGACATCCTTGCGTGTAATCTTGTTCAGTGGGCGGTAATCGGCGCCGAACCTGATCGTACCATCCTTTTTTACGCAACAACTCGACCGAAGAAGCCCAAGGACTGTGGGGTTCTTGAATCACGCCACGTTTCAACATATCGTCGACATGGTGACTGATATCGTGGCGTTCGGTCGGTGATATTTGGTACGTACTCTGGCGCAGTGGAACTTGGTCACCAGTGTCAATATGGTGAACAACCGTAGACGTGCGCCCCAAGGAAGGTTGGTCGAGGTTAAAATACGCACGAAAACGTTCAAGTAGTTGAGCGACTTGGCTGCACTAGGCTTGAGGGAGGGCGTTATCTATTTCATTAAAACTCCTTTCTGGACGAGTTGTGCATACTTTACTTAAAAATTGCAACATATACACATGCAACCACAAAATAACAACGACGATACACAAGCACGCTTGTGTCTCGTCCTTGTTACTTTGTGGAACACTGGGCCCAACCTGATCGACGACACAAGCGATTACACAAATGGGACCAAGAAATGCGATTTCGTATGCCTCAAAAGTTTAATAGAAACCACACGAGCATGGTGCACCGGATTCGCCTTGGTGTCGCATTCACCAACCGTTATAGAAATATGATAGGTGCCAGTGATACTAGCCCAAACTGTGAATGCTGTGAGGTGCCAGAAACACTTGAACATATATTTTGCGTGTGTCCCGCGTACGCGCAAGAACGACAGCAACTTGTCTCTTCCATAGCAAACATCCATGAGAGACCGCTATCGGACGAGTTTCTTTTAGGTCCTTGGCCTAATGCAACCAGCGCAGCCCTGGTCACAAGAGCCGCTGTAGCTTTTCTCCAAGCCACTGGGCTGGACGCACGCCTTTAGAGATACCACAACTCTGTGAATTTGTATATACGCATCTCTTCCTTATACCATCATCATTCATCAGCCCTTTCCCTCCCCGTCCCTCTTCCCCAGAGTAGAGTAGCAGGCCAGAGCAAGTTATAGCTCAGGCCGACCTCTCTGCCTTTCTGTAAATAAATTTCTCTAGCTCTTGTTACTTTGTGGATGCATGTGTTTACGCTGTTACAATTTTTAAGTCGAGGCATCATCTATGCTGCGCAACAAGGTCTTGGGCACGTTCGGCGGGGGCGGTGGCAGATTGCATGAAGAGGCAGTGGTGCCACATCAGAAGATGACTGGGATGGGAAAATGGCATGAAAAGTGTCGAGATGGCCGAGACATTTGCCGTGTAATAAAGTTGAATAAAGTTGCATAAAGTACGGCAGGCGGAACCATTTTCCCCAAGCATGCAAGACGCCGCCGCCATCACGAGACGCGGTTCAGAGACGTAGAGATTTGCGGGAGCTGCGTCTAGAAGCAGGCGAGGACTATTTCTTCGAAACTTTAACGCTGCCTACCATAACAACAGACAACTGGAATTCGACGGTTCACATTGAAGGCACACTGGTGACGTGCAAATGAGACTCGGGCGAAAACTGCTGCGCTATTTCGAAACGAGACATTCAGACGCTGCCACATAAGCCAATATAATCCTGCCGGCTCACGCTTACGGCATTTTTTTTACACAAAACTGCATCGCATGAAAAAGTACATCTGTTACTTTCAGCGAACAAATCTCACAAAGAAACATTTTTTTATTGTAGAGCAGAACGTGCCGGTAACACTGAGTGACTCAGCGGCAGAAAGTTTGGGGATTATCAGCCGCTTGCAGAGCATTGAATACGAACATATGTACCCCCAGCAAAGCCTTTTGCAGAAGTCTTCAAATCGCTCGGTCAGCTAAGGCACTTCGAGTACAACATGAAGCTCAATCCCGGTGTCGCGGGTATCGTCGTGCCAACTAGAAGAGTCGCTGTAGTCCTTCAAGACAAGGTGGAGGCTGAACTACAATGCATAGAAGACCAAGGAATAATAACACAGGTAACCGAACCTACGGAATGGTCCAGTCCCATGGTCACACTAGTGAAAAAGGACAAAGTACGCATTTGCCTGGATCCAACAGAGTTAAGCAAGTCACTGTTACGCGAAAACTGTCCTATGCCAAGAATAGGGGACATAGTTCCGCGACTTTCCGAGCCTGTTCTTTTTTTCAACTTTAGATGTGGGATCTGAATTGAAGCTCAAAACTATGCACATTGAGCACCCCGTATGGCTGCTATCGGTTTCTTCGAATACCGTTTGGCCTCGCCTCGGCCCCAGAGATTTTCTGAGAACCAATGCACCGCCTGATAGAAGGGTTACCGTGTGTAGCGGTAATCCTGGACGACATATTGCTCTGGAGAAGGAAAAAGAAGACCATGATTACCACTTGAAACTCTTGTTGACACGCTGTGAAGAACCGAATTTTAGACTGAATCTCAAGAAATGCGCATTCTTGGAGCCCCATGTGCGTTACCTGGGCCGCATATTCAGTGCAGAGGGCCTGCGATTAGACCCCCAACGAGTGCAAGACATAGTACAAATGCCTGCGCCCAAGAACAGTAAGAAGCTGCGAGTGTGTCTTGGTATGAATAATTTCGTACAGTGATTCATTCAAAGCATGTCTAACGTTTCATCCCCCCTGCGAACCTTACTTCGCAAATGCATTGCATGGGTATGGACCGAACAGCAAGAAAAAAGTTTCCGAAAGTTGAGGCAGTCCTTGGCGCAAGCACCTGTGCTATCCTACTTCAGCCCGAAAAAAACTGTCTCCCACTCAGTCGGCGCGAGCCAATTGGATGTTGGTGCGCTGCTTCATCAACAAGGCCGCCCTGTCGCTTTTTCGTCTCGGTCACTCACGGACGGACAACAGCGCTATGCACAAATTGAAAAAAGAAACTCTCGCAATAGTGCACGGTTGCACGAAATTCTACGATTACATTTACAGTCAGCCAGAAGTTACGGTTGAAACCGATCATCGCCCTTTCGTGTCGATTTTTAAGAAGCAGCTGCACCAGTGCCCCCTTTGTTTGCAACGCATGAGGCTCACCTTGCAGCTCTACCCTGTCAGTGTTATCTACAAACCGAGCAAGGAGCTATTTCTTGCGGATTCTTTGTCACGGTCTCCTAGCAAAGTGTGCATGGCTGAATAGACCGAACAGTTTCAAGTATATGTGCTCCATTTCGTTTCTGCTTCCAAAGCACGTATCGAAGACGTCCTTGATCCAACCCTGTACAAGCTACGAGTATATGCGGGAACAAGCTGGCGGGACGATAAACGTGATGTCCCGGAAGCCGTGCGACCCTACTGGTGATACCGGAGGACATACACATCCAGGATGGCCTACTGTTCTGCAGCAATGAGGTAATCGTACCACACTCAAAGAGAGCAGCAATATTGAGCCTCCTTCACACCGCACATTCGGGAGCAGACAAAATCAAAGAACGAGAGAGACGCGTTATGTTCTGGTCCAGCATGTCCGTGGATATTGAACAGTGCTGCAGAGCTTGTAAGATCTGCCAAATGCATCAATCGGGAAACCCGAAGATGCCACTTTTGCGTCCCGAAGTGCCTAGCTTACCCTGGGAAACTGTAAGAATGGACTTGCTCTCTTACGGCAGCCGGCAGTTTGCCATAATCGTCGATTTCTATTCCTTCTTTTTTGAAATACGTGAATTCCAAAACGTTACAGCAAGACAGCTGAAAACATAGTGTGCGGAGATTGCTGCTGTTGATGGACTTCCATTAAAGCTGTGCAGTGATAACAGCCCACTGTCCCATAATGCGGAATTCAGTTTCTCACCACATTAGGTATCGCACACGTAACTTCGAACCCGTATAACCCGTGCTCTAACGGAATAGCTGAAAGGGCTGTCCAAGGGGCTAAGAAACTACTTAATAAGTGCTCGTATAGGACACACGACTTCCAAAACGCTTTACTTGAGTTGCGCAATGCCTCCAGGGATGCGGAGCTGAAGTCCCCTGCGCAGAGACTCATGGGACGACAGACTAGAACCCTGCTCCCAGTACCCACAACGAACCTGGTGCCAGAGACGGTACCCTGCAGAGCCGTTCGCCGCCGTCTGCAGGAAATCCGTCAGCTCCAGAAACTATACCACAACCACGGCTGCACAGGTAGCAGGGTAGCAGGTAACAGGTAGCAGGGTACGGCACTCTTCACCAGACCCGGGCACCTGCTTCCTAAGGCCAGCGGAAGCACCACGGTCAGCGATCCTCAAAACGGAAAACGGCCTCGAGATCAGGCGGACCCGAGAGCACGTACGCGACGTGGCCGCAACCTCACGATCCTCTAGAGTCTGATGTCCCAAACGTCGAATCGCCTTTCCCATTGCACAGAAGAAGCACACGGCAGCGTCGCAAGCCATGTATGTACCCATTGTCTGAGAGACGTTGAAATAATTGGTGAAAAAAGGCGGAAGATGCAGCAGAGCTGAGTCACGATGACGTCACGCTGCCAGCAACTCGGCATCGTGACCTGTGACGTCACGCATAGAAGCACCCGTTACCACGCAGCCAGTTGCTGCCCAGCCAGCGAATGAGGCAGCCGCTGATGATTCATCTGCTAAACCGAAGCATCTCAACACGTGCGCCATGCTGGCAGAGGACAGACGAAGTAGTAGCGCGGATACGGCAATCCCGAAGCGCCGTGCGACTAATAGATCAGGATCAAGCACGGATAGCGAGACGGCCAGTACCATAAGAAAAGCACGTTGCCGCAAAACATCGACACACTATGGAAAGTGCTGGCGATCACGGTCCAGGATGCCTGGTGAGGTTTCGGAGGGAGCCTCACTGTTACCCTCTAGGACCGACTGCATAGAGAATTAATTCTAAATAGTGGGTAGGTCACCATGGCCCTGTCCCAGCAACTTGTCTTCGCAACTTTGAACGCACGAGGCCTTAGGTCTTTGCAGAAACAGGCGCAGCTTCGCCGGCTTTTGTCTAGGAAGCGCCTAGACTTCGTCGCCGTGCAGGAGACGAAGATTGAGAGTGATGACGAGACAGAAAGGGCTTTGCGACCTTTTCTGCCTGAATATAATGTCTGCGTCTCCCACGCTCTTGGTTTATCCGCGGGCTGTTTCCTGTTTCTGAAAAACAGCCTACTTTGTTCAGCATTTAGCTACTATGTTGACACTGAAGCTCGATATACATGTTGTGATTTTGTGTTGCAGGGTGGGCCATGGCGAACAGTCAACGTCTATGCATTTGATGAAGCTGCAAAATGAATTCTCTTATTTGATACAGTGCGTAGTCTAATGGACTGTGATCGTTGCATCGTGTTAATGGGAGATTTCAATTGTGCATGTGATCCTAGCGATCGAAGCGGCATTAACACTCAGCGGGACAGGAGTGCTGAAGTTTTGTCTAACGTAATAGAAAATGCAGGGCTCATTGATATAGGAGTGTCGGGACAGGGAGCTCGCTCTTATACACGAATTCAAGGTCGCTCTTACGCCCGTCTTGATCGGATTTATGTTTCTTCATCACTCCTCTCCCGAGGGCTGTCCTCTGTTACTATCCCAGTTTCATTCTCTGATCATTGCATGGTTACCGCAAAGATTGGTGAGAAATCTGTAACAAATTTCCGACCACAGTGGGCACTCTGGAAGCTTAACTCTGAGCTCCTAATTGATCAGGAATTTATTAATCACGTGTGCATGGCCCTAAAAAAATCTCTTTCTACTGACTTGCCGTCATTTGCAGCTTGGGAACTCTTTAAAAAAGAGGTTCGTACAGTGGCTATAGAAATTGGATCGCAGAAAGCATTCTATAGAAAAAATGAAGAGAAAATACTTCTTAAGGGCTTATGCAACCTTTATCAGATGGAATGCGAAATGCCAGGCACTTATATTGTTGAGATGGAAAATCTTAAATGTGAGTTACAAAATTATAATGCACTGCGTTACAGAGGTGCGCGAGTTCGATTCCGGAATAGGCGTGCTCGGCAGTCTGAGCAACCAACACGTCAAGCTTTACTTGACGAGCGACGTCACGCTGTTTCCAAAGTAATTCCGAAAATATATTCTGAAGGTAGTCTTCTAACAAATACGAGTGACATAATTTGTAAGTTCGAAACTTACTACAGTGTGTTGTTTAGTGCCCGGCCCGATGATCACGATACAAAAGTCTTGCAGAGTTTTATGTCTCCTGTAAAACCTTTGAAGGGTGATGACTGTGCATTCATTAGTGATACCCTTACGATACAAGAAATTGAGTTAGCTATTGATCAGCTGCCTCTGTCGAAAACACCCTGCCCTGATGGACTTTCCTCTAAATTTTACAAAGCTTTCAAATCAATTATCAGTTCCATATTACTGAACATTTTTATTACAAGTTTAGAGGTAGACGCCCTTCCGCAATCTTTTTCCAAAGCCCACACAGTTTTAATTCCAAAAACTTCAGATAAGGACAAACTGCGTTCTGTTGAAAGCTACCGACCAACCACATTGTCAAACGTGGATTATAAAATTTTCGCAAAAGTTTTATCGAATAGATTGCAATTTGCGATGTCAAGTCTCATTGGTTCCCATCAGACGTGTGGAATTAGGGACCGATTCATTCAAACCAACATACATATCGCCCGTACACTTCTTCAAAACTGTTACGGTTCCACTGAGCAGCTTGCAATGCTCCAGGTAGATCTTGCTACAGCTTTTAATCGTGTCAGTCACTCCTATTTATTTTCTCTTCTGGAGCATGCCAATGTAGGCTCCGTTGTGTTTAAAGGCGTTAAGCTATACGTGTTGTACTACTTGTTTAGTTATTAATGGCCAACTCGCAAAACCCGTTTCCATTTGCTCTTCAGTAAAACAAGGATGCCCGATGTCCTCATTACTATTCGCCCTTTATCTGTAACCGCTATGCTTAAGCGTAATTCGGTCGAGTTGCATCCATGGCTTCAATATGCTGGGTAATGAAGTAAAAGTCTTAGCTTATGCAGATGATTTAGCGTTCTTCTATATGGATAAGTCCAGTGTTGAAAAGGTAGTATCAAAAATAGAGGAATTTGGCAGCGTATCTGGAGCACTAATTAACTCCGCAAAAAGCTTAGGCTTATGGTTTGGCTCATGGTGCTATACACCAGAACAGTTTGCAGGCGTTAAGTGGACCGGTGTACCGCCAAACTATCTTGGCGTGCCGCTAGACGCATATAAATTAAGCGCACACTATTCGAAATAACGGGTTTCGGCCCTGCAAAGTTACGCCCAGACATTTGTTCCACCCCGACTTTCTATTTTTGGGCAAGCCGAGGCCTGCAATAAGTTGTTGGCAACAAAAATTTACTATATATTGCAAGTTATGCAGTATGCCAGGCTCTGCATCCAACGCTTTCACCGAATCTTTGCAACCTTCGTATGGTCTTCAACTGTTAAGCCCGTGAGGCGAGACAATAATTTCAGGCCCATTAGTGAAGGTGGACTGGGTTTAGTACATCTTTATGTGCGGCAAATAGTGTCTCGTTTCTTCTTTTTTCGCGATACATCGCATCCTTTAATTCGGTCATTCATGCAGGTCACACTTGCTAATGCGTTACCCGATTTAATTGTTTCTTCCAATTTTCCTTCGCGTTTATGCTTGTGGGGGTTCATGCAAGAAGTTTACTTGGCTGTTCGTTTCCTGACAGTTCAGTTTTCCACTGAATACTTGTACTCTTTGTCGCGTAAAACGTTATACAAAGATTTATTGTCCATGCTATTTCCGCTTCCATTTTGCCGATCACTATACATTCAATGGCCAGGTCACGATGTACTAAAGCGAGTTCGTAAAATGTTCATACCCCTTGCTGCGAAACATTCTTTTATAAACTCCATAGTGAAACCATGCCAGTAAAAACATGGCTACAGAAAAAGGGTATCTTTGTCTTTTCTGTTAACTGTCGCCTTTGTGACGTGCCAGAGGCGGTTGAACATTGTTTCATTAGCTGCACCGACGGCATACTATTTTGGGATGTCCTCCAACGGACTTTAAAAGAGGCTTTGAGATTAACGCTCATACTGTGCGATACCTGCTGCCGACCTCTGATAATAGTGCACCTTTCGATATGTCTTTTTTTTTCGCATCGGAATGCACAGTTTGTGGAAAACGCGAATGATGGACCGAAACACAAAAACGGTTGTACCTACAAGGGTACATTTCATCCACATCACACTACACCTAAAGCAGGTTTATGATGGACTTGATACGCAGCCGGACTGGTATCCCATTTTTTTGAGGTGCCTATCCTTACCACCCTTCTAAAGTGAAACCAACATTTCTACCCACAGTAGGAACGATGCCTTTTCTCTTCCACCATTCGATTCTTCAGGCGCTTGAGGATATTGGTGTTGGTGGCCGGATGTATGCATGGCTGCAGAGTTACCTCAGTGGCCGCACCATTTTCATGTCCACTTCGGATGGCGAGACTGATATACATGACGTTCGCAGGGGTGTTCCGCAGGGTGGTGTCCTTAGCCCAATATTGTTCAATATCATACTGGTGGGCCTTGCAGACGAGCTAGCTGAAACAGCGCGTATCAGTACGTACGCGGATGATAACTGTATTTGGTCATCTGGGGTCACACGTCCACAAGTGCGTGCAAGGCTCCAACGTGTGGCTACCATAACGGCGAAGTACTTGCGCCGTAGAGGCCTGCAACTCTCAGCAACTAAGTGTGCAGTCATGGCATTCACGCGCAAATCAATGTCACATTATCCAATCGTTGTCGACGGAACGGCGCTCCCTTTAGTCACCCACCAGAGATATCTTGGCCTGATAATAGACCGCAGTCTTTCTTGGACCAAACATGTTACTGCGCTTAACGCTAAACTGACCAACTTCATACACGTTCTTCGTGTTATATCAGGACTGAGATGGGGCCCCTCTGAGCGAAGTTTGCTCCAAGTGTACCAGGCACTTTTTGTGGGCTACATACGCTACAGCATGCCTGTATTATCTAACATGGGGTCATCTGGTATACGCACGCTGGAGAGCCTTCAGGCACAAGCACTACGAATATGTCTTGGCTTGCCACGCTGCACGTCAACTAAGGGCACAATAGCGGAAGCACGGGCTTGTCCTATCGACATATACAGGTCTTGTGAACCTGTGCGAACCTATCTTCGCCTGCTAACCAGACACTCACACCATCCACTGTCTACACTTCCAAGCACCAACCTTGACTTTTTCTAAAGCTATTGCATGTCACGCAAGCATTGTACCTGCAAGATTCCAGGCCACCGACATCCCCGTGACACCTCCATGGACATTGCCAAGACCACTAGTGAGGCTTCAGATACCCGGAATTAGGAAGAAATCTCACGTTTCATCCATTGGCTTGAAGCAGCTCACCCTGTCCCATATATTTACATTATATAGTGGGACTGTACAAGTATATACAGATGGTTCGGTCACGCCATCTGCCACAACGGCCGCATTTGTCATCCCACAACTTGGAATTACTCAACGATTTCGATTAGACCACAAATCGACATCTACGGCTGCGGAACTTGCGGGAATACGGGAGGCTGTCCGTTTTATGAGAACGCAGACACCCCATAAATGGACGATATTGTGCGATGCCAAATCAGCGCTACAGGCCCTAAAATACTTTTTAAAGAAAGGACCATACTATCTGCTCGTGCTGGAAATCGTCGAACTTTATCACAGTGCCGAGTCAAGTGGCCACGTGATCACCTTTCAATGGGTGCCTAGCCATTGTGGTGTTTTTGGTAATTTACTCGCTGACAGTGAGGCAAGATCGGCCTCCTCTTCCTCTGATGAAATACGGATTGCCTACTCGCGACCTGACACCAACTCCATGATCAAGGCACTCATGCAGGACCTTACAAAGGTTTACAGAGCCCACTCTGATAACATTCACAGACGTCTACATACGATTGACCCAGACGGTAAATTCTGTTTGCCCCCGAAGCTTACACGGAGCAAAACATCATTGCTACACAGGATTCGGCTCGGCGTTGCTTTCACCCATCGCTACGCATACCTCATCGGCCAATCGAAGAGCCCTGATTGTGTAAGCTGCCAGATGCCCGAAACACTGCAACACGTACTGTGCGACTGCCCAGCATATATGCTGGAGCGAAGGACGTTAGACAGTTTCCTAGCCAGCGTCGGCTGACAACTACTCTCGGAGGAAGCTATCCTCGGCCCATGGCCTGACACTGCAATTTCAATGCGTGCAACAAAAGTATTGTTGAAGTTCCTGCAGGACACCAAGCTCGACGAGCGGCTCTAGCGAGGCAACTGTCTCATGTACAGAAGCACTCACCACTTCTCTTATCATCATCATCCATCCCAATACTTTCACTTCCCTTCCCTCTTCCCCAGTGCAGAGTAGCAGACTAGAGCGCACTAGCTCAGGTCGACCTCTCTGTCTTTCCTATCAATAAATTCTATTCTGTTCTGTTCTCTGTGTGACTTTCATTGCGCTCCATTCTCTGACTATGCACAACTGGTGAATGTCGGGTTGTTGCCACTGTAATAAATACCATGAAAGAAAGAAAGAAAAAAAGTTGTGGCGTGGCGTAGAGGTAAAGTGCCGGGCTTGGTGTATATAGGTCGGGCGATCAAATCCCGGCTGGAGCAGTTTTATTTTTACGTTATTATTTTTCTCTTTTTTTATTTCACTAAAGCGCTCTTCGTTACTTTCTGTATTAAAAAATGTATACGGTGTCCAGGCACCACATATTTAACGCGCTAGAGCTGCTTTTCGCACGAGTAGCCAATGCCTCCCAGTGCGCCACGCCGGCCCAGCATCCAGCGCGCGGCACTGGGACCATAATCTGGCGCACTGGGTCCTACTGGCACTGGGTTTTGCAATAGGGATGTACCGAAAGAAACGTCAAAATAGTTCTTCACTGCACTGTCTTGCACGTACTGCGACTTCTTATTAAATGATATGAATTGCCAATTATTTGTCATATTTGATTTCTTTTTAAAGCAGCCTATCTTTTAGTGCCCCCGAAAAAGCCAGGCAGTCGTGGGCCGGGCTCCCGCGAGGTCGACCGCTCGCCGATTGGCTGTTGGCTTCCCCTTTTTCTCCTCGCGTACTTCGCACTGCTCCTTTGGACGTCACTCCGAAAAAGAACGGTTCCGAGACGGAACCGAAGTGGAATCTGGCCCTTGATCTCCCGTATTTATTAAGCGTGACCATGTTTAGTGTATCCCCTAGCAGGTGTTCACGCTCAGATTTCAGATGCAGAACCTTTAGTGTACTTAAGGAATCAGTGTATATGGCTGTGTTTTTGGATGTTTGCCAGTGATAATCTTTTTAACTACAACCCATACAGCATAAACTTCAGCAGTGTAAACAGAGGCACGTTTTCGTAGACGAATACTTGTTCCCCAATTTTCTGTTGCGGCCCCTGCACCACGTGTTCTTTTGTTCTAGAGCCATCAGTGTAGAATTCCATGTTATTTTGATATTTGTCGTGAATAGCACGGAATTCTTGTATATTGGGTTCATGTGGGGGGTCTCTCTTCTTTAAATGTGTTAATGTCAAGTCACATAACTGTGTGAAATCGTACGGAACAGTACGGGACATGCACTTGGGTGGACGCCTGTCCTGTGTTTCTTTCGTGTCCCGTTTTACTCGCGCACTTTTCCCTGTAATAAAGCCATACCAACCAGCTCCTCCAAATTCCGACCCTTTTAAACCAAATAGCTTATCCCTACGAGCGTTTTTGCTTCTTAAATAGACAGTGCTCGTGTTTTAAAGTAAGTTTGAGACTACGATATTACTAGAATAATTAAGTTTACATTGATTCTGCTGAAGAACGTTTACTTAATCAACGTTTCTGTACATTCTAGAAAGAATGTTTTCTAAACGTCTGTTATGGCACTATATAAGAAAATTGGTTTGTATTTGGAAACAGCTATTCACGTCTTAAAGGACAGGCAGAACTTAAGATGTGTTTAGGAGCCACAGAAACAAAGGACTATGCAGAGAGCGAATAAACATGCATAAGACGGGCATTAAAATATCGATGTTTTCCTCAAACAACCACAAGAGTACTTTATCCATCCCAGCTGCTTCATAGAGGCATATAAACCGTATTTTCGGGCAGCACAAGCGTATTAACGAGTAAGACCTGTAGTCGAGGCTCATTTAGGATGCTTGGAACTTGCGAAGCCAATGTAGCAACATGGGAGTGCAGCATAGAAGTTCACGGCTCTGCTGTATATTTATTCTTGTTAAGTATACAGTAGCAGACTAGAGCGCACCCGCCAAGGTTGACTACTCTGCCTACCCGGTATGAAAAGATTGTGCCTCCATTATACCATCTGAAAAACACGCCTCAACGAAAACTTACCGATACCTACATTTACAACTCGCCCCATCACTTCCGTGTCACTTGTCGCCTGTTTTACGACTTTGTTATTGCTCATTATTAGCATTTGTAAAGCTCTACTAAGCAATTTTGCGCGAGCACCATGTCCCTGGAGCGACGTCTCAGAAGTTCAGAGCGTACTTCTTAGCTTCGAGAACCGAAGCGACGCTCATAATCTGAAGGTTTGTCTATCACTCCTTTAGGAATCTATCGAACGCTTACAATTTAATTATAATCGCTCTAATGCTATTTTTGCGAAGTCCAGACAGTGTTTGCTCTCGGTTATTATACGTACCTGAAGTTGTATGTGGCAATCGGCACTGCAGGAAGAATTCTGCAAATGCAAAGGAAGAAGCGACCGTCATCGAAAAGGTGGTAACGACGCATTCACATTCACGGTAACAAATGTTTTAGTGTGAAGCAATAGTTAGTGCTTGTAGCCTAGCGGGGCTACGAGCCATCGCATTTTTTGCTTGCTTGCGGGGGTATGAGCGATTGATGATGAAACTTTTGTGGCGACGGAAGCGAAAGAATCTGGGGATCCTAGCCATATGCAGATTCGGTGTAAAATTTTCATGATCAGCAAAAGATCATACCCCCTTAAGCAAACAAAAATACAATGACTCATCGCCCTCGCCCACTGCGTACATTCATTGGAATCACACTTACAACGTACAGAACAACATACGTTTCAATAAAGAACAAGCTGAAAACAAGCATCTATCATCAGCAGCAATGGTCCATACCCCCCTAAGCAATAGAATGGAATGGAATGGAAAACTTTATTGGTTCTTTAAGATATTAGCGAGTTGAGGACGAAGTCATCATTCTTGAAAAATTTGGGTCCTTTTCAGCCTTGGGTGGGCCCCTAGTCCAGGGCACCACTGAGTCGGGCCACCTCGCTTGCGTGTGCTATGAGGGCCCTTTGGACCCCTAGCTCGCAACTGGTGAGCCGGCTCTCCCATTGCTCCGCAATTGGTGTTGTATGTTTGTGGAATGTCTTGTTTCTCTCGCATTCCCATGTGATGTGATATAGTGTTGGCCTTGCTCCGCACCACGGGCATACGGCGCAATATTGTGTGGGGAACATCCTGCTTAGTATGTAAAGATTTGGAAAGGAACCCGTCTGCACTCTACGCCATCCTGCGGCTTCCTCCTTCGTCAACGCTTTGTGTGGTGGGGGGTATTGGAATCTTCGCCCCCTATATAGGTTTAGCAGCTCTGAATAACTGTACCCGCAAGTAATCTGAGGCTCTCCCGGGGGGACTGAGGTGCCCGCTCGGATGGTGAAGCCTCGAGCTAAGCTGTCCGCCCCTTCATTGCCCTGAATCCCTGCGTGGCTTGGTATCCAGATTACGTTGTGTGTAGGTTGTCCTTCATAGAGCGGTGCTCTACTAGGGATCTTGATTGCCGTGCTACTTATTCTACCCCTGATATAGTTTCGGCACGCCTCTTGTGAGTCTGTTAATATGTTGAGGGATTTTCCTATCCTGTATCCTTCCTCTGCTGCCAGTGCGACAGCTATTTCCTCTGCTTCGGTTATGTCTGATACCCCTGCCGTGAGACTCGTGATTAGTTTGCTTTGATTATTAGCTACTACCGTTACTGCGTGTTTCCTGTGTTCTTTTGCAATAGAAATGCAATGCCTTATAGCCCCGTGAGCAATGGCTCATACCCCCGTAAGGCAGAGGCTACAAGCACACAGCAAAGTGAAGCGAGCAGTGCATACATTCATTGAAATCTCCTATGCAACACACAGACCAGCATACGTTTTAATAAAGAACAAGCTCAAGACAAGCATCCGAACTATCAATAAAGCATGCCCCCTCAACAGTTTCACTGGTGCTCCTGTAACAGCTTCGCTAGATATCCGCTTTCGCAGGGCCGGGATGGCGAGTCACTTTTTTATGAAGCCGCACCGAAATATAATGGGTGGCTATGTGTCCAAAGCTGGGTCTTAAACACGTGATAATTCTTGAGTGGTGTAGCGAGAACGTGGCATGAGTTGTGCTTATTAGAGCATGTCTGCAAAGTTTGGTGTATGTGGAAAAATGGCTTACTCTAGATATTCCGAAATAGATGAGTTTCAGCGATGGGACCAGGTACTGTGTCAGTGTTTATTTCGGCTTCCCCACTGTTCAAAGAGACGAAAAGACAGATGACACCAAAGCCTCAGTGTGTTCAATGAAATGAACGAGACCATCTTACTGATTTCTTCAAGTTTACTTCACATCCAACTTGAAGTGAATGGACATGAACTGAGAAATCTTGTCTGTCTACAGTGGAGCTTAAAATGAATACTCAAGACAGGCAGAGGAAATGCAGAAGACATATCCACAGGCCGATCAGTCCCTGTACGAAGTTACGATGGCCGCGAAAAGGAGCACTGCGAGTGGATAAGCTTAAGGCCAAAATACAACTTGCGGTACGCGCAACACCTTGCCTTTGTGATAGACGGCGTCAGATACGACTTCCTTCTCTTTCGCCCGGAAATGACATGGTTGAGGCTAAGCATTCTTTGGGACGACACTGTCTGTGAGCTCCAATGAAGATAATTCCAAACGAATGACTAAAGCAAATCGAACTACAGCTTATAAAGACGGCAATGCTCCGGAGAGACATCATTTGGCAGCAGTGACAGCATCGACTGTGCATCTGCTAAACGGTTCCTGTTTCACATTGCAGATTTGCCGCCTACGAAAGCCCGAAAACCGTATCAGCATCGCTGGTGAACCGGCCTACGATAAAGGTGACGAACGACTGAGCTGGGCAACTGCGCAAAGCCGGATCGTTCCTATTCAAACGCGCTGGACACCAGGACCTCGTGACCAACTTACAGCTTATAAAGACGGCAATGCTCCGGAGAGACATCATTTGGCAGCAGTGACAGCATCGACTGTGCATCTGTTAAACGGTTCCTGCTTCACATTGCAGGTTAGCATTCTTTTCTTTTGCCTCTTTAAACTTCTTCCGAAGTTTTGCTGTCACTGCTGCCACAGTGTGCCACAGTGTGTCTCTGTAGTGTTTACCCGGTTGTGTTAAGGTTTGCAACTATGCCTAGTTAACTGTAGAAATGGCTTCTAGCAAGACTGACGCTCTGTCGGATATTGCTAAAGCCTTGGTTTAAAAGGCGCCAGCTAGCATTAAAGAAGTGTCAAAGGTGCTCGTTGAGATGTCCTCTAAATTTGTGGACGCAATGGGTGACCTAAAAAAGGAGATGAACAAGATTGATGCGACGAATAACTCAGTGAAAGCTGAGCTCACTTCCATCAGACAATCAGTCGGGTAAATGAACGAAAACGTTGAAGATTACCGCAAAGAAATGAAAAGTCTTCGACTTGAGCATACCGAAGTGAAAAACCAGCGCCTGGAATGCAAGAAAGAGAACCTAAGACTAAACAAAGAGCTTCAGGAAACGAAAAAGCAGCTTATTGAGTTAGAGCAGCAAAGCAGGCGCAATAACCTGGAATTAAGAGGTATATCAAAGGCTGACAATGAAGAAGTGCTCGGAACAATCGGAAAAGTCGCATCTTCCTTGTGCGTCCAGCTTTCTGATGGTGACATTGACGTAGCTCACCGCGTCCAATCGAAGAACAATACGCCTCCAAACGTAGTTGTGAAGTTCACATCCAGATCAGTTCGTGACAAACTGTTGAAGGCAGCCAAAAAGAAGCGACTGAATACAGCCATGCTGGGTTTTCAGAATAAAAAAGAAATTTTGGAGTTTTACGTGCCAAAACCACTTTCTGATTATGAGGCACGCCGTAGTGGAGGACTCCGGAAATTTCGACCACCTGGGGTTCTTTAACGTGCACCTAAATCTAAGTACACGGGTGTTTTCGCATTTCGCCCCCATCGAAATGCGGCCGCCATGGCCGGGATTCGATCCCGCGACCTCGTGCTCAGCAGCCCAACACCGTAGCCACTGAGCAACCATGGCGGGTGGTTTTCAGAATAGCGATCCAGTGTACGTAAACGAACACTTGTGCCCCGAAAACAAGATCTTGCTGGGAAAAGCCACCCAACAAAAACGAGAGAAAGGATGGAAATTTGCATGGGTTTCTGAGGGGAAAATACTATTGCGGAAATCCGAGAACTCCAAAGTAGTGCATCTAATACGTGAAGAAGACTTAGCAGAAATAGTTTAAGTACTTTTATAACTTGCACACCCTATTCGTTAACAATGGCTTATTCAATGAAAGAGATTGACAATCTTTGTAGAGCAAAATCTACATCAGTTTTTCATTGCAATATCCGTAGTATTAATAAAAACGTAGACTTGCTTTCTGCTTTCCTGTCGCTACATGAACATTCGTTCAGTATCATTGCAACTGAGACATGGCTGCGGAAAAGTGAAATAATCAGGCTTCCAGGTTACAGAACAGAATCAAACGCGCGCGACTCACGTTCACGTGGGGGTGGCGTTGCAGTAAAAGATAATATATCGTGTAGTAAAGTTGCAGCGGCCACATATAGTTGCAATGACATTGAATCCCTTTTCATTCTGCTAGAGTGTGACGTTATCAGTGGTGCAGTTTATCGGCCACCGAGCGGCAACCTCGCAGGATTTTTCGATAAGCTGGAAACAATTTTCTGCGTTGTGTCAAAGCAGCGAAATGAACCAGTGATTATAGTAGGCGACATGGACATCAACACATATGACATGCATAACCGCGACTATAGCTAATTGTTGCAATCTTACAACTATCGTAATTTAATTACGTCGCCGACGCGTATAACTAAGGCATCTTCGTCTTTAATTGACCACGCATTAACAAATCTAGACAAGGGGGTTACCGAAGGCGTTTACCAATAGCCAATTTCTGATCATCTACCTACCTTTGCCGCTTTATATCATCCAACTAGTACCAAAGAAATAAGAAACAGCATTGGAATGACAATAGATTACAAGCTATTACGAGAAGAAATCCTTCGCATTAATTTCAATTAAATTTTGAACGACAATATCCACATTGAAATAAATAACCTAATTGCATATCTTAATATCGCCGCCGATAGGAGTAATCGCAAGGTCTCGAAGGGCCGACATGATACGCCCATGTGTCCTTGGATGACAGAGCACATACTTCAAACACTTAAGGCCAAAGAATACTGGCATGACAAATGGCATCATAATAAAGATAATATATACTACTAACAGCAATTCAAAGTACAGCGGAATAAATCTGTCGCTATGATTCGATCGCGCAAAAGGGCCTATTATGCTCACCTAATTACACAGATCGCTGGTAACATAAAAAACCTGTGGGAAATTATAAACGAAATCACAGGAAAACAACGCAAGCTAACTGTGCTTCCCGAAACCGCTGATAATGACGTTGTAGAGAATTTTAACACATACTTCGCATGTATCGGTCCATCTCTGGCTGAAAAGTTTAGTGAATCAGAAAATATATCTATTTATACCATTGAACTTGAAGACGTGATGGTAACAGTCAATAAGATGTCAGCCTCTAAAGCCTCCGGACTAGTTGGTATTTCTATTCGAATGATAAAAGAGAATATAGATATGTTAGGGCCAGTATTATGCCACTTGTTTAACCACTCCGTGAACTGTTCTAGATATCCGTCTCAGCTGAAGATAGCTAAGGTTGTCCCTATCTTCAAAGAGGGAGACCGAAATGACCCTTGCAATTACAGGCCGATATCCGTGCTCAGTACCATTAATACTATATTTGAAAAATTTCTAGCGCATCGGTTCCACAAATTTATTGATAAGTACAAGGTTATGTGCCCACAGCAACATGGCTTTCGTCCGAATCATTCAACTTCGTCAGCAGTGTTAACGTTAACTCAAATGATTAATGAAGCTTTGCAAAATAATATACTTGTGTGTGTCATATTCCTGGACCTAAAAAAATCATTCGATACAGTTGATCACAACATACTCTTACATAAACTACAATATTATGGCTTCCGCGGTAGCTCATTAGATCTTGTTACTGACTACCTTCATGAACGAGTACAAGTAATAAGAATGAACAATATTGCAGCATCGCCTAAGCATACGCGCACTGGAGTCCCTCAAGGATCCTTCCTTGGACCCCTTTTATTTTCATTATACATTAACGACTTCCCACTTATTTTTGGTACAAGTGAAACCCTTATGTACGCCGACGACACTTGTAGTAACAGCCGATAACACTTGTGATCTGGAAACTAAAGCAAACGAAGAGTTGAAAAAAGCAAATGAATGGTTCTCAATGAACAAACTTACGATTAACGTTAGTAAAACCAAGTATGTGGTATTTCTAACGCGTAACAATACCTTTCCTGCTAAATCATTAGATTTATAAATAAACGATTTTCCATTAGATGAAGTCAACTCATTTCAATATCTTGGCGTGATTTTCGACAGCAATATGCACTTGCAAGAAAAAATAAGTGCAATTTGTAAAAAGCTCGCATCAGGATGCTATGCACTCTAACAAGCACGGCATAGTCTCGATACTAACACACTGCGTATTTTATATTTTGCACTCATCCATAGCCATATCACTTATTGTAATGAATCATGGGGTACGACAAACAAAAGTTATCTTGAACCTGTACGCAAACTTCAAAAGCGCGCCCTGAGAATAATTACCCATTCAAGTTACGATAAACCAAGTCTGATTTTATTTACTAGAATAAATGTGTTGCCCTATGACAAGATACACGAATTAAAAATTGCCACGTGTGTCTTCAAGTTTGTTAAACACAACCTCCCTTTTCATGTTTCTATATTTTACTGATCTTATCGTGCGACCAGAAATCAAACGTGCGGTAATTTTAATCTTCCTCCAACTAAAGATATTTACGGACAACGTTTGCTAAAGTTTTCAGGGTCAAAAATTTGGAATAAACTACCAGCAGAAATAAAACAAGCAAATAATTTTTCATCGGTACTTAAGAAATACTTGCTTAGCCTCAATAATGCTTTTCAATGGTAACAATCATGATGTCCTTTCTTTTCTTTGGTAACTCGCTGACACCTTCTGAACATATCTTAGTTTTTCGATTTTGTCTAGGTTAATAATGAATGAATGTTTGATGTATTATGGCGCAAGGGCCAAGTGTGTCCAAAGAGCTCCATGTCCGTGGTAATGAGTTTGCCGTGAAATCACGAGTTCTATGAAGTTGGTGTGACGTGGCTGTAGAGAGGCGTTGAAAATGGTCGCGCTAAAGTGCGTAAAATCTGTATAATAAGACTATGCTGATGACTTTTGAGGTGTACTATGAACAATAAGACGCATTTAAAGAGAATGATATGATGTCTAAAAATATATCAGGTTGTTTAAGATATGCTAGAGCACTACTGCCTCCTTAGAGCCCTTGAAACAAGGGCCTAGAGGCATGTGCTATTCAAAACAATTATCGCAGTGGCATTCTCTGGATCGAGGATGCTCTACGAGTTTAATGGGCTTATAACGTGCAGAACGACATCATTTAAGAAGTTGAGGACTGCCTTGGTGTTAAAAAGCGGTTCCTTGCCGAGAAACATAACTGGGTGTAGAGGGATGTAGTAACGGTATGCAAGTGGAAAATGTTTCTTTCTTTCAGGTTCGGCTTTCCGACACTCCAACAGGACCTGGAGGACGGTCAGCCTCTCACCACATCGACCACAGGTTGGCGGTTCATTTCCAGTAAGTAGAAAATCTGGGTACCAAATGTGTTCCCTATTCTGAGGCGACAGAATAAGACATCTGTTCGCCGAGATTTTATTGAAGAGGGCCAAAAACCTAGCTGTGGCTTTATAACGTGCAGTTTATTATTTGTTTCGGCGTTCCACATGTGCTGCCAGTGTTGTCGCAGTTTCCTTCTTAACAAAGCCCTCAGATCTGTGACAGGGACAGCAGCCGTAGGAAAAGTAGTTAGCGATGTGGATGATGTGGCCATTTTGTCAGCTAACACATTACCCTCGATACCCCTATGTCCAGGCACCCAGCATATTACTACGTGTCTCTGTGATAGATAAATATTGCATAATAGCGAGTAGAGTTCAATGAAAACAGGATTTGTATGCTTTTGTAAAGAGTTCAGCGCTTTTACAAGGCTTAACGAGTCTGTAAATACTATTGCTCTGTCGAGTTTTAATTTATTTATATGTTTTACTGCAGACAGTACGGCATAGGTTTCTGCAGTGAAGATACTCGTTAAGGGGTTCAATACATCATATTTAGAAAAAGAGGGACCAACAGCAGCATAAGATACACCAGAATGTGATTTTGATGGATCTGTGTAGAATTCAGAACAGCAGTATTTCGATTGAAGTTCACGGAAATGCATAGCGATTTCGAGGTCAGGAGCATGCTTTGTGATCTCCACAAAAGATACATCACAGTCTATCACCTGCCACTCCCAGGGTGGTACTAGCTTAGCTGGAGGCGTTAAGTGATGTTCGAGAACTGGAACATCCATTTCCATGCTAAGTTCTCTTGCACGCAGTGAAAAAGGAAGTCTCATAGAGGGTCTATTATGAAAAAGTGTTTCACACGTCAAGTCGTTAACGGTTGTGAAACACGGATGTTCCTTGTTAGAGCGAACCTTGAGAAAATACGTTAAGCTGATGTATGTTCTCTGAAGATGGAGGGGCCACTCATCCGACTCTACATGTAGACTTTCAACAGGGCTTGTCCAAAATGCGCCAGTGGCCAGACGGATACCCAGATGGTGAACGGGGTCTAACATCTTAAGCGCGTTCGGTGCGGCAGAGTGGTATACTACGGCACCATAATCTAACCGTGATCGAACTAGGCTCCTGTAAATATTCAATAAACACTGTCTGTCGCCAGCCCACGTTGTGTGGGATAGGATTTTAAGTAAGTTCATTGTTCTAAGACATTTTTCTTTAAGATGTTTTATGTGAGGAATGAAAGTAAGTCTGGAGTCAAGTATAACACCAAGAAATGTGTGATCTATGTTTACAGGAATTTGTTGTCCGCCCAGTTCTACGCAAGGATCTGGGACGAGGCCTCTCTTTCTTGTGAAGAGAACACATGAACTTTTGTGGGGGTTGAATTTAAATCCATTTTGGTCTGCCCATTTGGACACCTTGTTTAAGCACCGTTGAACCTTTCTTTCGCATACTGTGAGGTTGCAGGATTTGAAGCCTATTTGTATATCGTCGACATATACGGAATAAAAAAATTGCTGGTGGCAGTGAAGCACGTAGTGTGTTCATCTTAACGATAAAGAGAGTGCAGCTGAGCACGCCTCCCTGGGGTACACCAGTTTCCTGCGTGAAAGGACGTGATAGTGCCTTGCCGACTTTTACGCGGAAGGTACGATTGGGCGAATAGCTTTGAATTATTTTTAACATATTTCCACAGATGCCATTCCCGACAATTCTCGCAAGATCCCGTAACGCCATGTTGTATCATATGCCTTTTCCATATCGAGGAATATCGAGAGGAAATACTGTTTGTGTATAAAGGCATCGCGAATATATCCTTCAATGCGCACAAGATGATCGGTTCTTGACCGCCCTTGTCTGAAGCCACGCTGATAGGGATCGAGTATATTGTGGAGTTCAAGGAAATGTATGAGTCTGCACTTAATCATTTTTTCAAAGAGCTTACACAGACAATTTGTAAGAGCTATCGGACGATAACTTGTTGCCAAGGAGGGGTCTTTTCCCTGCTTCAGGACAGGAACTACAATCGCATCTTTCCATGTAGATGGGAGGTAACCCGCAGCCCACAGAGTGTTGAAAAGTGTAAGTAGTGTAACTGTTGTGTCAGTATGTAAGTTTCTGATCATGTCATACATGACTCTGTCAGGTCCCGGTGCAGTGCTTTTGCTTGTGTTCAAGGCAGCTCTCAACTCGGCAATACTGAAAGGCCGGTTATAGGGTTCATTCTGGCTGGATTTTCTAATTATTGGCTTACATTCTTCCGTTTGTTTATATTTGAGAAAGGACTGAGAATAATGGGTTGAGCTCGAAACGCTCTCAAAGTGCTCCTCAAGTGAGTCTGCCTGATCTTGCAGGGTATCGCCGTGTGTGTTTACCAAAGGGAGTGAATGTGCTTGTCGCCCTCTTATCCTAATAACCCTGTTCCAGACTTTGGCCTCATCTGTGTACGAGTTGATGCCCGATAAAAACTTCTGCCAGCTTTCTCTTCTGGCCTGTCGGCGGGTTCGCCTGCCTTCGGACTTTACTTCTTTAAAGTTGATAAGATTCTCGGCAGTGGGAGAAGCGCGTAGCAACCCCCACGCTTTGTTCTGATTCCTACGTGCGATTCTACATTCATCGTTCCACCCCGGGGCACGCTGTTTGCATGCCGAGCCACTTACTTGACGTATGCATTTAGATACGGCATCTATTATTAAGGCTGTAAAATACTCCACAGCTGCATCAATACCTAGCGAGGACATATCATCCCATGATATACTAGCTATGGTTCGGAATTTCTCCGAGTCGGCTGTGTCAATTTGCCACCTAGGAGCCTGTGGTAGATATTCGTTTTCTTCAAGTGTTCTTAATAGTATGGGGAAATGGTCGCTTCCGCAAGGATTGTTCGCAACTTCCCATTCGAGTTCAGGCAGTATAGACGGAGAAACTATGCTGAGATCAATTGAAGAAAAGGTATTGTTTGCAAGACAGTAATAAGTGGGTTTCCCCTTATTCAGAAGGCACGCACCAGAAGAAAAAAGGAACTGTTCAACAAGACGACACCGCTCATCTATACGAGAGTCGCCCCACAGGGAGCTGTGCGCATTGAAATCGCCAAGAACAACATAAGGTTCTGGCAATTCGTCTATAAATGACTTAAATTCATGTTTGTTTAATTTGTAGTGTGGGGGTACGTAAAGCGAGCTAATGGTGATGAGTTTGTTTAGGAGAACAGCTCGAACCGCCACTGCTTCAAGGGGCGTTTGGAGCTGTAAATGTTGACACGCAATGCTTTTGTGGATAACAGTAGCTACACCTCCCGATGATGCGATAGCATCATCGCGATCTTTGCGAAACGTTATATACTGTCGGAGAAAGTTTGTGTGTTTTGATTTTCGGTGTGTTTCCTGTAAACACAGCACTTTTGGATTGTGTTTGTGTATGAGTTCTTGTACGTCATCCAAGTTTCTAAGAACACCTCTGACGTTCCATTGAATAATTTGTGTGTCCATATTTACAGTGAATTGGTGCTGTGTGTACTGAAACAGAAGTGATGCCTTAGGTTACAGAGCTCTTTTGAGGCCCTGTAACGGGGGTTCTGCCCTTTCTGGAGCGTTCGAGGGAGCCTCGCCGCTCCTTAGGCGTTTGGTGCCCCTTGAGGACAGGTGTAGTCTCCATTGCCTCTTGTGAGGCGCCGGACACGTGCTCTTGAGAGCGAGAAGTTACAAGAGAGAGTCCTGCCTTGGAGGGCAAGACCCCTGCCCCCACGAACCCGGAGGTCGATGGGGCACCCTGCGGAATTTGGCTGCGCCGGCTGTTGCCAGCGCTGGAAGGGGCCGGGGAGCTTGGAGCAGCCTCGGCTGCGCCCACCTTCGGGGTCGATGGCCCCGTCTGCTGTGTTGACGTAGCAGCGTTAGCTGCAGCCGCCGAGGGGGCGGATGGCGTCACTGCCGCCTCACTGGGTGTGGGTCGGACAGCCGCCGGAGACCGTTGTGGCGCTGCCCCCTGACGCGCCACATCGGCAAAGGTGTGCTTTGGCAGGAAGGCTACCCACCTGCGTGCCTCTTTGAAGCTTATGTTTTCGTTTACTTTAATTGTGACTATGTCCTTTTCTTTCTTCCAAGATGGGCACGACCGCGAGTATGCAGCGTGCTCGCCTTCACAGTTTACGCAGTGGAGAGAATTTTCACAAGATTCAGAAGTGTGCTCATGAGCACTGCATTTCGCGCAGGTTTGGCGGCCTCGGCAGCTCTGTGAACTGTGACCGAAACGCTGGCATTTGAAGCAACGCAGGGGATTAGGGATGTATGGCCGAACACGGAGCTTGATATACCCGGCCTCGATGGACTCGGGCAGAACACTTGTTCCAAAAGTAAGTATCAGGTGTTTCGTCTGTATTTCTTTGTTGTCACGCCTCATCTTAATTCGTTTAACGTTGAAGACGTTTTGCTCACTGAAGCCCTCCAAGAGCTCAGCCTCAGTCAGCTCCAAGAGATCATCATCAGAGACTACGCCACGGGTGGTATTCATAGTACGATGCGCAGTTACTGTCACTTTGGTGTCGCCAAATGAGACTAGATTGGGTAGGTTTTCATATTGCTTCAGGTTGCGGAGCTCCAAGAGGAGATTACCGCTTGTCATTCTGGATGCTTTGTAACCTGTACTAAGAACTTGGGTCAGAGACTTGTACACGAGGAATGGTGAGATTGTTCGTACGGGTTTGTTTGGTGTATCGGAGTGGACTACGTGGAAGCGAGGAAAAGTTTCTTTTTGGCGGGCGAAAAATTCTAAAACATCATCGGTGCGCCCCCTCTTCAGGGAGCGATCAGGTAGTGGGGGAAAGGAGGTAGCCATACGAGATTGCCATTTCGGCAGTAACGCCAGCCACCCACCGTGGAGTCCTACAAGGGGACGCTGCAGGACCCGTGAAACACGGCCTGCAAACGCCAGCTGTACGTTACCACTATAACCCAATATGACATAACCAAGGTTGGTTACTCACACAAGTTTAACGCTTGCTGCCAGGAAGGTCGGAAGTAATAAAGAAATGAGAAGGAGACAGGAAAGGTGGAAAGAAGGAAAAGACGAAGGTTGTAGGGAGTGAGAGACAGGAACAGGCAACTACCGATTTCCCGCGGGTGGGTCAGTCCGGGTGTTCCGTCTACGTGAAGCAGAGGCCAAAGAGGTGTGTTGCCTTCGCCGGGGGGCCTTAAAGGTCCGAACACCCGGCATCGGCTCAACCTCCAGGATCCCCCTTTCCCTGGACACGGCTAAGCCGCGCACGGCTACATGCGGGAGGGTCCAACCCTCGTGTGCTCGGGTACGTGGTGTCGCAACACACCAAACGCCTGCTGACGCAGACGCCCCTGCGGTGTAGATTAATAATGTGTGTTCATAATAATGCATAATATTGCCTGCAATCCTCCTAACTAGTGTATTGTGTTTGCTTAGAAATGTTTAATAGTATAAGATGCTTTTCACTGTTTCGCATTTCATTGTGTACGCTCGTGCAACTTAATGGTATGCGACAAATATGTGTATGTACTTGATGTATTTTACTTGCTTTGTACTTGCAATTGTTATTAATTTTTTCATTGGACCCGCAACTAGCCTGTGGCTATGGGTCCAACCAGTTCTGGTATTTCTGTGTGTTCTATGTCTGCAAATAAAGAATTGAATTGAATTGAATTGAATTCAAATGCCGAATATTCGAGACAGTATTCAGAAACTCAACCAATGATTGCTCTGCTCGGGAGGCTATGCTCCTGCTACCACCTAGTCTGAAGTTTCATTTTAATTACAGGATACAACTATAATCCAGAAAAAGGCGTACAACCTATCGAGAGAAAAGAAGATAGGACTAAAAGAGGAACTTCAAAAGATATTAGACGCTGATATCATCCATCCACCTGTGTCGCCATTTGCATCGCCAGTCACCATGGCCCCAAAAGAAAACGGTAGCCTCAGACTGTACACTGACTATAGAACGATAAACCTCCCGCAGGCAGCTGAATGCAGTGCCTCGAGTAGACAGCATCATTGGCCAAACAGGCGGATATACCGGTTTCTGCACGACAGATTGTGGGCAAAGGCTTCTGGAAAATGCCACTTTAAAAGAAAACCAAGCAATACACCACCTCTGTGGCTCCATTTGACATTTGTGAGTACAATCGTCTTCCGTCTGGTTTGAAAAACTCGCCCAGCGGGTTTCAGAAGATTGTTACTGTTCTGAACATTTTTCCTGGTCGCTTCCGCAATGTGTATGTAGACGACCCATTGCAGGTGCTAAGAGTGAGCAGCAACCTGAAGTACGCCTTGCACATCCTATCCCTGCCTTGTAACACTGTAAAGGCGAATTTCAAGAAGCAGGAGTTCCTGAAAACAAAGTCACCTGTTGGGTCGAGTACTGGATGGTACCACTAATCATGCCAAAGAGTCCACGACGCGCATCGGCACGCTGTGGCTTACGTCCATTCGCTTCGCGTATTTTTGGGACCAGTCACCCATTTCAGAGCGCTCATTCGAGACTATGCTGCGAAGACACGGTGCTTGACAAGGTTGACGCAAAATGATGTATCGTTTAGCCTGTGAGGACTTGACTCTCTCGCGCCCCCTTGTGTTGTTTTCCCTGCAAGGCGCTCACGTCTCTTGTAATCCAGCTTCGCGGCGTAGCTATGCGCCACCGGAGGTCGGCCGTTGCCCAAGGGGGAACCAGCGCTGGATAGGCGGCGCGTCGAAAAGAGTGCGTTGCATGCCGCCCTAGCAATGAAACGCGGCATATTCCGGCCGCTCGACCAGACGACACGCACGTGCGCGGCCGTATTATAGTTCGTATGTTTTCGTTTTCGGGCCACTTCAAGTGGACAGTTTTCGTAAAGAAGCTAGCGCCATCAAGTGAAGAAATGACGAAAGAAGCTTTTTAAGCTTTATATGGAAAAGATGACCAGGAATGACCAGAAGTGACCAGAAATTACCATAAAGAAATGACCAGAAACAGGAAATGACCAGAAAGAAATAATCGCTATAATAACGTCAAATGGTTTTGAAATCTGATTGCTTCGCCAACCCGAATCACAGACAGCAGTGAAACTCTACTCGACTTATTCATAACAAATATGCAAAACGAAAGCATAACCGCCGGTGTGCTATCACACGACATAAGCGACCACCTTCCAATATTTATCATGATACCTAAACATAGTTTTCGAGACAAGAGGGATGTGAGATGCTTCACTTCTCAGCCAATTACAGCAGCCAACTACAGCCAATTACAGCAGCTTTTAGAACTCAGATGTTAACCTGTGACCTGGAAGTTATCGGTCTAATCGCGAACGCTGAAGAGGCATATACAAAGTTCATAGATATAATTTCTGGTGTATACAAGTACCACTTTCCCGAAAAAAGAATTACCTTAGGCAAAAAAATTCGTAAACCTTGGATAACGCCTGAACTAATTGCAAAAATCCATCGCAAAAACAAATTCTATCATAATTTTTTTCAGAATAAGGACCCAGATACACTGAAACAATTCAAAACTTATCACAATAAACTGAATAAAGAAATAAAACTAAGTCGAATGCGACACATCCAGTCTGAATTTGAGTGTTCTGCACCAAAACCTGACTTCTTTTGGAAAGGTTAAATACTGTCCTTAATCGTAATAAATCACATTCTCGTATAGAAACTGAACATAAATGGCAATGAGATATCTGGCATCCCTCTCGCCACTATGTTTAATGATCACTTTGTTAGCAACAATCAAAGCAGTTCATCTAGGACATTGTTTAAGTTGAAACCTGTTGCTAGCCCCTTCTCTTAATTTCTTGAGCCTGTCTCTGAACATGAAGTTTTCTCTGCTTTCACGTCACTGCGAAATAGATCCTCGTGTGATTTTGAAGGCATGCAAATTAGGCCGATAAAGCACGTGTTAGATATTGTCACACCGTACCTTACATATATTATTAATTTATGTTTGTCCAGTGCAACTTTTCCGTAAAAGATGCAAATCGCTAAAGTGCGTGTTTTATTTAAGAAGGGAGACAGAAATGACATCCAAAATTATAGGCCTATATTCATATTGCCTATCTTTTCTAAGGGCCTGGAAAAAATCTTACATCGCCAATTTAATAATTTTTTCGAGATGAACAATATAATATCACCTGCCTAATTCGGCTTCAGAAAGCTTAAGTCCACCGAATATAGAAAGAAGACTTGTGCATGGCGTCTATGTGGATTTTAGCAAAGCATTTGATAATATTCACTATTTAACATTGATTGAGAAACTTCATAGCTATGGCATTCGAGGCCATTCTTTAGCATTAATTAAATCTTACCTAGCAAGCAGACAGCAATTTGTTCAGATAGATATGCATTGCTCAAGTATGAAGCCTATTTCAAAAGGAGTTCCGCAGGGAAGTGTTTTGGGGCCCCTTCTTTTTAACGCCTATATCAATGATATAACGAATATTTACCTAAACGCGAAATATGTCCTGTATGCTGATGACGCCAGTATATTTGTTTCAGGAACGAACTGTACAGATATAGAGTATGAAACGAACCTCATGCTCTCTAAGCTGAGGAACTGTCAATAATGAACCAATTAGAAATAAATACAAAAAAACCAAAGCTGTGCTCTTTAGGCCTAAAAATAAGCCAGTGAATTCAAATATTAACATTATGTACGGTGAAAAACGATAGAAATGGTTACTAGTATGAGAACTCTGGCCGTAACATTTTCGAGTAATATGCTTTGGGACGAACCCATTCACGCAGTCACAATCCAGTTATCTAGGGTCATTGGCATGACGTTAAAATGTAAATCAATATTGCCGTTTAAAGTTAAACTTCTAATTTATAACTCGCTTTTTTATTCGTGCCTCTAATATTGCTTATTGGTGTGGGGTTCAACTACCTTTGTTAGTTTGCATAAACATCTTGTCTTGCAAAAAAAGTTTGTTCGGCTGCTCTTTAATGTCCCCTACAACTCCCATACTATAAACTTATTTCAGGAAGCCAACTTAATTTCTGTATTAAAGTTATACCAGTACAAGTTAACAACTGCATTTAGGCGGGAAGTAAAACTGAACTGCTCCTTTCTACGAGAACTTTGTAACCTTGAACTTAATGACAAATTTTATGTTACCCGTCATAAAGAGATATGGCGGGTGGTCACACCCAGAACAAATTATTTAAGGGAAAAGCTGTCACACACAATGCCAATGCTTCTAAATTAATATAATAATCTAGGCGTTGATATGACCCAAATAACGGCCCAAAAACTGAGAGACTTGTATGTGCAGGATTTTTAAATTACTGGTTAAGTGTACATGCTCTCGGCTAGCATGCATATAAAGTGCGCATATATGCTTCTGTATATGTGTGTGTACATATGTAGGAATGCATACGAGCGTGTATGCATATACGGGTATATGAATGCATGTGTATATGCGAGTATGTGGGTTTATGAGAGTATATATATATATATATATATATATATATATATATATATATATATATATATATATTGGTACGCATGAAGAAAACGAAGACCCGTGAACGTGCTTGCGGTCCCGAGTGGGGGCAGGAAGAAGAGAACGACGCTGAGTTGATGAACCAGCTGGCCGCTCTTGCGCTCACCTTGGCGACCTTAAGTAAACGGTCCCCTACATCCGTAAGGGTTATAAGCGGTCTCCTTCGCACGTAACAAAGTGGTGGAGGTGCTGGGTACCGCTCACAACAACGGAACCATCACAGCCGCAGCTTCGTCGAAGCCGTCGACTTGCCGGCCTCCCGCCATCAGCCGTGACCGTCTTCGAGATGCCAGAAGAAGGAGCCGCTCCTAGGGGAGCGCCTAGCAGTGCACTGCCATACTACCGAGTTCCACCCACCTTCGCAGGCAAAGCGGGGATAGATGCCGACGAGTGGCTCCTCCACTACAAACGAGTGAGCAAGTCCAACGGGTGGGGTGCAACCGCTCAGCTCACCAATGTGGTGTTCTCCCTGACCGATACCGCCCTCGTGTGGTACGAGAACCACGAGGACGCGATTACGACGTGGGAACATTTTGTTGACGAGCTAAAGGCGTGTTTTGGGGACTCAGTCACCAAAAAGAAGCGTGCGGAGCAGACACTAGAGAGTTTTAGCTCAGCGGGTTTACGTTTCGCTCCGCTCGCGGTCTCCACCGTTGCGCCAGCGGAGCGGCTCGCGAAAGAAGAATTTTAGCCCGGCGGATCACTCACCCGCTCGAGCGGAGAGAGCGGGGCGCTCTGCTTCCCCACCTAGTGGCCCGAATAGGAGTTACTGAGAAAGGAAATTGAATTACGCTTGCTTTTATAATGCAAGAAATGTTGAATAAAGATATATTACATGTTCTCAGTACATTATTTGTTAATAATATACTGAGTACTAATGTACGGGTCAGCGCCGCAGTCGCCGTCGTCGATGCAGAACTGCCGGCGTTCATGTTCGCGGCTGCCATCTTGCATTTCCCATACACGCCCGCGCGCGCTTACGCACGCTCGCGCGCTGCGTATACCCTCCGCTGGGGAGTGCTTTCCAGCGGGCGTAAACGCTGCTCCGTAAAACCGCTGGCCGCCTCAGCGTTGTGCGCATGCGCAGTCATGTCTCCGCTCGCCCGCTCCGCTCCGCTGGCCGTAAACCCGCTGGGCTAAAACTCTCTACTGTCGCAACAGGCGCAGCTACCAGGTGAGACATGCACAACATATATCGAAAAAGTGTTAAAGCTGTGCAAGGTGGTCAACGCTCGCATGTCGGAAGAAGATAAAGTTGGACATTTGCTGAAAGGTGTGGCTGAGGATGTGTAAAGTTTTCTAATTGGAAAGGAGAGCCTCAGTTCTGTGTCCGACGTCATTCGGCACTGCAGAACGTTTGAAACGCTCAAGATGCGTCGGATTGCGCCAAAGTTTATTTGGTTGGCAAACGTTGCGACGGTTGCCAGTGTGGACACGAGTCCTTGCCTCGACCTTTCTTCGACCATCCGACAGATTGTCCGCGAGGAACTTTCCTGCTGCGAAGAGTTGTTGCATTCAACTGCTGACCCCCATGGCGTGTACTCGTCAAGTGAGGCTATGAGGGCGCCACATTCGGCCTCTTGGCAACCGATGGTTACCGCAGCGGCCGTAGAGTACAGCGCAGCCCCACAGTCGAGGATGACAACACGCCCGCCGACTCCGCGCTATGACCAACGCGCTCAGCGCACGCCTTCTCGACGCCCGATGTATCGTCGTGACACACGCCACGAACCAACCCACTATACGCGGGAAAATTATAATATCTGCTTCATCGACGAACGACCAAGGTTTCGACCACTCCCGATGTGTTATTCCTGCGGTCTCCCTGGTCATATATCGCGGTTTTGCAACCAGCGTATGACCACGTGGTATGGCCAGCCGTCAGAGTTTTCTCGGCCCTCCGAACGGCCACACGGTGGCCCGTGGCCAGCACACGTATCATCTGGCGACGAGTATTGACCGAGCAGCTCCCGGAATCGCTCCCCGGCATCTGACAGAAGTTTGACACCCCCACCGCAACGTCGTGCTCCCCGTTCTCCCTCACCACGGCATCACACCACGTCACCTTCGTCACCGGAAAACTAGCTAGCGCAGCCGATGGAGGTGAGGTCGCTGGAGACGTGCTACTGACAGAAATACCTCCTGTGTTGATGCTGAAAAACAAAGTGCGCGTTCTTGTAGATAATGTCCCTGTGATGGCTCAGGTGGACACAGGCGCAACAATTTCGGTCATGAGTGTCTCTTTTAAACACGTGTTAGGGCGAAAGGTTTTAAGTGGGACGAAGATTCAAAGTTCTGTGGAGTAAGTGGCGAGCCGTTGCGACCTATTGGGGTGTGTAGTGCTGACGTGATTTTGGGAGGCCATGTTATTACGACAGAGTTTGTAATTATTCCTCGGTCGACCCACGATGTTATCCTCGGCATGGACTGCTTGCGGGAGTGTGGTGCTACTTCGACTGCCGCACAGGAAAAGTATTCGTAAGTGGTAGGATTCCATCAGGACTCCTGGAGAACCCTGTAGATCGTGAAACTACACTGTGTGTTTGTGGCGATGCGGTCATACCTGCATCATCTACCGTTTGCGTTCCCGTTGTCTGTTGCGGCGCCGATTCCGACAGCTTCGAAGCTACCGTAGAACCGATGCACTTTAACTGTGTGAAGAAGAATGTGTTGGTGCCACATTGTGTGGTGTCGATCAAAGGCGGGCGCACTGGCTTATGGACCGTAAACTGTTCTAAGGAGTCCGTTCTATTACCAGACGGCATGAAATTAGCCTTCGCCAGGGAACACGCGTCCTTATCAGTGGCTGAACTTACAGATGTGCCGGAAGAACCTGATGGCCACAGTTCGGAAACGGCCCTTTTGTCGACGGTAAACAAATCGCTCAGCACGAGTGAACGCCGAACGTTAGTGGGTGTGCTTTCGAAGCACATTTCGATTTTCGACTTTGCGCAGAAGGGCAAAATACCTGCAATCCCTGCGTCTCGAACGCGCCATACCATCAACACGGGTTCGGCAAATCCGATTAGACAAAAGCCATATCGTGTTTCACCATCACAGCGCCAGATTATCAACGAACAAGTGCACGAAATGATGAAAAAGGGAGTCGTACAAGAGTCAGCGAGTCCGTGGGCTGCTCCAGTGATTCTTGTTAAAAAAAAGATGGATCTTGGAGATTTTGCGTCGACTATCGCCGTTTGAATGCTGTAACAAAAAAGGACGTGTACCCACTCCCACGTATTGCTGACGCAATAGACTGCCTTCACTCTGCCTCTTACTTTTCCTCAGTAGATTTACGATCTGGCTATTGGCAAATTCCGATGCATCCCGACGACAAGGAGAAGACTGCCTTTGTAACCCCTGACGGGCTCTTGGAATTTAATGTGATGCCATTTGAATTGTGCAACGCTCCGGCAACTTTCGAGAGATTAATAGACAGTGTTCTGCGCGGCTTGAAGTGGAACATCTGCATGTGCTACCTCGACGACGTCGTCATCTTTGGCCGCACCTTCAGCGAACACAACTGACGTCTGGATATAGTCCTGAACTGCATCAGAAACGCTGGTCAAGCTTTAAACTCTAAGAAATGCCGCTTCGGTGAACGCCAAACCCTTGTGCTTGGGCACCTTGTCGACAAGGATGGCATCCGCCCTGATCCCAAGAAAACAGCAGCCGTTGAAGCGTTCAGTGCACCGCGCTCTGTCAAAGAGCTCCGTAGTTTTCTGGGGCTTTGTTCCTATTTCCGCCGATTTATTCCTAAATTCGCCGACGTCACCTATCCGCTGACATGCCTGCTACGAAAGGACACCCCCTTTGAGTGGACTCCGGAGTGCGACTCTTCTTTTCGTCAGTTGAAGTTTCTGCTGACGTCCCGACCGGTTCTTCAGCACTTCAGTCCTTCAGCTCCGACGGAACTCCATACGGATGCCAGTGGCATAGGTATTGGTGCCGTCCTAGTTCAACGCTACGGTGACCGCGAACACGTGATCGCATATGCAAGCCGTTCATTAAGTAGGCCCGACCAGAATTACACAGTCACGGAACAAGAATGCCTCGTGGTAATATTTGCGGTTCAGCGGTTTCGTTCTTACCTGTATGGAGGCCTTTTTACAGTGGTCACCGACCACCACTCATTGTGTTGGCTTGGCAATCTTCGTGACCCTCGTGGCCGCCTTGCGCGCTGGGCGCTCCGACTGCAAGAATACAGCTTCACCGTCTCTTATAAGAGCGGTCGACGACACGCTGACGCGGACTGCCTCTCGCGTATGCCACTTAGCATCACGGACTGTGACGCCGACGACTTCGATCACCTCGTGGCTTCTGTGTCGCCGCGTTTTCCAGACTTCGACGGCTTCAAAACCGAACAGCGAAAAGACGATAAATTAATACCGCTCTTCACCGCTACGACCGCCTCGACGACAGCAAACCATTTCTGTGTACGTGATGGACTCCTGTATAAGAAGAACTTTTCCCGCACTGGCGCACGTTTTCTCCTAGTGGTGCCGGAGAGCCTTCGCACAGCGATTCTGAGTGCTATGCACGACGACCCTACGTCTGGCCATCTAGGTTCGGCGAGGACGCTCTACCGGATTCAGGAACGCTTTTATTGGCCTGGAATGCTACAGTCTGTTGAGACGTATGTGGCCAGCTGCATGCAGTGTCAGCGCCACAAACGGCCATCTACTGCTCCAGCTGGTCTCCTGAAGCCGATCCCGCCTCCAAGCACGCCTTTCCAACAAGTGGGCATTGACTTCGTAGGCCCATTTCCAAAATCAGCCATAGGAAACCGTTGGATAGTTGCTTGCGTCGACTACCTCACACGCAACTGCGAGACGGCGGCCGTGCCCTCCGCAACTGCCACTGACGTTTCAACATTCCTGCTGCAATATGTGATCCTGCGACATGGTCCGCCTCGCGTGATCCTCAGCGACCGTGGACGCCAATTCACAGTGGACGTCGTAGAGGAGCTGCTTCGTTTGTGTGGATACCACTTGAGTCACTCGACACCATATATATATATATATATATATATATATATATATATATATATATAATGCATATGTATTTGTATGTACGCTGTTGCCGAAAATTCTGTAGGCGGGGGCTGCGGGCCTCGTCAAGCTGCATCTACTGGAGCAGCTTTTACTTGCAGCTTCCTCCATCAAGTAGATGGAAATAAAGCTATTCTGTTCGATACATTTTTCACAGTGTGTCGCGGCGAGCACGTGTGTTTCTTTAACGGTTGCGCCATGGTCCGTTGCCATGCTTGCGTGGCAGCCTGCCTCGCAAATCTAGCAGCTATGGCTGCTTGATTTGCGACACGAGCTATGGCTGCTCGTGCTGCACTATGGTTTCGGAAGTATTAGTTGGGCTGAAGACATTCCATATTTCTCTCGCTAGACATAAAAAATTCTTATGTTACTTCCCCACAGCAGTCAATGGAGAAGAAAGCTTTATCGCATCAGCTGACTCTCGCAAGCAAATGGTTGAGTACTCCGCTGCTGGATCCGTAACAACGCTAGCTACATTTAGCACTAATTACATAAATTTACCGGATGCATCTCAGCGCCGAGTCCTCATCCGCATGCGCATTTTTAAAACCACATGGACGGCTTAGTCGCGCGTGCGCCGGCAGCATGCGCACACAACTCGTATTACAAGGCAGCGTCCCTCCCACATAATTCTTGGCAATGAATGGATACTATTTACCTTTCGTATCGTTCGCTTGGTTCGGTGGCGTTGGAAGGAGCTTGGCGGTGGTATTGCGAAGGAAAAATGGTTGGTACATATGCCGGATGGTGCATGCTATTGCTCATTTTGTTTCCGACGAAATGCCGAATGCAGATCCTGCTGTTTGGTGCTGTCTGCCATGGCTGACCGTCTTCACTATCGAATAAACGAAGGACACACGCGAAATTTCATTTAGAAACCAGCCCGACACCTCTTGACAGGGCGACAAGACGGGAACTTACTCCGCTCGCCTGACTGCTTGGATCCAACACCGCCTCCGTTCTTGTTCGTAAGGTTTAGATAGAAAGACGCAAAAGGATACTTCCTCCCTCATCCCGACGTAGTTGTGGCACTTGTATACGCAACAGTATCGTCGGCGTCCTTTTGTTTTCCTTCGACTTTCACGGCACGCAACGCCACTACCAGTAGCAATTTTAGTCCGCGGGAGCGGCTGCATTGTGCCCGTTCTGACCGCCAGGGCGGCGCTGCAGGCGTCGTGAAAACTTCAGCGCTGGTTCCCCATAGTACGAAAGATAGCGTCAGTATTGCGTTACTAACGCCTTCTAACAGCGCGATTCATTGGACTCAAAAGGGAGTCCGCTTTCGCACCTGAACATCGCCCCCAAGGGCTCCGTGGTCGCTCCGCATGCGTGAGCTGAGAGAAGGTGACAAAGGAGAGCACCTCTTTTTCGCAGGCTGTGACGTCACATTGTTGCTTGTTTTTACTTTTTTGAAAGCGCTACTCTCGAACGTAGATTAGCCATTGCCGTCGTGTCGGCTGCAAGACGTTCTGCGCGCGCTTTTGTGCGTGTCGAAAGCGTATAACGTTCGCGATATTCGTGCGAGCGCAGTTTGACTTGAGCAATCGTGGGCTTGGACTCCGTGACATTTGCTTGCGTCATATTTTTCTTTATTGATACTGTCAGCCCTTTGTTTAGGGCCATTACAGGAGTGGAGAAAAAATAATAAAACAAGCAATGTCAACACATCTGATTCAGGCAGGGCGTACACTACATCTGAGTACAACGTACAAAAAACAAATTGCATTGCATGTACATTGTAATAGGGCAAGCAGAAAAAAACCAATCAATGTACCTTGAGGCATGTAAATTAAGAAGAACATACACAGATAATAACTAAATTATAAAATCAGATGGTTCAGAAAGTCAGATAATTAAGGCACCGCGCTTTCGGAATAAATAATGGTATGCAAATTACTCAGGAAACTATTTAAAGAGGTAGACTGAACTACGAAATCGGGAAGCATGTCCCACTCTTTTATCGTTCTGGGAAAGAAGCTATATTTAAATGTGTCATTATGGGTTACCGGAGGGGGAATACACATGCTGTGGCGATGTCTAGAAGATTCATTAGTAGAAATTTCAAAATAGTTCGTCCTATTAATTTTTATTTTATTATGAATATTAAGGAACAAGAACTTCAGTCTATGATACTTAGTCCTAAATTCTAAATTGGGAAGATTTGCAAGCTGATATAGTTTTGAACGGGAGTGAAGTCGACCATATTTGTTGAAGATTAATCGAGAAGCTAACCTCTGAATCCTTTGCAGTTTCTTACGGTTTTTCTCTGTGTAAGGATCCCAGACAATTTTCGCGTACTCAATGATTGGTCTGACCAGAGTTCTATAGGCCAAGTTTTCAACTTCAGAGGGTGCTGTGTGTACATTTTGTCTTAGGCTCCAAAGCACATTATTTGCCTTCATACTTACTTCCTCTACATGCCTATTCCAGCTTAAGTCACTTCTAAATAATAAACCCCGATATTTGTGCTCCTCTACCTTTTGAAGTTTGTTGCCATGTATGCTATAAGGAAATTGCAGAATCTTCTTTTTTCTTGTGATAGACATGCTTACTGATTTAGTTGGATTTATAACCATTTGCCAGTCAGAACACCATTTCATAATGTTATCAAGGTTGCATTGCAATTTAATTTGGTCACTGGACGATTCTATATTATTATAAACAACACAGTCGTCAGCGAATCGTCTTATTGGAACATAAATGTGGTGTGTCAAGTCATTCATGAAAATAAGAAATAGAAGAGGTCCTAGGACACTTTCCTAGGGCACTCGAGATAACACCGGTTGAAGACTGGACCTATGCGCGTTTATTTGAACATACTGCTGACGGCACTGTAAGTACGATGCAAACCACTTTGTGAGGTTAGAATTCTTAAACACAGTATTAATTTTGAACAAAAGTTTGGAGTGGGATACTTTATCGAATGCTTTGGCAAAATCCAAATAAATGAGGTCCATCTGTCCACGGGAATTTATCGTTTGTGAAGTGTCATGAACCAATTCAACTAACAGAGTGATCGTCGATAGTCCTTTACGGAATCCATGCTGCACAGAGGATAACAAGTTATACATTTCAAGGTATTGTGACAAGTGTTTGGATATGATATGTTCCAGAAATTTAAAGCATGTAGTTGTGGGGGAAATTGGTCGGTAATTGCTAATGTCTGAAGTGTTCCCAGTTTTATGAACTGGTATTATTCTCGCTAGTTTCCATGCGGTAGGGAAAGACCCATTCAATACTGAGGGATTATATATTTTTGTAAGGAGCTTAGACACCCATTCAGCATACCTCACTAAGAATTTATTAGGACTATCGTCTGGTCCAGGGCTCTTCTTAGTATTTATATTGAGCAAACGGTTTAGAATACCTTCGTCAGTTATCTCAATATTCGAAATGGGAGGGCGGGCAGATAATTCGCATAGACTAGGCACTGCTTCATCATCCTTTGTATAAAACGACGAAAAGAAAAGATCAAATCGATCAGCCCTTTCAGCATCATTAATTTCGGAATTAGAACAGCACTGCATATTGGGCGGATTTACATATCGCCAAAATTTAGCCGGTGCTTCTGAGAGCAACTTCTTCAATGTGACATTGAAAAATTGGTCTTTCGCCTCCTTAATTAGCCGCTTCAATTCTTGCCTCATTTTTTGAATTGAAGTTTCGTCATCTGTATACTTATATTGAGAACATGCTTTCCGTTTTCTTTTAATTTTCCGTTTTGCCTGAATGATTTTTCGGTTCGTCCAAGGATTTGTCTTTCCGCATTTTTTGTTCTTCTTAGGAACAAATGTATCCATGCAATCGGTTACTACACTGTAGAAGAAATTCCACAAATCATCAATGCTCACTTCCGATTGACACAAGTAGGTAAATGCATAAAAGGAGCTTTCGAGAGAGTCTAAGACACTCACATCCTCTGCGGATTGAAAATTCCAAACTCTTTTTCTTTGCGTTACCCAGTGAGGAGGATGGAGACATACTGAAAGTTGCTATTGGAATCTTGTGGTCTGATATTCCGTCCTCTACATGGGAATCCGTCAAAAGCCCTACCAACCCATGCGACACGAAAATAACATCCAAAATAGATGAAGTTGTACCGCACAGTCTGATGGGTTCTCCTACAATTTGCTCTAAATCATAAGAGAACGCCAAGTCCAAAAGCTGTTCGCAACTAGCCACGTCTACCTGCCCGGGTGAGTATGAGCTCCAATTAATTCCCGGTAAGTTAAAGTCGCCCAGAAGAATAATATTGTCTCCTTCTCAAAAATTTCTTTCCATAAATTCCCTTAGGCTGTTCATTCCTTCAGGTGAAGCACTTGGGGCCCTATATACACCTCCAATGTAAACTGTTCGATCAGCAAGCTTAGTATTAATCCATACAGCTTCGATACCATCCGATTGTTCAAGGGTAGCATACAATGTGCTTTGTTTAACCAATAAGGCTACTCCTCCACCTCTTGCTCCTCGATCCCTTCTAAATGCTTTGTAACCAATTGGCACGACTTCGGCATCTCTGATATTGCTGTGTAACCATGTCTCCGTTATGACAATAACGTCAGTTTCATATTCCAAGACCACAACTTCCAATGCGTCGGTTTTATTTATTATGATCCGCGCATTTATGTTTATAATCTTAAAGCAATCCTGTTTACCTTGTTGGAGTCAGTTGCGAGTTTCAATTACCCTCGAAATTTGGTACCCTAAGTTTTTATCCTCATCCAATCCATACAATATAGACAAGTTTGGCCCTACGACCTTCTTTTCTTTCCTCGGCACACGAGTCCCACAGATTCTTCCTAATTTCTATTACAACTTTGGAGTAATCTTCGCTAATGCTTGTCTCCGTTTAAGCTTCGTACAATGGCTCAATATCTTTACATTCTCCCTGCAGTCCGCTAGCCGAAGAATAACTGGGCGGTTTCTCCCGGGTGTTTTCTTTCCCAGCCTGGGAATTCTTTCAATGGAGCTTACTTGCACCTTCAGAATGTCTCTAAAAACTTCAGTGACTTTCTTCATCGGTCCTACTTCATTCTCCTGCGCGCCTTCTTGCATGCTTCTCATTATTAAATTATTTCTTCGAGAACGGTTGTCCAAATCCTCAACCTGTCTAACAAGGCTCGTCACGCTTTCATCCCACCTGTCAACAAGCGCTTCAACGTTTGTAAGCCTGAGCTGAGTATTGTCAAAGCTTTGTAGTTTCCGTTCAATTGCATGAAGTCATTTTTGCATTTCAAGTATTTTCGTTTCAGAGCTAGCCTGATTTGTCTGAACCTCAGTGAGTTTCGACAGAATCTCTTTCTGGTTCTGGATTGCATTTGCAAACACCGCTTCTGTTAAAGATCCAGGATTTTCTTCTACGTCGCCCGACAGCTTAAGCAGCAAACCCACTAATGATATACACTACTAAAAGTTGCATAACAGAGTGTGTGGGCACAGCAAAGCTATGAGACAAACGTCGTAACTACGGAAACAGTATTTTGTATGACTAACCTGCACAAAGAGCGGTATGTTGGGTGACATAATCACGGCTGTGTTGCCGTGCCCAAAGAAGCTATCCCTCGGTGAGCTCCAATTTATAGGCAGCAGAAGGTCCTTGTTGGGGGCGGATACCGTGGTCATTGTGCTCGACGAAGATGCACAGAAGGTGGCTTCCACGTCTGGCGTTGGCAGCAGCACCGTGCAGCATTCCGCGAACGATGTAGCGCAATCGCTGTCCGGGTTCATGCGCGTCGATGCAATAATGCTGCAGCGAAGCTCCGAGCATCCACCGTCCGAGAGGGATGTTATCCGGTTGAAGACGAAGGCATTGCACGCATACAAGAGCTGCACAAAGAGCGCTAAATTGGGTGACATAGTCACGGCTGGGTTGCCGTGCCCACTGAAGCCTGAAGCTGTCCCTCCGTGAGCTCCAATTTATAGGCAGCAGAAGGTCCTTGTTGGGGGCGGATACCGTGGTCATTGTGCTCGACGAAGATGCGCAGCAGGTGGCTTCCACGTGTGGCGTTGGCAGCAGCACCGTGCAGCATTCCGCGAACGATGTAGCGCAATCGCTATCCGGGTTCATGCGCGTCGATGCAATAATGCTGCAGCGAAGCTCCGAGCATCCACCGTCCGAGAGGGATGTTATCCGGTTGAACACGAAGGCATTGCACGCATACAAGAGCTGCACAAAGAGCGCTAAGTTGGGTGACATAGTCACGGCTGTGTTGCCGTGCCCACTGAAGCCTGAAGCTGTCCCTCCGTGAGCTCCAATTTATAGGCAGCAGAAGGTCCTTGTTGGGGGCGGATACCGTGGTCATTCTGCTCGAATAAGATGCGCAGCAGGTGGCTTCCACGTGTGGCGTTGCCAGCAGTACCCTGCAGCTTTCCGTGAACGATGTAGCGCAATCGCTGTCCGGGTTCATGCGCTTCGATGCGATAATGCTACAGCGAAGCTTCAAGCATCCACCGTCCGAGAGGGATGTTATCCCGTTGAAGACGAAGGCATTGCACGCATACAAGACCTGCACAAAGAGCGGTATGTTGGGTGAAATAGTCACGGATGTGTTGCCGTGCCCACTGATGCTGTCCCTCGGTGATCTCCAATTTATAGGCAGCAGCAGGACCATGTTGGGGGCGGATACCGTGGTCATTTGCTCGACGAAGAGTCGCAGAAGGTGGCTTCCACGTGTGGCGTTGGCAGCGGTACCGAGCAGCTTTCCGTGAACGATGTATCGCAATCGCTGTACGGGTTCATCCGCGTCGACGCGATAATGCTGCAGCGAAGCTCCGAGCATCCACCGTCCGAGAGGGATGTTATCCCGTTGAAGACGAAGGCATTCCACGCATACAAGACCTGCACAAAGACCGGTATGTTGGGTGACATAGTCACGGCTGTGTTGCCGTGCCCACTGAAGCTGTCTCTCGGTGAGCTCCAGTCTATAGGCAGCAGCAGGTCCTTGTTTGGGGCGGATACTGTGGTCATTGTGCTCGACGAAGATGCGCAGAAGGTGGCTTCCACGTGTGGCGTTGGCAGTAGTAACGTGCAGCTTTCCGTGAACGATGTAGCGAAATCGCTGTCCGGGTTCATGCGCGTCCATGCGATAATGCTGCAGCGAAGCTCCGAGTGTCCACCGTCCGAGAGAGATGTTATCCGGCTGAAGACGAAGGCATTGCAAGCATACAAGACCTGCACACAGAGCTGTATGTTGGGTGACATAGTCACGGCTGTGTTGCTGTGCCCACTGAAGCCTGAAGCTGTCCCTCGGTGAGCTCCAATTTATAGGCAGCAGCAGGTCCTTGTTGGGGGCGGATACCGTGGTCATTGTGCTCGACGAAGATGCGCAGCAGGTGGCTTCCACGTGTGGCGTTGGCAGCAGTACCGTGCAGCTTTCCGTGAACGATGTAGCGCAATCGCTGTCCGGGTTCATGCGCGTCGATGCGATAATGCTGCAGCAAAACTCCGAGCATTCGCCGTCCCAGGGGGATGTTATCCAGTTGAAGACGAAGGCATTGCACGCATACAAGACCTGCACAAAGAGCGATATGTTGGGTGACATAGTCACGGCTGTGTTGCCGTGCGCACTGAAGCTGTCCCTCGGTGAGCTCAAATTAATAAGCAGCAGCAGGTCCTTGTTGGTGGCGGATACCGTGGCCATTGTGGTCGACGAAGATGCGCAGAACGTGGCTTCCACGTGTGGCGTTGGCAGCAGCACCGTGCAGCATTCCGCGAACGATGTAGCGCAATCCCTGTCCGGGTTCATTCGCGTCGATGTGATAATGCTGCAGCGAAGCTCCGAGCATCCACCGCCTGACAGGGATGTTATCCAGTTGTAGACGAAGGCATTCCACGCATGCAAGACCTGCACAAAGAGCGGTATGTTGTGTGACATAGTCACGGATGTGTTGCCATACCCACTGAAGCTGTCCCTTGGTGAGCTCCAATTTATAGGCAGCAGCAGTTCCTTCTTGGGGGCGGATACTGTGGTCATTGTGCTCGACGAAGATGCGCAGAAGGTGGCTTCCACGTGTGGCGTTGGCAGTAGTAACGTGCAGCTTTCCGTGAACGATGTAGCGCAATCGCTGTACGGGTTCATGCGCGTCGATGCGATAATGCTGCAGCGAAGCTCCGAGCATTCACCGTCCCAGAGGGATGTTATCCCGTTGAAGACGAAGACATTGCACGCATACAAGACCTGCACAAAGAGCGATATGTTGGGTGACATAGTCACGGCTGTGTTGCCGTGCGCACTGAAGCTGTACCTCGGTGAGCTCCAACTCATAGGCAGCAGAAGGTCCTTCTTGGGGGCGGATTCCGTGGTCAATGTGCTCGACGAAGATGCGCAGAAGGTGGCTTCCACGTGTGGCGTTGGCAGCAGTAACGTGCAGCTTTCCGTGAACGATGTAGCGCAATCGCTGTCCGGGTTCATGCGCGTCGATGCGATAATGCTGCAGCGAAGCTCCGAGCATTCACCGTCCCAGAGGGATGTTATCCCGTTGAAGACGAAGACATTGCACGCATACAAGACCTGCACAAAGAGCGATATGTTGGGTGACATAGTCACGGCTGTGTTGCCGTGCGCACTGAAGCTGTACCTCGGTGAGCTCCAACTCATAGGCAGCAGAAGGTCCTTCTTGGGGGCGGATTCCGTGGTCAATGTGCTCGACGAAGATGCGCAGAAGGTGGCTTCCACGTGTGGCGTTGGCAGCAGTAACGTGCAGCTTTCCGTGAACGATGTAGCGCAATCGCTGTACGGGTTCATGCGCGTCGATGCGATAATGCTGCAGCGAAGCTCCGAGCATTCACCGTCCCAGAGGGATGTTATCCCGTTGAAGACGAAGACATTGCACGCATACAAGACCTGCACAAAGAGCGATATGTTGGGTGACATAGTCACGGCTGTGTTGCCGTGCGCACTGAAGCTGTACCTCGGTGAGCTCCAACTCATAGGCAGCAGAAGGTCCTTCTTGGGGGCGGATGCCGGGGCCATTGTGGCCGGCGAAGATGCGCAGAACGTGGCTTCCACGTGTGGCGTTCGCAACAGTACCGTGCAGCCTACCGTGAACGATGTAGCGCGATCGCTGTCCGGGTTCATGTGCTTCGATGCGATAATGCTGCAGCGAAGCACCGAGCATCCACTGTCCCAGAGGGATGTTATCCCGTTGAAGACGAAGGCATTGCACGCATACAAGACCTGCACAAAGAGCGGTATGTTGGGTGACATAGTCACGGATGTGTTGCCGTGCCCACTGAAGCTGTCCCTCCGTGAGCTCCAATTTATAGGCAACAGAAGGTCCTTGTTGGGGGCGGATTCCGTGCTCATTGTGCTCGACGAAGATGCGTAGAATGTGGCTTCCACGTGTGGCGTTGGCACCAGTAACGTGAAGCTTTCCGTGAACGATGTAGAGCAATCGCTGTCCGGGTTCATGCGCGTCGACGCGCTAATGCTGCAGCGAAGCTCCGAGCATCCACTGTCCCAGAGGGATGTTATCCCGTTGAAGACGAAGGCATTGCACGCATACAAGACCTGCACAAAGAGCGGTATGTTGGGTGACATAGTCATGGATGTGTTGCCGTGCCCTCTAAGCTGTCGCTCGGTGAGCTCCAATTTATAGGCAGCAGCAGGTCCTTGTTGGGGGCGGATTCCGTGGTAATTCTGCTCGACGAAGATGCTCAGCAGGTGGCTTCCAGGTGTGGCGTTCACAGCAGTACCGTGCAGCTTTCCGTGAACGATGTAGCGCAATAGCTGTCCGCGTTCATGCGCGTCTATGCGATATTGCTGCAGCGAAGCTCCGAGCATCCACTGTCCGAGAGGGATGTTATCCCGTTGAAGACGAAGGCATTGTACGCATACAAGACCTGCACAAAGAGCGGTATGTTGGGTGACATAGTCACGGATGTGTTGTCGTGCCCACTGAAGCTGTCTCTCGGTGAGCTCCAATTCATAGGCAGCAGAAGGTCCTTGTTGGGGGCGGATTCCGTGGTCATTGTGCTCGACGAAGATGCGCAGAAGGTGGCTTCCACGTGTGGCGTTGGCAGCAGTAACATGCAGCTTTCCGTGAACGATGTAGAGCAATCGCTGTCCGGGTTCATGCGCGTCGACGCGCTAATGCTGCAGCGAAGCTCCGAGCATCCACTGTCCCAGAGGGATGTTATCCCGTTGAAGACGAAGGCATTGCACGCATACAAGACCTGCACAAAGAGCGGTATGTTGGGTGACATAGTCATGGATGTGTTGCCGTGCCCTCTAAGCTGTCGCTCGGTGAGCTCCAATTTATAGGCAGCAGCAGGTCCTTGTTGGGGGCGGATTCCGTGGTAATTCTGCTCGACGAAGATGCTCAGCAGGTGGCTTCCAGGTGTGGCGTTCACAGCAGTACCGTGCAGCTTTCCGTGAACGATGTAGCGCAATAGCTGTCCGCGTTCATGCGCGTCTATGCGATATTGCTGCAGCGAAGCTCCGAGCATCCACCGTCCGAGAGGGATGTTATCCCGTTGAAGACGAAGGCATTGTACGCATACAAGACCTGCACAAAGAGCGGTATGTTGGGTGACATAGTCACGGATGTGTTGTCGTGCCCACTGAAGCTGTCTCTCGGTGAGCTCCAATTCATAGGCAGCAGAAGGTCCTTGTTGGGGGCGGATTCCGTGGTCATTGTGCTCGACGAAGATGCGCAGAAGGTGGCTTCCACGTGTGGCGTTGGCAGCAGTAACGTGCAGCTTTCCGTGAACGATGTAGCGCAATCGCTGTCCGGGTTCATGCGCGTCGATGCGATAATGCTGCAGCAAAACTCCGAGCATTCACCGTCCCAGAGGGATGTTATCCAGTTGAAGACGAAGGCATTGCACGCATACAATACCTGCACAAAGAGCGATATGTTGGGTGACATAGTCACGGCTGTGTTGCCGTGCGCACTGAAGCTGTCCCTCGGTGAGCTCCAATTAATAAGCAGCAGCAGGTCCTTGTTGGTGGCGGATACCGTGGCCATTGTGGTCGACGAAGATGCGCAGAACGTGGCTTCCACGTGTGGCGTTCGCAGCAGTACCGCGCAGCTTTCCGTGAACGATGTAGCGCAATCACTGTCCGGGTTCATGCGCGTCGATGCGATTATGCTGCAGCAAAACTCCGAGCATTCACCGTCCCAGAGGGATGTTATCCCGTTGAAGACGAAGGCATTGCACGCATACAAGACCTGCACAAAGAGCGATATGTTGGGTGACATAGTCACGGCTGTGTTGCCGTGCGCACTGAACCTGTCCCTCGGTGAGCTCCAATTATTAAGCAGCAGCAGGTCCTTGTTGGTGGCGGATACCGTGGCCATTGTGGTCGACGAAGATGCGCAGAACGTGGCTTCCACGTGTGGCGTTCGCAGCAGTACCGTGCAGCTTTCCGTGAACGATGTAGCGCGATCGCTGTCCGGGTTCATGCGCTTCGATGCGATAATGCTGCAGCGAAGCACCGAGCATCCACTGTCCCAGAGGGATGTTATCCCGTTGAAGACGAAGGCATTGCACGCATACAAGACCTGCACAAAGAGCGGTATGTTGGGTGACATAGTCATGGATGTGTTGCCGCGCCCTCTAAGCTGTCGCTCGGTGAGCTCCAATTTATAGGCAGCAGCAGGTCCTTGTTGGGGGCGGATACCGTGGTCATTGTGCTGGACGAAGATGCGCAGCAGGTGGCTTCCACGTGTGGCGTTGGCAGCAGTACCGTGCAGCTTTCCGTGAACGATGTAGCGCAATCGCTGTCTCCGTTCATGCGCGTCGATGCGATAATGCTGCAGCAAAACTCCGAGCATTCACCGTCCCAGAGGGATGTTATCCCGTAGAAGACGAAGGCATTGCACGCATACAAGACCTTCACAAAGAGCGATATGTTGGGTGACATAGTCACGGCTGTGTTGCCGTGCGCACTGAAGCTGTCCCTCGGTGAGCTCCAATTCATAAGCAGCACAAGGTCCTTGTTGGTGGCGGATACCGTGGCCATTGTAGTCGACGAAGATGCGCAGAACGTGGCTTCCACGTGTGGCGTTCGCAGCAGTACCGTGCAGCTTTCCGGGAACGATGTAGCGCGATCGCTGTCCGGGTTCATGCGCTTCCATGCGATAATGCTGCAGCGAAGCACCGAGCATCCACTGTCCCAGAGGGATGTTATCCCGTTGAAGACGAAGGCATTGCACGCATACAAGACCTGCACAAAGAGCTTATTGTTGGGTGACATAGTCATGGATGTGTTGCCGTGCCCTCTAAGCTGTCGCTCGGTGAGCTCCAATTTATAGGCAGCAGCAGGTCCTTGTTGAGGGCGGATACCGTGGTAATTGTGCTCGACGAAGATGCTCAGCAGGTGGCTTCCAGGTGTGGCGTTCACAGCAGTACCGTGCAGCTTTCCGTGAACGATGTAGCGCAATAGCTATCCGCGTTCATTCGAGTCTATGCGATATTGCTGCAGCGAAGCTCCGAGCGTCCACCGTCCGAGAGCGATGTTATCCCGCTGAAGACGAAGGCATTGCATGCATACAAGACCTGCACACAGATCTGTATGTTGGGTGACATAGTCACGGCTGTGTTGCTGTGCCCCCTTAAGCCTGAAGCTGTCCCTCGGTGAGCTCCAATTTATAGGCAGCAGCAGGTCCTTGTTGGGGGCGGATACCGTGGTCATTGTGCTCGACGAAGATGCGCAGCAGGTGGCTTCCACGTGTGGCGTTCGCAGCAGTACCGCGCAGCTTTCCGTGAACGATGTAGCGCGATCGCTGTCCGGGTTCATACGCGTCGATATGATAATGCTGCAGCGAAGCTCCGAGCATCCACCGTCCGAGAGGCATGTTATCCCGTTGAAGACGAAGGCATTGCACGCATACAAGACCTGCCCAAAGAGCGGTATGTTGGGTGACATAGTCACGGCTGCGTTGCCGTGCCCACTGAAGCTGTCCCTCGGTGAGCTCCAATTTATAGGCAGCAGCAGGTCCTTGTTGGGGGCGGATACCGTGGTCATTGTGCCCGACGAAGATGCGCAGCAGGTGGCTTCCACGTGTGGCGTTGGCAGCAGTACCCTGCAGCTTTCAGTGAACGATGTAGCGAAATCGCTGTCTGGGTTCATGCGCTTCGATGCGATAATGCTGCAGCGAAGCTCCGAGCATCCACTGTCCCAGAGGGATGTTATCCCGTTGAAGACGAAGGCATTGCACGCATACAAGACCTGCACAAAGAGCGGTATGTTGGGTGACATAGTCATGGATGTGTTGCCGTGCCCTCTAAGCTGTCGCTCGGTGAGCTCCAATTTATAGGCAGCAGCAGGTCCTTGTTGGGGGCGGATACCGTGGTAATTGTGCTCGACGAAGTAGCTCAGCAGGTGGCTTCCAGGTGTGGCGATCACAGCAGTACCGTGCAGCTTTCCGTGAACGATGTAGCGCAATAGCTGTCCGCGTTCATGCGCGTCTATGCGATATTCCTGCAGCGAAGCTCCGAGCATCCACCGTCCGAGAGGGATGTTATCCCGTTGAAGACGAAGGCATTGTACGCATACAAGACCTGCACAAAGAGCGGTATGTTGGGTGACATAGTCGCTGCTGTGTTGCCGTGCCCACTGAAGCTGTCCCTCGGTGAGGTCCAATTTATAGGCAGCGGTAGGTCCTTGTTGGGGGCGGATACCGTGGTCATTGTGCTCGACGAAGATGCGCAGAAGGTAGTTTCCACGTGTGGCGTTGGCAGCAGTAACATGCAGCTTTCCGTGAACGATGTAGCGCAATCGCTGTCCGGGTTCATGCGCGTCGATGCGATAATGCTGCAGCGAAGCTCCGAGCAGGGACCGTCCGAGAGGGATGTTATCGCGTAGAAGACGAAGGCATTGCGCGCATACAAGACCTGCACAAAGAGCGGTATGTTGGGTGACATAGTCACGGATGTGTTGCCGTGCCCACTGAAGCTGTCCCTCGGTGAGCTCCAAATTATAGGCAGCCGCAGGTCCTTGTTGGTGGCGGATACCGTGGCCATTGTGGTCGACGAAGATCCGCAGAACGTGGCTTCCACGTGGGGCGTTGGCAGCGGTACCGAGCAGCTTTCCGTGAACGATGTATCGCAATCGCTGTACGGGTTCATGCGCGTCGACGCGATAATGCTGAAGCGAAGCTCCGAGCATCCACCGTCCGAGAGGGATGTTATCCCGTTGAAGACGAAGGCATTCCACGCATACAAGACCTGCACAAAGAGCGGTATGTTGGGTGACATAGTCACGGCTGTGTTGCCGTGCCCACTGAAGCTGTCTCTCGGTGAGCTCCAGTCTATAGGCAGCAGCAGGTCCTTGTTGGGGGCGGATACCGTGGTCACTGTGCTCGACGAAGATGCGCAGAAGGTGGCTTCGACGTGTGGCGTTGGCAGCAGTACCGTGCAGCTTTCCGTGAACGATGTAGCGCAATCGCTGCCCGGGTTCATGCGCGTCGATGCGATAATGCTGCAGCAAAACTCCGAGCATTCACCGTCCGAGAGGAATGTTATCCCGTTGAAGACGAATGCATTGCACGCACACAAGACCTGGACAAAGAGCGATATTTTGGGTGACATAGTCACGGCTGCGTTGCCATGCCCACTGAAGCTGTCCCTCGCTAAGCTCCAATTTATAGGCAGCAGCAGGTCCTTGTTGGGGGCGGAAACCGTGGTCATTGTGCTCGACGAAGATGCGCAGCAGGTGGCTTCCACGTCTGGCGTTAGCAGCAGTACCGTGCAGCTTTCCGTGAACGATGTAGCGAAATCGCTGTCCGGGTTCATGCGCGTCCATGCGATAATGCTGCAGCGAAGCTCCGAGCCTCCACCGTCCGAGAGCGATGTTATCCGGCTGAAGACGAAGGCATTGCATGCATACAAGACCTGCACACAGAGCTGTATGTTGGGTGACATAGTCACGGCTGTGTTCTGTGCCCACAGAAGCCTGAATCTGTCCCTCGGTGAGCTCCAAATTATAGGCAGCCGCAGGTCCTTGTTGGTGGCGGATACCGTGGCCATTGTGGTCGACGAAGATCCGCGGAACGTGGCTTCCAGGTGGGGCGTTGGCAGCGGTACCGAGCAGCTTTCCGTGAACGATGTATCGCAATCGCTGTACGGGTTCATGCGCGTCGACGCGATAATGCTGAAGCGAAGCTCCGAGCATCCACCGTCCGAGAGGGATGTTATCCCGTTGAAGACGAAGGCATTCCACACATACAAGACCTGCACAAAGAGCGGTATGTTGGGTGACATAGTCACGGCTGTGTTGCCGTGCCCACTGAAGCTGTCTCTCGGTGAGCTCCAGTCTATAGGCAGCAGCAGGTCCTTGTTGGGGGTGGATACCGTGGTCATTGTGCTCGACGAAGATGCGCAGAAGGTGGCTTCGACGTGTGGTGTTGGCAGCAGTACCGTGCAGCTTTCCGTGAACGATGTAGCGCAATCGCTGCCCGGGTTCATGCGCGTCGATGCGATAATGCTGCAGCAAAACTCCGAGCATTCACCGTCCGAGAGGAATGTTATCCCGTTGAAGACGAAGGCATTGCACGCACACAAGACCTGGACAAAGAGCGATATGTTGGGTGACATAGTCACGGCTGCGTTGCCATGCCCACTGAAGCTGTCCCTCGCTAAGCTCCAATTTATAGGCAGCAGCAGGTCCTTGTTGGGGGCGGAAACCGTGGTCATTGTGCTCGACGAAGATGCGCAGCAGGTGGCTTCCACGTCTGGCGTTAGCAGCAGTACCGTGCAGCTTTCCGTGAACGATGTAGCGCAATCGCTGTCCGGGTTCATGCGCGTCGATGCGATAATGCTGCAGCGAAGCTCCGAGCATCGACCGTCCGAGAGGGATGTTATCCCGTTGAAGACGAAGGCATTGCACGCATACAAGACCTGCACACAGAGCTGTATGTTGGGTGACATAGTCACGGCTGTGTTCTGTGCCCACTGAAGCCTGAAGCTGTCCCTCGGTGAGCTCCAATTTATAGGCAGCAGCAAGTCCTTGTTGGGGGCGGATACCGTGGTCATTGTGCTCGACGAAGATGCGCAGCAGGTGGCTTCCACGTGTGGCGTTGGCAGCAGTACCGCGCAGCTTTCCGTGAACGATGTAGCGCAATCGCTGTCCGGGTTCATGCGCGTCGATGCGATAATGCTGCAGCGAAGCTCCGAGCATCGACCGTCCGAGAGGGATGTTATCCCGTTGAAGACGAAGGCATTGCACGCATACAAGACCTGCACAAAAAGCGGTTTGTTGGGTGACATAGTCACGGATGTGTTGCCGTGCCCACTGAAGCTGTCCCTCGGTGAGCTCCCATTTATAGGCAACAGCAGGTCCTTGTTGGGGGCGGATACCGTGGTCATTGTGCTCGACGAAGATGCGCAGCAGGTGGCTTCCACGTGTGGCGTTGGCAGCAGTACCGTGCAGCTTTCCGTGAACGATGTAGCGCAATCGCTGTCCGGGTTCATGCGCTTCGATGCGATAATGTTGCAGCGAAGCTCCGAGCATCCACCGTCCCAGAGGGATGTTATCCCGTTGAAGACGAAGGCATTGCACGCATACAAGACCTGCACAAAGAGCGGTATGTTGGGTGACATAGTCAAGAATGTATTGCCGTGCCCTCTGAAGCTGTTCCTCGGTGAGCTCCAATTTATAGGCAACAGCAGGTCCTTGTTGGGGGCGGATACCGTGGTAATTGTGCTCGACGAAGATGCTCAGCAGGTGGCTTCCAGGTGTGGCGTTCGCAGAAGTACCGTGCAGCTTTCCGTGAACGATGTAGCGCAATCGCTGTCCGGGTTCATGCGCGTCGATGCAATAATGCTGCAGCGAAGCACCGAGCATCCACTGTCCCAGAGGGATGTTATCCCGTTGAAGACGAAGGCATTGCACGCATACAAGACCTGCACAAAGAGCTTATTGTTGGGTGACATAGTCATGGATGTGTTGCCGTGCCCTCTAAGCTGTCGCTCGGTGAGCTCCAATTTATAGGCAGCAGCAGGTCCTTGTTGGGGGCGGATACCGTGGTAATTGTGCTCGACGAAGATGCTCAGCAGGTGGCTTCCAGGTGTGGCGTTCACAGCAGTACCGTGCAGCTTTCCGTGAACGATGTAGCGCGATCGCTGTCCGGGTTCATACGCGTCGATACGATAATGCTGCAGCGAAGCTCCGAGCATCCACCGTCCGAGAGGCATGTTATCCCGTTGAAGACGAAGGCATTGCACGCATACAAGACCTGCCCAAAGAGCGGTATGTTGGGTGACATAGTCACGGCTGCGTTGCTGTGCCCACTGAAGCCTGAAGCTGTCCCTCGGTGAGCTCCAATTTATAGGCAGCAGCAGGTCCTTGTTGGGGGCGGCAACCGTGGTCATTGTTCTCGACGAAGATGCGCAGCAGGTGGCTTCCACGTGGGGCGTTCGCAGCAGTACCGCACAGCTTTCCGTGAACGATGTAGCGCGATCGCTGTCCGGGTTCATACGCGTCGATATGATAATGCTGCAGCGAAGCTCCGAGCATCCACCGTCCGAGAGGCATGTTATCCCGTTGAAGACGAAGGCATTGCACGCATACAAGACCTGCCCAAAGAGCGGTATGTTGGGTGACATAGTCACGGCTGCGTTGCCGTGCCCACTGAAGCTGTCCCTCGGTGAGCTCCAATTTATAGGCAGCAGCAGGTCCTAGTTGGGGGCGGATACCGTGGTCATTGTGCCCGACGAAGATGCGCAGCAGGTGGCCTCCACGTGTGGCGTTGGCAGCAGTACCCTGCAGCTTTCAGTGAACGATGTAGCGAAATCGCTGTCTGGGTTCATGCGCTTCGATGCGATAATGCTGCAGCGAAGCTCCGAGCATCCACTGTCCCAGAGGGATGTTATCCCGTTGAAGACGAAGGCATTGCACGCATACAAGACCTGCACAAAGAGCGGTATGATGGGTGACATAGTCATGGATGTGTTGCCGTGCCCTCTAAGCTGTCGCTCGGTGAGCTCCAATTTATAGGCAGCAGCAGGTCCTTGTTGGGGGCGGATACCGTGGTAATTGTGCTCGACGAAGATGCTCAGCAGGTGGCTTCCAGGTGTGGCGATCACAGCAGTACCGTGCAGCTTTCCGTGAACGATGTAGCGCAATAGCTGTCCGCGTTCATGCGCGTCTATGCGATATTCCTGCAGCGAAGCTCCGAGCATCCACCGTCCAAGAGGGATGTTATCCCGTTGAAGACGAAGGCATTGTACGCATACAAGAGCTGCACAAAGAGCCGTATGTTGGGTGCCATAGTCGCTGCTGTGTTGCCGTGCCCACTGAAGCTGTCCCTCGGTGAGGTCCAATTTATAGGCAGCGGTAGGTCCTTGTTGGGGGCGGATACCGTGGTCATTGTGCTCGACGAAGATGCGCTGAAGGTAGTTTCCACGTGTGGCGTTGGCAGCAGTAACATGCAGCTTTCCGTGAACGATGTAGCGCAATCGCTGTCCGGGTTCATGCGCGTCGATGCGATAATGCTGCAGCGAAGCTCCGAGCATGGACCGTCCGAGAGGGATGTTATCGCGTAGAAGACGAAGGCATTGCGCGCATACAAGACCTGCACAAAGAGCGGTATGTTGGGTGACATAGTCACGGATGTGTTGCCGTGCCCACTGAAGCTGTCCCTCGGTGAGCTCCAAATTATAGGCAGCCGCAGGTCCTTGTTGGTGGCGGATACCGTGGCCATTGTGGTCGACGAAGATCCGCAGAACGTGGCTTCCACGTGGGGCGTTGGCAGCGGTACCGAGCAGCTTTCCGTGAACGATGTATCGCAATCGCTGTACGGGTTCATGCGCGTCGACGCGATAATGCTGAAGCGAAGCTCCGAGCATCCACCGTCCGAGAGGGATGTTATCCCGTTGAAGACGAAGGCATTCCACGCATACAAGACCTGCACAAAGAGCGGTATGTTGGGTGACATAGTCACGGCTGTGTTGCCGTGCCCACTGAAGCTGTCTCTCGGTGAGCTCCAGTCTATAGGCAGCAGCAGGTCCTTGTTGGGGGCGGATACCGTGGTCATTGTGCTCGACGAAGATGCGCAGCAGGTGGCTTCCACGTCTGGCGTTAGCAGCAGTACCGTGCAGCTTTCCGTGAACGATGTAGCGAAATCGCTGTCCGGGTTCATGCGCGTCCATGCGATAATGCTGCAGCGAAGCTCCGAGCCTCCACCGTCCGAGAGCGATGTTATCCGGCTGAAGACGAAGGCATTGCATGCATACAAGACCTGCACACAGAGCTGTATGTTGGGTGACATAGTCACGGCTGTGTTCTGTGCCCACTGAAGCCTGAAGCTGTCCCTCGGTGAGCTCCAATTTATAGGCAGCAGCAAGTCCTTGTTGGGGGCGGATACCGTGGTCATTGTGCTCGACGAAGATGCGCAGCAGGTGGCTTCCACGTGTGGCGTTGGCAGCAGTACCGCGCAGCTTTCCGTGAACGATGTAGCGCAATCGCTGTCCGGGTTCATGCGCGTCAATGCGATAATGCTGCAGCGAAGCTCCGAGCATCCACCGTCCGAGAGGGATGTTATCCCGTTGAAGACGAAGGCATTGCACGCATACAAGACCTGCACAAAAAGCGGTTTGTTGGGTGACATAGTCGCGGATGTGTTGCCGTGCCCACTGAAGCTGTCCCTCGGTGAGCTCTAATTTATAGGCAGCCGCAGGTCCTTGTTGGTGGCGGATACCGTGGTAATTGTGCTCGACAAAGATGCTCAGCAGGTGGCTTCCAGGTGTGGCGTTCGCAGCAAGTACCGTGCAGCTTTCCGTGAACGATGTAGCGCAATCGCTGTCCGGGTTCATGCGCGTCGATGCGATAATGCTGCAGCGAAGCTCCCAGCATCCACTGTCCCAGAGGGATGTTATCCCGTTGAAGACGAAGGCATTGCACGCATACAAGACCTGCACAAAGAGCGGTATGTTGGGTGACATAGTCATGGATGTGTTGCCGTGCCCTCTAAGCTGTCGCTCGGTGAGCTCCCATTTATAGGCAACAGCAGGTCCTTGTTGGGGGCGGATACCGTGGTCATTGTGCTCGACGAAGATGCGCAGAAGGTGGCTTCCACGTGTGGTGTTGGCAGCGGTACCGTGCAGCTTTCCGTGAACGATGTAGCGCAATCGCTGTCCGGGTTCATGCGCGTCGATGCGATAATGCTGCAGCGAAGCTCCGAGCATCCACCGTCCGAGAGGGATGTTATCGCGTTGAAGACGAAGGCATTGCACTCATACAAGACCTGCACAAAGAGCGGTATGTTGGGTGACATAGTCACGGCTGTGGTGCCGTGCCCACTGAAGCTGTCCCTTGGTGAGCTCCAATTTATAGGCAACAGCAGGTCCTTGTTGGGGGCGGATACCGTGGTCATTGTGCTCGACGAAGATGCGCAGAAGGTGGCTTCCACGTGTGGCGTTGGCAGCAGTACCGTGCAGCTTTCCGTGAACGATGTAGCGCAATCGCTGTCCGGGTTCATGCGCGTCGATGCGATAATGCTGCAGCGAAGCTCCGAGCATCCACCATCCGAGAGGGATGTTATCCCGTAGAAGACGAAGGCATTGCGCGCATACAAGACCTGCACAAAGAGCGGTATGTTGGGTGGCATAGTCACGGATGTGTTGCCGTGCCCACTGAAGCTGTCCCTCGATGAGCTCCAATTTATAGGCAGCAGTAGGTCCTAGTTGGGGGCGGATACCGTGGTCATTGTGCTCGACGAAGATGCGCAGCAGGTGGCTTCCACGTGTGGCGTTGGCAGCAGTACCGTGCAGCTTTCCGTGAACGATGTAGCGCAATCGCTGTCCGGGTTCATGCGCTTCGATGCGATAATGTTGCAGCGAAGCTCCGAGCATCCACCGTCCCAGAGGGATGTTATCCCGTTGAAGACGAAGGCATTGCACGCATACAAGACCTGCACAAAGAGCGGTATGTTGGGTGACATAGTCAAGAATGTATTGCCGTGCCCTCTGAAGCTGTTCCTCGGTGAGCTCCAATTTATAGGCAACAGCAGGTCCTTGTTGGGGGCGGATACCGTGGTAATTGTGCTCGACGAAGATGCTCAGCAGGTGGCTTCCAGGTGTGGCGTTCGCAGCAGTACCGTGCAGCTTTCCGTGAACGATGTAGCGCAATCGCTGTCCGGGTTCATGCGCGTCGATGCAATAATGCTGCAGCGAAGCACCGAGCATCCACTGTCCCAGAGGGATGTTATCCCGTTGAAGACGAAGGCATTGCACGCATACAAGACGTGCACAAAGAGCTTATTGTTGGGTGACATAGTCATGAATGTGTTGCCGTGCCCTCTAAGCTGTCGCTCGGTGAGCTCCAATTTATAGGCAGCAGCAGGTCCTTGTTGGGGGCGGATACCGTGGTAATTGTGCTCGACGAAGATGCTCAGCAGGTGGCTTCCAGGTGTGGCGTTCACAGCAGTACCGTGCAGCTTTCCGTGAACGATGTAGCGCGATCGCTGTCCGGGTTCATACGCGTCGATACGATAATGCTGCAGCGAAGCTCCGAGCATCCACCTTCCGAGAGGCATGTTATCCCGTTGAAGACGAAGGCATTGCACGCATACAAGACCTGCCCAAAGAGCGGTATGTTGGGTGACATAGTCACGGCTGCGTTGCTGTGCCCACTGAAGCCTGAAGCTGTCCCTCGGTGAGCTCCAATTTATAGGCAGCAGCAGGTCCTTGTTGGGGGCGGATACCGTGGTCATTGTGCTCGACGAAGATGCGCAGCAGGTGGCTTCCACGTGTGGCGTTCGCAGCAGTACCGCGCAGCTTTCCGTGAACGATGTAGCGCGATCGCTGTCCGGGTTCATACGCGTCGATACGATAATGCTGCAGCGAAGCTCCGAGCATCCACCGTCCGAGAGGCATGTTATCCCGTTGAAGACGAAGGCATTGCACGCATACAAGACCTGCCCAAAGAGCGGTATGTTGGGTGACATAGTCACGGCTGCGTTGCCGTGCCCACTGAAGCTGTCCCTCGGTGAGCTCCAATTTATAGGCAGCAGCAGGTCCTAGTTGGGGGCGGATACCGTGGTCATTGTGCCCGACGAAGTTGCGCAGCAGGTGGCTTCCACGTGTGGCGTTGGCAGCAGTACCCTGCAGCTTTCAGTGAACGATGTAGCGAAATCGCTGTCTGGGTTCATGCGCTTCGATGCGATAATGCTGCAGCGAAGCTCCGAGCATCCACTGTCCCAGAGGGATGTTATCCCGTTGAAGACGAAGGCATTGCACGCATACAAGACCTGCACAAAGAGCGGTATGTTGGGTGACATAGTCATGGATGTGTTGCCGTGCCCTCTAAGCTGTCGCTCGGTGAGCTCCAATTTATAGGCAGCAGCAGGTCCTTGTTGGGGGCGGATACCGTGGTCATTGTGCTCGACGAAGATGCTCAGCAGGTGGCTTCCAGGTGTGGCGTTCGCAGCAGTACCGTGCAGCTTTCCGTGAACGATGTAGCGCAATCGCTGTCCGGGTTCATGCGCGTCGATGCGATAATGCTGCAGCGAAGCTCCGAGCATCCACCGTCCGAGAGGGATGTTATCCCGTTGAAGACAAAGGCATTGCACGCATACAAGACCTGCACAAAGAGCGGTATGTTGGGTGACATAGTCACGGATTTGTTGCCCTGCCCACTGAAGCTGTCCCTCGGTGAGCTCTAATTTATAGGCAGCCGCAAGTCCTTGTTGGTGGCGGATACCGTGGTCATTTTGCTCGACGAAGATGCTCAGCAGGTGGCTTCCAGGTGTGGCGTTCGCAGCAGTACCGTGCAGCTTGCCGTGTACGATGTAGCGCAATCGCTGTCCGGGGTCATGCGCGTCGATGCGATAATGCTGCAGCGAAGCTCCGAGCATCCACCGTCCGTGAGGGATGTTATCCCGTTGAAGACGAAGGCATTGCACGCATACAAGACCTGCACAAAGAGCGGTATGTTCGGTGACATAGTCACGGATGTGTGGCCGTGCCCACTGAAGCTATCCCTCGGTGAGCTCCAATTTATAGGCAGCCGCAGGTCCTTGTTAGTGGCGGATACCGTGGTCATTGTGCTCGACGAAGATGCGCAGAAGTTGGCTTCCACGTGTGGCGTTGGCAGTAGTACCGTGCAGCTTTCCGTGAACGATGTAGCGCAATCGCTGTCCGGGTTCATGCACGTCGACGCGATAATGCTGCAGCGAAGCTCCGAGCATCCACCGTCCGAGAGGGATGTTATCCCGTTCAAGACGAAGGAATTGCACGCATACAAGACCTGCACAAAAAGCGGTATGTTGGGTGACATAGTCACGGATGTGTTGCCGTGCCCCTTGAAGCTGTCCCTCGGTGAGCTCCAATTTATAGGCAGCAGCAGGTCCTTGTTAGTGGCGGATACCGTGGTCATTGTGCTCGACGAAGATGCGCAGAAGTTGGCTTCCACGTGTGGCGTTGGCAGCAGTACCGTGCAGCTTTCCGTGAACGATGTAGCGCAATCGCTGTCCGGGTTCATGCACGTCGACGCGATAATGATGCAGCGAAGCTCCGAGCATCCACCGTCCGAGAGGGATGTTATCCCGTTGAAGACGAAGGAATTGCACGCATACGAGACCTGCACAAAGAGCGGTATGTTTGGTGACATAGTAACGGATGTGTTGCCGCACCCACTGAAGCTTTCCCTCTGTGAGCTCCAATTTATAGGCAGCAGCAGGTCCTTGTTGGGGGCGGATACCGTGGTCATTGTGCTCGACGAAGATGCGCAGCTGATGGCTTCCACGTGTGGCGTTGGCAGCAGTACCGTGCAGCTTTCCGTGAAAGATGTAGCGCAATCGCTGTCCGGGTTCATGCGCGTCGATGCGATAATGCTTCAGCGAAGCTCCGAGCATCCACCGTCCGAGAGGGATGTTATCCCGTTGAAGCCGAATGCATTGCACGCATACAAGACCTGCACAAAGAGCGGTGTGTTGGGTGACATAGTCACGGATGTGTTGCCGTGCCTATGCCATGCGAGTTAGGGGCTTGCCGACAGGTAAACCACCGCTGTACTTAGGTGAATACCTTGTTTTTCGTGGTCCTGAAAAAAATGCGCGTCACTGCAACGGTGACTTCAATCGAGTGCGGTAATTGCTGCGCATTACGGGCGATTTTATTGGACAATACGTGCTGCATTATCGGCGTAGATAGAGAGAACTTATCCTGTGAGTCTTATTTCCGTCAGTCAGTCGGTTACAGGTTTCGCTCTTGTCCAGTGCACTTTTCTTCATATCCACTAACCATCTGTTGCAAATAACGACGAAGTGTCTATTCATCGTGTAGATGCTTTTTTTTGATTCACACAAATGGCGATGGGCAGCAGGGTTGTGTCCGTGAGCTTTCTTTTCAAGCAACCCTTTTCAAAGTGAAGTTTTCGCTTTTGTTCGCGAGATAGCAAATTTAAGTGTTACACTCGCCACTGTATTTTTCGATTCCATGTGACCTAGATTTAAGCTGCCTCAGGTTGTATTAACGCGCACAGAGGCTTTTAGAAGAATCGTCACCTGAGAAATCAATGCAGTGGGCCAGTTTATTTGGAATGGTGCTATTTGTGAATTTGATTATATTTCCCCTAGTCATGCCCAACTGCTTACTGGCCAGATGCTTGAACTTCTGAAGTATTTCCAAAGTTTCCCTTCCAACTCAGCATTGAAACCGACGCTTCTCGGAAGTATGAATGTTGTATTGGCCCCTGCAGCACTGCCTTGAGTTCAAGTTCAAATTGTGCCCACCGACTGTCTATCCGTGTGCCACTAGAAAGTACAAAGAATTCATTTCTCAATTGTCGAAACATTTCTTTTTCATTCCATTTTCAAGAAATTTGTTTACTTCTTTTCCTGGTCATTGTTGGCTTGCACACATTGAAGTTTTGGATAGTTTGGCAAAAGCATTGCATAGTGGGCTTGTAGAGTTTTTTTTTATTTACCGCATTGCCCTTCTGATTGGTCAAATTCTTTAGACACCAACAGTAACTGCATTACAAATATTTCTCTTCCTTGGAATGTCTGTTCCATGTGCCTCATAACAGTACACGGTTGAATTTGGCACATGCACCTTCATATGTCCAAGTGTAGGTCTTTATTGCAATGGAAATAAGAACATGAGTGTTTCTTCAATTGTCTTCATCACACTGCTGATGCCTTCTTCAATGTGTGAAAATGGCTTGTAATAATATTGCTGTGTTTCATGTGAGGATATGGAATAGAATAACTTTCTTCTTTTATGCTGAAGGTTTTCAGCCGAAAAAAATATTTTGACAGCTACCCCTTTTGCCTGTTGGACTTCAAATCTTGTAGAAAACGGCGTGAGTAGCCTGGGGTGTGCATGAAGAGTAGTGCCGGTTTGTGCACGATCATATTGTTGTTGCTGGGAAGATGACATCTTAGGCACATTTTTTTTCATACAATTAACACAAATGTTTCCATCTTTCCCCCTTGTGGCTCAATCGTAGTAGACCTGTTCGTTTTTCAGTTGCTTTGTTGTTCATTTTTGTTACATATCAGTATTATGTACTATCAAGTTAGTGGGAATATAAAGCTATTTGATACTGTATTCATGGGGGAATCCTAGGCGATCTCTCGTCATGGGTATGTGCCATATGTCACAGGCAACAGTCATTGTAGTCTACCTTCTTGTGGTAAAAGTATCCCAAAGCCTATTTTGTACGCTTGCAGATGAGTTGAGATTTAGACATCAATGCCAGCTCCTAAAGCATCTTATACGGCAATCAGCCAGCCACCTCACCAGATGGAGAATTCTGCAGTTTCCAATCGTACTGTTTCTCTTGTGCTTGGCAGAGATGTTGATTGTACACAGAGGGAATATATCGTAGGACAATAAAAATAACTTGTGCTGACAAGGGTCATATATGATGGAAATTATAGTAGACTATGACCAGCATTAGTGCAGGCCCTGCGGTGCCTGAAAAATTAGTAAAGTGCTGGTTTTCATATGCATTAGTTACTGTGTCCATTAAGCTCACAACTCCCTTCTTGGCAACATCACCCAGGAATGCCCACTCCAAACACTCTTTCACATGCACTGTGACAGCATCTGCTTTGATCTACTTAATTGCATTTCAGTAAAGATGGGTCTAGTTCCCTAAAGACTGACAATGCTGCATTCGAATGGAACCAAACCGTTCTCAAAAAGTTCTTGAAACCAGCCAAGCTGGTTTTCGAGAACTTTTAACCTGGCAAAATGACAAAACGAAAGTTATCTTAAATAAGTGATGCAATGCTGATGAGGTTTGGGCACGCATTTCAAGCTGTTTGACCTTGATAATCTCTAGTAATAGTGAACCTGCCAAATTGGCAAGGGTCTTGAATGAATTCCTCACTAGGCCCAACTATTCTGTTGCTGCCCTATATTGCCTCTATAGGAAGAGTGCACAACAAAAATCTTGTGGCTTCCTGTTATCATAACACCCTATAACTTCCTTAGATGTACGGCCATTTGATATTCACCAATAAATACTTACACAGGATTTAGATGATGCCTTTAATGATGTGTCCCTCATGCTTACATGTAAAGGAGCACTCACATTAAACTTTTCGACTGAATTTTTTCATATTAATCTGGTTCCACATGGAAGCTTTTATGACCACACCATGCCTCTCAAAGCTGCGTGTGCTTTGAGCGATTCTTAATATGTGCTGAGATTTGCTTCACTAAATAAGTTTTCTTATGACTCTTCTCAAACATCTAAATTAAAATAATTTAATGCTAGTGTTCTATAAGTCACAACCACGATACGATTACGAGGCATGCCATAGTTGCCGACTCCTGCTTAACTTTAATCGCCTGAGGCTTTTAACATGCACCCACTCCACAGTGCGTACCAAGACAGAAAGGAAAGACCATTGTTGTGCTGCATACTGGTCCCAACATGCTCAGTTTTCAATGACCCTTAGTGACCATTTGCCCATTTATTTAGTCAGTGTCACATCTCATACGGCAAAAGACATCACTGCGAAAATAATATATCAGGACATCAACACGGTTGCACTGTCTCAGTTCCGAGATGAACTCGTCACGACTGATTGGAACGAGGTTCTTGCGTGCTCTTCGGCTGATACCGCATATGAGCGTTTCATTGAAAATTTTTCATCTCTCTATAAACGATGCTTTCCTTACAAAGAAATAACGAAGCCATAACATGCGCGTAAACCTTGGATAACAATAAGTCACTTAAGTATGACACGTACAAAAAACAGGCTGTACCAGGTGTTCTTGAAAAATCGCGATTTAGATGCACTAAAAATGTTTAAAACTTAGAGAACAATCTTGCCAAAATATTAAGGCAAGCCAAACATAATTATTACTTTACTATCTTCGAAGGCATCATAGACACCAAACAAATGTGGAAAACGCTAAACACAATTATATTTTCACGTAAACAAGCACCCTACGTCAACGAAATTAAAATTGACCAACATCTATTTAAGGGAAAAGTGTTGGCCAATAAATTTAATGACCACTTTAGTTCTTTATCGGACAGTACTCACGATGGGAATGCGTTACGTTATTTACCCGCGCCAATAACACCCTTGATATTTATTTGCCCCACAGAACAATCTGAGGTAACTAATGTTTTAAAAGTAACTAAAAGTAACAGCGAGGACATTGACGGCATAAAAATGGAACCGGTTATTTTTGTCATCGACTTATTAGTACCTTGTTTGACCCATATATATCATCTTGTTTTAAACACAGGTCTCTTCCGTCAGCGTATCAAAAAGGCCAATGTCGCGGTACTTTACAAAAGTGGCGACAAAAACGAAATGGGTAATTAGAGACCAATATCGGTATTGCCAGTATTTTCAAAGGCTCTGGCAAAAATTATTTTCACTGGACTCAAAATTGTTGGACATGCATTCTGCGATTACAACGGCGCAATACGGTCTCAGGTCAGGTGTATCGACAGAGACAGCACTTCTACATCAGAAAGAGGTCATACTAGGCAACATTGAAGCAAGGACGCTCACACTAGGCGTATTCGTAGATTTTACAAAAGCGTTTGATAGGATTGATCACCAAATATTGTTAGAAAAATTGCCCTATTATTGCATCATAGGCGTTACACTTGACCTAATAAGCAGCTATCTTAGCGATCGGTACCAGTGTGTGTCAATTATTAGGGAAATATCTATGCCCGAAAAAATCAAACGTGGTGTACTGCAGGGAAGTATATTAGGCCCTCTTTTATTTAACCTTTATATTATTGATATTGTAAACATAGATCGATCAATAACATACATTATCTATGCAGATGACAATAGCTCATTTTTACAGGAGCAAACCTAGATGAGTTTATTCAAGCAGGTAATGAAACTTTACACAAATTATCCGAATAGTCTTGTCGTAATTCGTTACAAATCAACAGCTCTAAAACCAAGGCCGTTTTTTTCGGCGCGAAAGGAACGGCTTCCAAGTACTCGCATAAACTGCTACTAAATAATTTTGAAATTGAACTTTCAGAGACTGTCAAAACATTAGGTATTATCTTTCATCAACATATGCTGTGGCATTCTCACATTCAAGAATTATGTATTAAGCTAAGAAAAGCCCTAGGTATGCTAAGGAGGTGTCAGTCGTTTCTGCCGCCTCCCCAGAAGCTTCATATTTTAATGCGCTTTTTAGTTCCCACCTACGCTACTGCTAGTTGTATGGGCCCCCATCTGGAACTCAAACATCAAAGAAAAAGATATATACACTTCAGAAGTGTGCTTTGCGGGCTGTTGCAAATTTAGTCTATAGAGACCATACATCTCAATTATTTATGAAGTTTAAGGTTTTAAAATTCAGTGTTGCCTATGAACATCAATAGTTGTTGTCGTTAAGGTCTGAAATTCGCAGAAATAGCCTAAACTTAAGAGGTTTAGCGCATTTACAGCCGAACATTTCATTGCGTCCCATCAGAAATTGTGAATACTGGCACATTCCCCGAACACGAACGAACTACGGTCTCCAAATGTTAAAATTGACCATTCCACACGTACTCAATACGTTCAAGCTTACAGAAGATCACTTGCATGTCCTTTCAGGCAGGGAGCTATTCAACATGTTTACATAATCCGCTACAAGCCTAGAAAAATTCTGTCGAAATAAAGCACTCCTTTCTGTTTACAGTATGTCTTACTGTTATGTTACCTTGCAATAACTTTCTTGTCATTGGTTTTTGGTTTTTTTTTGTGCGTGAATGATTGATCTACTTTTAGGCACCCAAGGGCGCATATAAGTATGTCTACGTGACAATTGTTGCGCACGTTGTATTTATTTTTATTTTTCTATCATACGTTAAGACTGCATGAAGTTTGCTGTGCTGTCGTTCTGCTGCCTTGTACGTATGGGAGGTCGGGCTAGTCAAGCTGCATCAGCGCAGCTTTTTTCCCATTTTCCACGCCACAACTGTTCTGTGTAAAACACACTGTACTGTTGGTGGTGAGAATAAACTTCAACTTCAACTTCAACTTCAATCATATAACACTTGCGCTTCAGTTTTGAAAAAACTACACCTTTTGAGACACAAACTAAAGAAAGATCCTTCTAACATTGAAATGTTATGCTACCTCTCCTTTATTAGACCTCAGCTGCAATATGCATGCATAGTTTGGGATCCGTACTCAAAAACTGATAGAATTCTGAGAAAAACGATCACATTTAGGTTCAATAAATTTTTAATATCTTATTCCCCCCCCCCCCCCAACATGTGGAAATTAACAACATTGACGCATTCGAGCTTTAAAAAAAACAGAGACCTGAATTCCTTAAACTACGTCACACTAGCAATTTATCCCCTGACCCATCTGAATATTTCTAGCATCGGGTAAACTTTGGTTGCGTCGATGAAAAATGCAGCCGCCTTTTCTCTTCGAGCCCTCATCGGCTGCAAGAGGACGGAAAACTCCGGCGGTATGGAAAAAATCAGTCCAGAAAAGATCGGACTGGCCGTTATTGAAAAGTCGGGGGTCCATGGGCGGTCAGCGAAGTGTCCACCGATGGTGCCGGGCCAGTTGCCGGGAGAAACTGTTCCGAGTAACGTTTAAGAGAACGGAGAAAAAAAGTAATACATTCAATAAGGTACATGGTCGGGATTACAAAACGGCTCCAATATGGTGGCGTCTTATCATGTTCGAGTCACACCGTTTCCGAGCGTCCTTCTCAGCCCTCCAGATGCGCTTTTTATGCCTGGGTCGTCATTGTTCCTGCTTTCCACCAATCCGGCGTCAGGAGACAGATGGCTTCAGGAGACCAATCCCGGCGTCGGTGAGCTGGTTGCCCTTTCGGTGCGCCGATGTTATCAGTGAGTTGGGGCCTCTTTCGGTGCGCCCGGTCGGAAACGCACGCACCTCCCTGGGTACAAAGAGGGAAAGTAAGGGACACGCACGCTGACTCCGATCCCCGGCGTGGTCACGCTAATTTGTGCTGCTGATAGGCGTGAAGAGTCATAGCATTGTACCGACCTTCACTCCGACGTGTACAGGCCAATTTGGGCTGCTGACAGGTATGACGAATGGAGGTGCGACAACTGCATGTCGCAAGTGTGGCGTCTCCCCCGATTTGGAGGGCCACCGAGCACAACAGCACCCCTGCCGCCAGATGGTGCATCGGGAGGTCGAGTTGTGTCGAGTAGGTGTTCGTTTGGATTTTGTGGCGAATGAACATGCTTTTCGGGGCTCCTTGGCGGCGACGAAATTATGTTTTTGTGCGTGCTTTGAGCTTGCTTCTGCTTTTATTTGCTGATTTCTTGCCTTTAAATAGTAATTAGGTGGTTTTCTTTTTTTTTCTTTTTTTGTCTCTCGTATTTCGGGTGCGCCGGTGTACTTCGTCTACATTTGGTGTTGCAGGATGGTTAGAGCGCCCTTTCGTGCCACGTGCTCCAACACGTGCAGCCGGGTGGGACGTTGAGTGTTTCTAGTTTTTAAATGGTAGCTTGGAAGCGGCAAGACAAATAGCTATTAGTGGTTTTACTGTGCGTGTTTGGTAGGAAAGTGAGAACGTGGCCGCGTGTTGGAGCGCGTGCGAGAGCGTGTCATACCTTCGGTCTCCGCGGCATTGATTGCTTTTGAAACAGTGCTTTTGAAACGGCCCTCTCATGCTTGATCGGTTCGAAACGAACCATTTTGACGTTCTTCGTTATAGCTTGCTTGGAGTTTTGGTTCATAACGTTTGTAAGCCAGATAGCATGATTACAGAACGCGAGTTTTCCCCTTTCTGTCATCATTTCAGTATGCGAAGCCATCCTGCAGAAAGAAAATAAATAAGTTCGGAACCAGCACACGAAGAAAAGAATAAAGACAAGAGACCAGCGCACGTGGTGCCATACTTGCGCTAGTTGTCACAGAATCTTATTGAAGTTTCCAATAGACGTAACTTTAATTTGCTTTTCCGTGCCCCATGCAAGCTTTCCTTGATATGCAATCTTATGAAAATGCCCGAAAGGCCCCTGCGCACCACGGATCATAAATTTCGTTTCACTGACTGCAGGCAAACGGGACGTTTTTTCAATGCCAGAGTTCGTAATCACAGCAGTATGCTGAAAAATGGCTATGGGAGTCATTTAGCAGGACATTGTAACAAGTGTCGCTGCACTCTCACATCCGAAAAAACAAAATTCATGGGGCAATGAAAACGTAACAGGGAAAGGAATAACAATAGAGGCATTAGAAAGGAAGCAGATAAATGTGCGAGTGCTCCCGCTCTTGCCCTGACGGAAAAAGAAATCACTTTTTCGCATGAAATATTATGATTTTGCACATGTATTTGCGACTAGTGTACGCATGCCTATGCTGAAAAAAATGTGTAAAATGGCTCGAGAATTTCAAATAAACTTCCAGTTGGCAGTCAGTGCTTCTCTGTGGTATTTGTTTCTTTGTGTCCTTGTTTTATTCGCGCTGCTCAAAGGGACACTAAAGGTTAATATTAAGTCAACGTGGACTGTTGAAATACCATCCCAGAAACCTCGAAATGCTTGTTTCATCCGAAGAAGACACTTAGTTTTGCGTTGTGAAGCGTCCGCATACCTCTAGCGCAGTTCAAATCGCCCGCCCTCCGATCGAGGAATGGTGACGTCATGATCTCATAGTGACGTGGCGCCGTCGGTGAGTAAAACGGCACCCGCAGACGGCGCTAAGGCTTTTCTGCGCAAAACGCAAACGTGCGGCCAGAAACAGAGCCAAGACAGAGCCGACAGCAGCGCGAAAGCGGAACTATTGTGGCATGCGGAAGGGAAAGCGCGCGACGATAAGCTGGTTCTTTATTTTATGACGCCAAATTTGACGCTCGTTGCAATGGACAACCCTGACAACGACACGTTGGCTCGCGATGCTGGGCTCGACTTCGGCGCTTTAAGCACTGATGAACGTGACCTGCTGCTGAAGGTTTGCGCTGCCGGCGTCGTTGCGTACTACTACGACGGCAACTGTACGCCATGGCTGTACACATTCGCACATTTGTAGCTTTTCCTTCGTGAAAACCAAATGCCGCACTCACCGCCCCGTCTTCGACCTGCAGTTGTTCTTGCGCTTCGGAGAATGCAGGCAAGACCGACGGAACAGCGCTACGGGAAAGCATTGCTTTGAAAGGCACTCCACGCGACTTAGGTAAGTCGGCGTTGAACTCCTAATCCTCTGGACGAAAGTGCAGCGAGCGCACTATGCGATTTTTCGTCTCTTTGCCAACGCGCTGTGGCAGAGGTACGGCACTTAACCACTTCGAACGGAGAGGTTCACTCGTTGGCACACAGTGATAAGTAACGCTGTAGTCGCCGCTGCAACTGCACTAAACCAAGCTCCGCGGACCGTTCGCGCATCCCATGGCATCACATGGACGTGGCATTCTCGCTGCTTGTTCCAAATGCAAGTTTCGCGAGCCACCAGAACCAGCGCAGCACGACGCGATAACGAAACAACTGAAACTCCAAAGCGCGCGCGGCGCAGAGTGAGAGAGAGAGAGACAACTTCATGCAGTCGCCTGCAGAACGACACCGTGACTAAATGGCGCCGTGAAGCGGCCCTCACGTCTTCTCAGCGGGTGGTCTCTACTCAACTCCAGCGCGTGTTACTCCCGCGGTCGGTCGCACTGAGGGGCAACGTTCCGTCGGTTTCGCTCGGCCTGTGTCTTTCAAGAGCCGCCGAGACCTGCAGGACGGGCCAGGTTTGGATTTCGTGGTCGTAGCATTCCGCCGCAGCCGCGAGTCGCGGCGGAATCGTGGTACTTGTCGAAGCTTCGTCGCGGAACTTGGTGCAATCCCATAGGATGTGCGTCAGGGTGGCCCTCTCCCACTGGCACACGCGGCACACATAACTCACATATTCTTTCGGGTACAGATGTTTCACTAACACTGGGGTGAGGCGCAGAGTCGAGCGCGCAGAGTCGAGCGAAAACGAAACCTTTCGACCCTACTGAAGGGTAACGTCAAAATCTTATTTTTTCTTAGAATCGAGCAGAAGTAGACAAGTAGCATTTTCTCTCGTCTTATCACCTAATGAAATGATATTTTTAATACGAGTAGTTGAGTACTAGTGACATAAATTATGATGAGCAGTGCCATCGTCATCGGGCTAGTACCGGAATGTCGCTGGGGGGTCTCAAATCGTGTCATGCATTTACCTCAGTTTCTCGGTTACTGAAGCTCTGTTCGAGATTATATTGACGCCTTAGACGTTCTAGAGCATTGCTTTATTACTTTAACTTGATTTCATGGTAACCTTTTGTGTCCCTTTAATTTCAGTTCTAAATATGAACCAACTAGCCCTCATCAAGGTCTTACTAATCCAATTTATTGTCCTTCCCTCCCCCATCCCTAACAGGCATAGATAAATGGAAATCAAAACAAAAAATGAACTACTCAGCGAAGTATATATAACGTTCTTTTGACGTAACAGTCCTGCGGAAACCCGTAAGGCGAAGAGAAGCGATTAACAAAGGAAAAATGAGACATCCACGCATTCGTAGTAATTGCTACAAAGGAAGCGGTTGCTCGAAAGAAAAGCCTCGTAATTGAAGAAAAATTCGTCCTGGTCAGGTACTCGGGCCCGAGACTTTCCGGGCCAGCCGCTCTACCATCTCAGCTAACGAAGCGGCTAGCAGATGGCGTCTCCACGATACCTCCAATGCCTTTAACACGTTTCTGCTCCACGCACCTGAGAGCAGCGTAACAAGTAAAATAGGCTCACTACTGCACGCAAATACATTGAGTCTAGGAAGCTCCTAAGGAGAACTTTAGCTCGAGGGGTCCTACCCGAATACATGGGAAAGAAAAATCGTTTTTCTCGACAGCTAGTTATTACAGGTAGTTATTAATGATAGTTATTACAGTGAAATAGAAAATGTATATTCTGGTTACTGTAGCAAGTAGATGCCTTACGTTGACCGTTATATTAATAAAATGTGACGAAAATCACAAATTTCAGGGAGGGAAACTATCCAGTATCCATTCTCTACCTCAACAATCATAATCATATCACAATTGTTTATTCGTATGTTATAGTTCATCTGAAGCAGCCCAAATTGATGTATTTACCGTGGCTCTTATTCTATGTTCAAATCACAGCCTGGCGTTTTGCTGTAGTCCTGGCAGCCTACAATTCACCTCGCGTATTTTGCACATGCCGTTGGAAATATGAAAGTAAAGAGAGCCTGTGTGGCAACCGAAGCAGCTGTTTCGTATTTTTCCTGAATGCTGCCCGGCCAAACAACTTCACGGCAGCTTTTCACAAATATTAGCACTTGTAAGACCTGCTGGCAACTTGTTTTTTTTTTTTTTATGACAAGCCCTTTTCGTTCGACCACCTTTGACGTATTCGTGGCGGTGAAAGGGTGCCTAGCCCATGAAATCCGAAACAACGTTCCAAATTAAGGTAAGAAGAACTCAATAACCTTTATTTATGAACATATAGAATGCATTCTTGCTAAAATAGATGAAATATAACTTGAGTTATAAAACAATTAGCCACAGCAATTAAATGAATTGTTTTGCTTAGCTACAAGCAACTAAAACTTTGCTCCAGCCAGTGAACAATGCTACTATGATTTTCCCAATAGGATTGCCAATCTAGCCATGAGAAATTTGAGGTAATAAATATCAGTGTACTAAGTATACCTTACGCTTTGTATGACTCAGTAGAGGCATTTCGAGGCGTGATCAGTAAACACAGAACGTTCATTTTTATGCAGCTGCAGTCTAAAAGCACCACAGTTCGTATAAGAGCATGATAGCCTGAGTATGTTCTGTAGCGTCCAATTTCTAAAGTATTCTTCCCAGAGCAATCCGTCAGTATTATCTGTAATTCAGTGATAGGGAACAAGCTTCAGTGGATACGCCCATTATAAGCATCGAACGCGAAGGATGAGTAGCTCTAAGGGGAAAAACATAAAGAACAGCTTTCAAGTCAATTTAATACCTTCTTTTGACGCGCGCCTAGCATCAGATACTTATATCCTCTTCCTTAACGTACGTATTTATGTATCCATGAAGAAGCTACAACTACAATAGATATTAATTGGGATAGCCTGCCGAATTTGTCACATCTTATTTCAATTTAGTTAAATTGCCTTAACAAATTTTCCATATCTAGCGCATATCATTTTGGTTCGTTGTCAAAATATAACAAACATCCTTTAGTTAGGCATGGCGTTTCGCTAACTCTTCTATGTGGTCATCTTTATCTATGTATAATATCATGAGGAGAGTTAGGCGAGTCTAGCAGTGCTATGGGAGGAATTAGCGGGCATTAAATGTGATATAATAGGGCTCAGTGAGGTTAGGAGCACAAATGAAGCATATACCGTGCTAAAAAGCGGGTACGTCCTGGGCTACCGTGGCTTATCGGAGAGACGAGAGCTAGGAGTCGGATTCCTGATTAATAAGGATATAGCTGGTAACATGCAGGAATGCGTTTGATTCTGTCGCAACCTCAGCAGTCATAGAGGCATTACGGAATCAGGGTGTAGACGAGCCGTATGTAAAATACTGAAAGATATCTATAGCGGCTCCACAGCCATCGTAGTCCTCCATAAAGCAAGCAACAAAATCCCAATAAAGAAAGGTGTCAGGCAGGGAGATACGATATCTCCAATGCTATTCACAGCGTGTTTACAGGTGGTATTCAGAGACCTGGATTGGGAAGAATTGGGGATAAAAGTTAATGGAGAATACCTTAGTAACTTGCGATTCGATGATGATATTGCCTTGCTTAGTAACTCAGGGGACCAATTGCAATGCATGCTCACTGACCTGGAGAGGCAAAGCAGAAGAGTGGGTCTCAAAATTAATCTGCAGAAAACTAAAGTAATGCTTAACAGTCTCGGAAGAGAACAGCAATTTACAATAGGCAGCGAGGCACTGGAAGCCGTAAGGGAATACATCTACTTAGGGCAGGTAGTGACGGCGGATCCGGATCATGAGACGGAAATAATCAGAAGAATAAGAATGGGCTGGGGTGCGTTTGGCAGGCCTTCTCAGATCATGAACAGCAGGTTGCCATTATCCCTCAAGAGAAAAGTATATAATAGCTGTGTCTTACCAGTACTCACCTACGGGGCAGAAACCTGGAGGCTTACGAAAAGGGTTCTACTCAAATTGAGGACGACGCAACGAGCTATGGAAAGAAGAATGATAGGTGTAACGTTAAGGGATAAGAAAAGAGCAGATTGGGTGAGGGAACAAACGCGAGTTAATTACATCTTAGTTGAAATCAAGAAAAAGAAATGGGCATGGGCAGGACATGTAATGAGGAGGGAAAATAACCGATGGTCATTAAGGGTTACGGACTGGATCCCAAGGGAAGGGAAGCGTGGCAGGGGATGGCAGAAAGTTAGGTGGGTGGATGAGATGAAGTTCGCAGAGACAACGTGGCCACAATTAGTACATGAGCGGGGTAGTTGGAGATGTATGGGAGAGGCCTTTGCCCTGCAGTGGGCGTAACCAGAACGATGTTGATGATGATGACAGCACAGTGGCAGCTAGTTTACCTTCAGTCAGGCGACATCATAGCAATCTTGGACGAAACACGTTAGAATGGCACGAATTCCAATGACACCGCCGCTGGGAAAAACGGAGGGGAGGCCCACTGCGCGCTGGGGCAAGGCCACGCTCCCTCTCGCCAATAAAACAGTCTTTAAAGGAATTGTGCCTTGGCACAGGAAATGAACATTGTTAAGATACGAACGGCAAGAGTGTGACACGACTAGCCAGGTTTGTATGAGCTAAGCGATGTTGTCATTTGTTATATTTATTTATTGAAATAACGTGCAAGTTCACGCTGTACTGCAGGAAGCGTATATGTTGCCTAGGTATACTTTGTGACGCAATATACATTTCTTGAAAAGGCACAGAAGAAAGGAAGACCGTGAAGCGCCACACAGTTCGGCGTTCACTGTCTTCCTTTCTGCTGTCCCTTTTCAAGGAATGTATTTTGCGCCCCATGGTATGCCTAGGAAATCTAATTACGAACTTGCCCAAGAAGCTCTTTTGGAAGCGCATGTGCTTTCTAACAGGCCTTACATTTATACTACACCAGCCTTATGGCAAAAGGTTGCATTTGGGAGTAGCTGGAATTTCACGTTGCTGCACGTGCAATCTCGCAAAAACTCACTGTGCCAGCTCACTGTGCCACAATGATATATAGTTTGTCGGCCTGCGTTCCAAACAGATGTTCTGCTATGTATGGTAACTTCCTCTGCCTGTACATGCGACAAGAGCCTGCTCCGCAAATCAAGCTATCTCTTATGATTTTTCGCGCCATTTATCTACCACTTAGGCACTCTATCCCAACTTATATTAGGGACCTGGGAGTAGTGATATTAAAAAGGAAATCCCGTGAGAATGACACAGCGATGTAGAATACGAACTGATTACTTTATCGATATAGCTGCCGAATAATACTTCTTTTATTAGTGATTGAACTCTGCAAACTTTCAAGCATCTAGCAATTTACACCACAAAAAAATTGGGCCAGTAGGCTGTACACTTGTGGTAAACCTATATAGCTGCAGTCACTGTAGTATTCAAGGGGCTATTTCATCAGCATTTCTAAAGTAAAGTTCGGGAATTAAACGCAACGTTCAGAAAAACGGCAGCTTCACGAGAGAAGCGCGAACATCAATGCTGTCGGCAGCAAGGTCACCAGAGAGCTCTCTGATCGAATGCGATAGATAAGCCCAAATAATGCGATAATATTGTTCTGGATAACATAAAATTGTTAGGACGTCAAGATCAGGGCTATACGAGCAATAAAGCAGCAGCATCTCCCCAAAACCAATACTAAGTCCACAATGGTTTAAAAGCTCGCTATACGCGTCAGATTTCGGCAATCCAAAGACAGAAGCCAGAACAATGAGCCCGGCGTTCTTGGTGTTTTTCGTTTTTCGAGTGCTTTCTTGCTTGCGCTATTTATTTCAAATCTATCTGCATTACAGTATCTCAATAAACATTCGGTGCTTCGAATATTGACATTCAAGCACGGAATTGAGTAGAAATACGTTTGGTTCGTCATTCGAAATTTTTGTTTGTTAGTACACCTCTTGTGACCGCAGTTCGTTGCTTGCAGATTGCTCAAAATGGCATATTGTACATGTTTACTGCATATGGGTGCCTGTGATACTTCTGATACACCCTACACTGCATGTATACGTGTGACTCAAACGTTGCAGAGTAACCCCTACAACAGCAGTAATATCGTAACCTTGAAAAATTAGGGGGCACCTTTAGTAGAATTTGCAATGTACAAGGTGATGGCGTGGGCCCTGTTTTAGAAGTCAGCAGAAAAAATTAAATGCGTACCTATGACAAAGGTTCCGAGATTCAGGGTGTGTCTTTCAAGGAAACTGAGAGAGTGAAGTCATCGTAGAGAGTGAAGACAGAACAAAATAGCGATGTAGAAAAATGGGCACAGCAACACGTTGTTGCGCAATATTATAGCGAAGAAGAAGAAAAGCACATTTTCTCCATACATGCAACATCGAAAAGATAATAACTCCACAACCTGCCAAGCTATAGCAAAGAGTTCATTGTTATTGTGCTGTTCCAAACTACACAGCAAGGATTTGCGCTATTCGCATTCTCAACTGGTGCCTTTGCCATTTCCATTCATACCAATTTAATTGTTGACATATATTCTTGGTGATTCTTTCGTATCGGTTATGATTCTGTCAACAACAAGCGCCACAAAACAATGATATCGCCTGCCACACAGTGCGTGCTTGGGACAGTAATGCCTAAACATGCTGGTCTTGAAACGCACCACCTCAAGACGGAGAAGCGCGACACCTAGCGGAGACAGCTGAACCAGAGGTTGTATTCAGCATGCGCTGCTGGTTCACTCTCGCACTGTGCTTTCCTGGCAGGCACAATGGTTAAATTACCGAAGGCTGCGACTGTGCCGGTCACATGTGGTCTCACCTGAGAGAAGCAAACGGCCCAGAGGAGCAGCAGGTGGTCCAGGCAGCGGAGCCCCGAAGGGAGACGCCATTTCATCGCGTAGCCCTCACAAATCGGCAGCATGCGCAGAGGCCGTTAATCACACGACTGAGCTCGACGCCGAGGTTGGGTCCTTTTGCGCTTCCTCCTTCCACTGCCTGAGCGTTGCGCAGTATCGGGGGGCCGCAGTGACCGCCGTGGCGTGCCTCCGCTCAGAGTGCCTATCGCGTGCAGCCTGGCGCTTTTGCGACGCCCAGGCTGTCAGCTTTGACGTGCATGAACGCGCTGCCTCATTTGGCGACAGATGCCTGTGCGACAGCTTGGCTTGTATATTCTTGCCGCATCAGTGTGCCAGTTGTACTTAACACTCTTATTTCGGGCGACGGGGCAGCAACAGCGGTAGAGCAGCCTTTTCCTTTCATGACGGGGTTCGTTTGGCTTGAGCTAGTTAAATGACGCGAGCTCCTTGAATGAAAAAAAGAAACCGCAGCTGATTATTGAAGTACTGCTCGAGCGCAGACAGGCGTGACTTTTCTGGAGGCGCAGTGTAGGCTCGACGGCGGCGCGTGTCAGAAGCGCCGCTTGTGCGGCACTCGGAACAGTTTCGAATCACCCGCACGTTTTGTCGCCAGTCATTTCTATTTTTCGTCACTTGTCTAAATTTGCGAAGCCGAGCTACACATTAAGCACACGGACAACGAACGTCAGCTCTCTTGCCCTCTGTTTGGTACGACCACGTTCGTGCGACTAAGGATGCCGGTGCCGCATAAGTTTCCTATCTGAATGCGCCACAGTGGTCCAGACATTGAGCTTTCACCTTTTCATTTTGCTTACTCTTGGATACTGGTGCTTTACATCGCAAATATATGTTCGAAGTAATTGTTATGTTATATCAGAGATACCACAAGTACATTCTTGATGAAAGAAACCGGCACAAAAAGAAATGATGGGGTTTTACGTGCCAAAACCCCTCTCTGATTATGAGGCACGCCGTAGTGGAGGACTCCGGAAGTTTCGACCCCCTGCGGTTCTTTAACGTGCACCTAAATCTAAGTACACGGGTGCTTTCGCCCCCATCGAAATGCGGCCGACGTGGCCGGGATTCGATACCGCGACCTCGTGCTCAGCAGCCCAACACCATAGCCACTGAGCAACCACGGCGGGTGAAACCGACACAAAATAAATGTAACTCAAATCGCCGATATATTTTAAATGTGAATGATAAACAATTTTCCTTAATGAAGCCTCTGCTGTAAGCTTTATGATTGCCATGACGTTAAAACGGGAAAATAAAATTGTCATGCTTCTGAAGCTACATCGCGCTGACTGCCAGCGAACGAGGGTTTCAATGTGGGTTTCTTGGCAACGCATCTTGTCCTGTCTTTTAATCGCGCCACCGTAAGCATATTCAAGATACCAGCGAACGTCAACAGAGTTTTTAACTGATAATGCGGACATTGAAACGAGCAACTTAATACAACACAAAAAGAATCAGGGATGTCGCACAGACATTGGCACACGCAACCGGGCGCTTTATCGCAGGCACCCGCCGTGGTGGCACGCGGCCATCGCGTTCCTACACCCGAGGGCGCGAGAGGAAATCTCGGCTTCAGCGAGCGCATCTTGACGAGGGCAAAGACGCCCCCTTGCATTCGGTTCTCGTTAGGGAGCCCAGAGTTAACCAAGGCTGGCCCCCGCTATGGCATGCCTCTTAGTCACATAGTTATTTTGGCACGTAAACACCGGAATTTAACTTTTTATCTTGCGCAGACGGAATAGGGTAAGAAACAAGGTGCATGGAATGTCAATAAAAGGCACTCTAATGTAGACATAGCTCTCACTTTCCTATCGTTCCCACGAAACGACCGCATTCAATGTCAAGTGGCCACTGGCCGGTCGCCTTGGGATATGACCAGCCTCAGAATTGGTTCGGATTTACTCTTACGAATAATGCTGGCGTAAGAAGCGTTGTCTATACCCGCCCACATCTCGGAAGGATAATGAACATCTTATTTTGCTAATCACTGCGCCAGTGATTTTCAAGTGATGTAGTGATTTAGTTGCTCTTAACAAAAAGCTGACATTTTAACTGAAAGGCGAACCATTGAAAGCGATAGAAAGGTCCACCTTCGAGCTTGACCTCGCAGCAAAGTGCTTTAGCAATTCTCCTCGAGCAATGTTGTGCGACAGTGCACGCGATGAAAGTGCTACTGCGCCGCAGCGACTGCGATGCCATGCGGGCGCCTTGCGGAGCCGCGATGGCGCCGCGCACAGCTTTGCTGCACGGCTGAACCGACGGCTGTGCCTACCACTTGGCGGCCGGGGGTCATTTTCCACTCCGTTCCGTCATCCTTCCGTTTGTCGTCACACAAAGAAAAAGAACCCGTAGCTCAGCATTCCTGTGAACGCACAAGTTCGTGTGCACACTTGCAGGTTGAAAAAGAAGCTCGAGAACAAGGATGGCGCAAAGCGCGATGGAACGAAATATATTAGGCGTAACCATAAGAGACAGGAAGAGAGCGATGTGAATCAGAGAGAAAATGGGGTTAGCCAATATTCTGAATGACATTAGGGCAGATAAATAGAGCCCAGGCCATGCAACGCGTAGGATGGATAATCGTTGGACCATTAGAGGTACAGAATCGATGCCAAGAGAAGGGAAGCGCCGTCGAGGACGGCAAAAGAACTACAGTGTAAAAATTGTCTTTGAGTTTACGGTCAAACCTTAAGTAAAAATTACGGAGACCTTTCTGTCTTATGAAAAACGCCGGCATTCTGCGTAAGAAATCGGACGTGAGCTCTGTTTTTGAAATAAGAAGAGCGATCCGTAATTTCATGTGGAGGGCAATTGAACATGATAAGAGCGAAAAACCTACACGGAAAAAATATAAAGAAAATCACTGTCTACTCTCCCCGGCAGTTACATAATATCACCATAGATAACGCTGTTTGAGCATCATTCACGGGCGAATCGTAAAACACACAGACACACGTAAAACAGGCATTAGCGGTGGCGCTGTTTGCCATCTTTCATCGGTGGTAAGCTGGTGCTGACAAATTTCAACTGGAAGAAAGCGGAAGAGAACATTCCTAAGCGCACAGCCACGGGGCTAGACGAGGTTCGCATTAGGCTGATTAATGAACTAGGACCAAAAAGTAAGGAAGTTATGGTGAAAACAGTGAGAAAATCTTTAAAAGATACACAAATACCAGACAGTTGGCGACAAAGTATAATGATATAACTGATACAGGTAAGTGGGAGCAAGATAAAATTCACTCGTATAGACCGCTGACCATTACATTGGTAATATACAGGCTACAATTGCAGGCAATCTAATTAAAGATTCAAGCATGAGCAGAGAATAATGGCATTTTGGGAGAACTTCAGAATGGCTTATGAATAGGTAGGCGTTTGGATGATAACTTACTGTTCTTACTCAGCGTATTGAAATATCAAGAGTAGAAAGCAGACCGTTATATGTGGCTTTTCAGACATTACAGGAGCGTATGACCACGTAGACCGCAACATTTCGTTAGAATTCTGGAAGGGGAAGGCTTAGGTGTCGATTGTCTACAACTTTTGAGATAGATTTACCTAGAAAATACCGCTTGCGTTGAACGTGAAGGGATGAGGAGAGAGTTGATATCAACAAGGGACTGAGGTACGGGTGCCCTTCATCCCCACTGCTGCTTATGACATACATGGTGAAGATGGAGAGGGCGCTAGAAGGAAGTAATATCGGGTTTAATCTCTCATACAAACACCCGGGTACAGTAGTAAAGTAGTGGCTTCCAGGTTTATTTTATGCGGAAGACATTGTGTTGCTAGCTAACAAGCAAAGTGATTTGTAACGTCTGCCTAGTATCTGTGGACAGGAAGGCAACAATTTAGGTTTCGAATTTAGTGTTAGAAAGTCAGGTGCTATGGTATTCAATGAAAGCCGTGAACAGAAAGTGGCAATGCAGGGCCAGGAAATACTTCGGGTAAGAGAATACAAATACCTTAGTATATGGATAAACGAAGGCGATAGATATATGGAAACACAGAAAAAAACAACAGGGAAGGGGAAATGAAAGGAAGCCGTAGAGAAGAACAGAACGCTATGGGGATAGAATAGATACGAGCTGCTCTGGGGTATGTGGAAAGGTGTAATGGTTCCAGGACTTACGTTTGGAAATTCGGTTGTTTTCTTTAAATCAGGGGTACAATCAGGACTCGACAGGAACTAAAGGTCAGTGGGTCGCCTCGCATTGGGCGCTCACGGGAAGACTACAAATGAAGCTGTGCAGGGGGATATGGGCTTGACTGGTTTTGAAGTGAGGGAAGCTTGCAGTAAAATTGATTATGAAGAACGACTGAGTAATATGGAAGACATTAAATGGGCTAGGAGAGTGTTGAGGTATCTGTACTGGAAAAACATTCATTCACACTGGAAGAAAAGAACTAGGAAGCTTACCAGCAAGTATGCGGCCTGTAGGGTGGGCAACACAGCAACAATGAACGTAACGCGGAAATTCAGAGAGGCTGAAATGATCTCACGGGCCGCGGCAAAGGAAACCAAACCTGCCATGAGTAACTACTTACGAGGAAAAAACGAAATCAGGAAAAAAACATTTGATAATAACTCAAAGGGAAGCTCATTACTTTTCGAGGCGAGATCGGATTCCTTAGAACACGAACCTATAAAGCGAGCTATAAAAAGGAAGAAGCGTGTGCTTGCTGCAGTAAAGCTAGGGAAACGATGGAGTATGTTTTACTAGAATGTGATGACGTCTGCCCAGCGGCCGGTTTACGCACCACTGGCCTCTTTGAAGCCCTTGGGGAAAGCAGGAGCAGTGGAAAAGTAAACATGTCCGCAATATAGATTAGTAAGAGGCGATTGGAAGATTAGTGGAATAAAAATAGGGAAACGACAACAAACGCAGACTTACAAAAGCAAAATTCGCAATAGGGGGCCAGAAAATTTGGCTGTTGGAGTTCATGGTGTTGTTTCCTCTTTTTTAAACTTGGTAGGACATTAGGCAGTATAATAGCAAGAGCTTGGTGACACAAACCACCGCCCCGTTCCAAAGGGGACACTCATAACATCCATCCGTCCGTCCATCGCTCCTACACGATGGGTCGCATTTCTCCGGCGCAACAGTGCCAAGTGGACAGCGGCTGCAAATGGCGGTGTGCGGAGTTCGTATACCTGTTGCATTTGGGATTTCACTCTGAGAATGGGAAAGAATCGACGATGGATTTCTATACAGGGCAGCGATTAAGTGTCCTTTTCCCGTTGTTTGTGCATCTCGCGCGTGCGAATTGCACCGCGATGGCCAGTGACAGGCTCAATTGTGTTGTGTGAGCACACCCCGCAACGACATTCTTGCTTGGCCATGAGGATTGATAAAGCCGCGACATTGTGAGTCTTTGTTGAATATTGTAGCATTTGTTGTGATGATTGCATATAGAGCACATTGAGACGCGTAGGCAATATCAGCGTCGATGACTCCTCTAGCAGCTCCTTTGCCGACTATATGTGGCAGCTGTACATAAAATGACGTTGGCATTTTAGTTTGCACTATGTTGCTCTATGTTCTCGGCGTTCCAAACTAACGTGAAATCGGTGTTCCATTTAGCAATCTCCCTCGACGCGCTGTAACACTATGTTATCCGTATGCGACTGCGCATTGCATCACAGTAAAATTCTTAGCCATTATTATTTTTCCTTAAGCTTAGGACTCAGTGTCCTGGCATGCCGTGCGTAATCGCTGTGTTCGTACCCGGAATTGAGGGACTGCTTGTCCGGAATTGAAAGTTTGCTTGTGTATGAAGACCTCATAGAGCATGTTAGATGCGCATGGCCATACATTGCTATGAATAGACGGTGTAGCGTGCTTGCTGCCGTAACCTCGTGCCACCTGCAATGTTAGGTAACACTGATGTCACATGGTGCACTTTCGATTGGGATCGATCCCGAGCAATCGTGCTCGATCGCAATTGGAAGCGTCGTCGTGATGCCGACTAAGGGTTGCTGCAGGAGAAATGAATTATTTTGCTTGCTAGCAACCTGCATCAGATGTTTCACGTAGTTTTGCTTTTGTTTTTATTTCTGACAGCTACCGGGTTGACGATCAACGTTCTGGCGCAATACAACCGCATTTCACGTATTCTGGAAGGGAGGATTGCCACGTAAATTCTCCCTATATGCGGCCGTAATTGTAAAGCAAACGCGTGCGATAAATAAATTTTGTAAGGTAAGCTTGACATAGAATAGTGGTGGCCAAACGTGTGTAATGGACATTTCAAAGTTTAAAATTTTCCAAACAAGTATCAAAACAAATAGAAAAATTGTCAACACTGATGATGACGCCCGGTTCTAATATTGACTGTCTTTAGTTGCTTAGACTAATTTTCAGGTTATACGCATAACTACAATAATTATTCTAAAATTCATATTGTGAGTTATGAGAGCGAAATGTCTGCTCTTTTGCTGAATGGAAAGTGGTTCGTGAAGCGTTTATTTAGAAATGAGTTCAACGATACCATTGGTATATACCAAACAATACCGCAGCAATCAATAACTCAGTGACAAGCTTATGTGCAAGAGTGTAATTGTATATGAAAATGTCAATGTTTTGCTTTGGATGGCTGGTGGAAAAATAACTCATATCAGTATTTCGATTGCAGCTGTTGCACCAGTGAAGGACGTATGTATGCCGCCTTACACCCAGTTTCTCATCCTTACTCGTCCAGTACCTGTGCCACAGCAGTCTGTTGGGTGGTCCTATTTGTTTGGTAAGCTGTGCCATTTTATCCTTTATCGGCCTTGCGTATACAGTCCTAATGGACAATGACTGCAAATTTTGGTGGAATGACGAGGCCTATGCAAGCAGAGTAATGGTTGCAGATGCGTCCAAAAGATAATTGATTTGTTTTCCTCTGGCGGCGACAAGGTTGGTTCAGCATAAGCACCTCGACTTGAAAGTGATACTGCTTCATACCTGACTTGTGTGCATATATGAGTGGTGTTTTATATGCACTACTAGTGCCGGAATTCAGGATTTCAGGCGACGGATAAAACATGCACCAATAAATTAACTCTATGTCTAATGTTGCCTTAATAAGCATGCAAAAACACTGCATACTGATCACTAGCACTGTCATACATGGGCTCTATGGTAACTAAGTCTAGCCACTGGTAACTCACTCTGAGCTAGTGTTGAGCTAACTATAATAGGTGAATATGCACCGACCTATTTACTTCAGTGCGACATTTGAAGGCAACATAGCAATGTAAAATTATAGCCCTAGCATGCAGCTATGCCGCATGGTCAGGTGAACAAATATATGAATATTCAAAAGGGCATGAACAGTGCTACTGCGTGTAGGAGGTGACGGCGACCGACACACCAGCATCTTCGTCCCGTCTGTGTTCGATTCCCTTCTAAGCATGCACCAAGCAGCGCAATCCAGAACGCTCCTGTAGTTTATCTAAAAACTTGAATTTGCGAAGCAGATTAAGTCATCACACGCTGGCATTATGGGATCTATTCTGCAAGTTGCGTATGGTTTGAAGATTGGTCATGAGGATACCTCAGTGACAGAAATGTAGTGTACAACTGCGAAAAAGAGCTGTAGCGGCGCAGCTCCATGTTCGAGAGAAGGTGAGGGTGTTTTCTTCGAAGAAGTCGGCAGGCAGGCGAACGCGACGTGCCGTAAACAAGCTCCGCAGTAGCGCAGCAGAGGCGCTCTTTGAAGGCAGATCGAATTCCGAGAAGCGTGAGCGAAAGTCTGTCAACCCGCTTGTTTGGGCAGCCGTTAGCTGTGAGTGCTGCCTTGAGATGGCGATGGGTTCCGACACCTCCGTCCGCAGCCTACACGTTTTAACAAACCCCGTGCAGTGTACATCACTTCGGACTTGCAGACAGCCACACATGTTGTTGTGCGTTACGGCCCTGTGCGCGGCTCGCTTCAGCCGCACTACCTCGGACCATTCCCCGTTTTAGAACGTTTTCCTTCCAACTTCGTATACACGGGACTCGACATACGATCGCGCTTGAGCCACTCAAGCCAGCATTCGGCGAGGCACACGCGCCTAATTATCATGCGGACTCCGCCTTGCGAGTGCGCTGTTCGTCGCCTCGCGTTCGCTGGGTCGCCACTGGTGCACTGTGAGCATCGTTCGTCGCTTCAGCGTCCAATCTGCAGCGGCGCGGCGATGGAGCTGCGCACCGCCTGCGCAGCCATTAAACAACTCCTCCGCGGACCTTCGCGAATGCTGGACACCAGGCACACGGACACGTGATCCCACTCACTGTGCCGAACGTCGTGGGCCTTTTTCTGATTACTTTGTTTACTGCTTTCACGTTTAACAATTGCTTTACCAGCGTTTCAAGTGCACCTATCAGCATGAATGCTAGTCGTTACTTATCCGTTGAATGCTCCGATTCAGTTTTCTTGCATCCAACGAACGTATCTGAAATAATATGCAAGTTCAGTGAACTCAATAACAGCAGCGTTTGTGATATTTTCATTTCATTTCATTTATTAATACTGTCAGCCTCATTCAGGGGCTGTAACAGGAGTGGAAAAAAAAACGAAACTGAACAGCAAAGTAAGTAGTACAGAACATATTGAAAACCATAGTTATACATTGGTTAAGGAAAAAAAAAAAGATCATCTCGTGAAATGCACACATAAACAAAAACAAAAATGCATCACTCAGAAATCAGAACAGCAATCTTATACAGCAGCAATCTGACCTATCGCCCTATGCTAGTGCCATAGATGAAATTATGTAAGTGGCGTAGAAATTCAGCTAATGATATCGACCGAACAGCAGAATCTGGAAGAGAGTTGCAGTCTCTACAAGTTCGAGGAAAATAAACTTGAAACAATTATTTTTCATAGTCGGTAATGGGATAAACTTACTATGACGGTGCCTTGATGTTTCATTAGTTTTGATCTCAAAGTAATCTGATTTATTTATTTTAACATAATTATTGATAATGAGGTAAAGAGTTTTTAGTCTTTGATATCTGGTTCTGGTTTCTAGCATAGGTAGTTGGGCTTGTTGGCAGAGTTCTGTTGAAGAATGGCTCCGGCGGTATTTATTAAAGATAAACCTTACAGCGAGTCGCTGAATCCTATCAAGCTTGTGACGATTAGTTGCTGTGTGAGGATCGCATATTACTTTAGCATATTCGATTATTGGTCTGACTAGCGTTTTGTAAGCGAGGCACTTTACATCCGGAGTAGCACTGTGCATAGTGCGCCGCAGGTACCATAGTGTTTTAAAAGCTTTTGAAATGACAATTTCAATGTGGGTATTCCATCGTAGATCTGATGTAAATGTTATGCCTAGGTATTTATACTGATCGACTCTTTCAAGCATATAACCGTTGATTTGATCATTGTAAGCAAGAACATTTTTCTTTCTAGTTACTGACATGAACACAGACTTTTTAAAGTTTAACTCCGTCTGCCAGTCGTTACACCATTTCACTATTCTTTGCAGGTTTAAATTTAATTTAATCTGATCACCAACCGTACTTACGGTACTGTACATCACACAATCGTCTGCAAAAAGTCTTAATGGAACATCAATGTTACTTTGTAAATCATTAATAAAGATCAAAAATAGGAGTGGGCCTAAGACGCTACCTTGCGGTACGCCAGAAGCAACGGGAAGAATGTTGGACTGACAACCCCTAACAGTTACACACTGTTGACGGGAGGATATATAAGCAGAAAACCATTGTGTGAGTGCTTGATTTTTAAAGACCGCATCAATCTTATATAACAATTTTTGGTGCGAAACTTTATCAAATGCTTTTGCAAAGTCAAGGTAGATAATGTCTGTTTGACTACGTGAATTTATTGTTTCTGCGAGGTCATGAACTATTTCTATCAGTTGGGTAATCGTGGACAGTCCCTTTCGAAAGCCATGCTGACGATGATACAGGATATCATGCTGGTCGAGATAGCCGAGCAGGTGTCTGGATATGATGTGTTCAAGTAACTTCGAAACTGTACTAGTGAGCGAGATCGGGCGATAATTACTAACAGAATTATTTCCGCTTTTATGAACCGGCATAACTTTTGCTCGCTTCCAATCAGTTGGAAAGCATCCGCTACTAAAAGAAGACTGAAAAATTTTGGACAAGTATTTAGATACCCATTCAGCGTATCTATATAGTAACTCATTAGGGATACGATCTGGACCTTGGCTTTTCTTAATGTCAATATGTAATAGCAGATTTAGAACACCTTGCTCGTCAATCTGTAAATCAGTAATAGGAGGTCTTTCAGTGTCAACATTAAAAGGAGGCAGTATACCATTATCACGTATGTAAATAGATGAAAAATATAGATTACAATCTTCGGCACGCTTATGAGCGTTCTCCTCGGTCTGAGCAGGGTGCAGAACTTTAGACGGATTTATATAGCGCCAGAATTTACCAGGTGACTCGCGAAGAAATTTTGTGAGCGTCACATTATAGAATCTCTCTTTTGATTCCTTAAGAAGTCTCTTTAAATCCTGACTCATGCGGCGAATACATAGATTATTTTCGGGGTTTGGGTTGGGTGAGTAAGCCTTACGTTTGCGTTTAAGTCTTCGTTTGAGATGAAGTATATCTCTGGTCATCCAGGGATTCTTTTTATTCGTGCGCTTAGTTTTCTTAGGAATAAAGCGATTAAGGCACCGTTCTGCTAATTCCGAAAAGAATTCCCATAGTTGGTCTGTACTAGCACCGAAGTCATACAGCTGCATAAAATCTGAATATGAATAATCAAGGCAGTCTATCACAGCAGCGTCATCAGCGTCATGAAAATTAAAGAAAATTTTTCTGGACGAAGTACTTATCAGATCTGGTGTTGCCTTTAATGACAAGAGAACCATTCTGTGATCTGACAAGCCCTCCAGTGTTTCACATTCGCAGACAGAACTTTGTATTCGTTCGGAAACAAAAATTAAATCAAGTATGGATGATGTTGTAGAACATATCCTTGTGTAATCAGACACAACTTGAACTAAATTATGAGAAAAATCCGGTTCAAGTAACTGCTCACAACTAGGCACTTCTCGTGTTCCAGGTAATTGCGAACACCAGTCAATGCCGGGTAGGTTGAAATGCCTGTGGCAGGTAAGTGGCCATAAATGTTCGTATATTTACCAGGACGTCCAACGGAGCATTCGGAGCCCTGTAAACACCCCCAATGAAGACTGTTTGTGTATCTAATTTTATCTTGACCCATAGCGCTTCTACGCCAGTCACATCTGGAAGTACAGAAAATGCTATGTTGTCTTTGATAATTAAAGCAACTCCCCCCCCCCTCTGTCTTCTCGGTCCCTTCTTACTATTTTATAGTTAGGAGGGGTGACTTCAGTGTCGAGTACATCCTTGTCCAGCCAAGTTTCGGTGACTACTTTTACGTGAGATTCATGTTCTATGATTAGGTTTTCTAATTCTACAAGTTTATTTAATATGCTTCTGGCATTCACATTTATCACTTTGAACGGTTTTCACCCTTTGTTCCTGCGTCAATTACCACTCCCAGAAGGGGTATAGCATTTGTACCTTTGTTTCGTAGTTTCGTCGCAGGCGTAAAGGATTTTGTTCACCTTCATCTTATCGAATACCATCTTTACCTTGGCCCCGTTTTTCCTTTCGTCAACAGTGGTATTCCAGAGTTTTTTCCGAATATCATGCACTCTTTTAGAATAATCCTCTGAAATGCTTATTTTCCCTCCTTTAAGCTTGTAGCAATTATTCATAATCTTAGTTTCTTCCCTAAAATCACCAATCCTAAGGATAACTGGACGATGCTTACCCGGATTCACCTTACCAAGACGGTGAATTCTCTCAATGGTACTTAGCCTCTCTCCGAGTTTTGCCTCAAAAACATCGTTGTTTACTTTTCTCAGCAATGTTTCTTCGTTTTCATTCTCTTCTTCCAGTATACCTCTTAGAATCAGGTTGCTACGCCGGGATTGATTTTCCAAGCCATCGACTTGTTTAGCTAGTGCAGCGATTTCCGCCTGACAATCACTCATAGTAGCCTCAATATTTGATAGCTTTATTTGGGATTTCTCTAGGACCACGAGTTTTGCTTCGATGGAATCGAGTCTTGTTTGCATTTTCACTATACCTGCCTCAGACGAAGTTTGTTTTTCTTTAATTTGAGTAACTTTGGCCAAAATATCTTTTTGGGTTTGTAGAATTTCATTTAGGGTGGCTTCAGAAACAGGCCCCGGGTTTTCCTCTACATCCCCTGAAAGCTTAAGCAGTATGCATGCCATTGAAAAACAGTCGCAGACACAATCAAGCAGCACTTGTGGACACGGCAGCACAACTAGACAAAGGTAATCACCACGAAAACCGTATCTTTTTGCACTAACCTGCACATACAAAGGCACTTCAGGTGACATCGTCACGGCAGGGCTGCCGTGTCCACTGATGATCGTAGGTCTCGGTAGCAGATTTATAGCTGGCAGGCTCCGTGACGTATCACGATGGCGTGACGTCACTGTGCTCATCGATGGTGCGCAGAGGTCGTTTTCCACGAGGCGATGATCAGTCATATTTGGTGCACGGCGATGGGCGTCGGCGATGAATCCAGGAATCTGCCACAGCATTTCGTCGATCGGAGCCGGGGAATCGGAGCGCTGCCGTCCAATGTCCCCCATAACCGGCGATGTGGCGGAGGCTAGGATCAGGATCGACGCGCAAACCTGCACATACAAAGGCACTTCAGGTGACATCGTCACGGCAGGGCTGCCGTGTCCACTCGATGATATCGATGATATCGATGAGTATCGATGATATTTAGATTAAACCTGTGAAATACGTCTTAGATTCAATTGCGCCTGTATTAATGCACGTCTGCAATGTCTGTTTTTCTTCCGGTGTATTCCTACGTCATATCCAAACCACAAAAGTTTTGGCTTTATTCAAGAAAGGAGGTAAGAAATTGTTGACAAATTATAGACCAATTTCTATTCTCCCCGTATCTTCAAAAGGTTTAGAAAAATTATTTTTCAACGCATTTCTCATTTCCTCGAAAGCAAAAACTTTTTAACCGATTGTCAGTTTGCCCTTCGTAGAGATAGGTCTATTCAACTTGCCCTGCTTCAGCAAAAAAAATTGATTTTACATAATTTTCATAAAGGCCTTCTTACTCTAGGCATTTTCATAGACATTAGCAAGGCCTTTGATTGTATTAACCACAGCTTCTGTTACATAAAATGAATCGCTATGGTATTTGTGGCATCGTTTTAGACTTGATTAGGTCATATCTGTGTCATAGATGCCAATTTGTGCAAATTAATAACATTTCATCCCAAGTTAAACCAGTCTCTATTGGCGTTCCGCAGGGTAGCATCTTAGGCCCTCTTATCTTTAATATTATTACGGTATCATGGAGCGATGCTCAAGAGACGAGTTGCCGCGAGAACGACGAAGAAGTTGGTCGGTGCCCTTGGCACGAGCGAGTGTCAGCCTGGCTGCCTGGCTCCAGTGTAAATAGCATCTTTCGTCTGTGTTTTTCCAGACGTAACATTTCTGGTGGAGGTTAGCGATCCCCGTCCTCACCACGGATCTCCGAAGTGGTCGGCACACCGAACTTGTCACCATGCCTCCCGGTGACGAGCCCGCCTCTGCAATGGCTTCGGCTTATCTGACGGCTCCAATCGTGACGACTGCCCCACACCGTGACCCAGGTGTGTTCTCTGGCCTGGAGGGACAGGATGTCAACGACTGGATCAAGCTGTATGAACACGCCAGTGCTAATAACAGGTGGGACCCAACGATTATGCTCGCCAATGTAATCTTTTATCTCGGCGGCACCCCACGCGTGTGGCACCAAACGCATGATGACGAAATAACCAGTTGGGACAGTTTCAAAGAAAAGCTACGGGAACTGCATGTTCGGCGACCCCATTGGGTGCAAGGCTGCCGCGAGAAAGGCTCTTGCATCTCGCGTCCAGTCATCTACAGAGCCATACGCTTCCTACATCCTCGACGTCTTGGCTCTATGCCGTAAAGCTGACGATAATATGTCCGAAGCAGATAGAGTGGCACATGTGCTAAAAGGCATCGCCGACGACGCTTTCAATTTGCTTGTTTTCGGCAACGTCTCAACTATAGACGCCATTATAAAAGAATGCCGTCGCCTGGAACAGGCGAAGAGCCACCGTCTCTCACACCGCATTGCGCGGCTACCCAACACTGCTGCTACGTCGACATGTGAGGGTCGACCGCGTCAGACCACCACCTGCGACGACGTCACCCGTATTGTTCGCCGCGAACTCGAGGCCGCCTGTTCGCCAGCCTTCTCCACGACGCCTCCCGATCCGCCAGCAACCACCATTGCGATGATTCAGGCCGTCGTCAGACAGGAATTTGAAAACATGGGTCTGACCACCGTGTGTTCCACGTCTCGCCCCAGCGTTCCCCAGTTATCTAGTGGCCCCCCTCGTCCCCGGCAGTCCTTTTCTCCCACATCTCGCCGCAACCCGTCCGAATGGCGTACCCCTGATGACAGCCCGATCTGCCTTCACTGCTGTCGCATCGCCAACGTCGCTCGTCACTGCCGCAACCGATGGCCACCACCTCCCCGGACATGCACCGCCCCTTTGGACCTTCTGTTCCCTATGCCACCGCCATGAACCCATTGCCGCTGATGCTCCCGCCCCGAACCTTCGCTACAGCCGCTCGCCCTCACCTCGACGCCATCAGTCTCGTTCGCCCCAACTCCGTCGCTTCTCTCCGTCGCCTATCGCCTCCCGGATCCAACCGGAAAACTAGGCACTGCAGCTTCTGGAGGTGAAGCTGCGTTGTCGACCTTGCCCTCAAATCCTCTGCTGACGTTACACGCGAACCAAAACCTTCTTGACGTTGACGTTGATGGTTATCCTGTCACGGCACTCATCGATGCAGGTGCACATCTTTCTATTATGAGTGCTGCCTGCCGACGACGACTGAACAAGCTCCTCATCCCAGCGTCGGCACCCGTCGTCGGCGTTGCGGATGGCGGTACTGTGTCTATCATCGGCATGTGTACGGCACGTGTTAGCATCGCCGGCCGCCACACTCCTGTCCTCTTCACCGTAGTTGCTCATTGCCCCCACGACCTCATTCTCGGCCTCGATTTTCTCTCCGCGCATTCTGCTCTTATTGACTGCTCTGCCAGTACCCTACGCCTTGAGTTGCCGATTCTCGCAGAACCTTCTGACGCACCCCAGTGCCGCCTACGCCCCACCGGCTTTATTCGCCTGCCGCCAAAATCAATAGCCTATATTGAACTCTTGTCTTTCCCACCAGTCCCTGATAGCGAGTACCTCGTCACTCCTCGGCCCGACATTCCACTACAGTATGACGTTACCGTGCCTCACAGTATACTTACTATTTCTGCGAACCGCACTTTCCTGCCTATCTTTAACTTTGGATTGGCAAAGCAAATTCTACCGCAAGGTATTTGCCTTGCCACCATTGATTGTCTCAGCGACCAGTACCTGGCAGCGTTATCACCCGATGGTTCTCGCGAGCTTAGCATGCCCCTCGCGCCAGCCTCGGCCGTTGATCCCAACATAAAGAAAATGGTTGCGACGGACCTGTCCTCTATGCAGGCTGAAGACCTATGGGAAGTATTATCGTCCGACCGCGATATTTTTGACTTCGACGATCGCCCTTTAGGCCAGACGCTCGCGGTCAAGCATCGGATTCTTACTGGTGACGCTGCGCCTATTCACCGACGACCGTATCGAGTTTCTGCGTCGGAACGCCGAGTAATTCAAGATGAAGTGAACAAAATGCTCGATAAAAACATCATTGAGCCTTTATCGAGTCCCTGGGCGTCACCTGTGCTGTTGGTTAAGAAGAAGGACGGCACGTGGCGCTTCTGTGTAGACTACTGCCATCTGAACAACATTGCTAAGAAGGACGTCTACCCGCTCCCACGTATACACGACGCCCGTGACTGCCTGAAGGCTCCAGCTATTTGTCGTGTATTGATCTTCGTTCGGGATATTGGAAGATTGCTGTTGACGATATGGACAGAGAAAAAACCGCGTTCATCACACCTGATGGCCTATACCAATTTAAAGTAATGCCGTTTGGATTATGCAACGCCCCTGCCACCTTTCAGCGTATGATGGACTCCTTGCTACAAGGTTTCAAATGGTGCACATGCCTCTGCTACCTCGACGACGTCATCGTCTTCCCGCCAACGTTCGACACTCTCCTTGAGCGTCTCACAACTATACTTGATGTATTTCGAAAGGCGAAGCTGCAACTTAACTCGTCCAAATGTCGTTTTGGCCACCGACAAATTACTCTTCTGGGCCATCTCGTTGACGCTTCCGGAGTACAGCCTGATCCCGACAAAACTCGCGCTGTCCGAGAGTTTCCGATTCCGAAGACAGCCGCAGACGTTCGAAGTTTTGTAGGGCTGTGCTCGTACTTTCGCCGTTTTGTTCGAGATTTTGCGACAATTGCTAGGCCCCTCACTAATCTTTTGAAGAAAGGCGTACAATTCTCATGGGGTACTGCAGAAGCCGCCGCCTTCTCTCGTCTCGTCACTCTTCTCTCCTCACCAGCCATTCTCGCCCACTTCGACCCTGATGCCCCTGCAGAATTACGTAAAGATGCCAGCGGTGATGGCGTAGGTGCCGTCTTAGCCCAGCGTCAGCGTGGCCAGGATCGCGTTATTGCTTATGCGAGTCGCCTCCTCACACCATCGTAGCGCAACTATTCCATTACGGAACGAGAATGCCTTGCTGTAGTCTGGGCGGTTGCGAAGTTCCGTCCTTAGCTTTACGGTCGCCCTTTTTCCGTAGTCACTGACCATCATGCTCTCTGCTGGCTCTCTTCATTAAATGATCCTACAGGCCGGCTTGGTAAATGGGCTTTGAGGCTACAAGAATTTTCATATTCCGTGGTCTACAAGTCTGGCCGCCTGCACCAAGACGCTTACAGCTTGGCGCGTTACCCTGAAGACGACTCTGACTCCTCTAATATTGCCAGTGCTTCTTGCGTATTCTCTGTATCACAGCTACTTCATTTCACCGACGAGCAACGCCGTGACGCCTACGTCAGAGCACTCATCGACCGCTTTGAGCACTCTCCGGCCGATGCTACTCTGCGCCTCTTCGTCCTCTGTGACGTTACCCTGTACCCTCGTAACCTTCATCCGGACGGCTCCGAGTTCCTAATTGTGATACCTAAACACCTCCCCTCAACCGTTCTAGAAGAGCTCCACGACGCACCAACGGCAGGACACCTCGGCGTATCTCGAACCTATGACCGTGTACGTCGCCGTTTTTTCTGGCCGGGCCTTGCCCGTTGCATACGACGTTACGTCATCGCTTGTGAAGTTTGCCAACGACGCAAGAAGCCTTCCCAGCTCCCCTCTGCTTACCTGCAGCCGCTCGACATCCTTGCCGAGCCCTTCCGTCGTGTCGGCTTAGACCTTCTCGGCCCATTTCCGGAATCTACATCAGGGAACAAGCGGGTTGCAGTCGCGGCGGACTATGCGACCCGCTACGCCGTACCCGTGCTCTTCCGACCAGTTGCGCAACTGTTGTTGAGGACTTCCTGCTACATGATATCATTTTGATGCATGGCGCTCCGCGTCAATTCCTTACACACCGCGGCCGCACCTTTTTGGCCAAAGTCATTGACGACATCAAGCGTGCCTGCTCAATACAGCATAAATTTACCACCTCCTACCACCCTCAAACGAACGGCCTCACTGAGCGTTTGAACCGCAACCTTACAGACATGCTATCCAAATACGTTTCAGACGACCACCGTGACTGGGACCAGGCTCTACGTTACATTACCTTTGCGTACAACTCTTCCCGTCTTGAAACTGCTGGCTTTTCACCTTTTTACCTCGTGTATGGCCGTGAACTGACGCTACCACTGGACACTGTGCTTCCGTCCACCACAGCTTCAACTAGCGATTATGCCCGTGATGCAATCGCCCATGCTGACAACGCTCGCCAACTTGCACATGCTCGTCTACAAGTCTCTCAAGGCAAACAAAAGCAACGCTACGACCTCCGTCACCGTGATGTCCATTTCGGGCCCGGCACCCTCGTGTTGCTTTGGTCACTATCGCGTAAAGTCGGCCTTTGTGAAAAACTGCTTTCCTGTTACACAGGCCCATATCGCGTGATACGCAAAGTGATCGATGTCACCTATGAAACCGTTCTAGCCACGCCCACCACGTCCTCCGCTGGGACAACCAGTGACGTTGTCCACGTTGTCGGACTCAAGCCCTACAACTCTCCCTGCACCTTGGATATTTAACAGCACCGTGACGGTGCTTTTGCCGCCGGGGGTCAATATTACGGTATCATGGAGCGATGCTCAAGAGACGAGCCGCCGCGAGAACGACGAAGAAGTTTGTTGGTGCCCTTGGCACGAGCGAGTGTCCGCCTAGCTGCCTGGCTCCAGTGTAAATAGCGTGTAAATAGCATCTTTCGTCTGCGTCTTTCCACACGTAACAATATCTGTATTAATGATATTGTTAATGTAGATTTCCACACCAAGTTTATTTTATATGCTGATGATGCAACTGCGTTGTTTTGCTCAAGTAATGCTGCAACACTGCTTACAGTTGCGAATTGTGTTCTTAAAAAATTATATACTTGGTCTTCGAAAATGGGTTGAAAATCAACACAGGGAAACTAAAGCAATTTTGTTTTATGCGAACAATAAGAATGCGCTCTTGAAGGATGGCAATAAACTTGGCTCTTCAAAAATCATGCTCGTGAATTCCATTAAAACCTTAGGTGTTTTCTTTGATCATGACACCTCTTAGAACTGTCATACTACTTTTTTAACAAACAAGCTTTCTCAAGTATCGCGTCTTCTTTTCACTATTAAACAGATTCCACAAAAGGTAGAACTTCTGCTCTATAACTCTTCATTTTTTTGCCACCTAAATTACGGCTGCCTGGTTTGGGGCACATCCGCCACTAATATTAATCGTATTTTTCGTCTGCAAAAGAGAGCTATACGTGTTGTGTGCAATGTGCCATATGACTTTCCAACTAATTGATTATTTAAAGACCTAAAGATACTTAAAGCTCCTGATGTCTTCCATTTTCGCTTAGCCTTAATATACGGTAAGGAGGGCCAGAAGAACATTAACCTTGTCAAGTCTATAGCCAACTTGACACGAAGTAGAAGCTATTATGCTACAAGATTTCCGGAATATTGGTTTGTGCCATACCCGCGTACCAACTATGCGAAACAAAAGCTTTCATACACTTTACCGCAATTATTGAATAAGTTAATGAACGATGGTACTGATGTTTTTTTCTTGCAGTAAAAACAAGTTGATAAGTTACTTTGGTGCCTATTAATTAGCGTTTAATCTCTGTATAAGTAGGCTTATTCTTACTGAGTTATGTATTTTTTCTATTGGTATCTGCCGTATGAACACTTGTATGACAACGTTTATTCTTTCGTTTTGTTCTTTCTCTCTTGCCCTTCCTTTTTGCCATGTGTTGTTTTCTGCTGCGGTTGTCACGAGAAGGTTTAAGGACTAGTCAAGTTGCCCTTTTGTAACTTTTTTCCTTATATCCTCCATAAACTGGTATATCTTTGGAAATAAATTCAATCATTCAATTCATTCCTTTCGCACTAGGTCCGCGCACCGCACTCCTCTATGCTCCTTTTCCCTCTCTTCTCCTCTCTCTCTCAAAAGCCCTCGCCACTTCCGGCGTGCTGCGCGCGCCCGCTCAATTCTCTCTTTTGACGGAATAAACTAGACCTTGTTACCGAAAAGACGTGTGTCCGTCTCGTTTACCACGGCTCTACCCAGCATCACTATCTAGGTTGCTCCCCCATGTTGTGTCACGAGTCTGTGCATGTTTTGCAAGATAATCATTGAGTCGTCGGCTTGTTTGTCCAACATAATTTTTGATGCAGGACCGTGACATGTAAACAGTTCCATCCGTACTTCCTTTTAACTCCAGCACATACTTCTTGGTGCGAACTTCACTTCTTGGCCTTGTCCGGTTGATATTCTTGTACGTGCCCAGATTGCTCAGTGCTGAAAATAAAAAAGGTAGTTCCAACTCTCCCAGCAATTTACTTCAATTTACGGCTGTCTTTGTGTCCAGATTGTAACACTCGTAGGCCTTGGCTTCCTTGAAGTTCCCTGACCTGAGACGTGACCATCATTCAACTTCGTTAAATGCTTCTTGACGACGCATGCCAAAAGGCAGGGCGGACGCACTGATAAAAGGAAACATTGCACCTGGTTGTGGAAGCTCCCCTTCACTTCGAGGTGGTACTAAGTGTTAAGAGCGCTCTCTGGTGTTCATGTAGCCACAGCATGCTTCAGTGTTCGAGCGCGATAATAGGAAATGCCAAAATGCCTTTGAGTGCGTGGCATTGCAGCACGGCCATAGAAAGTCCTCAGGCCCAGATAGTGGAGCTTGCCCTTCAGTAGTAGTTTTGCTTAGTTGAACGTGCCTGGCAGCGTGTAGGCAGACATTAAAAAGTTGCTCAACCCCATTAGTAGCCTTACTGGGCGACTTTTCACAGCCGAGTGAACTAATCGTAAAACACTAGCTACTGTAAGAACCAGCGCAGTAAATGTATTCTGCTTCATTGGAAACTTTCTAGTCTATCTGAAGTAAAGTAAGGCTACTAAATGTGTAAAGTGATTTGTTTGCGAAGTCGCCAAGTAAGGCTACTAAAGGGGCTGAGCAACTTTTTAATCTCTGCCTACACGCATCCGGGCACGTTCAACTAAGCAAAACTACTACTGAAGGGCAAGCTCCACTATCTGGGCCTGAGGACTTTCTATGGCGAGCATCGTGCTGGAGCTATGCCACGCACTCAAATGTGTTTTGTCTTTTCCTATTATCGCGCTTGAACACTGAAGCATGCTGTGGCTACATGAACACCAGAGAGCACTCTTAACACTTGGTACCACCTCGAAGTGAAGGAGAGCTTCCACAACAAGGCGCAATGTTTGCTTTTACAGCACAATGCTGGCTATAGAAAGTCCTCAGGCCCAGATAGTGGAGCTTGCAATTTAGTGGTAGTTTTGCTTAGTTGAACGTGCCTGGCAGCGTGTAGGCAGACATTAAAAAGTTGCTTAACCCCTTTAGTACCCTTACTTGGTGACTTCTAAAAAAGTCACTTTACACATTTAGTAGCGTTACTTCACTTCAGATAGAGTAGAAAGTTTCCAATGAGCAGAATACATTTACTACGCTGGTTCTCACAGTAGCTAGAGTTTTACGATTAGTGCACTCAGCTGTGAGAAGTCGCCAAGTAAGGCTACTAAAGGGGTTGAGCAACTTTTTAATGTCTGCCTACACGCTGCCAGGCACGTTCAACTAAGTAAATCTACTACTGAAGGGCAAGCTCAACTATCTGGGCCTGAGGACTTCCTATGGCGAGCATCGTGCTGGAGCTATGCCACGCACTCAAAGGTGTTTTTCCTCAGGCCAAGATAGTGGAACTTGCCCTTCAGTAGTAGTTTTGCCTAGTTGAACGTGCCTGGCAGCATGTAGGCAGACATTAAAAAGTTGCTCAAACCCTTCAGTAGCCTTACTTGGCGACTTCTCACAGCCGAGTGAACTAATCGTAAAACACTAGCTACTGTGAGAACCAGCGTAGTAAATGTATTCTGCTTCATTGGAAGCTTTCTACTCTATCTGAAGTGAAGTAAGGCTACTAAATCTGTAAAGTGATTTGTTTGCGGTCTTCTCTACACTGCTAGATGAGTTCATGTATGAGAAAAACTACCACTAGACAGTGATCTTCCATTTCTTGATCACAGTGGTTTCTTTGCTAAGTGTCATTCGATGAGGTTTTATTATATATAGACAGGATATGGTACAAGGGAATATTATACAGGTGGAGGTCCCTAAGTCAAAGACTGTAATGAGCCTTCCTGTATGCGTCTAAGTAAAAATATAAACAGCAGTTACAACAAATAATGTCAAAGATTAAAAATAATAGCAAACACAGTGTTGGTTCATGTTTAGCTGTACTAATACAAATTAGCTACAGATATGCAAGTAAAAAGTATAATACCTCTTATTACATTCGACTAACTACAGAAGTAGAACTAACTATGACGCCATTATGAAAGTAAATGGATGACGAGACATAACCAACCATTGCTGGTGGTGGGCGTGTTGGTAAACTGACTTGGAAAGCATATTTAGCGCCAGCGAACAAGGAGATAAGGGAGACGACACCACAATGCGCCAACTAACCCAACTTTTATTTGTGTAGCGTAAGTATTACCAAAATGTCCATTTGGAAGGGAGAAAAGGAAAAAAAAGACATAACTAGGTGATTGAAGATGATAAAATTTTTTTTAGTTCTCGTTTATATTTAAATGACTTACATGACTTAATAGTAGGAGGCAATGTCCACAGGAAACGGACGAAAAATGGATATTCTGCTTACCATTATTTGGGCGTACCTCGAGAAGAATAAAATTATTGTTTAGTTTAAATTGAGTAGGGTTAGTATTCGTTAGACAAGATCGAGATACCAGACTGTTGCGCTGAGCGTTATCTAGTTGTCTGCATGAAAACATACCAAGATTAAAGTTAGTAAGTTCGTCTACAGTAAGAATGCTATCTTTACGCAATAACTGTTTGGGACTGAAATGGTTAAAACTACGTGTAATTATGCTAACAGCTTGGTTTTGCAATACTTGTAGTTACTGAAAGTGGGTAGCATACGTATTGCCCCAGCATGCAATGCAACAGTTCATATGTGAAGGGATAAATGAATAGTATACAGAGAGTAGTATTTTATGGTTAAATACATACCGAGCTTTTAAAAAGTGTCCTTATTCCGTAGGTTGCCTCCTGCCTAATGTTGGCTATGTGTGGATAAAACCTAAGGTTTGAGAATCAAGTTCTACACCCAAATAGTTACCGGTGCCACTGAGCGCGAAAAGATTATTACTAAGGTAGAGCGGAGGAATGAATGCGGATGAGCGTTGATGAGACGCGAATAAAACAAGTTTAGTTTTAGACGAGTTTATATTGAGCTAGCTAATATTGCACCAATATAATACGTTGTTTAGGTCAGTACTCAGTTTAGAAACTAGGTTTCTTACGCAATTGTGAAAGTTAGAGATATTAGTCATCTGCAAAAAGAATGTAGTTAGAAGAAAGCAGGCAATTAGGCAGGTCGTTAACCTATAATAAACACAGGAGTGGGCCAAGCATGGATCCCTGTGGTACACTAATGTTTGTTACCATTGATTTAGAAAGAACACCACTAATTCTTACTCTTTATGTTCTAATCATTAAATTAATGTTGTATTAAAGTTAAGGCAGGACCTGTTATTCCGATAGATTCAAGTTTACAGGATAAAATGCGGTGGTTAATTTTATCAAAGCCTTCAGTTAGATCCACGAACACTGATCCAGCATACATGCCCTTATCGATTGTTGTCTTTATTCGTTCAATTACGGCGATGAAAGCAAGTTCGATTGAATAACCCTTACGGAAGCCTAATTGGAATGGCGAAAGAATACCAAATTTTTACAGGTATTTAGTTAGGCGCTTTTCTACCAGCTGTTCAATAACATTTCTAAAAAAGGGTAGAATGCATATTGGCCTATAATTAGTAATCAAGGTACGGTCATCCTTTTTGAATACTCGAGTAATTCTACCTTGTTTATAATCTTGTGGGAAGGTTCCAGTTGTAAACGTTAGGTTAATAATAATTGCGAGAACGTCCGACATTAGGTGCGTAATTAGCTTGATGTGATTCGAATGCATATTATCAAGACCTGCACTGGTTGCTTGTAAATTTGTTTTAATGTTTCGTATTTCCTGTGGTGGGGTGGGAAACAAAACTAATGAGTGAGTTAGGCATTGCATTAAATGGTTATATTGCGTGCGTACATGCGAATCACTACTAAAGAAATATTCTGCAAAAGCATCAAAAATATGTGCGCTGCACCTGTGCCCCATGTTTTAAGGAGGGTATTTTGACTTCCGCATGAGCGCACTTCTTGCCTGCAAAAGTAGTTGTCAAAGGAGCTCGAAATAGCGTCCTCAACAAGTCGAGACATCACCAAGTGGATGAGAACTTCTACAGCCAGGTCTAACATTTGCCTACAGTGGGGTGACCGCTGTTATATCATTCACAAGGTCAGCCATAGTCTCAAAAAGACTGTTGGGAGAGCTAAAAGACTATTCGGAGAGCTAAAACTTGTATTTTTCACGTCAAGCAATCTACGTGCAGAAAAGTTAATCAGACCAGGATATATATACATGAATCTGGCAACTGCAAATTCTGCAAGAATGTGAAACGAATATTCTAACATTCCACGACAAGCGTGCACCGAACAAAAGCACGATCACTTTATTCTTCTTCTATTCCCACCCGATCGGTCCTTGGTCATTTCTCGACCCACTCCCGGGCTTTGTTTCATCCATCCGCTGCAAGTAAGGGATGAAATTGGCAATGACTGCTATTTCCATCGCACCGTTTTCCGTCGTGTAGCCGATGGTCTTGAGTACTCCTTCTTTTGTAGCCAATTTTACCACTTTATACGGACCCACAAGTTTTGTGTTAGGAACGCCATATCCTTTCCGCACCAGAGCCATCTCGCCTAATGCATTTGCGGTAATATTTGTGTTATGACGTTTGTCCAATGCTTTCTTCATCGCTTCCCTGTGCTTCACTTGCTGTTCTGAAATCTTCTTCGTTTCCTTCAAGTTAAGCTTCTCGGTTGTGCCAAGTATATCGTCCGCAGGTAAATAGGCAGGCTCCTTAAAGGTGGCGTGTTGAGGACTGCACCCGAGAGTGCTCGTATGAGATCTATTGTGGTGCGACACAAGTGCTTGTAGACAACACTTCCCCCCTCCTGGAAATCCTGGGTACATACTTATATATTGTTCTATATCTCTGATAATTCGCTCTTCTAGTCCATTAGCTGATGGATGGTATGGTGCTGTGAACTTGAGGGAAATGTTTCTGTCTTTTGCCTACTTTGCAAATGCCGCACTCTGGAATGCAGTGCCATTGTCCGATACGACGCATTTTGCACTAAGAAGGACTGCGTTTCTTTCACTCCTTCGCTTTATTTCTTCAGTTCAACGCAATCAACATGTACGGTTTCAAATGGCACATTTGAATGAGGTGGGAAAATCATGCTGTCTTTCTTCTTATATGTTTGTTCCGTTGACATTATTGACAAGAGCTAATGTAATAGCTAATCATCATCATCATCATCAGCCTGGTTACGCCCACTGCAGGGCAAAGGCCTCTCCCATACTTCTCCAACAACCCCGGTCATGTACTAATTGTGGCCATGCCGTCCCTGCAAACTTCTTAATCTCATCCGCCCACCTAACTTTCTGCCGCCCCCTGCTACGCTTCCCTTCCCTTGGGATCCAGTCCGTAACCCTTAATGACCATCGGTTATCTTCCCTCCTCATTACATGTCCTGCCCATGCCGATTTCTTTTTCTTGATTTCAACTAAGATGTCATTAACTCGCGTTTGTTCCCTCACCCAATCTGCTCTTTTCTTATCCCTTAACGTTACACCTATCATTCTTCTTTCCATAGCTCGTTGTGTCGTCCTCAATTTGAGTAGAACCCTTTTAGTAAGCCTCCAGGTTTCTGCCCCGTGGGTGAGTACTGGTAAGACACAGCTATTATATACTTTTCTCTTGAGGGATAATGGCAACCTGCTGTTCATGATTTGGGAACGCCTGCCAAACCACCCCAGCCCATTCTTATTCTTCTGATTATTTCCGTCTCATGATCCGGATCCGCCGTCACTACCTGCCTTAAGTAGATGTATCCCCTTACGACTTCCAGTGCCTCGCTGCCTATTGTAAATTGCTGTTCTCTCCCGAGACTGTTAAGCATTACTTTAGTTTTCTGCAGATTAATTTTTAGACCCACTCTTCTGCTTTGCCTCTCCAGGTCAGTGAGCATGCATTGCAATTGGTGCCCTGAGTTACTAAGCAAGGCAATATCATCAGCGAATCGCAAGTTACTAAGGTATTCTCCATTAACTTTTATCTCCAATTCTTCCCAATCCAGGTCTCTGAATACCTCCTGTAAACACGCTGTGAATAGCATTGGAGATATCGTATCTCCCTGCCTGACGCCTTTCTTTATTGGGATCTTGTTGCTTGCTTTATGGAGGGCTACGGTGGCTGTGGAGCCGCTATAGATATCTTCCAGTATTTTTACATATGGTTCATCTACACACTGATTCCGTAATGCCTCCATGACTGCTGAGGTTTCGACTGAATCAAACGCTAATAAACGCTAATAATCGAAGTAATCGCTAATATATTTCTTCATACCGGGATATGTAAATCTTCTCATTTTGTAGTATGTTCGCCAGAAGCCCTCATGCCCTCCTTATTCAGGACTGTGGTAATAGAGGCCGAGAACTTTTGTTTTCAGTTTATCTAGTGCGTGAAACTTTCCGTCTAAATACATCAGCTGTTCCGTGCCTTCCCAGATTTTAAGTGAGTTTACGCTTTCCTCGTTCCCACACTTACTAACAATGGGAAGTCGAGAAAGTTAATCAGCATCTGACAAATCTTGTCTGCTCCTGTGTGCCACCTCAAATTCAAACTGTTGAATTTCACTGATCCAGCGAGCAATCCGCGCTTTCAGTTGACTACCGTTCAGCAAATGAGTAAGCGCCTGATTGTCAGGGAACAATTTGAATTTCGTGCCTTCTAGGTACGATCGAATATCCCTAATCGCTAGCACAATAGCCAATGCCTCCTTTTCAGTTGTGCTGTAGTTTTGTTCCGATTTTGTGAAAGTATAAGAGTAATATCAATAGCTTGTCTTCCTCTTTCGCTGCCGCTTGTGCTTCTTCGCTGGTACAGTACACCAGCTCCTCCGTAGTTCGATGCATTGTGAGGACCGCGCCTCATGATATGGCTAATACCAAATCTCTGTACGCCTTCTCACATTTTTCATTCCAAGTAAAATATGTTGTTTCACGGAGTAGGTTGTTCAGCGCTTTAGCTCGCGCGGCAAAATCCGTTATGTAATTTCTAAAATGTCGTGCGAGGCCAAGAAAAACATGGACTGCATGTACATTGTCTGGCTGCTTCATCTGTCGTACACGTTCCACGGGCTCTTCTTTCGTGCTCTTTGTGAATCCGACCAGAATTCGACCGAGAAATGTAATTCTGTGTTTAAAAAGTTCAGTTTTCTTAAAATTCACTTTAATTTTGGCGTCACTGAAATTCATCAAAGGAGATGTCAAGGGCTCGGCGTGTAATTTGTCAATCTTGGAGTAGACTATGATGTCGTCCACATACACATTACAGAACAATCCGAGAAATGGCTTGAGAACACTATTAATCATCTTTTGTAACCAAGCAGCACTGTTTTTTCCATCCAAATGGCAAACAATTCTATTCGTACACATGAAATGTAGTGACAAAGGCTGTACACATTTTATATTCCTCTTCGGATGGGATCTGCCAAAATTCTTTGCAACGGTCTATAAGGGAAAATATTTTGCAGCCTACGGTTTCTTCAATTATCTTGTCGATCCTTGGCATTGGAAGTGAAAAAATGTCCGTTTGGCTATTCAAGATGTGGTAATCGGGGGCCTTATAACGTAAAACTATTCCGATATGTTTTTATTCCGATCTCCTGACGTCAAATTTGGTAGCCGCTGACGCAAGCACCGGGCGGTCACCCGCAGGGTTGTCTGAACCGACCAATCAAATGCTTTCCTCGTTCATAGGAGGTCAGTTTTGTTTGCTTGAAAAACGAATAACATTGCCAACACTGAACGGCTTGTCTTATCTAATTGAATGACAAGAGGCGAGGAGCACGCTCAAGTGGAGAGGGATTCTGCGGGGCCGAGCCACTGCACTGAGAGTTGATAACCGGATGAAGAGGGTAATGCCAGCGTCTGCGATTGGTTCGCTTTCTCTTAGCTTGCGGTGGCTGGTCGAAAATTATGGCGGAATGCAACGGAAGCTTGAGAATGACGCTAAAACGCATCCTCAGCAAAGAAGAGTTGGCAGAACGAGGTCGTAAACGTGCCCAAAGTGCTCAAAAACGTTTCACGGCCACGGGAAACAAATTTATTATACGCAAAAAAAACATGCTATCCGACAGGTGCAAGTAGCCAGTGCCTGAGCGATCGGCGACAGCCATCTTTTATTCATTTCGGAACGGGGCAGCCTGGGCGTTTCAGAAGAAAATTGGGTTTTGTTCGGTATATTAATGCATCTTTAATGCGTACGCGGACGCGGTGAGTTTTTGTGGTTTTGTGACGTCGCGTGACAGGCCGGTGAAGTGGCTACAGCTTTTGACCATTAGCCAGGGGCTAATGGCGAAAAGGCGTCGAATCAGAAATAACTATTTTTATTTTGTTCGGTCAACTCATGCATAATCAGTGTGTGCAGGTCATATCAGATGGGGCGCTATCGCGGTTTTTGTGACGTCGCGTGAAAGACAGGTGAAGTGGGGGTGGTCCAAAAAAGTTTTTGACCAATCGCGTTGGGCTGATTACAGAATTGGAATAGAAAAGTTTGGCGTAGTTTTACGTTATAGCGTCCCAGTACACAGTCGCAGAGACCCGTCTTCTTCCGGAGCCAGAGTAATAGGCGATGGGAACGTCGACCCCGTTGGCCGTATTATTGCAACATGTAACATATTTTGAATCTCATTTTTCAACCAAACTTTCTCTTCGCGTGACATATTGTAAGGTTTTTTTTTTTCTGACCGTCGTAACATCTCTCAGCTTAAAGGGAACCGTAAATTGTGTTGTAGCCGGTGGACAGTTGCCTAGAAAGTTAAGTTCAAGGAATTTTTCACGAACGTCTTTTTCACAATTAACAAGGCCGTCCGCGACATTCAAGGACGCGCACGTCTTTTGCGCCACAGTTACTTCATCATTCTGATAAAGGTTTAACTTCAGTGTCTGCATATCTGGTCTCGAAAGCAAGAATTTATAGTCACATCCCTTCACGGCGAGGGCATCGATATTAGCCCTCCGACCATGACAAGACACACTTGCTTTCGCCCATTCATCACACATTTGTCTCGTCTCATCAAAGCTCTCTACCTGCGCCGGTCTTCCTCTAATTTTTTCGTCATTTTGAACAAGAGCCTCATTTATGACAGATACAGATGCACCACCATCAACCAATGCATCAACATCGTCTCCATTGATGTTGAGTTTAATATAGGCAAGGCTATGGGCGGTTAGAAAAGTAGTCTAAATTTTTCTCGTCAGGTGGGACTGGACACCCTCTTTCGTTGGTTCTTTGGTTGTGATTCCTCTGACTGAGAGGCTACTGGTTTTGCGTCATTGCTCTTAGTAGACATTGAGTCGGCGACTTGATTTTGGCCATAAGGATGTTCGAGCTCGCGAGACCTCCATGGAGCCCTTTCGAAAGTCTATTCTGTACGACGCACATTTTGTGGTGTAAAATTGGTGCAGATGTTTCTGGAACATCCCGACAGTTCTTCGATGGTTTTAGGTGATTTCACTTGTACCTGCCTCTGAGGTTCCTTGGGTAAGCCGTGAACAATCATTGGCACCACTGCGGACTCCGGTAGTTCGGCATTTGCCACGTGAAGAAAGCCGTCTTTTCTCGTAAAAATATTCTAAGGGCTTTCCTGAGCGATATTTATAAAAAAATAGCTCGGTCCCACCTTTCAACCAGGTTTTCGTCAAAAGCTGCCAAAAAGGTCGTTCTCCACTGCTTCCATGTATCCGTCATATGTCCAACGTAATTGATGTCATACCAATTCTTGGCAAGTCCGCTTAGAAACTGACGCATCTTCCTGATGCGATCGCAGAGTTCGTCCCAGGAGTTTTTCTCGCACGCTTGTTCGTAGAACTGGATGCAGCATTCGACGACAAGCGTGCACGGAACCAGATCACGATCTCTTTCTTTCGCCCACCAGATATGTCCTTTGCCATATATATCTTTATTTAGTTCTTTATTTATTTATATGTTTAAACAAAGTGTGAACCTGTGCTTTTGTTGTCTAGCCTTCTCCCGTCTTTTCGTGCTCTCCCTACGTAATCGCATAGGTATCGCATTCTTGCGGAACTTGCAGTTGCGAGATTCATGCTTTTGAATATAATCAGAAGCTGCCAAATGGAAGACAATACATCTACACGTGTTGGATGTAGATAACGGTAGATAAAAGTGACTGAGCAGTCGGAGTAAGGCATCATATGTGCTTGTTTACCAGTTATTACGCGCTGTTGTTTCCAAAGCTTGCGACAGTGACTTAACTATGTCTGTGAAAACAGCGTAGCATGTTCCAATCAAATGTTACATTTGTAGCTCGGTATTGTGAGAGGTTGTAGAAACTTGCTTTCGACTTGCTTTCTGCAGGATCCTACAACATATTATAAATATTCTTCTTTAAATCTCGCGTGTGATGTTCATGACACATTACGAATCTATAATCAAATAAAAACCATATGACATCAGTTTCAGTAGCTATTACTTGAGTATAAATAAGGAGACATGCTCCTAGAAACAATTTCTCGAATTAACATTGCAAAATATCACTTGAGGGTTTACATCTCTTACATCTGCTGTTTTGCACATCACAATTGTAATAAAACTGCACTTCGTAGCCGCAAAACACCGACTACATTTTATGTTATCGCACTTCTTCTTTAATGTCTTTTCTCCCCCTGCCCCTTGTCTTGTCTCAACTTCTATCTCCAGGCCGTCATATGACTGCTTCAACATTGTCGACTGATTTCAGTATTTTTCCACACCATTCTCTCGCGTGATCTAAATTAACATAATTAGCCTTACATGAAGGTGAATTCTAACTAATTTGTTTATTGGACTTGCGTGGTAGCACTGAACTGTTTATTTTAATCAATATAGTACTTGCCACTCACCTTTGTATTGCTGAGTACCGGTAGAAATATGGTTAGTCATTCATCAGAAAGGATCCCGGATTTTTCCCCCTCTGAGTGTAAGTTAGACAGTCAGTTGTTGCACTTCACAAGGAGTGACCTGTGGTAGCTAGGAAATATAGTTTTACTGAGAATAGGCATAGACACAATTTTGACTCTCGGTGCTAGCAGGTTTGTACAAGAGCATGCCTTTCATAGACTACATTGATTAGAGTTAAGGCTCTAAGGAAATACATTCTGTCCCTGAATCTCTGCGAGATGCTCAGCAGGTTGACCATATCTATTTAGAACTCCTAATGTTCTAGGACACTTTGTTGTTTGCAACTTAAGCTTGTGTGGTTTGGTGCTGCCAGTGTAAGCCCAACGTCTTTCTTTTTTTCTCCCAGAAAGGACGCAAGTATTGCTGAGGAGCCATTTGACCTGCCGCCACACTAATGATGTATTTGGTAAGTTCTAAAACAGGTTTTACTTTGTTTAGTACGTGCAATAAATGTGTGTAATGTGTTGAGAACATTAGTCATCAGGCTGCTTGACAACATGTGTTTACAAATGAATAATTACAAGAGATGTTCAAGTTCATTAGTGATACAATTGTTTCTCACTGCAGAATTCTTTTGAAAATGAAATGATGTGCCATCAAGCAAGTACAGCTCTCCTGCCGAATTGTACAAACCTTCAAATACGCTTAACACTTCATCACAAGTGTACAACACACGGAGACAGCTGTTCACAGCGAAAATTTCCTAACATTGACACGCGTACTTGTTTTTCTTTAACGGGCGACCACGTTTCACCTCCTAACAAACGTCATTGCACAGCGCAAGACGCGCCTGCAGTATCGGAAGTTTCTGGAATGTTATCGATGGTTCCATTCAATGTCCGTCACCGAACCTTGTGTAATCTGATTTCATGTATGCGTGACGTGAATAGTGTAGAACTTTGTGGAAGACATGCGTGTCCCAGTGATTACTCTGGAACATTCGACGACTGATGTATAAAAGCCGCCGCGATTCACCCGCTGATCAGATTTTCGACGAACTCGCTGACTGTGTTCGCCGCTTTCGTTGAGCATTGAGTGTAGCCTGTTTTTTTCTGCACACAGGTTCGCCCAATAAAGTGTTTCGCCATTAACAGTTTTGTTTCTGTGTCCTCAACCGTCACTACCACCTGACCTCTGCTGGAGGTGTTTGTTCATGTACCGGACGCCCCCGACAAGCCGTGATCCCAGCCCGGACCACAAAGACAAAACATATGTCATACCGAATCATTGAGCAAGTCACGGACGGCAACAGCTATCCCCGGAACATTGACTTCTACATAAGACGGCTAAGAGGCTCGTAGCCAAGACAACCCCAATGGCTGCCCCAGCGTGCCCCGTTATGCTGCAACGACCTCGAGACCCACCGACCTTCAATGGAGCAGCGACTGAAAACCCGGAATCTTGGCTGGAAACCTACGAACGAATCGCGACTTTCAACAACTGGGACTCCGACGACAATCTGCGGCATGTATCCTTCGTCTTATAAGACGCCGCCAGAACGTGGCTTGAGAAGCGGGAGTCGACTTTGACAACATTGGACCTTTTCCGTAGCGGCTTTCTACGCACCTTTACAAGCGTGTTGTGCAAGGAAAGGGTCGAAGCCATGCTGGACGCCCGAGTGCAGCTACCTGACGAGAATGTTGCCATCTTTACGGAAGAAATGAGCCGTCTGTTCCGCCGCGCCGACCCGGATTTGCCCGAGGAGAAGAAAGTCCGCCTACTCATGCGGGGTGTGAAGGAAGAACTTTTCGGCGCAATGATACGAAGCCCACCGAAGACCGTAGAAGAGTTCCTTCGCGAGTCCACCAGCATCGAGAAGACACTCGAAATGCGGAACCGGGAATTCAACCGCCGCACGAAGTCTACAAGCTACGCCGGAATTCAATCACTGGCCACCGACGATCTGCGCGAGACTATCAGGGCGATCGTACGGGAACAACAGCAGAAGTTGTAGCCGAGGTCGCAGCCTCAAGTTGCCTCAATCGCCGAAATCGTAGAAGAAGAGGTTCAGCTATCCCTCGGATTTCCTGAGGTGCAAACACAATCCCCGCAGCCCCAGCCGGAGTCGATGACCTACGCCGTCGTCACCTGTCGGCAAGGTGCCCCTCCGCGACCGTGCCAGGGCCCTTTAGCGCCAATATTCTGTCGTCCACCGCCGCCAGCACGCCCACCCGTCGCCCAGTGCAGCTACACGATGAAAACAGACATTTGGAGAGCCCCCGACCACCGCCCGCTCTGCTATCACTGCGAAGAAGCCGGCCATCTGTACCGCCGATGCCCATGGACGTCCGCACGCCAAGTTTCATCATAGACGCCAGCGCTTGTTTCTCTCCTGGCGGAACGATTTCACCTCCAACGTGTGTATGTTTCCGCCTCTTCCCTTCACAGTCGCGTCCGCGTTCAGTTCGCGCTGCGCGCGAAACGTCTTTTGTTTGCGACGGCGCTTCTTCGGATGATCGGAAATTATGGTTGTGTTGTTAACTGTCACGACAGCAATGTAAACACGAAAGGGTTGATGCCACCAGTGAAATTCTGCCGATTCACAAGAAAATTGTACGAAAAGGATCAGACGACAGACATGGATTACTGCGGTGCGCCGAACGAAGTAAACAACTGTCAAACGAAGCGAGCTCGTTCATTGATCACGCCTGAGTGTATGATGGTTTTTATATGTAACCCACTTGAATTTAATAATTACTCGGTATATAATCCTTTTATTCATATAAAAACTTTCAGTTGTTCAACCAGCGCTTGCCCCGTCTTCTTTCTCGTGTTTCGTTTGTGTGTGCGCTGCCCAAGAATGCAAACCACTTCTGTTTTATGCACTAGCAGTGGCCGAAGTTCACGCGTGCCGAGAAATTGAATATGTGCACGATGCATTGAACATGACCGGAGTTCATTCCTGCATCATCACTGCACCGATCGATCAAGTTACTGGACGATACATGCCCACGTCTTGAGTCGCGCCGATATTGCTGAAGCAGAAATGATTACTAATACTTTCAACTTCCGTCTCTTGAGCAGTGTTAAAAAATGGTCAAGCTATTTACATTGCTGCCTCTATTCTATATTGTAGGGGACGTACTGGTTAATGTTGTGTGCGCATGTCGTGCTTGTGCTATGCAGCGATATATTTAGTTTATTTCCGTACAGTGTCGACGGAAGTCCGTTGTCGCCATCAGAGACAACACGGATTTGTAGCAAACATTTCGTGAAAAACTGAAAAAATGACTTTAGCCCGTATGTATTTGCCGACGATTTTTCCGGCGGCACATACGATGTCGTTTCCAATTACCTGCTCAGCGTCACTTACATGGCTAAGCAGACGCTGCCCTTTCGCCGCATTGCAGCCATAAAAATAATTGTCAAGCGTACTGATCTTCTTAAAGGCTAATAGAAGCGTGTACAGTCTGTTTCACACTTAGGGGAAAACTCGGAACGAATTGCATCGCGATGCAGCAAGCAATGGAGTCGTGCGGCGGCAGCAGCTCGATGCAGGCGCAGACGCTCGAAAGGCGGAGTCGTGATCTGTGTCGTCTGCTACAGCGGCGCACGTTGGCCGAATTGTCGGGAAGCGTGCTACTGTCAGGGGCAGTGCATCGATTTCATCGGTACTGCAGGAACTGAGCTGATATTTTTTACTAAACGTTTTGCGACGCCAAACTCTGAGCCTTCATTGGCGATAATGGAGTTCCACAAACTTCTTTTGGCAGCATGCTTCGTTTGTTCTTTAGAACGGCCGGGGTACTGAGCGCGTGTACGTATATTTCTTCACTGTGTGTGCTACAGTAATAAGCAGCGGCAAGATGCGCCAAGATGTGCGCGCAACGTGCTCAGTCTTTATTTGACTCGACAGGAAAAGAAAGCACTCAACAATGATAACTATGGGAGTCGAACACTATGAAACAAACGGATGCGATTAAAGGAATGTTTTAGTGTAAGACAGCGAGCTGGAAGTGAATTTTCTCGACAATCAAACACTACACCAGACAGACCCTGCCCGCCGGCGGGGAATTGAACACGTCACGCTCCGAACTTCAGTTAGCATCTCGTCATATCTCCAGCGGCAACGATGACAGCGCTCATCCTGGAAGGCAGTGAAGTGTAGAGTGACTTGATCAGGGATGTGTTCATTCGCAGCACGTCTTCAGTCGCTGATGATGGGGAATCGAAGCCTATCCCCGGGCGCCAGCGATACTTTCAACGAGCCCCAGACATGTTAAATGATGTTGGCGCCCGGGGATTGAGGCGGCCACTCCAAGAGAGTGACGGCGCGCTCTTCCAGCAGTTCTTGCGCAACACGAGTAGTGTGGATCGGCAGCCTATCGTGTTAGAATATGTAGTCGCCTTCCAGGAACGGGCTGTCAAGAATGTACGGAATCAGTACCTCGTCTGTGAGTGAACTTACCTTCGAGGCGTATCAGTGGGCGTCGCACAACGCTTAGTAAACAATACCGGCTCATTTGACGCAGTAACGATGAGATCGGCGCACTACAACTGACAGCAGAACGCTTCCCGACAATGCGGCCAGCGCGCGCCGCCGTAGCAGACGACGCCGTTCAAGACCCCGCCCCTCGAGCACCTGCGCCTGCGCGAACTGCTGCCGCCGCCTGACTCAAGCGCTCAGCGCATCGCGATGCAACGCACTCCGAGTTTTCCCCTAAGTGTGAAACAGACTGTACATCGTCCTTCGAATAAAACGTTCACGCACACACACGTAGGCACACACCGCGCGCGGTACGAAACTTGCCCAAATACGCGCAATACAAGAGGCAATCAAGGCGGTGCGAACGAGATCGGAGAGGAGTACCACCCGCTAGTTGAATTTTGCCCGCATGCGGCGCTCTCAACGCCGGCGCAATACGGCGCAGCATCGCCGCTCTCGGTGCCGTTCTTGTCCATACTGGTGTATGGGACTGCGAGGGTTCGCCGTTAATGCGCCGCGACCACAGTTGGCGAACGACATCGCGATATCGCCGACTACCTCATCGCCACTCAGTGAAGCCCTCGACGACCGTCCCCTTCCCCGTCACCAAGCCGCTACGTCACTGCAGCGCGGACCCTACACTGTCCCATTCTGGGGCCGGTCTGCAGCCCGATATCCGGAAAACTAAAAGGAACAACGGATGGAGGTGTGGTTGCTGTCCGCCGAACTGACGAAGATCCTCCGCCGCCGACATAACAATGACACGCCGCCATCCCGACGAAGTCTGGAAGCAAAGAATACGCCGACGAAAGGCAACCTAACGACGCCACGTGCCAGCCACAGCTCAACGCGACGCAGCCGTGATCCGACGCCGAGACCTAACTGTAACGCAAGACAAAGCACCTCCGACTTCGATTTGTTTCTCGACGCACACGCAGTCACTGCCTTAGTAGACACAGGAGCCGATTACTCCGTCATGAGGGGACCCATCACGCCCAGCTGAAGAAAGTTAAGAATGCATGAGAAGGCAATCAAATTCGGACCGCTGGAGGACACCTCATAACGCCGACTGGAATCTGCACGGCAAGAATTGCCGTTCATGACCGAACTTAACCTGCCACCTTCGTTATCCTCCAACAGTGTTCCCGAGACGCCATTCTCGGCATAGACTTCCTGAACCAACACGGCGCAATAATCGGCCTGAAGTCGAACTCGATAACGCTGTTGGAAGATTGAGCGATACCACAGGAGAGCTCTCGTAGTCACCATGCCTTGAGCGTGCTCCAAAATCAAGTTAGCATCCCGCCCCGCACCAGCATTGTCATTTCTGTTGGCACTAAAACACCTGCCGACGTAGAAGGCGTTATCGACGGGGACCAACGTCCACTGCTAGACCATGAAATTTGCGTCGCAAGAGGGATAGCTCGACTGCATGTAGGAAAAACGAAAGTTTCGCAGACAAACTTCAGCCAGGCGTTCAATCAAATCAACAAGCGCCCGACGATCGCGTACATCAAACAAATTCTGCAAACCAGCAATGCGTTTGTCCTCTAGGATTCTGCCGCATATACCTCGACGACCATAGTTCCCGAACCAGACTTCGACATAAATCCAAGTCTCCCCATGATTAAGCAGCAACAGCTCAGAAGTCTGCTCCGACTATAATAAGACTACTTTTCGACGTCATCGAGGATTCGACAAACACCAGTCGCAAAGCATCGCATAATCACCGAAGAGGGCACTCGACCACTCCTCCAGAGCCCTTACCGAGTTTCGACGCGAGAACGTGAAGCTATAAGGCACCAAGTCGAAGAAATGCTGCGCGACGACATCATCCAGACGTCGGAAAGTCCGTGGGCATCTTCTGTATTCCAGGTGACGAAAAAGGACGGAACCTTACGTTTCTGCGCCGATTATCGTCGACTGAACAAGGTCACAAAGAAGGGTGTATGCCCCCTACCATGGACAGACGACGAATTAGATCGGCTCTGTAACGCTAAATACTTCTCGTCGATAGATCTCATGCTTAGCTACTGGCAAATAGAAGTCGACGAGAGAGATCGCGAAGTCATCAGGGTTCACTGCGAAGCCGGAAAAGTTCCGCTTCGCTTACGATGAGGTTCTGTTCATAGGCTACGTCATCAGCAAGTCTGTAGTCTGCCTGCCCGCAGAAGACTGCTGCCATCACAAAGTTCCCAGAACCCATTGACAAGAAGGCAGCGCATCGATGCTTTGGCATGTGTGCCTACTACAGGCTCTTTGTCAAGGACTTTTCACGCTTCGCTGAGCCGCTGACACATCTAACTAAATGTGATGTCGAGTTCAAGTGGGAAACGCCGCAGGCCGACGCATTTCAAGAACTCAAACGACGCATGCAGTTGCCCCCTGTACTTGCGCACTTCGACGAGGACGCCGATACAGAAATACAAACTGACGCTAGTAGCCTAGGCCTTGGTGCCGTCCTTGTCCAGAGAAAAGACGGACATGAACGCGTGATAGCTTACGCTAGCCGGTCGTTGTCAAGAGCGGAAAGGAATTATTCTACAACCGAAAAGAAATACCTCGCCATCGTTTGGGCTACAGCAAAATTTTGCCTTTACCTATATGGCAGGCCATTCAATATCGTCAGCGACCGACACGCGTTGTGTTGGCTAGCTAACTTAAAGGACCCTCCAGGACGGCTGGCTGCGGTGGAGTCTAAGACTGCAAGAACATGATATCACTGTAACCTACAAGTCCGGACGAAAACACTCTAATGCCAATTGCCTATCAGGCGCCGCCATTGACTCGCCGCCGCAAGATGACGGGGATGATGACGCCTTAATTCCTTGGAATTTTAAGCGTGGGAGACTTCGTTGAACAGCAACGAGCAGACCCAGAACTGAAAAGCCTCGTCGAGTATTTCGAAGGGCACACCGACGTTGTCCGTAGGGAATTAAGCAAGGATTGTCTTCGTTCTCGCTCCAAAACAACCTAATCTTACAGAGGAACTTCTTACCAGTCCGCGCCAACTACCTCCTTGTTCCTTCAGCGTTGCATCCAGAAGTAGTGCAGGCCCTACATACCGATCCAACCGCTAGACACCTCGGATTCTTGCGGACCCTATCGAGGATAAAGGAAAAGTATTACTGGCCGCGCCTGACCACCGACGTCACCCGTTACGTCAAGCCATGCCGAGAGTGTCAGCGACGCAAGGCACCACCGACAAGGCCAGCGGGATTACTCCAGCCGATCGAGCCTCCTTGCTGACCACTTCAGCAGATCGGGATGGACTTCTTGGGACCCTTTCCGACGTTAACTGGAAATAAGTGGATCGTCGTGGCGATGGACTACCTCACCGCTTCGCTGAAACGAAAGCTCTGCCGAAAGGTAGCTCAGCCGAAGTGGCAAAATTCTTCGTCGAGAATACCCTGCTGCGGCATGGCGCTCCAGAAGTGCTCATCAGCGACAGAGGAACGTCCTTTACAAAGGAGCTCACCCACGCCATTCTGCAGTACAGTCAGACAAGGCATAGGAGGGCAACTGCCTACCACCCACAGACGAATGGTCTTAAGGAGCGCCTGACTAAGACCCTCGCCGACATGCTAGCAATGTACGACGACGTCGAATACAAGACCTCGGATGCCGTTCTGCCGTACCTAACCTTCGCTTACAATCATCATCATCATCGCCAGCCTGGTTCCGCTCACTGCAGGGCAAAGGCCTCTCCCACACTTCTCCAACTACCCCGGTTAAGTACTAATTGTGGCCATGTTGTCCCTGCAAACTTCTTAATCTCATCCACCCACCTAACTTTCTGCCGCACCCTGCTATGCTTACCTTCTCTTGGAATCCAGTCCGTAACCCTTAATGACCATCACTTATCTTCTCTTCTCATTACATGTCCTGCCCATGCCCATTTCTTTTTCTTGATTCAACTAGGATGTCATTAACTCGCGTTTGTTCCATCACCTAATCTGCTCTTTTCTTATCCCTTAGCGTTACACTCATCATTCTTCTTTTCATAGCTCGTTGCGTCGTCCATAATTTAAGTAGAACCCTTTTCGTAAGCATCCAGGTTTCTGCCCCGTACGTGAGTACTGGTAAGACACAGCTGTTATAAATTTTTGTCTTGAGGGATAATGGCAACCTGCTGTTCATGATCTGAGAATGGCTGCCAAATGCACCCCAGCACATTCTTATTCTTCTGATTATTTCAGTCTCACGATCTGGATCTCAGGTCACTACCTGCCCTAAGTAGATGTATTCCCTTACCACTTCCAGTGCCTAGCTACCTATCGTAACCTGCTCTTCTCTACCGAGACTGTTAAACATTACTTTAGTTTTCTGCAGATTAATTTTTAGACCCACCCTTCTGCTTTGTCTCTCCAGATCAGTGAGCATGCATTACAATTGGTCCCCCGAGGTACTAAGCAAGGCAATATCATCAGCGAATCGCAAGTTACTAAGGTATTCTCCATTAGCTTTTATCCCGAATTCTTCCCAATCCAGGTCTCTGAATACCTCCTGTAAACACGCTCTGAATAGCATTGGAGAGATCGTATGTCCCTGCCAGACGCCTTTCTTTATTGGGATTTTGTTGCTTTCTTTATGGAGGACTACGGTGGCTGTGAAGAAGCTATAGATATCTTTCACTATTTTTACACACGGATCGTCTACAACCTGATTCCGTAATGCCTCCATGACTGCTGAGGTTTCGACAGAATCAAACGCTTTCTCATAATCAATGAAAGCTATATATAAGGGTTGGTTATATTCCGCACATTTCTCTGTCACCTGATTGATAGTGTGAATATGATCTATTGTTGAGTAGCCTTTACCGAAGCCTGCCTGGTCCTTCGCTAGACAGAAGTCTAAGGTGTTCCTGATTATATTTGCGATTACCTTAGTAAATAGTTTGTAGGCAACGGACAGTAAGCTGATAGGTCTATAATTTTTCAAGTCATTGGCGTCCCCTTTCTTATGGATTAGGAATACGTTAGCGTTCTTCCAAGATTCCGGTACGCTCGAAGTCATGAGGCATGGCGTATACAGGTTGGTCAGTTTTTCTAGAACAATCTGCTCACCATCCTTCAACAAATCTGCTGTTGCCTGATCCTCCCCAGCTGTCTTCCCCTTTGCATAGCTCCCAAGGCCTTTCTTTTTACTTCTTCCAGCGTTACTTGTACGATTTCAAATTCCTCTAGACTATTCTCTCTTCCATTATCGTCGTGGTTTCCACTGGTACTGTATAAATTTCTATAGAACATCTGAGCCACCTGAAGTATCTCATCCATGTTAGTAATGACATTGCCGGCTTTTTCTGTTAACACATACATCTGATTCCTCCCTATTCCTAGTTTCTTCTTCACTGATTTTAGGCTTCCTCCGTTCCGGGGAGCATGTTCAATTCTATCTATATTATACTTACTTATGTCAGCTGTCTTACGCTTGTTGATTAACTTGGAAAGTTATGCCAGTTCTATTCTAGCTGTAGGGTTGGAGGCCTTCATACATTGGCGTTTCTTGATCAGATCTTCCGTCTCCTGCGATAGCTTACTGGTGTCCTGTCTAACGGAGTTACCATCGACTCCTATTGCACACTCCTTAATGATGCCCACACGATCGTCGTTCATATCTCCAACACTGAGGTCCTCTTCCTGAGTTAAAGCCGAATACCTGTTCTGTAGCTTGATCCGGGATTCCTCTATTTTCCCTTGTACCGCAAACTCATTGATCGGCTTCGTATGTTCCAGTTTCTCCCGTTCCCTCCTAAAGTGTAGGCTAATTCGAGTTCTTACCATCCTATGGTCACTGCAGCGCACCTTGCCAAGCACGTCCACATCTTGTATAATGCCAGGGTTAGCGCAGTGTATAAGCTCTATTTCATTTCTAGTCTCGCCATTCGGGCTCACCCACGTCCACTTTCAGTTATCCCGCTTGATTATCCGCATCTTATTCTGTTCTGCAAAGTCTACTAATAGCTCTCCCCTGCTATTCATATAACCTATGCCATATTCCCCCACTGACTTGTCTCCAGCCTGCTTCTTGCCTACCCTGGCATTGAAGTCGCCCATCAGTATTGTGTATTTTGTTTTGACTCTACCCAACACCGATTCCAGGTCTTTATAGAAGCTTTCGACTTCCTGGTCATCATGACTGGATTTAGGGGTGTAGACCTGTGTGACCTTCAATTTGTATCTCTTATCAAGTTTCACAACAAGGCCGGCCACCCTCTCGTTAATGCTATAGAATTCCGGTATGTTACCAGCTATATCCTTAATAATCAGGAATTCGACTCCTAGTTCTCGCCTCTCCGCTAAGCTTCGGTAGCACTGGACGTACCCACTTTTTATCACTCTATATACTTCGTTTGTCCTCCTAACTTTACTGAGCCCTATTATATCCCATTTACTGCCCTCTACTTCCTCCTTCGCTTACAATATGGTGGTGCAAGAAACAACACAGATCCCGCCGTTGAAGCTGCTTTACGGCAGGAACCCGACGACTACTCTCGATGCCATGCTGCCGCACGTCACCGACGAAGAGAATCTGGACGTCGCCACCCATATCTAGCGCACCGAAGAAGCCCGACAGCTTGCCCGCCCACGGATCAAGAACCAGCAGCGCACCGACAGCCCACACTACAACCTCCGAGGACGCTACGTCGAGTACCGGCCCGGCGACCATTTTTGGGTTTGGACCCCGATACGCCAACGAGGACTCAGTGAGAAACTATTGCGACGCTATGTAGGTCCCTGCAAGGTCATCCGACTTATTGGCGCACTGGATTATGAGGTCGTTCCAGACGGCATTTCGCAGTCACAGCAGCGCTGCGCACTATCTGAAGTGGTCCACGTGGTGCGTCTGCAACCCTTTTACGCAGGCTGACGAACTTCCTTATTTTGGTGTTTCTTTGCTACGGGTGTCTTTGTTTATTATGTATTTTGCAGCATCGGGTCAATGTTATTTAAGAGGGGGTTATTGACACGTGTATTTGTTTATCTTCATCCGGCGACCGCCTTTCACCACCTAATGAATGCTATCGCATAGCCCAGGACGCGCCTCCATGTATCGGAAATGTCTGGAATGTTATAGATGGTTCAATTCTATGTCTTTTACCGAACTTTGTGTAATCTGATTGCATATATGCGCGGCGCGAATAATGCAGAACTTTGTGGAAGACAGGCTGGTCCCAGTGATTACTCTCGAACATTCGATGACTGATGTAAAAAGCCGACGCGCTTGACCCGCTGATAAGATTTTCGACGATCGCCGACTTTGTTCGCCGCTTTCGTTGAGCATTGAGTGTATCCTGTTTTTCTTGTGTACAGGTTCGCCCAATAAAGTTAGTTTCGCCATTCACTGTTTTGTTGCTGGGTCCTCAACCGTGACGGCTGTGGACACAGCAACAAAACCACGTGACGACAATATTTACCTACATGGAAAAGTGAGTCAAAGCCAGGCATACTTTTCCAATGAAGTTTTACAAAACAAGATCATTATCATAGTGCATAGTGTATCGAAAACTTTGTGGGGAAATTCGCACTTCTGAGAACAAATGCCAATGTTTGGGCAAGAGGCCTGCCTTCATCAGGGCGTTTGGCTTGAGATCGCTAACAAGAGACTTATTTATGTCTTGGCATCTTGCCAGAATAGTACACAATACATATTCTTCAACAAATATGTCAATTTTGTCATATTCACCATGCAGCTTGAGCTGATCAGTACGGAGACATTATGTAGGATAGGAAGAGAAGACAAAGCTTCAGTTGGCCTCTTCGATTATCTGTCCCTGACAGTCCCGGATTGCTTGAGACTGCGGTCGCGCATTTGATTTTCTAGATTAGCTTGGGAAGCTCCGCCCACCATTCCGAGAGCTGCCAGAATCGCATCCGTTTGACCAGAAGTAACGGACTGTCTGCAGACTCTCGGAGAGGTGAGCAGATTCTGCTTGGACATACGCAAGCAACTAGCAGACGATGGAGGTCTTAAAAAGATGCGCGCGGGCTTGACGCCATGTTTTAAAAGGTGTTGTGTGTTTCTGTCTACTTTGCGCCTGCGATATGGCAAATATCGTGCGCTCAATTATCGCTTCCGTTACATCGGTGCTTAGTGTGTCATTATGGGAGTTTTTCACGAGCGGTATTATTGCTGCAGCTTAGTCATCGTGCTTTTTATGAGCGAAGGATTGCGATCAGGCGCAAATGCTTGCATATCTTGGTGCGTTTCGCGAAATGGTGTCATGCTCATTGCTATATAACTGGTGTGCGAGGAAGAAGCCCGTGTAGCTACCTAATGCCGGTAGCTGGAGTTGGTATACAGGGTTTCCCACGTAACATGAGCCAAGCGCGAAAAATGTGCAAATGCCACGTATCTAAACAGAACCAAAATAACGTTCTTTGCCATCGCTTGTAGATACTCAGATTATTTTTCCTTGTGCCTGCCTAGATAATTTGTCTAGTAATCAAGTGCTCAAATATAATTACATGACAAGTGTCAATGAGCAAATTGTAGGGAAACATGAAAAACTCCCAATACGGCTTTCTGTTGCTCAATACGTGCTAATAAAATTATTTATCCGAGTGTGAAAGAAGCCTGTCAATGCACGCAAACCTCCTTGAAGGGCCAATCGTGTGGCAATTTTGCTTGTATTCACGGGCTTCTTTCTGGCTCGGATGTACCCTTTCATGCAGCGCGCGTTCAGCAGAAGATAGCCGCATGGAGAATTTTTCATGTCGATATACAATTTTCTGATTGTTGTGTTCATATAGGAAGTTGTGGCCAAGTACTGCACCAGGGTGGCCAATCCTGCTCTGGTGAGGGAGTGCGTTACCGGTTCTGGTCACTGGGATTAGGCCACACTCCCTGCCTGTTTATGCAATTTCATCAACACGCGAATTTTTTTTAATCCGGTGGAAAATTGCGCGGCACCGGGATTCGAACCACGGACCTCTTGCACGTGAGGCGGGTGTTCTACCTCTACGCCACCGCTGCACTGGGGATAGGAGTTAATGGAGAGTACCTTAGTAACTTGCGATTCGCTGATGATATTGCCTTGCTAAGTAACTCAGTAACTTGCTAAGCAACTCAAATATGTTTGTCCTTCTCGCCAACATAGAGATTAGAACATGAAGAGGTGATAGATATGACAATGAAGCTATTGAACGGAATAATAAAGCAGATGAATGTAAATTAACGCCAATTTCAAGAATAATGTTTCATGAGGATGTGGTCAGTGCGGAGAGGCTCAACAGAAAATCGAAGAATGCTAAAGGTACGTTTTTTTTTTTTGCCAAGAAAGACGGAACTCAGTTGGTTCATGCTGGCGTCATTCACCGAAGCCATTAAGTGTCACTATCTTGCAAGGTAAAAAGGTGAACAACATTTTTCAAAAATTTTGATCCAAGCGATGCAACCTTTATTCTGGCTCGCAAGAAAATTTAAAGAGACGAACAGAAAATTAAGCGACATATTTCCTCCAATTGAAATTGCATATACTGAGCATTTCGTCATATCTTAGCAATGAGAATAATTCCCATAGCGTGGCCCTAACTTTTACTCGCTAGCTTCCTTCTCAGCAGTTTTTGCCGGGTTAGATTATATTATGTTACAGCGACCAAGCTAAGTGCAGTATGCTATTCGATTAGTATTGCTTGCATGCTGTGTGACAAATGTTTTGATTCGTTTACTTTCCCATATGCTAATGAACCTTCTGCTGACTGTGTGAGGGTGGTCGGGTCCCGAATACTCACCGGACCATTCTTGTAAGGGGAGATAGATATGAGCCATCTCGCAGCTCCTCAATTCCAGCCCAACGTCCTTCGCCAGCTCAGTTACTCAGGACCCCAATTGGAATGCATGCTCACTGACCTGGAGAGGCAAAGCTGAAGGGTGCGTCTAAAAATTAATCTGCAGAAAACTAAAGTAATGTTTAACAGTCTCGGAAGAGAACAGCAATTTACGATAGGTAGTGAGGCACTGGAAGTGGTAGGGGAATACATCTACTTAGGGCAGCTAGTGACTGCGGATCCGGATCGTGAGACTGAAATAATCAGAAGAATAAGAATGGGCTGGGGTGCACTTGGCAGGCATTCTCAGATCATGAAAAGCAGGTTGCCATTATCCCTCAAGAGAAAAGTTTCTAACAGCTGTGTCTTACCAGTACTCACGTACAGGGCAGAAACCTGGAGGCTTACGAAAAGGGTTCTACTTAAATTGAGGACGACGCAATGAGCTATGGAAAGAAGAATGATGGGTGTAACGTTAAGGCATAAGAAAAGAGCAGATTGGGTGAGGGGACAAATGCGAGTTAATGACATCTTAGTTGAAATCAAGAAAAAGAAATGGGGGGGGGGGGCTTGGACAGGACATGCAATGAGGAGGAAAGATAACCGATGGTGATTAAGGGTTACGGACTGGATTCCAAAGGAAGAGAAGCGTAGCAGGGGCGGCAGAAAGTTAGGTGGGTGGATGAGATTAAGAAGTTTGCAGGGACGACATGGCCGCAATTAGTACATGACCGGGGTTGTTGGAGAAGTACGGGAGAGGCCTTTGCCCTGCAGTGGGCGTAACCAGGCTGATGATGATGATGGTGATACAATTTTCTCATCGACACCTTTTATCTTACTATAATATTTGAGAAGTTGATTAATTAATTAACGCTAATTGCCTATTTGAGCGGAACGACAAAAATAATTTGAGTATATCTAAGTGACGGTAAACAACATTACCTTGGTTCTGTCTAGCTACGTGGCAGTTGCATATTTTAATGTTTGGTTCAAGTTACGTGGGATACATTGCATAATCGAAGCGTCGGCGATTGCTGTTGACTTATATGTTGATCCCTTCTATAACTAAGTTCGAGCGTTTGCTTTTGGACGTGCAGGATTAGTACACTGTGTACACGCGCTCTGTCCTAGACACACATCAGGCCTTTAGTAGATGGTTTCACCAGCTTTGAGGATATTTGCGTGTGCTTTGTGAGTGAACAGAAATATGGCACAACCGCGATTTTGCCTATTTTCATGTGGCAATGCCGCTTAAATTTTGCAGGCAATGAGCTGGCTTAAATACAGCGCTTAACAGGTCCCGAAGAGCAAGAGCGCGACTCAAACTGAGCTCTGCGAACACGTTCGATGTGTTCAGGCTGCGATTCCATTTGCGCAAGGGGTTGCGTCGTGGCCCCTGAGACTGCGCCCTTTCGGAGGCCATGCACCTGAGGGGGCCACCTACGAGCAGAGGAGAACATACGACGGCAGCCAGGAGAGTGATTTCCGGTCACGGTGCTTTCAAACTTCGGGTAGTCTCCGATGGCTGCATCACGTGACTGTGACGCCTCCTTCTGTCAGCCCAACCGGAAGACGCCAACGGTTTGCGGAAACTCCGGGACTGCATAGCCAAAAAGGTCCAGCGTTCTTTCACATGCATTATGTCCACTTCGAGACGAAGGCCTTTCCTAGCAATTTGCAATTACATCTGCTTGCGTCAACTGACGCCATCCTTTGCCGGCAGATTTACAAATTTCGTCATGGTGCCTAGTTCTTGGCCATATTCAGCAGCATTTTTCATTATCATGCCTATCATTTCTTGTCGTTCCATTGCTTGTTGAGCAAAGCGCCACTTCTCAAGCTTCATTTTTATCGCGCCGGGTTCCAGCGTCTTAGGCTAGTTTTAGGGCAACGCAATAAGGTTACTTTTCGACAATGATGATACGCTGCAGATCGGGACTCAGCAGTGTGTACCATAAGTGTTGCGACAAATTTTTAGCCTTTAAATTTTCTTCTACTGATCCAGGACCCCTGTGACTAATTGCTTTAAGCAACCTAGTCCGTTGCCTTCTTGCCCTAGAAAACATAACTGATGCCTTCTTGCACGCCTCTAAAGCGGCGACATGTGCACTGCAGACAGTAGGGCATGTTCAGATAAATTCAACTGGACATGTCTCGCGACCATTTTTAATTTTCATAAAGAAATCCATTTGTTGCCTGACCCTGAGGACCATTAAATCAACCTTAGTTTTGCGAGAAGCACAGATGCTTTTGCAAGAAAATATAGAATCACCTGTTCAATTAGAAGCAAAGCCTTGGATTTTGCTAAATCTGCATTGTGGTTAGATCCCAAAGGAAAGGTGCTTTGGAAACGTCTCTAAACATATCTTGTCCTACACTACAGGTGAGTAGAATCAATTCGAACTAATTACCATAAAGTATCCCCGCTTCAGTATGACGAAAAAATTTGGAAACGCAGCATTGCACATATCAGCAAGTTTTTTTCTTTTTTTGGCCATCCTGTTGCCATGAAAGTCGTAGAAATTTGGGTCAAATAGCGGTGTCCTCATTGGCTTTCAAAATGAACGGGAAGTGCTCATTTTGGGGCATGTTAATTAGTTACTCTAAATATTCTTATGAGAGGCTTTATTCTTTTGGAAAATTCCCAAATTAAGCGCATTCACATAGTAACGCAATCAGAAAAAAACATGTTGGATTATTCGTTTCGTTGTGGAATTGCAAGTCAAGGGACGGACAGAAGAAACAGTACTACCTGCAGGAGCCACGTATGGGGTCCAGACATGCGTGCAGGTTCCTTTACGTGACGAGAATGCTACAGGTTGTTTTGAAAAGTACACACTAATAAAAGGACAACTTTTTGGGTGAACACAGTGCAATATGGTAACTTTTTAAGAAGATGGGGAGAGTATGTTAAGCATATGTGACCATAACTTTCCTTTTACTCTGCTTGAGTAAAAAGAATATTGCACATTCCTACTTGTTTCGTGACACAACAAACCATGTCTGAAAGGTGCTGACAGCCACGCGTTGTGGTGCAAGCATGGCTTCTTTGTATTGTTGCTATTCTATCAGATTGTTTAGCTGGACAGTGTAATTGGCTTGTTTGTTCAGCACCAGAATTTAGACCATGTGCGTTTTGAGCTTGTTTGAAGAGTGCTTCATTGTTTTTGCAAACAGTAAAATCTGCAAGGTCGATTATTCGAACAGTGAAAGCTTAAAACTATGGTCCACAGTATGTGGTCATGGCCGCTCTACCTAAATGCGGAAATATAATCTTTGTATCTCATAATGTGCACGTGACATCTTTGCCTCTTCAAAGCAAACCGGCAACTGACTTGGGTCCCTGCCATGTGAAGTTTTTTTATGTTATAAAGCTATGAATGAACGTAACGTATACCAACATGGCTGAGTCTGAACCATTTCTTCTGACAAGAGCACCTCTAATAACAGTTGCGAATTAGAAATAATTTATTCCTTATCTCAGTAGTATTGGTTCTGATGGTAATAATAATTTACGTAGCTTAATCGATCGGTGTTTCTTTTCAGGCAAGGCAGAAGGCATCTGCAAGCAGCCAGTCATTCCAATTATCAACCAATCCTTGCTCTAGTGAGACCACTTCTAGCGTGTATTAATGTAAATTCTTTTGTCAGTAAAGCACAATAAACACAGGTTTGTTCAGGTTCAAGTGGCTTGTTGTTTCTTGGACACGAATCTGTATGTATGCTTTCTATATGTGTACAGAACCCAAGTGCAACTTGACAACACTGACACGAAGAATAAGCGTTGAAGAATACAATGACACGGGGAGGAAAGGTGCAAACACAGCACGCTCAGTGTGGTGTATGTCCGATATGACTTGATCCCTGCCCCGTTCCCAGCTAGACATTATATGTTGCCAGTTATCAACGTTGTAATGCCATACTTGGTCGGTTTATCACTAAAAATAACTTATTTCAATGAACCAACAATTTGGCTGGAGATATACATCAGCGCTATTATTTATTTATTTATTTATTTATTTATTTATCTATTTATTTATTTATTTATTTATTTATTTATTTATTCGTATACCCTCATGATCCAGAGGGCGCTAGAGAGGCGGTGGGTACAATGCAAATTCAAAACAAAACACTTAAAGGAATTTCCAGGAAAAGACAACAACGTTAGCTCGCGAAATCGACAAATTTTGCTAACAGAATTTGCAGCTGTCGATACGAAGCAACATAAAGTTGAGCAAGTTCGTATGGATTCTAGGTATGGAAATGCAAGCACACAAAACATGGACGCAAGAAGAACGAAAAGAATGGTGTTTCCGTTTTCTTTTCGTTTTTTTTGTGTGTGTATTTTATGTGCACACCTTTCCTTACCCCGGCCTGTCCGTTTTTCAAGTCCTCGTTTTTTTATTACCAAAGTACTGGCATGCTCTGAAATCACATGTAGGGGGCTCAATTTATAGAATTTCCATTTTACGGAACTAACCCTTCTTTTTTATTGGCAAAATACAGTCAATCTCGTGACGGGGCTCACCGTTTTTCATTTAACAGAAATTATTTTTATGGACTGTGCATGCTACGGAAAGCCCGCTTTACATCTACTTAAAAGTGTCTCGCAACGCTTTGCCTTCATTTTTCACCGCTGCTCTTACAACGAAATTAGCAAACATATATATCTTCAAGAAGACTCCTGCCTTTGCCGCACTTCTCGCTGTGCAGGGCCCAGGCAGTCACTCTCAGACTTCTGCAAACAAGCACTTACCCGAGCCCCGCGGCGCTGCACACAATGTACCCCGAACGGTTTCCAAGCACGGACTGCCCTTTGTGTGGTGATTATGCGGGCTTCGATCATGTCCTCTGGGGCTGCGCCTCTGCCGGTCCCCCTTTCACCCAAGAAGAAATTATGAGGCTAATTAGGGCCCAGGATCAGACCTCTCAAATCCTGGCAGTCCAGAGGGCTCGCGAGGGGGCCGTCAGGTTTCACCTGATGGTCCCCGAGTGGGCCTAGCCAGGTGACGCTGAGTTTGCTTACGTCTATAGTGGACGAAATAAAGTTGTTTCACTCATTCACTCACCACAAACTGAAGAATTTTTTTTTTACAGAGAAGGCTAAGCTAAACGCACTTATACGCTCCGGACTCAAAAGGGCTCTGGGACTTTCGCACGGAACGAGTACCGAACTCCTCAACAAGTTAGGACTTCATAACCTTATATATGAGCTCATTGAGGCGCATTCGATATCACAGATTGCAAGACTCTCCAAAACTAAGCCAGGGTGCAAAATTCTAGATGAAGTCGGACTGCTGCCTCGAGGAGGAGACGTCTCTAAGTTCAAGATACCCAAGGAGGTGGACACACAATTAGTTGTGGACCCCATACCTACAAATATTCATCCTGTCCACAACAAGGGCAGAAGGGACACCAGGGCCAAATGCATTCTCGGTAAACTGCACCAATAACACAGCTCAGCTCTTTTTGTCAATGCAAACGGTTATGGATCGGGCAACCGCTACGCTATTGCCGTGGTCGATGAGAACGGTAAATTAATAAGCGCGGTGTCACTAAGAACGATCTGTAAGAATGGTACGTACGACGCAGTAAGATGCAGTACAATGCAGTACGTAGGCCAAGTAGGCCTACTGGCCCCGCGGGGCCGCGATGGCGGAAACGCGCATGGAAGATGAAGACGCTACCGGATCAGAAGAGAATGAGGAAGATCTAGGTTGGCAAATTCCGACAAGCCGAAAATTTCCCTCCACCACAAGGATTGCTGGCGATGGGAAAACATCGCCGCAGAGCTAGCAAGAGTAAAGCAACAGCAGCAAGAACAAGGCGCCTACAACCACTACGTTCAAAAACCGGATTGTCAAGGCATCAAGGATGCCCCAATTGCCCGAGGAGCACAGCAAAATCATCATCCGCCCACGAGGAGGTCTCAACTTGAGCAAAGTGAGCACCACAGCGATAGGCGTGGCGATTATTGAAGCATCGGGCCTGACTCCGCAACAAGCCCGAGAGGATGTTGTTTGCCCTAACTTCACGCAAAGCATCGTGGTGGTTAGTACACCAGATCCCAGTCATGCTGCCAGGTATGTGCGAAGCAGGTAGTGGAAACCGAATATAAAGTGAACGCCTACGAGACAGCTCCGCATACCACGTGTAAAGGGGTGATTCGGAGAGTTGACCTCAGAGACAATCAGGCCACGATAACGAAGAACATTGTGCATGACTTTCACCCATTGGCATTGGCAGCCAAACGTATTAAATCCATGGGCTCAGCCATAGATCTGTTTGATGGGCTCAAGGTACCCAATTATGTCAGATACGGGCCGACCCTTGTAAAGTGCTACCTGTATAGGAAGCAGTTTTATGTCTGCTATGCTTGCGGAAAGATTGGACATTGATCACATGTATGTCCAGCACCGGACGTGGTACAGTGCCGAGGATGTGGAACTCAAAACCCGGAGGACAATCACATGTGTGTGCCTAAGTACAAATTCTGTGGAGGGGGCCACCCAACTGGGGACAAGACTTGCCGACAGAGGTACCAAAGTCCATATGTAGTGCGAATTCGACGACGAGAACACAACAGATCTGCATCGGGGGCGACATCACCTCAGCTGCAATGGGATGCCCAAACGGGCACCAGGGAGCGCCCGCGCTCAAGGAGCCCCACGCGGTCAAGACGCCGCTCGCCGTCGAAGTGCAGAAGCCGCTCCAGATCACGTGAAGTGCAGGTGCGCTTCGAAGGAGGAGGGCAGACGCCTGGCGACAAGACGACATCTGGAGGAGGAGGAGGAACTAAACTTTATTGCTCTAGAAAGAGTAATTCAGCGGTCGGGCCGGATGTCTTCATCTTCTGTTGGTTGACGACGATCTCCGGCCTGCATAGTTGGCGCCCCTATTCCAAGGCACCACTGAGCGTGGCTACTCGTTGGCCATGATCCACCAGCCTCCGTTGGAGGTTAGGGTCGCCGCTGGAGAGCACGCTCTCCCACTGCTCCGCACTCGGATTTTCTATTTTGTGGAATGCCTTATTGGTATTGCACTCCCACGTGATGTGATAAATTGTGGGTATTGTGCCACACCATGGGCATGTGTCCCTGTACTGACTTGGGAACATTTTGCATAGTATATGTAAATTTGGCAAAGTTCCTGTCTGCAGCTTTCGCCAGTAAACTGCCTATTGTTGAGTGAGTGTCTTGTGAGGCGGGGGATATCTCATCCTCGTTCCTCTATGGTAATTTAGTATGTCAGAGTACGTTGGGATCACTGTCATGAAGTCCTCAGGATTTCTGTTTAGGTCCGCTCGGTTTGTATGCTCGCGAGCGATCCTATCGACCCTTTGGTTGCCCTCAATGTCAGTGTGCCCCGGTACCCAAAAGATGGTGTGTCTAATGCGTTTATTCTGTTGGCCAGAGCGGAGGAAGATTTGGAGCGCTTTTTGACCGATTCTGCCAATAATGTAGTTTCGGCATGCTTCCTTGGAGTCTGTTAGAAGGGATCTATTTGTGCGGCTGCGGAGAGCGGTGCGGGGCGGCCGGTCGGAGATAATGATGCCAGGGTAGAACAGCTAATTAAAGAAGTAACGCATCTGAGAAAGGCAAATGAAGAACTTACTAAGCAGGTTGTAGAACTTCGCAAGAACTCGCAGACTAGCTCCACAAAGTAGCAATAGCCAAACCGGTGAATACTGACAACAGTCAGGATGAAGAAAACACACCAGCCCAGTAGAAACGACAGTGTGCTCTGCTTTGGAAGAGATCAAGGAGGCGATTAAACAACTTAGAGATGCCATAGATAAAACTACCTTCAATGTTGATAAGTTATGGAAATGAAGACTGACGGCTGAAAAGAGGCTTACCAAAGTAGAGGCGCAACGCGAAGACGACGAATACCTACCCTCAGAAGCAGAAAGCGTCAGATCGCTCCCTGGCGCGTCGGGGGGTTCTACGAAGCGTACTCTAGCGGGTAGCAGTAAGGCGGGTTCTATAAGCAATGGCTAGCAGGGGGAGTTTTACCGTGTGGCAATGGAATTGCCGAGGATTTTATCACAAAAAAGCGCCTCTCATGCAGTTAATAAAAACCTCTCCAGAAAAACCGAAAGTAATTATGCTGCAGGAAACCTTGGCGGATGAGATCAGCCTATCCGGATACAAAGCGACATGCAGAGGCAAAGAGCCGGGTGGGGGGCTAGCCACGCTCGTAGATGAGAAAGTACCTTACACAGGACGTGATTTGTGCCTTGGACTAAACAAATTAGAATAGTTACTTGTGAAAATAATTTTTAAGAGGAATAGAATAAAACCGCAAAGCCTCTTTTGTCTTAATGTTTATAGCACCCCTAGCGACATGAAACAGAGTTTCAGGGCACTTCTTAATAAGACTATGGCTGCTACTAAGCACGCTCCACTGATTATTGGAGGAGATTTCGACGCCCCACATCAAACCTGGGGATATCGCTGGAATACTAAGAAAGGGGATGGACTCTGGCACCTAGCTACAGATCTTAATCTCTCCCTCATCACAGACCCACCTTATCCCACTAGGTGTGGTACATCTACATGCAGGGACTCCACCCCAGACCTTACTTTTGTATCAAATTTAGCGAACGATGGCTGGAATAACTCCAATATTGACCTGGGTAGTGATCATGACATATTACAAATACTATTGGAACCATATTTAACAGGGATAAGCGGGCTAGTTGGTGGTCGTTATTGGGATGCATCATGTAACCGCACAAAAACAAGGGACAAAGGAGGAACACACAGGACAGGTGCGGAACTTCAACTAAGATTTACTCCGGGAAATCCCACATTTATACAAGTATCATAATCACAATTGCGAATCATCAGACAGCCATCACTCGACGTTGGCATGCGGGCGTGAGTGCCACAAATTTGCTTGTAAATATTTCAACTCTTTATTGCTCAATGACACTGAAGAGCTGCTTACGCAGTTGCCAGATTGCATTTTTATACAGTAAGCTTCATAGATTTCTCCGCTAAGTTGTGACGCAAACATCTTCAAGACTTTAGTGTCGCGGAACCTAGACGTGCAATTACGACAGTGGCGACAATGGTCAGCCAGTTTGCCACCCCTCGCCAATCCTTCTACTCCTGCGCGTTGCTCCTGCAGTCTGACGTTTAGGCACCGTCCCGTCTGCCCTATGTAGCTATTGCCACAAGAGAGGGGTATCTGGTACACTACCCCTATTCTGCATGGGACGAACCTGTCGACGTGCTTGATATGACATTCATTTCTTTTGTTCTTACCCTGCACCATGCTGCACATGCCGGCCAGTTTTTTGGGCGCCGTGAAAACCACCGGTACTTCACATTTTTCAGCCACCTTTTTGAGGCGGTGGGAGATTTGGTGGTAGTACGGTATGGCAACAGGTCTACGACGTTGCGGCTCTACGCTTGGGCGGAGCTCTGATGGGCCCCGCGCTTCCTTGGCAAGGGTTTCTAGCACCGAGGTGACCATATCATACTGAAATCCTGCGCTGTGCAGTCTTTGCAACTGAAAGAACACACTATGTTGCATTTCATGATGGCAGGACTTATGAAGAGCAGCACGCAGGCAGTTTTTTGCAATTCCCCTTTTTACAAGCTTCGAATGAGCAGATTGGTAGCTTAAAATACCTTTTTTGATCTAGGCTGATGCCTCCAGCACGCATGGGTTCCAGCAATAATAATGAAAATGTCCAGGAACTGCAGGCATCCATGTGAAGGCAACTTAAAGGTGAAACTCAACCCAAATGCGCTTTCTCAGAAAATTTCAAGAACACGCTCTACTTCAGTTGAACCGCCTCCCTCCCCAACCCCTTTCGAAGAATTGGCATAATCATCAACATATCTAAACATCTTAGCCGAGTAGGCTGTGTTTTATCATATAGCTTTGTAGGCTGTGTTTTATCATATTGTGACAAGCGAATTGCTGAACGCATTGGCACAGCCTACTCATCAGCGTGGCCAGGATCGCGTTATTGCTTATGTGAGCCGCTTCCTCACACCATCGGAGCGCAACTATTCCATTACGCAACGAGAATGCCTTGCTGTAGTCTGGGCGGTTGCGAAGTTCCGTCCTTACCTTTACGGTCGCCCTTTTTTCGTAGTCACTGACCAACATGCTCTCTGCTGGCTCTCTTCGCTAAAAGATCCTACAGGCCGGCTTGGTCAATGCGCTTTGCGGCTACAAGAATTTTCATATTCCGTGGTGTACAAGTCTGGCCGCCTGCACCAAGACGCTTACAGCTTGGCGGGTTACCCTGAAGACGACTCTGACTCCTCTAATATTGCCAGTGCTTCTTGCGTATTCTCTGTATCACAGCTACTTCATTTCACCGACGAGCAACGCCGTGACGCCTACATCAGAGCACTCATCGACCGCTTTGAGCACTCTCCGGCCGATGCTACTCTACGCCTCTTCGTCCTCCGCGACGGTACTCTGTACCGTCGTAACCTTCATCCGGACGGCTCTGAGTTCCTACTTGTGATACCTAAACACCTCCGCTCCACCGTTATAGAAGAGCTCCACGACGCACCAACGGCAGGACATCTCGGCGTATCTCGAACCTATGACCGTGTACGTCGCCGTTTTTTCTGGCCGGGTCTTGCCCATTCCGTACGACGTTACGTCGCCGCTTGTGAAGTTTGCCAACGACGCAAGAAGCCTTCCCAGCTCCCCGATGGTTACCTGCAGCCGCTCGACATTCCTGCCGAGCCCTTTCATCGTGTCGGCTTAGACCTTCTCCGCCCATTTCCGGAATCTACATCAGGGAACAAGTGGGTTGCAGTCGTGGTGAACTACGCGACCCGCTACGCCGTAACCCGTGCTCTTCCGACCAGTTGCACAACTGATGTTGCAGACTTCCTCATACATGATATTATTTTGATGCATGGTGCTGCGCGTCAATTGCTAACAGACCGTGGCCGTACGTTTTTGGCCAAAGTCATCGATGACATTATGCGTGCCTGCTCAATACGGCATAAATTTGCCACCCCCTACGATCCACAAACGAACGGCCTCACTGAGCGCTTGAACCGCACCCTTACAGCCATGCTATCCAAATACGTTTCCGACGACTACCGTGACTGGGACCTGGCTCTACCTTACATTAACTTTGCATACAACTCTTCCCGTCTCGAAACTGCTGGCTTTTCCCTGTTTTACCTCTTGTATGGCCGCGAACCAACGCTACCACTGGACACTGTGCTTTCGTCCGCCACAGCTTCAACTAGCGATTATGCCCGTGATGCAATCGCCCATGCTGACCACGCTCGCCAACTTGAGCGCGCTCGTATACAAGTGTCTCAAGACAAGCAGAAGCAATGCCACAACCTCCGTCACCGTGATGTCCATTTTGTGCCCGGCAGCCTCGTGTTGCTTTGGTCACCATCGCGTAAAGTTGGCCTATATGAAAAACTCCTTTCTTGTTACACAGGTCCATATAGCGTGCTCCGCAAAGTGATCGATGTCACCTATGAAATAGTTGTAGCCACGCCCACTACGTCCTCCGCTGTGACAACCAGTGACATTGTCCACGTCGCCCGACTCAAGCCCTACAACGCTCCACGCACCTTGGATTGGATATTTAACAGCACCGTGACGGTGCTTCTGCCGCCGGGGGGATGGGTGGGGGGAGGGGGGTAGTATTACGATATCATCGATCGATGCTCAAGAAACGAGCCGCCGCGAGAACGACGATGGAGTTGGTCGGTGCGCTTGGCGCGAGCAAGTGTCGGCCTGGCTGCCTGGCTCCAGTGTAAATAGCCTGTAAATAGCCTCTTCTGTCTGTGTCTTTCCACACGCAACAATATCTTTCAGTATTTTTACATACGGCTTGTCTACACCCTGCTTTCGTAATGCCTCCATGACTGCTGAGCTTTCGACTGAATCATACGCTTTCTCGTATTCAATGAAAGCTATGAAAGCTACGAAAGCAAAGAAAGCATTGAAAAGTACCAGGTGAGGCCCCCGAGTTTGGTCCTCTCGCCGATTCACCAAGGGCAGCGGCGGCAGTCAGCCTAGGTACCAGTGCGATGGCTACTCAAGTAACCCCTCCTCACGTCGTCGTTGACTCACCCCGGACGCCAGAATCCTTTCACGGAGACACATTCGAGGATGCCTAGGACTGGCCCGAAAACTTCGAGCGTGTCGCCCGGTGTAACGGTTGGGACGAGTCAAAGAAACTCCGGTATGTGTACTTCGCGCTGAAGGAATCTGCACTGGCGTGGTTTCAAAATCACGAAGCGTCGTTATCATCGTGCAACGACTTCCGACGAGAGCTGCTTGCTACGTACCCGAGCACGGACCGCAGAGAGCGCGCAGAAGCCGCTCTTCAGGCGAGGAACCAGCGGAACAACGAAAGCGTGACTTTGTACATTGAGGACATGACCCACCTCTTCCGTCAAGCCTACCCAAACATGTCTGAGGACAAGAAATTGCGGCACCTAATGGGCGGTGTGCCGCGCATTAGGTGCCGCTCTTTGCCGGCCTGGTTCGTAATCCGCCCGACACTGTAGCCGAATTTCGATCAGAGGCGACAACGACGAAGAAGACGCTGCAGCAGCGTGCGTCGCAGTACAACAGAGATGTAAGCGTCGCATCATTTGACGCTGGGTCAGGAGCACTCCCCAACAACATGGACATCCTACGCTAAATGGTAAGGTCCGTCGTAAGGGAAGAGCTGCAGGAACTGCAGCTGGCCCAAGGCCCTCCTACGGTGTCCTCAATTGCTGATGTCATACGCGAAGAAGTCCGGCAAGTAACTTGAGAGTCAGAGCCTCGGGTTTGGCCCGGCGCACAGCCAGAGCGTCAGCCGCGGATATCGTACGCCCAAGCTTTACGTAAGGACCTAGGACGAACCGAATTCGGACGAACGGCCAGATTACCCCAGGTAGTTCCTCGCAATGGGCCGCCCATGCCAGCAGGAAGCCCACGTAAATGGGATGTATGGCGCACTGCAGACCGGCGTCCCCTCTACTACCACTGCGGAGAGGCTGGTCACCTATACCAGGAATGCCAGTATCGCCGAGTAGGACTGCGTCGCTTCTCTGTGAATGCGCCTTGCCCTCGAAACGGTGAGCGCCCTTATGAAATTGAAGCTTTTTTATCTACGTGCCAAGCTATTCGGAAACCCCAGCAACACGAACCTCGATCGGCAGCGCCTATGCATCATAGGTCGCTCAGTCCGCGACCCTCTTCCATTTCACCGAGGCGTCGCTCACAAAGTCCGCGACGGGAAAACTAGAGCCAGTGACCTGTGGAGGCAAGGCCGCTAACGCCAGGAACACCGAAGGCCCTCCATCGCCAATCCGACAAGACAACGGCAGTGACGAAACGACGAACAAGTGCAGCGATGACGCCGTTATTTCCGAGTTGCGCGTCATCATCGACGACTTCGAAGTGACTGCGTTGATAGACACTGGTGCTGACTATTCTGTCATTAGCAGTGTACTCACCAGAAAATTTAAAAAGGTATTGACTCATTGGACAGTATTCAGTCGGTTTTTGTTGACGGGCACAGGTTCGCCCAGAATAAATTATTTTTCGTAGAAACGGTTGTCGTAACTGTTGGTTACAATATAACGGTTGGTTATATTTCGCACCTTTCTCTATCACCTGATTGATAGTGTGAATGTGGTCTATTGTTGAGTAGCCTTTACGAAATCTTGCCTGGTCCTTTGGTTGACATAAGTCTAAGGTGTTCCTGATTCTATATGCGATTACCTTACTAAATACTTTGTAGGCAACGGACAATAAGCTGATCGGTCTATAATTTTTCAAGTCTATAGCGTCCCCTTTCTTATGGATTAGGATTATGTTAGCGTTCTTCCAAGATTCCGGTGCGCTCCAGGTCATGAGGCATTGCGTATACAGGGTGGCTAGTTTTTCTAGAACAATTTGCCCACCATCCTTCAACAAATCTCATGTTACTTGATCCTCCCCAGCTGCCTTCCCCCTTTGCATAGCTCCCAAGGCTTTCTTTACTTCTTCGGGCGTTACTTGTGGGATTTAAAATTCCTCTAGACTATTCTCTCTTCCATTATCGTCGTGGGTGCCACTGGTACTGTATAAATCTCTATAGAACGCCTCTGCCACTTGAATAATCTTATCCATATTAGTATGGATATTGCCGGCTTTGTCTCTTAACGCATACATCTGATTCTTGCCAGTTCCTAGTTTCTTCTTCACTGCTTTTAGGCTCCCTCCGTTCCTGAGAGCATGTTCAATTCTATCCATATTATACTTCCTTATGTCAGCTATCTTACACTTGTTGATTAACTTCGAAAGTTCTGCCAGTTCTATTCTAGCTGTAGGGTTAGAGGGTTTCATGCATTGGCATTTCTTGATGAGATCTTTCGTCTCGTGCGATAGCTTACTAGTATCCTGTCTAACAGAGTTACCACCGACTTCTATTGCACACTCCTTAATGATGCCCGTAATATTGTCGTTCATTGCTTCAACACTAAGGTCCTCTTCCTGTGTCAAAGCCGAATACCTGTTCTGTAGCTTGATCCGGAATTCCTCTATTTTCCCTCTTCCCGCTAACTCATTGATCGGCTCTTTATGTACCAGTTTCTTCCGTTCCCTCCTCAAGTCTAAGCTAATTCAAGTTCTTACCATCCTATGGTCACTTCAGCGCACCTTGCCGAGCACGTCCACATCTTGTATGATGCCAGGGTTAGCGCAGAGTATGAAGTCTATATCATTTCTAGTCTCGTCATTCGGGCTCCTCCACGTCCACTTTCGTCTATCCCGCTTGCGGAAGAAGGTATTAATTATCCGCATATTGTTCTGTTCTGCAAAGTCTACTAATAATTCTCCCCTGCTATTCCTAGAGCCTAAGCCATATTCCACCACTGACTTGTCTCCAGCCTGCTTCTTGCCTTCTTGTCTATAAAATGTCTATAACCATATGTCTATAGACTACTTATAGACATTTTTCTATAGATATTCTATAGACTTCAGTCTACAAAAACAGAACTATATATTCCTATACACTTTTTTTCAATGGCGTTCTGCAGACATTTGTCAACAAACATGAATTTTCATTAATCTATATACAGTCTAAAGACACATGCATTTTATAGACAAGTCAACGAAGAGGCTATAAGGCCACAAGTCCATAGCTATCTGCTATCTACAAGTTAGTTTACATTTTTGTTTACATGTGGTAGCAAAAAATTTTAAATGTATTTATGCATGTGCACCTGTTGCTTTTCATCTGCACTTATGCATTAACGTTAGTAGATTAATAGTGCTCCTGAACCAGCTGTACTGTCATATATGTTGAATAAACAGACAGAATTAAGTGCTGATTCATGCAGTGCAAAAAAGAAAACAAATGCACCGGCAATTACTTAACTGCTTTTATTGTACGATATAATAGTTGAAATTCTTAAAATACATGTCTTATGCTATTATGGAAGGAGAATAAATATTTACACTACTTCCCCTTGGCAAGCATGGTCGCCAGGCTGGCCTTGACCTTTGTGTCATTAGACCCAAAGGTGATGCAGGTGTATGCTGCAAATAAGTAGCTGCAGCAATATGAGGCAAAAATAATAAGTGTGTATTGTTTGTATGTTCATTAAGAAGCTTAGTATATTTGCTCAAACCATCTAAGCAAATACTTAATGCGGTTTAGCTATGACTAATGGCTGCTTGTCACTACAAATAAGTACCATTATAGAATGTTTTATTTTACTGTACAGCCACAACTGCTGCTCGTGCCAGCAACCGTGTGTTCCTTTTTATTACAAGTTCATATACGATGCGTTAATGTACTTATCCCAAATGATCTCTATATTTATTGCTGAAACGTTACCCAGTTGGACTGTCTGTATATTTTTTGGTTGGTAGTTAAGTATGGCCGTGCAGAGGTACATGCTCAAAAGACGTGGCTGGAGTATTCACATTGTCATGCGAAATATTGTAATTTACTTTGATTAATACACATTTACATGTCTTTCTCATACTCTTAAATGAATGGGTCATTGGCCATAGCTTCGACAGAAGGCAGATGGATTGATTGTATTGATATGGTCACTTAGTTTCTTACAGGTAATGAGGCCTCTTGGGCATGCTAACAGCTTTCCAAGTTAGGTATACCACATGAGCACTCGAAATACCACGCGAGCACTTTGTGCCATGGGACGACAGATATGCACCTCCTAGGAAAGAAAACTGATACTATAGTGCGAATGAATGCTACCACATTAAATTATTTAAGGTGGTCTCAACGATGAAACATTTTTGTAGGGTTTAGAGGTTCAGGACTTTTAGTTGACGCAAAAAAAAACTAATTGAATGAGAAATGTCATGTCAGTATGCTTGACTTTCATTCTTTCTTTCAATAAATGGGACCAATTTTTCTCAACATTTTATGAGGTGAAACTTTTTAAAAATATATTTAACAGGGAGATTATCTGGAAACTTTGTATGACATATAACAAGACAGTATACGTACGTGGTCATCTTAAAGTTCCCCGATATTTTGCTGTTTTCATGAAACCTTTCTGGCAATCTATTACACCTGCATCTTAAGTGCAACAAAAAATATTGTGGTTTAATGCTTGCCAGGTACGGCCAGTCCATAATATTTAGATAAAAGGAAGAACACGTCAGTCACTTGACATGCAGTGTTAGATTCAACTGAATTGAATCGCTTGTTCAATAAAGCTGACAAGGGCTTGGGCAAGTTCGTAACTGATGGTCACACGAGTAAAGCACGGAAGACAAGAACACAGAGACACACGCGTAAAGCAAATGCAACAGTGTGACGGAAAACTATTGAATGAGTTATTTTTGGGGTTCAATAGTAGTTATCTATATAACTTGCTCTCATCACTTATGCCTCTGGTTAACTTTGTTTTCCTCTGACTAGAGACTGCATGGCAATATTAATCAGTGCCATTATAATGTTTCGTTATGTTACAGTATGATTAGCAGTTAGACAACCGCAATGGTCACCTGTGCGAGCAACGATACGTTTCGAAGAATAAAGAGAAAATCAGACATCCACTCGTTCCTACAAAGGAAACCCGTACGGGTTTCCTTTGTAGCAATTGCTACGAACAGGTGGATGTCTGATTTTCTCTTTATTCATTGCTTCTCTCTACCTTGCAGGTCTACTACGTCAACGATACGTTTCGCTTCAAGACAGGTTCATGTGCCACACAGTGTACTTATAAAAATAAAAGAAATGCGAGAATCCCAAACGATCCCTGTATTGATAATTGCTTAAACAAAAACACGCAGTTGGACTGCGCACATTTTTCGGGTGCTAATGCAATGTGCCCATGCCGAACGAACATGCTCATCATAGTGACTGCCGTTTTGAACAATCACGTTAAGAATTGCAATTTATTTCTGCTTAGAACAGTCTGCAATGTTTCTTTTCTCATACTTCTAGATGAATACATTTGCCACACTTTCCGTGAAATGCACATGAATGAGGGTGTATTGATAAGGTTACTTATCAACTAAAACATGTTACGATCTCTTAGGTGTGTTTATAATGGTAGAACAAGTGTAACGTCCACCATATTATTTGAATAATATTTGCGTTATCTGCTAAGAAAAGACCACCAAATGGATAATCTGCCTCTTTTTTTTTTTGTACAGTGCTTATAGTATACAGTCTGTCCAAGACGACGGCACTACATGCAACAGTAATGAAAACCGGAACACTTATTACGCACAAGGGCTTCATACGAAGCACGACTGGCACAATGCGAATCTGCGCCAGCACCTGCCTGGTGATTAACAGCACGTAAACTGCATGACGCCGAAGCATCGAAAGGCGCTTAACGCTTTTCATATAGCCCGAAAGATAACTTCTGCTGCTAAGCTGTTTATAAAAGAGACAAAAAAAAATCTTCCAACTACTGTCAAACGCAATGCCTTCAGTTTTAAACGTGTAAAGGTGCTTCCCGGAGCGACTAATTTATTGTTCTCTAATTCTTTCGCCTAAGTTGCGAAGCTGCGAGTGACTGAGCTTATCGCAGGTTTCACGCTCCAAAAGCGTTTGTGGTTGCACATATTTAGATTGGGTGAGTCTAGATATTTCTTCAAGTCTGGTGTTTTGCTTGCGGTAACTTCCCAAAATAATTTAGATTGGTTGCCAGGAACCTTAAAAATACTGCTACTTTTAAACTATACGAAAACGGCAGCGCACACACTGCTGATGCATGCCCCGCAAACATGGCCTTTCATCCGAGTACGCTAGCAGTTATTCAACTATACGTGTCTGTTTGAAAATTCTTCATGCTAACACAATTTTGAGATATGTACGTAAAGCGTGTCACGAGAATTTCACTGCACATGCGACGCAGCATTAATCGCGGCCGAATCGAGCGCCACAAAATGAGATAGATCTACCACACTGGCTGCTCAACGCACACAATCCGCTTAGTAGCAGGTCAGTATCAAGGTAAAACATGGTGTACTTCATTTGTTACGCACATCAACTGTGACGCTGAAATCAACAAGTGTGCGCGATCGCTTGCCGTAAAACATTCCGTATAGTAAAAGTGAGAACAAGAGCGCGTTATGAAATCATGAAAATGATAAACCGATACTACGGCCGAGTCGCCTGCGCTACATGCAGCCTGTTCACGCTACGAAATGCGCTTACTAGTCATGAGCAATTGACGCAAACATCTTTGCTAAAGCTTACCGGTCAGTGTAGTTGACGTGTGATGCCACAAAGAAGACACACATACACAGACGACAGGCAGACACCGCACACCGCTACAAGCGTTTACGTGCCTGGCGCATTCGTTGAGAATTCAAATTGACGCGGACAGATGGCGCTCAATGCGCAGGAGCAGGAATATGGAAGAAAGTAAATGGGCTGGGAGAGTGTTCAGGTATCTGTACAGGAAAAACATTGATTCACGGTGGAGTAAAGAACTAGGAAGCTTACCAGCAAGTATGCGGCCTGTAGGATGGGCAACACAGCAACAAAGAAGGTCAAGCGGAAAGTCGTAGAGGTTGAAATAATCTCATGGGTGGCGGCAATGGAAAAGAAACCTGCCATGAGTAACTACTTAAGAGGAAAAAACGAAATCAGGAAAAAAAGAATTTATGATAACTCAAAGGGAAGCTCATTACTTTTCGAAGCGAGATAGGGATGCCTTATAACTCGCACCTATAAAGCGAGATATAATAAGGAAGAAAAACCATGTGCTTGCTGCGGTAAAACTAGGGAGACTATGGAGCATGTTTTATTAGATTGTGAAGACGTCTACCCAGCGGTCGATTTAGGCGCCACTGGCCTCCTCAAAGCACTTGGGTTCAGCGAGAGCAGTGGAAAAGTAAACATGTCGGCAATAGGCATTAGTAAGACGCGATTGGAGGATTGGTGGAAGAAAAGTAGGGAAACGACAAAAGACGGAGACGTACAAAAGCACAGTTCGCAATAGGGGATCAGAAAATTTGGGCGTGGTAGTTCATAGTGTTATTTTTTTCATTGTTTAACCTACGTAGGACATTAGGCAGTATAATAGCAACAGCTTGGTGGCGCAACCCACCGCCCCGTTCCAAAGGGGATGCTCATAACATCCATCCATCCATCCATCCATCTCCGCGCGCCAGGGCGCGCGCGCTCCGAGAAGTCTGTGCGCCTTTTTCTTTTGTCTCTTTCTCTCTCTCGCAGCGCGCCATGCGCGCCGGAACGGGTTGCTTTGCTTTTCCATTTTTCATCCTTTTTTCATGAACGAAGGAAACGCGCTGGCAGGCTGTATTACAAATGCTGTGGGCTATCGTATGAGACTGGAACGCACACATGGATGAATGCGCTGTTTATAAGAGCCGTAACAGGGCCCTTCAGGCGCTTGCATTATCGCCAGCGACGACGAGTAATACGGCACATTTGTATTATGTCTTCCTGCGTACCGCCAAATGTGATTTCCGCACGTATATTAGTGCAAATTTTCCGATCCGATGATAGGTCAAAGCAATCAGTACAGCAGTGAGGTACTCATATGCGTGGCCGCGCAGGCATACCGCCTGCGAAATACTGGATGGGCTCAAAGAATTTGGAACATATTTTAAGTGACTGAAACACTAATGAGTTTATAATGCAGGATATCAGTGAACGAAAAACCACCCGATGTTAGTGATGCAGTCCAGATATAAAGACAACGTAAAAAGTATCTGAGAATCGGTCGACACAGAACGCGCACACCACATGCGCGATATCGGTTCATCGCACACTCACAAAGTCCGCGTTGTGAGCTACAAACATTACAAGTCTCTGTGTGCTGTTAGCTTGATGCCTGTTTGGAATCTACTTGTAGCTAAAGTTCGCGTTCATAACATCTATTATCACAATTGGATCGGCGTTTTGCTTTCTTTATTCTACTGCCGCAAAAGTCATGCTATGACAACTGTGAAGACTGTCTTGGGATTGCCGAGAGCAACTACGTAGATCATATCATGTGGTCAACAAATGCGGCGGTATACACTATGCGTATACTAAAGTCTACAAATAGGCTCTACAGCAATCTCAACAGTATACAACTTCAGTGGCTTATATCAAACGCAGCTCCCTATTATCCACCGGTACCTGCGCTTGGTTGCAGCGTACAGCGCAGACTAACGATTTTTGTTTTTGGCCAATCTATAGACGGCGTGTAAACCTGAAGCAATAAGAATTTTACAGTATGGGCTGTTTTCTACTTCATCTCACGCCTTACCACAATTGGTATACGGGCTGTTCGCAGAATTTAACATGACCTTTGGTGACGTCCCACCCTATGGCCTTCACCGGCGGTGATACAGGAAACCGTCGAAAATTATTCGAATTGCAAAGAAGTATACGGGGTGTTTCACCTAATTTGAGCCAGACTTTAACATATGGAAATGCTACGTAGCTTCAGAGAACCAAGATAATGCTTGTCATCGCTTGCAGATGCTCAGATTATTTTGTTTGAATTCCCCTGACTAGATAATTGGTGTTAATTTATTTCTGAATAATTTTAATTAGATGAAAATTCTCAATGATAAAATTCTAGAGCAACAGTAGAAACTCTCGATACAGCTTTCTGTTGCTCAACATGTGCTCCATAGAACTGTTTAACGGAGCGCGAAGAAACCTGCGATTGCACGCAATGCGACTCGAGGGGCCGGTCGTGCAGCAATCCATATATATATATATATATATATATATATATATATATATATATATAACTTTGTGTGTGTTTGTGTGTACGTGAATGTGTGCATGTGGGTGTTTGTGAAGAACTGTAGAGTATGAATAGACAAGAAGAAACATAACCTTATCGACGCTCGTCTATAGACCATCTAAAGACGAAGAATTAACAGCAATAAATAGAGACTGTATCGACTTTTGTCTATAGGTAGTCTATAGAGGGGAAGTAGACAAAGAAGAAACAAACGCCTTATCGACTTTTTTCTATAGACCGTCCATAGACTGCAAATACACAAAAAGAAATAGAAATCTGATTGATTTTCGTCTATAAGAAGTCTATAGACAAACACTAGACAAAAATAAATAGAGACTGTATCGACTTTCATCTATAGGTGTCTGTTGTGGGGAAGTAGACAAAAAAGAAACAAACACCATGTCGACTTTTTTCTATAGACCGCCTATAGAAAGTCTACAGACAAATAGTAGACAAAAATAAATGGAGACTGTATCGACTTTCGTCTATAGGTGGTCTATAGAGGGGAAGTACACAAAAAAGAAACAAGTACTTTATCGACTTTTTTCTATAGACCGTCTATAGACTGCGAATAGACAAAAAGAAATAGACACTTTATCGGCTTTCGTCTATAGACAGTCTATAGACTTTGTATCAACAAAACTACAAATTTATAGAAAGACAAGGTCGTCTATAGAATGTCTATAGACTTTCTATAGAGAGTCTAAAGTCATTTTTGTAAGGGTAGGGATGGTAGGATGTTTTTTCCTCTATCCTCAGAAGCTCAACCCCGCTCAGACAGTCACATTAAGAATGATTCAAACTAAATAGTATCCCACACCTTTTGTGCTCAACAAAATTGACCAGGATTTTCTCGCGAAATGCAAAAGTTGTGGACACACTCCGTATCTATTTGATCATATGTTCTGGCTGTGCCCCAACCAAAGGGCTTCGGATCTCAACAGTGAGGAGGACTGGAGTCGGCGCATATCCAGCGAAGTCCTCCAAGATCAACTCCTGGCCGTCCGGAGAGCTCACGACTTCGGGAAAGCCTTTGACCTATCGGTGCCTACGTAGGCGGAGCCACCGACTTCGCCTGGGGGCTTTTAGCCTCGGGCCCTAGTTTCTCTGGACCAAAACAAGATTCTAGCCATGCCATGCCCAGTGTAGGTGGGGTGGTGAAATTAGGAAATTTGCAGGCGCAATTTAGAATCAGTTGGCGCAGGACAGTGGTAATTGGAGATTGCAGGGAGAGGCCTGCAGTGAACATAAATGAGCTCATGATGATGATGGTGAAGTACGCTTACCACCACCAACTTGTGGGTGCACAAGCATCCAGTGCCATATTTTGTCGGAGAGCCGCCCCGTGCTCAGAGACATCTGCCCAAAGCCCGTACCATAGATGTTCATATGAAGAGCTATTCTAGGAAATTATATGGCACAAGCTATTCTTAGAATTTTCACGATACGCGACCGGCGCACTCGATATCGGGGGACCTGCGTCGCATCGTAGGCCTGAAGAGAACAACTGGGTCAGTTCACTGCTTGTACTACTTTCTATACGAAAATTCTGCGACTGTGCCGTGCCTTAAGAAACTGTTCAGTGACGAGGAAAGTAAACTTCAGAATGCTGCGAAGAAATGTATACAAAACGCAGCCCTTAAGTAGGCGCTGCCAGAACGCAGGCGATCGCTCCCGTGGACAAGGTACGCGGGGAAGACGCAAGCAACGAGAGGATTGCATCTGCAACAACAGTGAGAAGCTTCTGAAGAGTTGGTACATAGGCATGGGTGTCGGTAGGCAAATTATTCTAAAAATAAGAGCACTACAACAAGACTTTTTTTATTTACCAAACAGAATATTGGTGGTAAAAGCGAGTTTACCAGGGAGATCATCAAAGTGTGCGTGACAGCCATTGGAGTTGCTTAACTCTTAAAATGCGGCAGTCTTGATTTCAAGTTTAGAGTATAAGAAAAGTCCTTAGACGCTTCATAAGTAATGATTCTCAGCACTACATGGCAATTTCCTCACGGGGAGTTTTTGCCCAAACTTTCTTTGTAGAATACACCTCACGTGTGAGCTGCTCGTTCGACGCGGGCATGCACAACAGCGTGGCACGCGCACGCGGCCTCTCGCCTGCCCCGCTGTTTCGGCGCACAGCAGCGGGCGTCTGAATGCCCCGGCAGAGAGCTGACAGTGCGCCAACTTGGCTGCCTTGCTTTGCGCACTGCGCGTCTCTGGGGGCCTCGCACGCGCATCGATGCCGTCACAGCGCCACGACGGCGCGAACGCGATTAGAGTGCCTGCATAATTTCCATCTCAATAAAAACTACTCACACCAACTTTTTTTCGTTTTCTTGACTTACATGTTGGCTTTACATGCGCCTCAACAATCACCAAGGGAAACACACTGCAAGTAAATCTGGATTCTCCGACGCACACGTCGCGGCTCGCGTTCTTGAATAGACATTAAGCCTTCCAAGCTCTTAACAGACGTAGTTCCATAGTCTACTCCTACTACAAGCGCTGTTTTTCGTGCCTAAGATCCGACAAACACTAATTAGAACGCATTGGTTAATTAAAGAAGACGGCGCCGGGCCATTCTGTCACAGCCCTTCTGTCTTTCTTACCTTTTTATCCGCCGCTGCCAGGCGACATGTTCGAGGAACAATGAGCGCAGCTGATTTCGCCGAACAGCGAACAGACCCCGAACGACGTGTCATTGAGCATTTGGAAGGCGAGAGCAGTTCTGTCCTTTATTTGCTGAGATGACAGAAAGGAGTGGTAGCGCCCGAATCGGCTCCAGCTAGGAATCGGTTATGTTCCGCATATAGTTTTGTACACATATAGTTGCATTCATAGATAAACACACATCTTGCATACGTAGTTTTGTAACTTTTGCATGTATTTTGTAGGAGAAAGAGCAGAACAACTGATTCCCACTCAACAACCTAATCACGTAGCAGTCAAAACAACCCAACGATGTTGCAAACAAAGTCTGAAAGCGACAAGCGACAGTGTGAGCAACCATAATATGCCATATCATAGAGTGTGAAAGTATAAAAAGTGCCCAACAATGCCTCTATCTTCGAAAGATCAATATTTAACCTATGTAAGCGCACTGTCGCCTGATATTTTTTATTAATGCAGTACGGCCTGCTGTCCTTTGCCATACAACGCAGAAATGATTAAAAGCGAAATAATAACCAACACAAGGTACATGTGTGAATTTGGGACAGCAGAGAGTAAGAAATTTTTCACGCTCAAGCGCTCAGGCAAAACCAATTCTACGGGAAATGATTGCTGTTGTTATTGTTGAGTTTATTTAATACAATGTATGTATTGTATTGTGGGGACATGGCTAAAGGCGCTACAAGTGCTTGGGGCACTTGTTGCAGCTGCTAAATGTCTGCAAAAATGCTTTGGAAGAGTAAGATGCGCCGCGCAGACAAGGACGAGAGGTCAATGGACACAGACTAGTGCTTTCTTTTGATATTAGATAAAATTGTTACATCTTGTTGAAGCATGTTAAACTCCTCGCTAATGCTGCGCAAGTAATCAAGCGCATGTGTAATCAAACACACATCCAAAGTGAATTAAAGAAACAAGAAGAAAACACCGACACACAAGAGTAAATAAATTGCAACACATAACCAACCATGTGGCAAAAGCGTAAAGAGAGGTGATGCGGCAAGCAAAACAAATTGCTCAAAAACGATGATTAACAACTGGATACTGGCAAGCGCAATTCCAAGACCGGACAGAAGATAAACACACAAGAACAGGACAAACGCTAACTCGCAACTAAATTTTGTTCTTAAGAATTCGCATACTTAAGTACGCAACAGTCCAGGATCGCACAAGCGCACTGCCCATCAAGCCAATCAATGCGGCATCTCAAGAAGCGTTTAGATAGCAGCAGCATTTCTAAAAACTGCTTTTCTTTGCTATGCAAAACTACCAAGGTGTCGCTAATACAGACACTTTTTTCTCTCTAATAAGATGTGCCTCGATAATTACTCTGGCCAAAGCATTGCCACTTCGGCCTAGAATTCGAATATCGGAAATAACTGGCTCGCAGGTCAACAATCTTCAGCGATCGGGCGCGAGAACATGAGCGCTCTGTAACTAACAAAGCTTCTTTTCATTTACCTACGCACTGTAGGTCCTGTCCCTGTGAGCCGATCCTTTTCGGTATAACTTCAGGCAAATCGTAAAAAAGCAAAACAAAAGACAAGAGAAGGAAACGAAGACACAGCGCTTCCTTCTCTTGTCCGGGTTTTTTTCGGACTTTGCCTCAAGTTATGCAGTACCAACTAGACCGCCAGTCTGTTCTCTCTTCGGTATTGTAGTTCTACGACGGAGTGGCAATGTTTGGCCAGAGAAATTATCGAGGCATATCATATTAGAGAGAAAAAAAGTGTCTGTATTAGCGATACCTCGGTAGTTTTCCGTAGCAAACACAAGCAGTTGTTAAAAATTATGCTGTAACCTATGCGCTTCTTGAATCATGCGCTGGTTGGCTTGATTGGCAGCGCACTTTGGCGATCCTGGTTTGCTGTATACTTAAGTAGGCGAAGTTTTCAAAATAAAGTTTAGTGGTGAGTTAGCGCTTGTTCTTTTTTTTTATTATTCATATGACATAAGGAGATCACGCATAATTTAAGGCGACGACTACTCCTTAACTTTTGAATGGTTTTAACTTACCACATACAGCGTTCAAGATAACATATCAAATAGCCTTTTCACACAAGCACCAGGAATTGTCATGCAACGTTTTCACAGTTACGCTACGACGTAAGAAATACATGGTACATACAGTATACAAGTTAAATGTCTCCATAGTTATGTAGAAAAAGTCTCAAAAATACAAACAATACTGTCGCTCGCCTAATAACAGTCGCTAGTCAGCGGGTGGTACATACATCGAGCAAATGCATTATCCCATATAGTCTTAACAGAACAGTCAACATAACATAACCCAGAAACTCATACATACATACGTACAATGCGTTGGCGGGCTAGTTGGTGCGAATCCATGAATACTTTTTGCGCTAAACAAAGTATTCATACATACATACATACATACATACATACATACATACATACATACATACATACATACATACATACATACATACATACATACATACATACATACATACATACATACATACATACATACATACATACATACATACATACATACATACATACATACATACATACATACATACATACATACTGTAATGAAGCAGACTGTGTATGTGCCGTCTGAAGAGGAAAACGAAGGGCCGTGCCGTGACCTCGAGCGACCCCGTGCTTCGGACAGCCCTTGCAGTGCCTTGTTTTACCTAGCCTTGTTTACCTAATATTTGTGTAACGTAACCTTATAACTTAGGAAAGCAATTAGTTGACAGGTCATTTAAGGCCCCAAGGTAACGAATGAACAAAGCATTCAAAGCTCGTTAAATGTAAAGTGGCGGTACTTCTAGTCACGAATGTTTAAGATTCATTGCAAGCATCAGCGCCTTAAAATTGTATCGAAAAATACCACTTCGTCAATGCGCTACGGTGTAGTTGAAGAAATGACAGCAAGATCTAACAAACTTCTGAATTTACAGTGGGAACACTATTGTGAGGGGAAGCACCAGAACAAAGGTGGCGTTTTAAGTGGTCTCTTGGCCATAAAATTCAGTCAGGCCCGTTTCTTACAACCCACCATAGCACCACTGAAATAATCACAAGGCCACAAAACTGTCAACACATTTTAAAGCCGCGCTTACCATAAAGAATGATTAATCACACAAATGAAGCACTGAAATGGCCAAAAGTTTCAAACAGTTTTTAATAAATGAAATCAATAACACGACTACATAAGCAAAATGTCGCTAAGGCACCTTGTAGAGATTTGCTTTGTGAATATAATATCACACATTGGTCACTTCATGACTCAGGGAGCTGGCTCAGGCAGTTCCACCGGCTGATGAATCTGCAGACAATGTACCTTGTTCCTAAATTTGCTTGAGCTCACATTTGTCACCTGTAAATAGAAGTATCATGAGGAGCCAACAAACACTGACACCAAGGACAGCATAGGGGAAATTACTTGTGCTTAATAAATGGAATGAAGAGACGATAAATTAATAGAAATTGAAGGGGATGAAAAAACAACTTGCTGCAGGTAGGAACCGAACCCACAACCTTCGCATTTTGCGTACACATAAATACCCAAGAAAGTGGATGGGGAAACAGCGCCGCAGTAGAAATGCGAATGCGTGAGTAAAGTTGCGTTTCACATAAATGTGATTTGCGAAATCCGTGTTGGGTGGCGCTATAAAATGAGTTTGATTCCAGAAAGTTTACCAAGTTACTGTAGATTGCATGTTGTAGTATTTTGCAACAGTTACTTGTGACAGAAATAGGGCGGTGATTGCAAGGGAAGTTTTTACTGCCTGATTTGAAGATTGGAATCACCTTCCCTATTTTTTATTTTTTGGGTAGCGTGCCCATCTCCAAAGATTCTTGGAATATTTTTGTTAATATAATAGAACAGTAGGCACTAGTGTTTTTTCAAAAATTTGGTGTTAATACCGTCGAAGCCGGGAGATGGCGAGTTGTTTAACCCGTCGATAAGCTTACCCAGACAACACTCGACGTCCTGAGTATGTCCTCACAAGGTACAAACGTCCTCGTCCGTTCTGTGTCGTTCTGAGGAAGTCCTGAGGAAGTCCTGAGGACGTCATGAAAAGGTACAGGCGTCCTCGTCCGTTCTGCATCGTTCTGAAGATGTCCTGATGATATCAGTTGCAGGATTATCCTAGAGTTGTCCTCAAAAGGACGTGTTCAGGATAACAAATCTGTTAATCACTTGGAAAGGTGCTAGTTGTGAAATAAATGCTATTTAAGTGTTGATTTATTGCGAACTACAATTAAAAATAGTTTGGCTATGTATAAAAGGCTATGAAGTTACGATGATAGCCTAATTATGACGTTGTGCATAAACTGAAAGAACATCGGCATAAATAAGTCGCAAATGCAATTTTGGTAAATGAGCTGTTTTCCTTAGCCGTCTCCCTTACGGACTGCTCGGCAAAAAGAAAAGTAATAAGTGTTGTAAAGAATAAAATTTTGTTCAAGATCGCCGCCCCGCGTTTTTTTTTCTTTTTGCCGCTGGCAACGCTGGGATGAAGTCAAGCCAAGCCAGAGCCTCCCATTCTGGCGAGGCGCTCAATAAAAAAGTTGGCGCATTGCGAAGCGGTCGCTGATGTTGAAGTCAGGACAGCAGAAAATGATCTGGAGCTAGATGTGAATGCCGGTGAGTGCTGTCGAACCTTCTGAAAACCGTGGTGTTGTTTGTTGTGCTCGTGATGGAGGAAAGCAGTGAATGACAGTTTCGCCGGGAGCGAAAACGGCGCATTGATGCGTGTGTTCATTTCCTAAGAGACGTTCACAATGGCTTCGCAGCGCTGTCGAGCAGCGCCTCACATGCAACGGAGCCAATACAGGCGCTGTCTTTCGTGTCCAGCGCGGATGACAGTGGTCGCAGGGAGAATCAGTGTGAAATGAATTTGGATGATAGGGAGATAGCGCAATCTCCTGAGTTGAGTAGAGAGCTAGCACGTTTAGTTCATGACGATGTGCAAGCGGTGTGTCAGCATGGCGTAGTGGACACTGAGTTAGTGAGTGACCTAGTCAGCGGGGCTTCATCTGATGGCGACATGGACTTGTCCCCTTCGACCATTTTGTTGCAACACGAACAACGCCAACTCCTAAGCAGTGATGCACAAAGCACGCAGGACTCTGAATCTGATAGTGGTGACCGCAATGTGCTGACCATATGGCAGATGTTGCAAGCTTGAGCTGTTAACTCGCACTTCCCTCAGGCCGTGGTCACGTCACTATTGGCAGTTCTGCGAAGGCACAGTTGCCTTTCGTCACTACCGTCGTCTACTAGAGCTCTTCTGCAAACTCCAAAAAAGGGTCCTTAACATCAAAGAGCTAGGAGGAGGGAAATTTCACCATTTTGGCCTAGAGGCAGGACTGCGGCAAGCACTTCTTGGCCATGAGCACTTGCCTGCCGAGCTTAGTCTTAGCTTAAACATGGATGGTCTGCCACTATCCAAGAGTTCAATAGACCAATTCTGGATCATCCTCGGCCGCATCCAAAATTTTGAAGATGGAGAACCATTTGTTGTCAGTTTTTCTTTCGGCAAAACCGAACCGCAAGATGCAAATGAGTTCTTGCAGTGCTTTGTTGAGGAAACTAAAGAACTGCTGGTGGAAGGCCTTTCTTTTCATGATGCATCAGTTCCTGTGAAGCTGCTTAGTATAATTTGTGATGCACCTGCTAAAGCCTTTGTCCTTTATATCAGCAGCCACACAAAATATTTCAACTGCACAATATGCACCGTCAAAGGAATGTATAGAAAAGGAAGAGTTTGTTTCCCGACTTTTGCTATCACCCTCCGTAATGATAACAGTTTTCGCAATCAGAGTCAGGAGCAACACCGCACAGTCCGCAGAATTTTGGAGGAACTCCCAATAGATATGATAAAGGATGTGCCTTTGGAGTACATACACCTAGTCTGCTTAGGTGTCATGCAAGAACTCCTTGTTCTGTGGGTTCGCGGGCCGAAAGAAGTGCGACTTGGCTCTAAAGTTCGAAGTGAAATCTCTGAGAGGAACACTAAACTTGCAGAATTCATTCCTTCAGATTTTAATAGGAAGCCGCGAAGTCTTGTGGAGCTAGATCGCTGGAAGGCAACTGAACTTCACTTCTTCTTACTATACGGAGGGCTTTAGTGTTGTCTTCTACAATCTCTTCCCACATGTATGAGGATTTTCTTACACTGCATGCGGCTATTACAATACTAGCCTCACCTAATTCAACTGCAAGTGAGGTTAGTTATGCAGGTGACTTGTTAAACATTGTTCTTCGAAACTTCATCAACATTTATGGACAAGAGCAAGTGTCGCACAATGTGCATGGCTTAAGCCACATTGCATCTGAGAACCTAGGTCCCCTGGATGCTTGGAGTGCGTTTCCATTTTAAAACTATATGTCAAACATCAAGATAATGATACGAAAACCTGAACATCCCCTTGAGCGGCTCTGCAATAGATTGTCAGAGCAAGGAAATGTTCCAAAAACAAATTTGGTACCACCAGAAGGTCTATTTTCTGTAGAGCATAACTGCGGTCCAATGATTCTGCCGTTCCAAGGCACACAGTTTAAGAAGGCCACATTACCTGGCAATGTTGTACTGGCAGCAGGTAAGAAGAACAGCTGCTGCACACTAAATAATGGAACAAATATTATTGTGGAGAACTTTGTGCATGACAAGTCATGCACACTTTTTGTGATAGGAAGAGAGTTCCTCCAAAGGAGAGACTTGTATACAAACCTTGTCAATAAAGAATGCTTGGGATTTGCATTGTATCTCAGCTTTCTGGCTTGCGGTCCTGGCCAGTTAGGAGTATACTTCAGAAATGTCTGACAGTGGTTTTCAAGAGAGAAAATATTATTTTACCACTTTTGCATGCTGTTGTTCCGCGATAGTTGTCACGTTGCTGTACAGATGTTGCAATTTCATTTGTCCTCATTAGTGGAACTGCTTTTGGAAATAAACTAGGTTTCTTTTTTTGCAAGGTAGCCTCCACATAGCAGTAAAACTTCCAGAAGATGGATGATGCTCTTGCCATTATACAGAAAAACTGGGTTGGTGGCAACAGCTGCATGTGGCCTCCACAAACAATATACATAAAAAGCTTGTTAAAAGCTGGGGTCATGCCTGGAAATGACTGGAGGAGTCGCCTTGTGAAGTTGTTGAGGCATTTGGTAATATTTATTATTTTGTCCATTATATATATGCAGGCTTCAGCCGTATTGCAATGATTGTGTGCTATTCGAACATGAAGACTTTTCTTGTGTGTTTTATTAACATGTAAATTGTAAATTAATTGAATATGGAAAATCTAGCGGCCAACCTTTTTCACTGCGCTTTAACAGACTTATCATCAACAAAAAGTGCTACATCTACTGCGCATCCACTAATAACGTTTGTGAAGTTGACTCCCCTCGTGAGTCACATGGTAATCGCAACCCATCTTTGAGCAATACTTGCAATTCGTCTGCGTAGCTATCTTCCCACCACGCACATGATGTGTCTCTTCTTTTTAGCAATGTACGTAGCGTGCTCAACAAGCGAGCGGCACTCTCGGCTAATATTGATTCATGTTCCGCTGATATTGTTATTCTATCCAAAACATGGCTTTCTGCAAAAGTTCAAAGCAGTGAAATCTTTGACTGTGAAAACAAATACGCTATTTATCGATATGACCGCGATGTTCGTATCGATGGGGGTGTCTTGATCGCTGGTAATGAAGAGTTTCCTTCCTCAAGTGTCCCAGTCGTGTCAGCTTTAGAACTGGTGTGCGTGCGTATTACCACTGACAATAGGGATTGCATTTTCGCCGTATGTTACGGACCCCCAACTGCACCCCGTTCTTTCTGTAATGCACTTCATGACGTCTTAAATAATATAGTTATGCGATACTCCACATTGCCTTTTTTTCTGTTGGGAGATTTCAACCTTCCAAACATCTCATGGCACAGTGCTACCGCCACTATCACAAAAAATTCTTCGGAATGCGTACAGTTTCTTGGTAATTGTTCCGATTTCAACCTCGCACAACTTGTTGATGAACATACTCGTACTACTGCAGTTTCCGCTAGTATCCTTGATCTCATTTTTACTACTACACCTGATCTGGTTTCCAAACTTCCTTATATTCCTGGTTTAAGTGACCACTTGATTATTCATTTCACTTTGCGTGCCCATGTTTCTACTAAAAAGAGCTTTAAGGTTCTTCGCGATTACAAGCAGGCCGATACGGCTTCTATCACGGCAGAAATGGAATCATTCACAGCTGCTTACATCTCTGGTTTCGAGGAACGCTCAGTTGAGGATAACTTGCAACTTTTCAAAAATATACTATCTCTAATTGACAGTTATATACCTCAACGAACGATACCATCAAACACTAGGTCGCCATGATTCAACAACTCTCTTAAACGCCTGCGCAACAAAAAGAAACGGTTATTCTGCCGGGCCAAGCAAACAAATCTCCCCGCTCATTGGTGAACGTACCGTAAAGTGGAAACTGAGTACATTCAAATGACTAGTAACGCTAAAACTACCTTCTTGAATGTTACACTGCCCTCGTTTCTTCAAACGAGTCCGCGCAAGTTTTGGAGTGTTGTTAATGGGACTAAAACAAACATTATACATTTAACTTACCCTGATGGCAACAGTGTTCCACCTAATCAATGTTGCAGCAATTTGAATGAGGCGTTTGTCTCTTTCCTCAATGCCAATATCATCGTCAATTTACCGAGTGCACCAAGTTGAAACTTCTCTGTGATGGATCCCATAATAATTGACTGGATTGGTATTAGCCGGCTAATCAATAATCTGCAGATTTCGTCTGCCAGTGGGCCTGATAGTATTAATTCGAAAATATTGAAATGGACTGAGGTGTTTTCATCTGTTATTCTTTCTAAAATGTTTGCTCAGTCGTTTCAGTATTCTTCGCTGCCGCGCGACTGGAAGAAAGGAAAGGTGGTTCCAGTCCCAAAGTCAGGCAATGCGCATGCTCCCGAAAATTACCGTCCCATTTCATTAACAAGCATCTCATGCAAACTTTTGGAACGCATCATTTACTCTCAGTTTGCTGAATTTTCGGAAACCAATTCATTCTTTCATTCCTGTCAACATGGCTTCAGAAAAATGTACTCGTGCGAAACCCAACTAGCTTGCTTTACTAATGATCTTTTTGCTGCATCTGACAATAACTTTGACGTTGTCTGTATTTTCTTGGACTATGCTAAGGCCTTTGATACGGTAACACACGATCTACTAAATCTTAAACTCGATAAGCTTAACATTGATCCTTTAGTATTAGCCTGGATTAAGGACTTCCTTTCCAATCGAACTCAGTACGTAACTGCCAATAACGCTTCCTCTGCTTTTTCGTCAGTTACATCAGGGGTGCCGCAGGGATCCGTCCTCGGGCGTCTGCTTTTTCTAATCTATATTAACGATCTCCCTGACTGCGTAAAATCGTCTTCAATTAACCTATTTGCTGATGACTGCGTAATATATCATAATATTAGTGACCCCGCCGATTCCACTAAACTACAAGAAGGCCTTAACAATTTATCTGAATGGTGCAATGCGTGGAACATGAAACTAAACGTAAATAAATGTAAATATATGCGCATATCGCGCCGCTCTAACAATACTGACACACGCATGTATTTTCTGAATAGTACTCCTCTCTGTCAAGTTAATTTTTACAAGTATCTCGGCCTTTACATCACTCACGATCTATCATGGCACAAGCATGTTGAATTTATAACTTCTAACGCTAATCGCACACTTGGCTATCTACGCAGAAACTTTTACGCCGTTCCTGCATCTTCAAAACTGACGCTCTACGAAACACTTGTTTGATCAAAAGTATAATATGCCTCGGCCATCTGGGATCCCCCTCAAGTATCACTAACCCTCTCCCTCGAAGCCGTTCAGAACTGCGCGTCCCGCTTTATTCTATCTAATTACTTCACTTCACTTCACTTTATTACCTTAAAAACCCCATTAGAGGGGTATTACATAAGGGGTGGTTAATAAAATAAACATTAGAAACAGGCGTTCATTTTGAGATATGGGTGACAACAGCTTCAGTAAAAGCAGATGGGCTTGTGATGGCTGCGATGGCGTGTGGAAGGCCGTTCCAGTCCCTTGATGCTCGAATAAAAAATTATGCTTGAAAAGTGGTGGTCCGCGCACGTGCGCGTGCAACTTGAAGCGGATGACCGGTGCGATGAGATATGTATGAAGGGGGCGTGATGTACGGTGGGTGATTTAGGGAGCTCAAAAAAAATGAACGGAAGAGAGAGAGGGTGGCAACCTGTCGACGTAAAGAAAGCGTTTCCAAGCCAGATTGCGCTTTCATAGATGAAATGCTGGTATCATATGAACATGAAGATTGAATGAATCTAGTAGCACGATTTTGCACAGCCTCAAGTGCATTTATGATATAAATCTGATGCGGATTCCAGATGGGAGATGCATATTCAAGTTTCGACCTTACAAATGATTTATAGGCCAACGCTTTTACTTGTTGTAGGGTATGACGCAGATGTCGCCTAAGAAATCCCAGTGATCTATTAGTAGCTGAGATGATGTTAGTAGCGTGCAAGCGCCAGGACAGATCACAATTTGGATGACACCGAGGTATTTGAATGATTGGACTGATTCTATTGGAACATCAGCATTGGAATAGGTAAATGTGAGGGGGTTACGGCTGCGAGTGAAAGACACGAGTTTACATTTGTTAGGATTTAGGTTCATTAGCCAGCGATGACAACATTGTTGTACATTATTGAGATCGTTCTGCATGAGTGTGTGGTCAGATGTGTTAGTAACTTTGCGGCAGTTTACACAATCTGCAAACATGCGAATTTTACATAATACATGCGTTGGTAGATCGTTAATGTAAATTTAAAGAAGAAGTGGTCCCAAGACGGATGTTACGCCTGATGTTACGGGGAGTCTGCTAGAATAATGGTTATTAACACAAACGAACTGAGAGCGGTTAGTCAAAAATGCTTCTATCCATTTTAGTACGTCGGGGTGTAAATTTAACTGAGACAATTTTAGCAGCAGACATTTATGAGGAACTGTGTCAAATGCTTTTGCAAAATCCAGGAATATGGCGTCAGTCTGAAGATTACTGTCAAGGTTAACATGCAGGTCGTGAAGGAAAATTGCCAGCTGTGTTTCGCAAGAGTAACCTTTTCGAAATCCGTCCTGACCAGGGTGAAAAAAACAGACTGAGTCTAAAAAGTTCATGATATGCGAGTATATGACGTGTTCCATGATTTTGCAGGGGACACTAGTTAATGATATAGGACGATAATTTATTGGGGTGTCCCTGTTGCCTGATTTGAAGACTGGAACGACCTTGCCCACTTGCCAGTCGGATGGTAAGATGCCTGTAGAGAGTGACTGTGAAAACAACAAAGTTAGGTACGCAGCAGATACATGGTTAATATTTTTTAAGAGTTTGGAATAAATATCATCTACACCTGCTGACGATGAAAGCTTGATGTTATCAATAATCGAAGTGATTCCGTCTGCCGAGAATATAATTGGCGACATACGCACATTCCCACATATGTTAGTAGATGTGGGAGGATCTGGAGTTGAAGTCTCGTTAGTAAATACAGAGAAAAAGGCTGCGTTAAAAATGTCAGCACACTCGCTGTCGCTGACCACTTCGCCGTGTGCATTTGACACGCTGATCATGCGCGCCTCCTGAGGGTTTATTATTTGCCAAAATTGACGAGGGCTGTTCGTAAGCATTTTAGGCAGCTCATCGTGGAAAAAGGAGAATTTAGCTTTCCGTATAGCCCTCAGATAATCGTCCTCGGCTACAAAATATTTCTCCCAAGCAGAGGGGTGTCCGTTTAGTTTGGCTGAGCGGAAGAGACGTTTCTTTTTGTTTTCAAGTCGCTTAAGCATTTTAGTGAACCATGGTTTGTTACGATTTCCGCGGAACGTTATTCTTGGTATGAATTTATCAACGAGATCACCTAGTTTGTTTTAAATATCGACCAGTTTTCATTAATAGAGCGTGTAGAACATAACCTCACGAACGTAGGAAGAAACGTGCTCAGATCACTATTAATTACATCATAATTACCTTTATTGTACAGGCGGATTGTTTTGCTGATTAAATGGCGTTTCACGGGTTGAAACGAAAATGTGGCGTGAATTACTTTATGGTCGCTGACTTCAGGTAGATATGCTATTGATGATAAGCTTTCCGGATTACTGGTTAGGATGAGATCTAAGATGCTAGAAGTGCTCTGTGCAACACGTGTAGGTTCTGATACAAGTTGGGTTAAATTAAAATTAAGGCAGAAATCCACAAAATCTTTGGCAGGCTCACTGCCCATAGTTATAGGGATGTCATTGCTCCAGTCTATTTGAGGAAAGTTAAAATCACCATAAAGGAGGACTTCTGCTTGCGGGTGTTGATTACTAAGGTCACTCAAACTGTTATTAAGTTTAAATGAGAAATCTGGAATATTATTCGGAGGCCTGTAGCAAACACCTAAAATGATCGTATGGGGGGAAGCATGAATAATTAGCCATAATACTTCAAGATCAGAAGTGATGTTTTTGGCTACGGAGCACGATAACTGCTGATGCACAGCAATCAGTACACCGCCCCCCCGCACGCCTTGGGAATCCTTTCGATAGACATTAAATTCTGGTGGGTCGGCTAGTACTTCTGTATCTGCTATATCTTCTGTTAGCCACGTTTCGGTTATCACTGTTATAGTACTTTTAGATGATAAAAGAAGGTAAGGAAAAGCGTCACGATTTGGAAGGAAACTGCCTGCGTTGGTAAAGATTACAGACAATGATATCCTAGGTTTGGGCTTAAGAGTACAACAGACATTTTTACGACGGGGAAATTGCTATATTATTTCTTTGACAGACTGCGTTTGTTCGTCGTAGACGTAGCGCTTACGGCCCATATGCAGTGTTTTGAATCGCAAAGAAAAGGGTAATGCTTTGCTTTTCGCGAAAGTTGTGAGGTGCCTGAGAGCGTTTTGTACGAACGAGCGAAATCCTCTCCAACGCTGAAGCTGGTTCCTTTGAACTTGCGGCCGTTAGAAAGAATCAATTCTTTCGTTTTATGGAAGGTGAATTTTGCTATGACAGGACGGTGGCGGTTAGTACCTGTGCGATGACCGAGACGATGTGCGCGCTCAATTTCCTTTAGCTCGATACTAATATTCAGATGATCGTGGCAGTGCTTGATGGTAAGTTGCTCGGTCAGGGCAAACGCCTCTGATCCAGTTGATTCAGGGAGGCCATAAAAAATAAGATTATTGCGTCGTGACTGGTTCTCGGCGTCATCAATACGCGTTTCAAGCCTGTGTACCACGGTGGCCACTTGAGCGGTAGACGTTTTGACGGTTTCAAAGTCAGAGCGCAGGGAGACAAGATTTTGATAATGCCCCTCTAGATCAGTCATGCGTTTGCCCATATCAGCAATAGCTTTGTCCGTCGACAATAAATGAACTTTCAGGTCTTGAACCTGACTGATTAATTGCGACTATCCAGCAGACAAGTTCTTCAATTCAACTAGTAAAGCGTTGCAGTCCGGCCCCGGGTTGCTTTCGATATCACCCTACATCATCAACAAAGCACGAATTACATGAGAGCACTCAAGAGCGACAAGAAGGCAGCAGTGCGGGCTCGGCAGCTGAAGCAGGAAGTAATTGCTAGACTTCTTACAAAAAAGACTGTAAGCTTTACCAACCTGCCTGACAAGAGTGAATGGTTTAGCGATCTGCGTCTGTGCACAGCCGCCGAGCCCACAAGGCGCCACCGGTAGCGCCTGCTCTTTTGTAGTTGACCGTAAGGTTGGTGTCGATGATGACAGGTTCGTCCATGCTGCATCGAACACCACCGTCTTCAGTAGCGATGTCATCGAAAACGCAGATCCGCCGCTCCCGACGAAATCCAGGGGCTTGAAGGGCGGTGCAGTTGAAAAACCAGGGGCGCACATCAGAGAGGGGTGACAGGTAATCCTGTCAGTTTCACCTGACGAAGCACGACATTGCAGCGGGGCTGCCAGGGAAGCCGTCACTAGGGCTGGAAGCAACAGGCGCATGAATGCGCGCTGAAACACCTGCATGACAAGAGTGAATGGTTTAGGGATCTGGGTCTGTGCACAGCCGCCGAGCCCACTCTCGTCATGCTAGCGTAACACTCATGAAGCAAACCCTTAACATACCGGAACTTTCAGTGCGTCGTGCATACAGTCGCCTCTGCCTTTTCCACAAGATTTACCACAACCCGTTATTAAAAGAAAAACTTCTTATTCCTCCTTCCTACTTTTCATCCCGCAGCGATCACCTTCATAAAGTTTCCGTGCCATTTTGTCGCACGAACGCGTACTATTACTCTTTTTTACCTCGCACCTTCAATGACTGGAACCACCTCCCCACATCGGTCGCTACTATTATAGGCTCATCGAGGTTCAAGACTGCTGTTTTCCATGCCATCTAACAAATATTTTATTCATTGATCTGCATTCTTTTTCTGTGTATATGTACCACTCCTTTCTGTAGCGCCTACGGGCCTTGAAAGTATTTAAAATAAAATAAAATAAAACTATTCTGCATGTAGCTTGCACTATTTGACATCAAAAATGTAACAGCGCAAACACATGCAACCACAAAGTACCAAGGACGAGACACAAGCGCTGCTTGTATCTCGTAGATTGGGAGAGACGAAGATTCTCGGTAAGAGTGCAGACGCGACGGCGCGGGTCAGTTTGGGAGCGTTTCACATACAGAAATATGGCAGCAAGTGCGTAAACACCCCCTCTGTGTCGCTTTTTGCTGCAGAGCTTCAGTTTTTGGAAGCGACCGTTTACTAATTGATTGCATCTTAGTATCCATCGCTTTTCTCTACTTTTTATTTTTTCTAGTTTTTTCTTAGTTTTCTTGTTTTCCTGCGCCTGATTCCGTTGTCCGCCGGCACGTTCGTTCGTCGACGCGCAGTGTCCTGTTCCCCGATTGCGTATCACTCCCTCCCCCCTTCACTTCTGCCTTTCCCCTTATATAAGGTGTCCGTATTCCGTCAATAAAATTTAGTTGACAGTCAGCGCTTGTGTCTTGTCCTTGGTGCTTTGTGGTTGCATGTGTTTGCGCTGTTGCCATTTTTATGTCAAGTATGCACCAACTCGCCCAGAAAGAAGTTTTAATGAAGCTTGCACTATGTTGCATTCTATTCTGAAGCACCGCTTGTTCATGATAGAACCTATAGGTTATACCAAAGCTTCAGATCAAGAGAGTGAAAGGTGAAAGTTGAGCTTGCAAATTAAATGTCTGCCACTATGTCTTCAAGGAGAACATGCTGTTTTTAAGCGTCTTGTACATACTTGTTCAGATAACTAACATGGTACAAACTATGGTAGCTATAACTTAAAACTATTCCAATCTGTTTTTATTCCAAATTGACCATTAGCCCTCTGTGATAGATCAAAATGGCTCGGGATCTGCCCATATTGGTGTGGTGCCCACCCGTGTGGGCTGAACCCTAACCATTCTGACCTATCAGAGAGGGCTAATGACCAATTTGCAATAAAAACATAGTGGAATAGTTTTAGGTTGTACGGCCTTTTATGTGGACAACTGCACAAGTGAGTGCCCAGACTGGTTGGGGCATGTGGTTGTACTGCGTTTAACCATAGCAGACTAAACGTTTCGGTTGCTGAATTTAGTTATCAAATGAATAGGAGCTTCCTTATTCACATGTAAAATGTTACTTCTGACGTCTTTGCACCAGAAAAGTAGGCCATAGTTGATCATTGCAATAATAGTTCAGCATGCTAGTTCCATACAGCACTACACTATGTTGCTTACAGTGCAAGGAATGCCGTCAATATTCCCCGTATTCCATTGGTACCAATACGGAGTTGGGGTAAAATGGTTTTATAGGTCAAAGCAGATTATTGACAATGTGGGACCACAATGAACTCCTTAGTTAGATTAGACTTTAATTGCAGTGATCTTGTTTTAAACGGTGCTTGTATTTTATTTCGTGCGTGCATTCAAAGCAAATTAATGCTGCCCATTTATTTATACTTATGCCATACTTGTCTTTCATTTTTGGCTTAATTTCCTACTCATATGAAAAATCAATCAAGCACGAGAGGGCATAGGTGAAACTATAGTTAATTTAAGTGTAGAAATAATGCTTTAAAGGGACATTAAAATGAACAAAAAGGTAACTGCTGCTTGTGGCAAGTAACCTTTTTGAATACATATGCAGTTTGAATACGTTTGAAGTTCCAGTGATGTCCTGTATTTTCAAAGCCAGTGCAGAATAATATTGCCAATTTCAGCCAATTACGATGATGCTGTACGGGGCCTCAGAAAAGCTGAAGACAACTCAGACGTCGCAAGTGCAAGGGAGCGTGGCAGAGGAAAAAGGAAAAAGAAAAGAAGGCATTACAGGGATGAAGACGAGATTCCACTTCCGCAGCCACCACAGTCTATGCAGAAACGTATGCATTTTTTTCAGCCATCTGTAAAGAGGTGACAAAGATGTCATGGTCTCCATATTGGAGGGTTACTAGATTTGTTAAATACTGTCTACCAGTCTGCTATGCATGACAGTCATCAGCGGTGCTCTATATTGCCAGTGGAGGTATATCCAGGGGGTGGCACACTAGGCACGTGTCCCCCCTCCCTTTCTCTAATCAACTGTTACACCTAGAGTGCTCGTGGAATTTTGTCGTGTTCTCATGCAGGAGCAACACATGGTATTACAGAAAGACCTGCAAGGATGGAACCGTCAAGTATTTTGACTGTTTCACAGCACTCGGCATATAATGGTATGGTTTCTTGCATGCATTTAGGGTGCCTAAATGAAGTTTCCAATTTCATAATGCAGTTTGAGCATCTCGTTGCTTAAATCAAAAGAAGCAGCTCATTGCATTGCCACAATTTTTTATAACTGCAACTAAATCTGGAAATTTTTGCATCACTTGTTTTGCTATGCAGGTGCAATATGTTATGTGCAGGCCATCGAACCCCATTTCGGTTTTACTTGTTGCTTGAAACAGTTGTGGCATGTAATTTGCTGCCTATTAGTATTTCTTCTTGTGTAACATTTACACTCACAATTGTCATCACAGAGAGCTTGTATCACAGCATGTAGCAAATTTTAACATCGCTGGCTGCAGGGATGTAAAGCCCACTAACGTTTATGTAGCTGTCTGTGCACCTAACAGGTCTAAATATTGAACCTGAAACTTTAGTATTACAAAATGCCTTTATACTATTAACAAGTACCGCTGTTGTGATTGCAACGAGCAGAATTATTTCCAAGTTATACCTTATGTTCTTGTGCAGAAAGAACGCATGGTACTGCAAACCGGTCTGCAAAGGAGCCACTGCACTCGTGCAACTTTCCACAGCGCTCTGCACATAATGGTAAGACCACTAGCTTCTGTTGGGTTAGCTTGTGTTTCAGCACACTGAAAGATAAACTTTTTGATCTGCGTGAACGATATGTGCCGTCATGGGTGATGACGGAACGTTGCAGCAAAAGCAAGCCATGGCTTACAACAAAGGTGCACAGATGCGTTGAAGAGAGACATCTATACGCATACCTAAAAAGAAAATAATTGCAAGAAAGCAAGAATCATTTCAGAAAGATTACAAAAGATATGAACAGTTTGGTTCAAAAAGTCAAATTCACCGACTTCCAGTCCTTTGACCTGCAGATCCAGGATCACCCTAAAGTATTTTGGCAGTCTATATTTTAAAAAATAGAAAGGGTGGGCTGTCCTTCCCGCCACTTCAGCATGACGGAATTATTGTTCACTATAGTCTGCAGAAAGTGAACTGCCTTAAGGCGTTTTTAAGCTTGGTATTTTCTACTGCTGAAAGCAACATTTGCCCGGCCGACTATCGCCCTGACTTACCGAACCCCTGGCAGATGTTCTCTTTGAAGAGCGAGGAATCATATCATTCTTAAAATGCTTTAAAGAAAAGAGTGCTACTACACCAGACGGTGTACCCACGATCCTGCTCTCTTCTTGTGCTTTTTTTATGTCAAAGTAGCTGCAGATTTTCTTCACCAAGTCATTAGAGGACTGATCTTTAACCGATGAATGAAAACTTGCAAACGTTGTGCCTATACTTAAATCGGGACTTTTAAATATTGTTTCAAATTATTGACCAGTATCTTTGACCAGCGTGACATGTATAGTATTAGAGCACAAGCTTTATACCAATATGAGTCATTTAGTGCATGCCCATTGTTAAACATCCATCAGCATGGTTTTCGCAGCGGTTACTCGGGTGTCACCCAGCTTACAGAAATCACGTAAAACTCTTGCTTGGGCTAGCTGGTTCATGCTTGAATTAGTAAAGGCAAGGCGCAGAAGAACAGGACTCAAGAAGAATACACATGACAGGACCGGCGCAAGTCCTGTCGTGTGTGTTCTTGAGTCCTGTTCTTCTGCGCCTTGCCTTTACTAATTATAGAATTCGTTCATCACTTAACGTGCGCACGGCATATAGGACATTCTGTTGACTGTACATTTCTTGACTTCTCAAAAGCATTTCACGTTGTGTCACGTTCGTTATTATTAGAAAAATTATCTTGGTACAACATAATTGAGAACGTGTCTGTAAGGTGTCTGTTTACATATTTTGAGATGCCAACCAACAAAGACTCTAGGGACAACATAGGGGAAACTACTTGTATGTACTAATTGAATGAAAGAAATGATAAATTAATGGCAATCAAGGTGGATGTAAAAACAACTTGCCGCAGGTGCCGAATGATCCCAAGTCATCGCATTACGCATGCGATGCTCTAGCCAATTTAGCTACCGTGGTGCCGTTTCCCCATCCACTTTCTTCAGTATTTGCTTTACTACTGCAAGTAACCTTGGGAGTGTTTGCAAGTGCTACCACTCGCAAACCTTGCGGCTGATTGGAACATCCTTTCTGCCGCAGGCGTCACGAGTACGTGATTTTTTTTTTGTAAAGGCGACTGGTCAATAAACCCACGCGTGCTACCTGAAGGCATCAATGTTGCCAGATTCGAGACACTCCATGCCACCTGAAGGCATCAATGTAGCCGGATTAGAGACCCTCGACGAGGGTCTGGAATCCAGCAACATCGATGCTTTCAGGTAGCATGCATGGCTTTACTGACCACTTGAGGGTCTCGAATCTGGCAAGATTGATGCCTTCAGGTAGCATGCGGGGTTCATTGACCAGCTGCCTTCACCTAAAAAGATCACGTACTCGTGACGCCTGAAGGAGAAAGGATGTTCCACATGCGCCGACAAGGTTTGTGAGTGGCGGGGCTGGCTAACACTCCCAAGGTTACCCAAGAAAGTGGATGGGGAAACGGCACTGAGGTAGCTCCATTGGTTAGAGCGTCGCACGCATAATTCGAAGACCTGGGATCGTTCCCCACCTGTGGCAAGTTGTTCTTTGATCCACCTTAATTTCCGTTAATTAATCATTTTTTTATTTCCATTAGTAAATACAAGTAATTTTCCCCATGTTTTCCATCGTGTCTTTGTTTGTGGGCTTCTCATTATTATCCGGGCCCCTCAGTTATCCCCGCTTCTGCTCGTTGTTTACATATTTTGACACTTTGCGTAAATGAATACAACCTACAAACATTTACTACATGTTCTGGCATCGAGTTATAAATTACAAGCAATTACAATTAGGAATTGTAAATTAAATACAATTAAATTAAGAATTACAAGCAATTGCAGAAATAATGCATGGTAGTCCTGAGTGTTCTGCAAGGGAGCCACTGCAGCGGTGCTTTCCACGGCGTCCTGGATATGATGGAAAGACCTCTGGTTTGTCTTAATGTGGCTGAACAAAGTTTAACACTGTATATTCTGTATAATTATTTTTTCAATCTTTGTCCATCATCAAGTAATACATATTGTGTTGCTGATTTAACTGACAAAATAAAAATCAACACAAAGCAAAACAAGTTATGTGTCATGCAGCTGCCAACTGGGCAAATATTTATATCTTTGTTGGATATCTCAGAATTTTCATTTACTCAAAAATCCACAAGCCTCCTTACACAAGGGGCCAGCTGCACAAAAATTTAATATGATGGCTGCATGGCTTCAGTGTAGTCTGAGTGGTCACCTGAAGGTTGCTACTTATGCTACCGTATGCTCACTGCCTGAGTACAATTTCGACACTTTGAGTGAACGAATACAACCTACATACTTTCACCACACGTTCTCGCATTTAATGGCAGCTTTTCTTTGCTACAAGCAGTTGGGTTGAGCTGACTGAGCCATTTATATTGACTTTGCAAAATTTCTCATTATGAGTCCAACGCTAAATTCATGTTGCATTGCAGAAAGCTGCAGCTGAGTTGCATCTCAACGCCCTGTGGAGGAGGTAGATTTGAATTTGAAGACTGTTCTAAAACGCACACATTTTGTCAATGTGATCATTTTATTCGAAACTGCAGTTTATTGCTTCTATTTTGGTGACATTGCAGACAACGTTCAGACTGCCTTGCCAGGCTTATGGCCATACGTTAGTCGAGCGGTGACACCAAGCTCAGGTAAGGTATGCATGGCTATAGAAATCAGCTCCAATACTATATTTGTGCTGTTTTTTGGAGGTCATTACGACTGTAGGAGCCAGCCATTTGAGCATGAACATTTAGGTAGGTTGAGTGCATCATGTTCTAGTACCATGGCATGCCCGTTTATTCCCTTCGTTGCATCGACACTTGTCTTTGCGAATAGGGTTGGAGAGACGCCAGAAAACCAGCACCCATGCCCGCTCACCTCTTACGGCTGCCTCTCAACCAAGAAATGACATCTCACAATCAGGTAAGACTAAGTATATTGATTGCACTGATGTTACTTATCTTGGCATAACTTGCAGGATCATATGGGCTAAGCAGGGCTCCATTTCCTACTGCTGATGTACTGTCTAGTAAGTGCATAGTACTTTTAGTTGAATTTGGCGATAATTTGAATGCTAAGTTCATCCATGCTCTGTCATAAAAAAGGGCATGACTGTGTGTATTCCTTTCTGGTACAGCAGACAGTAGATTAATTTGCAAGTTCAATAGGCAATACTGCTGAATGAGCTTGCAAAATGTGATTACATTCATAGTGCAACCTCAACATTAGCATGTTATGCAACTCCAAACTTGTGAACTAGAAAACCTTGTTTTGCAATTGATGGACATTTCGTTGGCAAAGAACTTTGTGAGGGAAATGCACTCGCAATGGCTAAATAACTTGCAGTACCTACCTCAAGGCCCACAAGCAGGCCGGTTTCAACCGTGAATGGGCTATCTGGTAAACAAAACTACATTCTGTTAGACTGGTGTTCAAATTTGAGATGTTTTCTGGTGCTACGTGTTCTGTCTGTGCATAATGCATGCCCGAATTCCTTGGGCTTTTTTAACATAATGGTTAGCATCCAAAACCACAGCTGAGTGTGGCACCCTGGACAAAAATTAAGATGAAAAATAACTTACTGCGCGAAGGACAAGGACTGCGAGAGACGATATACACAGCGCTCTGTATGTCGTCTCTTGCAGTCCTTGACCTTCGCACTGTACATTATTTTTATCATGAATTACAAACTAGCCCAAGCGACCACTCTAATATTTAAGAATTTTGTGTGCATGGATTTTTGCTGTCGATGTGAAATAGACAAGAATCTACGAGTGTGCATCGTCCGAGTTTTCATTGTCAGCTTGCCTTGTCTACTACAGGTGGATGGCCTTTACCTTGCATCTCAAATTGACTGTATGCTTCATCTGCCAAACCTAACCTATGCCTGCGCATTTCTAGAACTCATCACTCTGTCTGCATAATTCTCTGCTGCCCTCAACTGCCTATTCTTCCTTTTATATATCACCATTCATCTCGTCTACCCATTATATGCATGAGACAACCTTTCCCGTTTCACTTCCCCTTATTCTAAACTAGAATGTCATTTGCCTACCTCCTGCATTTACATATATTTTTTTTATTTCATTGCTCATTGCATGACTGGCATTTTTTTATTTTCTTAGTTAAAAAAGTTCCAGCTCCATAGCCTAGTGTTAGCAGAATACAATGATTACATACATTTCTTTTCGAATATGTCAGCAAGCTGCAGATCTTTAATACATTGTTATTGTTACCTCAATTTTAGTAGGTTTTGAACACCACGTCCTCAAGACCTTGCAAACAATTTTAATGAAAGTTGAGCACCAAGGGCGCCAACGTGATGCCATTGCACACCAGCTATGCAGTGGCCCTTTGACAGTTGGGCCCGTAAAGGATGTGGTCCAAAAACCCTTCGAGGACAGCGAGGCATTCGAAGAATTTGATGCCGAGATATCAACAAATGAAGGAACAAGGACATGCCTGGTCTGATATCTTTTCTTTTCTTTACGTGCTGTATCAAATGTACTTGCATATATGAAACTGACATTCCAGTGCACGTTTTACAGGGATAGTGGTGCAGAGCAAAACATAACACGGACACTAGGAGGCACATAAAAAATACAACACACAGCGCTACTAGCAACAATGATTATTCTCTCAACCAGACTGCTTCTAAACCATCAGCGTCAAGCAGACATAGATCACGCGGAAGCACTGAGACATGCGCTATGAAAGTCACGCTATCGAAATTGTCATTGCTTACGCAGGAAAGCTAACTCCTTGGGAAATAACGCTATTGATGGCTTGGTAATGCAAAATTCACCAAGTATGTCGATATGCTCTGCTTCAACAATCAATACAGTGATCTCTTCTTTATAACGAGCAACAATGATGGCGAAAACAAGATTATTGTTGGCCGGATTGATTGCTGAGGCCGAGCATATCAACTTACCTAGCGAATTTTGCATTAGCAAGCCATCAATAGTGTCGTTTCCCAAGGACTTTGACTTCCTGCATAAGCGGTGACAATTTGTTCTGGTAAGTTATCCTGGGTCGTGAATATGGTTCGATAGTGCGACTTTCATAGTGCATGTCTCAGTGCTTCCACGTGATCTATGTCTGCTTGCCACTGATGGCATATAAGTGGTCTGGTTTTGAGAATAGGTTGTTGCTAGTAGCACTGTGTGTTAACATTTATGGGCCTCCTAGTGTCCATGTTTCATTTAGCGCTGCATCAAAAGTATTCCTGATGATTCACCAACAAGCCCCTCCCCCCATCACTACCCATGTTTTACAGATGCAGCAATTTCATGGTCTTGGTGGCAGCAGCATAGGACCCGCAACACAGCGCATTGTAGGAATTTTACTAAGCCAAGAAGTGGCTTTGCAGTAAGTTGGCTTGGGAAAAAAGGAAAGAAAAATTTTTCCGCACTGCAAGTGGCTGAAACAATCACAAGTAAGGCATTGGCTGCCTGAATGTTTATATTGTCTTAAGAAGAAACTTGTTAGAGTAATTTCCTTTCTCGCTTTCAAAAGTTAGACTTGTACGGGTTTACATACTTCGTAAAGTCAAGCGGAAGAGTGTTAAACCAGCTGAACCAAGTACTATTGCACTTGGGCAAGCTAAGATGGCTAATATGTCATTTCCTGTTGTTTCTGGATACTGTTAATGTTTTGCTTTGAGCTTGTATATACACAATGTTGCATAAGTAATCTCCAATGCATCTTTGAGGGCCTGTAAGACAAAATTTTCCTACATCAAAAAGAAGTGATGTCTAGAGTGTAATGAAGGTGTAGCTGCGCCACTGTGACGAAAAACTGCGAAAACAGCTGGCCAAGGCTGCCACAATTGAAGGTGAGTTTTGTATTCAGACTATCGGGAAAAATACTCAGAACATTATTATCTTACATGAATACTTAACATTTGAAGGTGAGTGTTTTCGTGCTTATCGGTTTGATCCCCATATGACAATTTGGATGCTGTCTGGCACCCAACATAGAGTCATGGGCTGCCTGTTTGAGAACTTGCACTTTGCTGTACTTGCAATATTTATATTCTTGCAGAACCATTGTCGTTATCAGTGCTCATCATCACAGTATATTATTTTCTTCTAGGCTCACTGGATGTGCTCTCAGATTTCTCGGATTAAATGCCTCAAAGTTCAAGTACAGAGCCCAATTTCAAGAGGATTTATATGTTCAAGAATTATTGCTGGCCTTGGCAAGGGCCAGCACAGTCATTCATAATATTCTAGTCAGGAAACTGCACTTCGTTGAAGAAATGCGGACTTTGGCAAGTGCCACCACAGTCTTTCATAATAAACTCTAGCCATTGGGAAACTGGTTATACTTATTTGCTTTAGCAGGTGCCATGACCATTACGCGTATGCATTGCCTGCTACAGATACTTTTTATAACCAGGTAGATTCATTTTCGTTGGTACAGAAAAATTACGTTTCCTTGCAGCCAGAATTTCATCCATGATTCAAAAGGCAGACTTGACATTACCTGGGCATGGTGCTCATGGCACCTTAAATATTGATTTTCGTGCGATAGATGAAGTAGCCGATTCAATATACAAGCACACGTCAGGCAATTAAGCAGCGCCAAACCTTACTGTGCATATGTGTTGAAAACTAGCTGATCATGGCAAGAGCTTGTGCTACTTTTGTCACGCAATGCCCAGTCACATTGGTGTGTTTAATATATGTAAATTAGCCTTGTATATATATTAACCAGCAAGCCGAGGCTACCAAGGCATTCTATTCATTAATGATCGACTTCTAAACGCAGCGATATATGCGGCCCATAAGCATGCCTTAGTGTTATGTTCTGTTAAACGCTAAACCAGGTTACTGAATGCAAAAATTCAGCATTCAAGGAAGCCTACAGGGCGCACTAAGTCCTCAAAACATCCTAGAAAAATCCTTGTGGACTACCTGAGGATGTTCTGAGGATGTGCCGAGGCCGAACATGCGGACTTTTCTAGGCCTTCGCAAGGACCAGTAGAGGTTGTCCTCAGGACGTTGCAATGTCCTTGCGGGGACGTACTGAGGACATACTCAGGACGTCAGTGCGTTGTCTTGGTAGCGACACCAGATACGTCGATTCGAACTGAAGGCATAGCTACGTAATTGAACGCTTGTGTCGGGGGTTATTTATTTCAAGAAGAAGAGGAAAATTCTGTACAAATGTGTGATTTAGAAGGGTCGCAAAAAGATCGTTGGGTACGGGTTCGTCAGAAGAATCATGTAAGGTGATAGTGTCGTGAGGCGGAGGGTTAATGGTGCGCCAAAATTTCTTTACGTTAGAGGCATGCATCGACGGAAGCACAGTAGATAAAAAGCTTTCTCTCGCGTTTCTGATGGCTGCAAGATAAGCGTCAGACGCAGTCTTGTACGCATTCCAACGTAAATTAGAAGGTGATAGCCTGGCTGCGCGATGAAGATGTTTTTACATGTTGGATAACCGTTTTAAACAGATGTAATCTCATGGCGCCTGGCAATGGATGGTGATGACTCGCTTTGGAATGCATTTTTTTTAATAGTTCGTGGGCTTTAGTTTCGAATGCATCCCAATTAGATTGTACTGAGTTATTGTCGAAGGTATGCAAGAAGACGTCTATGAATGCAAGAAGTTCAGAATTCACTGCGTCCAAATTTGCTCTGTTGTTGTCAAGAATAGTTTTGCGTTGTCTTGAGCGTTTTGGCGCGGTTGTTTCGCTGTGAAAGTTTAGCAGTATGTGGTGACTAATTCCAGGATAGCAAGAAAGATCAGAGAGAAGATCAGGGGTAGTTGTTAGAATTAAGTCAAGTGTGCACGGTGCAGTAGCGGATAATCTGGCTGGCTCGGAAACAATTTCGGTTAACGTTAAGGCCGAACACATATACAAATATTCTTGTGATTCTGTTGAGTACAGAGTTGAAGTAGGACGGTTAGTATTCCATATTATATTAGGGAAGTTGAAATCCCCTAAAAGTATGACACGAGACGTAGGAAACCGAGTGTAAATCGTATTAAGGACGGCATGCAGTTCACTTAAAAAAGAGGAAGAAGGAGACGGGGGTCTATAGCACACGCCTAAAATGAGTTTGCGATGGTCAATTTTTACTTATGCCCAGACAATTCCGAGGTATGTGCTAACTGATATGCTCGATGAAGGAATATTTCAAACCGCAATAGTACGCCCCCACCTCGAGACGCAGGGCGTTCGTATTGGTATATGTTAGAATGTGAAGCTTCATGAAAGATTTCGCGATCTTGCACATTATAAGAGAGCCAAGTTCCCGTAAAAGACACAATGTGCGCAGAGCAGGAATCTATCGCCGATGACAATGAATCATGTTTGTTGACGACGCTGCGTGCATTGATGTATGTGATAGACAGTTGTGAAAATGGCCGTCCACTGCCCCTCTCGCCTTCCTAGGGCATTTCACTTCCAGTGTCAGTGACGTGCTCATGCGACTCAGTGCGTTCATTCGTTTTAATTTCTTCGAAGCTATCCGTGATTGCATTGTAAGTGTAGCGTTTCTTATTAACAATTAGCTTTTTATAGCTGAGTAGGAACGGTGGGGAACCGCGATGGTTTCTGGAGCATTCGATTAGTTTTCTTCGTGTGAAAAGGGTAGCGGGAGAGAAATCTTCAGATACTGTTACATTTTTTTTTATTTCAACAGCTTGCGTGCGGAAAGTAGCTGCCCTTTGTTTTAAAGTTCACAAACTTCACAACAACGGGACAGCATTTGCTTGGTGATACAGTGCCCAGAAGATGCATACATTCGTTTGAACCAGCTGGAAATGAATGTACGATTTGCCTTAGTACTTCAATAAATTTAGTTTACGTTTCTTTCCATGTTTCATGACATCAGGCAAACCATAAAATATCAGATTATTTCTTCGTGACAGACCTTTCAGTTCATCAATACGTACTGCAAGAGGTTGCTCTGTACAGCCAGTCATTCAGCAGTTGACCGTATCTGTGTAATTTGTGCACCAAGGTCGTCTATTGCAGAGGATATTTTTTCCAGTGCGTTTAGTCTGGTTTGAATATCGAATACTTTGGCTTCAATATTTTTTGTCCAGATTTATTCTTTTCATGTCGGCTGCTAGCTCGGCTTGGACTGTTGTACTCTGTAATTAGCGTGTGTGAACGTCTTTAAGCAACTGAAAAAGGGCACCCATTTGTTCACCCGTTTTCTGGTAAAGATTCCTTATCAAGAAGCACATCTGCTCTAGTGGTGGGCCCAGTTTTAGATTCAACTTCCCCACAGCACAATATCAGTAAGGCCATAGAAAAGAACTCCGACACGCTTTCGCGTGTCGGAGTGCAGGCATGAGTACAGCAACAAACGATTCTCGCTTTTTTTCGCCTATGGGGAATAATACGTACACACCTGCATGGCGAAAGTTTGATAATTAGGAGCGGCACCGAAGGCGCTGCTCCCATGCCCATCAAGGTCGTGACTCTTCTCCTCTGGAAAACGCCTTCTGTGTGTGCCGGCTATCCAGCGGCAACATGCACTGAGGAGCTAAACCTGCCCGTGGAAATCATCATTTCTCAACAACTGCTACGTTATCAACGGACCGCCGACTTTCACTACTACGCCCCCCTCCGAAGACTAAAGTGGAGTCACCTAACGTCCACCTCACCTAACTTTATAAGAAAACAAGCTGAAGCCGCTTCGCCTGTGGGAACATGGCAGCAGCAGGACTCCCCACATGCGGATCAACCCTCATTGCTTTTTCTTCAAGGTCGCGGCTGTTCTCGTCTGGAAAACGTCCTCTGCGTGTCGCTGATATCAAACGGCAATTTGCACGAAGCCGCTAAACCAGCTTATGACAGCATCATCATTTTCCACAAAGTGCTACATCACCAACCAATCGCCGACGTTCACTGCTGCGACCCCCTGGGACGACTCTAATGTGGCATCAGCTTATGTCATCTCACCAAACTGTATAAAAGACAAGCTGATGCCGCTTTGCCTCTGTGATCATGGCAAAACAGGAGTGGCAACATGCTCAGCAACCTGATTAGCTTTTTCATCAAGGACGCGGCTGGAAAACATCTGCGTGCGGCTGCTATCAAGCGGCAACTTCACCGAGCAGCTAAACCTGCCCGTGGCAACATCATTACTTTCACCAACTGCTACATCACTGACGGATCGCCAACTATCACCACTACGGCCCCCCGAGACCACAATAAAGATACGTCACCTCACCTAACCGTATAAAAGACAACCTGATGCCACATTGCATCTGTCAGCATGGCAGCGGCACGACTAAGAACATGCTGAGAAACGCGCAGTGCTTTTTGACAATAGTCGCGGCTTTTCTCGTTTGGAAAACGTCTTCTCTGTGTGGCTGATATCCAACGGCAATGTGCACCGAGTTACCAAGCCAGCCTGCCAGCAACATCGTCCTTTTCCACCAACTGCTACATCGCCAACGAATCGCCGACTTTGACTGCTATTGCCCCATGGGACCACTCTAATGTGGCCTCATTTTAACTCACCTAACATAACTGCATAAAAGACAATCTGATGCCGCTTCGCATCAGCTTGTCTAAGAACATTCATAGCAACGCACATTGTTTTTGATCCTGGTCGCGGCTGTTCTCGTCTCGAAGACGTCTTCTGCGTGTGGCTGCTATCCATCGGCAATCTGCACCGAGCTTCTAAACCGGCCTGTGGCAACATCATCATTTTCCACCAACTGGTACATCACCAACGGATCACTGACTTTCACCGCTACGAGGCTCTTGGAACACTAAAGGGGCGTCAACATACGTCATATCACCTAACTGTATCAGAGACAAGCTGATGCACCTTCGCATCTGTGAGCATGGCAGCGGCAGGACTGGTCATATGCTGAGGAACTCATATCCATTTTTGATCATGATCGCGGCCGTTCTCATCTGGAAAACCTCTTCTGCGTGTGGCTGCTATCCAGCGGGAATCTGCACCGGGCAGCTAAACCTGCCTATGAAAAAATCGTCATTTTCCACCAACTACTACATCACCAACGGATCGCCGACTTTCACTGCTACGACCGCCTGGGACCACTCTAAAGTGGCGTCACCTCACGTGACCTCAGTGAACAGCATAAAAGGCAAGCTGATGCCTCTTCGCATCTGTGAAAATAGAAGTGGCAGGACTGGCAACATTCCTAGCAACGCGCATTGCTTTTTGATCTAGGTCGCAGCTGCTCCCGTCTGGAAAACGTCTTCTGCGTGTGGCTTCTATCCAGCGGAAATCTGCACCGAGTTACTAAACCAGCCTGTAGCAAAATCATCATTTTCCACAGACTGCTACATCACCAACGGATCGCCGACATTCACCGATACGGGCCTCTTGGAACACTCTAAAGTAGCGTCAACATACGTCACCTTATCTCACTGTAAAAGACAAACTGATGCCGCTTCGCATCTGTGAGCATCGTTGCGGCAGGACTGGCAACCTGCGGATCAACTTTCATTGCTCTTTTCTTCAAGGTTCTCGTCTGGAAAACGTCTCCTGCGTGTGGCTGTTATCCAGCGGCAATCTGTACCGCGCAGCTAAACTGGCTTTTGGCAACAGCGTCATTTTCGACCAACTGCCACATGACTAACGAATCGCCGCCTTTCACCGTTATTGCTCCCGGGAAGTACACTAAAGTGGCGTCATTTTGAGTCACCTCAGCTATATTTATAAACACAAGCTGATGCCGCTTTGCATCTGTGAGCATGGCCGCGGAAGGACTGGCAACATGTTGAGCAACCCGTAGTGTTTTTTTATCAAGGTCGTGGCTGTTTTCTTCAGGAAAACATATTTTGCGCATGGTTGCTACCAAGCGGCAATCTGCGCCGACCAGATATACCGGCCTGGGGCAACATTAGCATTTTCCACTACTGCAACATCAACAACACATTTGCCGACTTTCACCACTAGACCTCCCTGGGACGACTATAAAGTGGCGTCACGTTACGTCACCTCACCTCAGCCTGTAAAAGACAAGCTGATGCACCTTCGTATACATGAGCATGTCAGAGACAGGACAGGTAATATGCTAAGGAACCCATATTTCTTTTTGATCATGGTCGCAGCTGTTCTCGTCTGGAAAACGTCTTCTGCGTATAGCTGCTATCCAGCGGCAATCTGTACCGAGCAACAAATCCTGCCAGTGGCAACATCATTGTTTTCCACCAACTGCTACATCACCAACGGATCGCCGACATTCACTGTTACGACCCCCTGAGACCGCTCTAACGTGGCATCAGCTTACGTCACCTCACCGAACTGTATAAAAGACAACCTGACGCCGCTTCGCATCTGTGAGCATGCCAGTGGCAGGACTGGCAACATGCTGAGCAATAAGCATTGCTTTCTCATTAAGGTCCTGGATGTTCTCTTCTGCAGAACGTCTTCTGCGTGTGGCTTCTATCCAGTGGAAGTCTGAGCCGAGCTACAAAACCGGCCTGTGGCAACATCACCATTTTCCACCAACTGCTACATGACTAACAGATCGCCGACTTTCACCACTATTGCCCCGTGGGAACACTCTAAAGTGGCGTCATTTTGAGTCACCTCAGCTATTTGCATAAAGTCAAGCTGATGCCGCTTTGCATCTTTGAGCATGGCAGCGGCAGGACTAACAACATGCTGAGCAGCGCGCAGTGCTTTTTGATCAAGGTGACGGCCCTTTTCGTCTGGAAAATGACTTCTGCGTTGGCTGCTATCTAGCGGTAATCTGCACCGAGCTGCTAAACCGGACTGTGGTAACATCATCATTTACCACCCACTGCTACACCACCAACGGATCGCCGACATTTAACGCTATGGGTCCCTTGGAACATTTTAAAGTGGCGTCAATTTACGTCACCTCGCCGCATTCTATAAAAGACAACCTGATACCGCTTCGCATCTGTGAGAATGGCAGCGGCAGGACTGGCAACATGTTAAGCAACTCGTAGTGTTTTTTTATCAAGGTCACGGCTGTTTTCGTCAGGAAAATATATTTTGCGCGTGGTTGCTACAAGCGGTAATCTGCACCGAGCATATATACCAGCCTGCGGCAACATTGTCATTTTCCACCAACTGCAACAACAACAACGGATCGCCGAATTCACCACTAGACCTCCCTGGGACGACTCTAAAGTGGCGTCACCTTACGTAACATCATCGCGCCCTATAAAAGACAAGCTGATGCACCTTGGTATACGTGAGCACATCAGCGAAAGGACTGGTAATATGCTGAGGAATCCATATTGCTTTTTGATCATGGCCGCAGCTGTTCTCGTCGAGAAAACGACTTCTGCGTGTGACTGCGATCCAGCGGCAATCGGTACCGAACAACAAATCCTCCCTGTGGCAACATCATCATTTTCCACCAACTGCTACATTACCAACGGATGCTGAGCAATAAGCATTGCTCCGCAATGCTCCTCGCCGCACCCTATAAAAGACAAGCTGATGCAGCTTCGTATCCGTGAGCATATCAGTGACAGGACAAGGAATATGCTGTGGATCCCATATTGCTTTTTGATCATAGTCGCAGCATTTTTCGTCTGGAAAACATCTACTGGGTGTGGCTGCTATCCAGCGGATATCTGCACCAAGCAGATATACCGGCCTGGGGCCACATTATCATTTTCCACCAACTGCAACATCACCAACGGATCGCCGACTTTCACAACTAGACCTCCTTGGGAGGACTCTAAAGTGGCGTCACCTTACGTCACCTCACCGCACTCTATAAAAGACAAGCTGATGCACCTTCGCATCTGTGAGCATGGTAGCAGCAGGACTGGCAACCTGCGGATCAACACTCATTGCTTTTTTTCTTCAAGATCGCAGCTTTTCTTGTCTAGAAAACGTCGCCTGCGTGTGGCTAGTATCCAGCGGCAATCTGCACCGAGCAGCTAGACCGGCCTGTAGCAACATAATTTCCACCAACTGCTACATCACCAACGAATCGCCGACCTGGACCGCTATTGCCCCCTGGAACCACTCTGAAGTGAAGTCATTTTGGGTCACCTCACATAATGGCATAAAAGACAAGCTGATGCCGCTTCGAATCTGTGAGCATGGCAGCGGCAGCACTGGAAACATGTATAGTAACGCGCATTGCTTTTAGATTAAGGTTAAAAATTAAATTATGGGGTTTTACGTGCGAAAACCACTTTCTGATTATGAGGCACGCCGTAGTGGAGGACTCCGGAAATTTCGACCACCTGGGGTTCTTTAACGTGTACTTAAATCTAAGTACACGGGTGTTTTCGCCCCCATCGAAATGCGGCCGCCACGGCCGGGATTCGATCCCGCGGCCTCGTGCTCAGCAGCATAACACCATAGCCACTGAGCAACCACGGCGGATCAGATTAAGGTCGCGGCCGTTCTCGTCTGGAAAACGTCTTTTGCATGTGGATGCTATCAAGCGGCAATCTGCATCGAGCAGCTAAACCGGCTTGTTGCAACATCATCCTTTTCGACCAACGGCTACATCACCAACAAATCGCCGACTTTAGCTACTACGACCCGCTGGGACGACTCTAAAGTGGCATCAGCTTACGTCACCTCATCAAACTGTATACAAGCCAAGCTGATGCCGCATCACCTCTGTGAGCATTGCAAAGGCATGGCTGGCAACATGCTCAGCAACACGTCTTGCTTTTTTACCAAGGACGCGGCTATTCTCCTCTGGAAAATGCCTTCTGGGTGTGACTGCTATCCACCGCAATCTGCACCGAGCTACTAAACCGGCCTGTGGCAACAGCATCATTTTCCACCAACTGCTACATCGACATTCACTGCAACGACTCCCTGGGACCACTTACGTCACCTAACCAAACAGTATAATATACAATCTGATGCCGCTTCGCATCTGTGAGCATGGCAGCGGCAGGACTAGCAACATGCTGAGCAATGAGCATTGCTTTTTCAACAAGGTCGCGGCTGTTCTCATCCGGAAAACTCCTTGTGCGTGTTGCTGCTATCCAGCGGCAATCTACACTGAGCAGCTAAACCAGCCTATGGGAACATCATCCTTTTCCACCAAGTGCTACAACACCAACCAATCGCCGACTTTCGCTGCAACGACCCCCTGGGACGACTCTAAAGTGGCATCAGCTTACTACACCTCACCGCACTTTATAAAAGACAACCTCATGCTGCTTCGCATCTGTGAGCATGGCAGCGGCAGGACTGGCAACATGCTGAGCAATTAGCATTGTTTTTGATCAAGGTCGTAGCTGTTCTCGCCTAAAAAACTTCTTTTGCGTGTGGCTGCTATCCAAAGGCAATAGGCACTGAGCCGCTAAACCAGCCTATGGCAACATCATCCTTTTCGACCAACTGCTACATCACCAACCAATCGCCGACTTTCGCTGCTACGACCCCTTGGGACGACTCTAAAGTGCCATCAGCGTACGTCACCTCACCGCACTCTATAAAAGACAACTTGATGCCACTTCGCATCTTTGAGCCCGGAAACGGCAGGACTGGCAACATTTTGAGCAACCAGTACTGATTTTTATCAAGGTCACGGCTGTTCTCGTCAGGAAAACATCTTTTGCGCGTGGCTGCTGTCCACCGTCAATCTTCATCGAACAGATATACCGGCCAGAGGCAACATCATAATTTTCCACCAACTGCTACATCACCAACGAATCGCCGACTTTGACAGCTACGGGCCTCTTGGAACACTCTAAATTGGCGTCAACTTACGTCAGCTCACTGCACTGTAAAAAACAAGCTGATGCCGCTTCGCAACTGTCAGTATGGCAGCGTCAGGACTGGCAAACTTCGGATCAACCCTCATTGCTTTTACTTCAAGGGAGCGGCTGTTCTCTTCCGGAAAACGTCGTCAGCGTGTGGCTCCTACCCAGCCGCGATTGGCACCGAGGGGATATACCGGCGTCAGGCAAAATCACCATTTTCCACCAACCGCTACATCACAAACTAATCGCCGACTTTCACTGCTACAACCACCTGGGACAACTCTAAGGTGGGATAAGCTTACGTCACCTCACCAAACTGTATAAAAAACAAGCTGAAGCCACTTCGCATCTATGAGCATGGCAAAGGCAGGACTGGCAGCATGCTGAGCAACACGTTTTGCTTTTTGATCAAGGACGCGGCGGTGCTCATCAGAAAACACCTTCTCCGTGTGGCCGCTATAAAGCAGCAATCTGCACCGAGCAGCTGAACCGGCCTGTGTCAACATCACCATTTTCCACCAACTGCTACATTACCAACGGTTCGCCGACATTTACTACTACGACCCCCTGGGACGACGCTAAAGTGGCATCAGCTTAGGTCACCTCACCGAACTGTATAAAAGACAAGCTGATGCCTCTTCGCATCTCTGAGAATGGGAGTGGCAGGACTGGCAACATGTATAGCAACGCGCATTGCTTTTAGATCAACGTGGCGGCTGTTCTCGTCTGGAAAACGTCTTCTGCGTGTGGCTGCTACCCAGCAGCAATATGCACTGAGCCGCTAAACCAGCCTGTGGCAACATCATCCTTTTGCGACCAACTGCTACATCACCAACCAATCGCCGACTTTCGCTGCTACGACCCCCTATCCATCGCCAATCCACCGAGCAGCTAAACCTGCCTGCGGCAACACCCCCGACCCTCTTGAACGACTCGAAGGTGGCATCAGCTTACATCACCTCACCGCACTCTACAAAAGACAACCTGATGCCGCTTAGCATATGCAACATGCTCATACCTGTTTTGGTTTTTGATAAGGACGCAGCTGTTCTCCTCTGGCAAACGCCTTCTGCGTGCGGCTGCTTTCCAGCGGCAATCTGCATCGAGCTACTAAACCGGCCTGTGCCAACAACATCATTTTCGACCAACTTCTACATCACTAACGGATCGCCGACTTTCATCGCTATTGCCCCCTGGGACCACTCTAAGGTAGCGCCATTTTAAGTCACCTCACATGAGTGCATAAAAGACAAGCTGATGCCACTTCGCACCTGTGAGTATGGCAGCGGCAGGACTAAATACGTGCTGAGCAACACGCAGTGCTTTTTGATCAAGGTCACGTCTGTTCTCGTCTGAAAAGATATTTCTTGCGTGGCTGCAATCCACCGGCTATCTGCAGCGAGCAGATATGGCGCCCTGCGGCAACATCATCAATTTCTACCAACTGACACATCACCAGAAGATCGCCTACTATCACTGCTAATGCCCCCTGGGGCCACTCTACACTCTAAGAAAAAAAGGACTAAAAGGGGTAGGGAGGTTAGTCCTTTTGGGGACTAACTGATTTGCCACAACCATTAGTCCTTTGGGGGACGAACTGACATGGGATGAACTGTTACACCCCATGCGCTTACTCCTTCGGGGACTAACAGTTGCCCTGCCCGATGGTCCTCAAGGGAGTAACTGTAATTCGTTCCGATGCTCCGCAAACATGTAATTAATTAAAATAGGCATTTATACCCTAATAAAAAAATTAATGAGCTGAAAAAAAAACGTGCTCGACAGCAGGATTCGAACTCACGTCCTCTCGCTCACAAGTCAGGTACTCTAACCACTTCAACACGCCGCTTGCTTGGCTAGACGGGCTATTTCGACAAGGTTAAGCATTGGAACGCAAGTGCGGCAATATAAAAGTGACTATATTTTGTGCAAGCTATGCAGTCAGAGTCTAATGTTGAGTGTACTTGCAACCATAAGCGACTGCGAAAAGAAATCAGCCCGAGTATTTTTAGGGTGATTTAAACTGAGGCACTACGCCATGTATACGTGTAGCGAGCTCAAACGGGGCACCGAAGACGACAGAGAAGGGCAATTTCTCTGTCGCTTAGCGCGTGCCGTTTGAGCTACACATCGCTTCAGTTCGCAACCTCCTTGGAACGGAAGGAACTTAGGTACTATAGACCAAGAAAATCTAGCCGTCTATCAGTGACTTGCGCGTTTAATGTGTATCGCTCACTTATGGGGTGCGCACGAAGGGCATGCCTCTTCACATTCCAGTTTTAAGTTTCACGTAATTTTCTCACGAAGAGGCAAGGTGCTGCTTTGCATGTAGTTCAATAGACAATGCACGAACTTCGAACCATTCACGATTTATAGACAATACCGTTTTCGCCGCATCGCTCCATGACACGGACGAAAACAGCGAAGTGCCTGGGGAGTAACTGTTGCCGTTCGTCCTCCCATTGCTCTCTTTCCGAGCAGGGACTAAACACTTACTCTCCGAAATTTGCACACGGCCCGCACATTCATGCAGTTAGTCCTTTGAGGGACGAAAGCGCCCTTTTTAGGACTAACGACGCAGTTACTCCCGTTTTCCTCGGGATTTTTCTTAGAGTGTAAAGTGGCGTCATTTAAAGTCCCCCCCCCCCACCTCACCTATATGAATAAACACAAGCGTATACCACTTCGCATCTGCGAGCATGGCAGCGCACGACTGGCAAAATGCATAGCAACGCGCTTTGCTTTTTGATCAAGGTCACGTTGATCTCGTCTGGAAAACGTCTTCTGCGTGTGGCGGCTTTCCAGTGGCAACCTGCAACGAGCTACACAACCGGCCTGTGGCAACATCATCATTTTCCACCAACGCCAACATCACCAACGGATCGCCGACTTTCACTGCTACGACCCCCTGGGACGACTCTAAAGTGGCATCAGCTTACGTCACCTCACCGTACTCTATAACAGACAAGCTGATGCCGCTTCGCATCTGTGAGAATGGCAGCGGCAGGACTAGCAACATGCGGAGCAACGCACAGTGTTTTTTTATCAAGGTCGCGGCTGTTCTATTCTGGAAAACGTCTACTGCGTCTGGCTGCTATCCAGCCGCAATATTCACCGAGCAGCTGAACCTGCCTCTGTCAACATCATCATTTTCGAGCAACTGCTACATCCCCAATGGATCGCCGACTTTCACTGTTACGACCCCTTGGGACGGCCTTAAGGTGGGATAAGCTTACGTCACCTCACCAGACAGTATAAAAGACAAACTGATGCCGCTTCGCATCTGTGAGCATGGCAAAGGCAGGACTCGCCGCATGCTCAGCACCCGTTTTGCTTTTTGGTCAAGGGTATGGCTGTACTTGTCTGGAAAACGTCTTCTGCGTGTGGCTGCTATCCAGCGGCAATCTGTTCCGGGAAGCTAAAGCTGCCTGTGGCAACATCATCATTTTCTACGAACTGCTGCATCACCAACGGATCGCTGACTTTCACTGCTACGGCCCCCTAGGACAACTTTAAGGTGGCGTCACTTTACGTCCCCTCACCGAACTGTATAAAAGACAACCTGATGCCGCTTCGCATCTGTGAGCATGGCAACGGCAGGACTGGCAACATGCATAGCAACGCGCATGGCTTTTTGATCAAGGTCATGGCTGTTCCCGTCTGGAAAACGTCTTCTGCGTGCGGCTGCTATCCAGCGGCAATCTGCACCGAGCAGCTAAACCAGCCTGGGGTAACATCATCATATTTCACCAACTGCTACATCACTAACGGAACGCCGACTTTCACCACTAGACCTCACTGGGACGACTCTAAAGTGGCGTCACCTTACGTCACCTCACTGTACTCAATAAAACACAAGCTTTGCCGCTTTGCATCTGTGAGTATGGCAGCGGCAGGGCTGGCGACATGCTCAGCAACCTATACTAATTCTTGATCAAGGTCGCGGCTGCTCTCGTGAACAAAACCTCTCTTGCGCGTGGCTGCTATCAAGTGGCAATCTGCACCGAGCAGATATTCAGGCCTGCGACCACATTATCATTTTCCACCAACTGCAACATCACCAACGGATCGCCGACTTTCGCAACTAGACCTCCCTGGGACGAGTCTAAAGTGGCGTCACCTTACGTCACCTCACCGCACTCTATAAAAGACAAGCTGGTGCACCTTCGCATCTGTGAGCCTGGCAGCGGCAGGACTTGTAATATGCTGAGGAAGGCATATTGCTTTGTGATCATTTTCGCGGCTGTTCTCATCTCGAAATCGTCTTCTGCTTATGGCTGCTCTGCAGCGGCAAATCTGTACCGAGCAACTAAACCTGCCTGTGGCTAGATCATCATATTCCACCGACTGCTACAGCACCAACACATCGCTGACTTTCACTGCTACGGGCTTCTTGAAACACTCTAAAGTGGCGTCAACTTACGTCACCTCACCGAACTGTATAAAACCCAAGCTGATGCCGCTTTTCATCTGTGAGTGTGGCAGCGGCAGGACTGGAGACATGCACAGCAACCTATAATAATTTTCGATCAACGTCGCGGCTGCTCTCGTGAACAAAACCTATTTTGCGCGTGCCTGCTATGAAGCAACAATCTGCACCGAGCAGATATACGGGCCTCCAGCAACATCATCATTTTCCACCAACTACTACATCACCCACGGATCGCCGACTTTCACTGCTACGACTCCCTGCGACGACTCTAATGTGGCAGCAGCTTACGTCACCTCACTAAAAGGTATGAAAGACAACCTGATGCCGCTTCGTATCTGTAAGCATGGCAGTGGCAGGACTGGCAACATGCATATCACCGCGCATTGCTTTTTGAACAAGGTCGCGGCTGTTCATGTCTGGGAAACATCTTCTGCGTGTGGCTGCTATAAAGCGGCAATCTGTACCGAGCCGCTAAACCTGCCGGTGGCAACATCATCATTTTCCACCAAATGCTACATCACCAACGGATCGCCGACTTTCACTGCTACGACCCCCTGGGACGACTCTATGGTGGCATGAGCTTACGTCACCTCACCGAACTGTATAAAAGACAACCTGATGCCGCTTCGTATCTGTGAGCATGGCAGTGGCAGGACTGTCAACATGCATAGCAACGCGCATTGCTTTTTGATCAAGGTCGCGGCTGTTTTCGTCCAGAAAACGTCTTGTGCGTTTGGCTGCTATGCAGAGCAACTCTGCACCGAGCAGCTAAACCTGCCTGTGGCAACATGATCATTTTCCACCTAATTCTTTTTGTTCCGGTCCTCTCTTTTCCTTGAAAGGAATAATCACTTCCCTTCACATATGCATAATTTCAACAATATGTTATCAGGCGCTAGGCTGCCCTTCGGATCGTACAACAGCAGCAGGGTGATCTATTTGTGGGTATCATTAACAGCCTCAGTAGGGAGAAAATTGTTATGGAAGACATTCTCATCGAGGGTCGATTTAGTGATTTGTCTGCCATGCAAACCTTCGATGCTAAATCAGACGAACACTTAAGGAAGCTGTTGTTATTGCTTTTGTTTTACCAGAACATTCCTTTTAAATAAATCCGTTATATCAACGCTTTTAATATATACTGTGTACAAATTGAAACACGCCGAAACTTAGACTAGTGGTGGCTAAAAGGGGAGGGGCAGTCACTGTTTTGTTTTATGGCTGCTATGTAGGATTTAATAGTCTGATATTTTAAATACACATATGTACACGGGGTGTCTCTTTTTTTGAACAAATAATAAATCACATGAACCGTATATTGGAATTTGGCCTGATGAGGCGATAACCTGAACAGGCGCACATTACTGCTGAAAAAAAAAATCTGTGCTGATAACCTTAGGGCACGTGTTCGATTCGTAAAGCTGGCGCCAACTTAAAATATGAGCCTTCAAAATCGGCTAAAAAGTTCAGTGAATCTTTTTAATATACGGGTAAACCCTAAGTTAGTGTTCATATCATAGTGGCACCTTCAAACGCTCTTTTTTCCTGCTATTAACACGAGAATGGGACTACCTGGGCGCATCTTTCCAATTTTTTGTTCCCAAATAGAGGGCACATTTTAAACACTAGTGATGAGGTCATTCTGTCAACTCTAAACAGTAGACATTATATTGTGATCATGTTTTGCATTTAAACCTGTCTTTGCTTTTTGAAACTTGTTTGCACTAATTTGTTTTACCTTTCTTAACTGTTTTAACTGTGCTTTCTTGAACTTTCACCTTTTTTACTGTGGAATTGTTTTGGTAATTATAGTGTGTGCAGAGCTCCTGTGAACAATTATACTATAGCTTTCAAAACCTGACAAATGTATTGCCCAACTGCTCAAGACTCAACCAGAGACTCGCAGTATTCTAATTAAATAAATAAAGGTCTACTTGGACATTGCAATTTCTCATCGAAGTGGTGTGTGTCTCTTCAATAATTTAACTGAAGAGTGCAACAATTTTATGGGTCACACATTATTTTTTGATAGTCTTTCTATTAAAATAACACAACATAAGCTCCCAATATTCAGCAAAGCTACTTCTTGAGAAAGGTGGGCCCAAATTAGTGGGAATGCAATTATGTCGCCCTGTATGACGACGGTCCAAACAGGACAGATGTTAACAGGAAGATGGGTACTTGGAATGATCAATTGTGGTCAACAAGAGATGTCATTGGATTCAGCCCTTCCACAAGAAAGCACGCCTTGGCAAATTCCCTTGTTGAAACATTGGCTGCTGTGGCAAGTTCTTTTCGAGCAGGCTTGATCGTATTATGACTTTTTTAGCTGCTGCTATCACCAAATTCGCGGATGTTGCTAATAGTGATTTTTGCGCTAGATATAACACTAAGGAGATTTTTCAGATTGCAACATAATGCCAATAAGTTTGTTGTCAGTGCCATTGAAGAATTTGTACAGTCACATGTGTAGTTTCTTTTTGAGAAACTGTGCCATGCATGCAGCTATTTTCATTACTCTTATCTAGCAATGATCCTTGTGCATTTCTGCAATAAGGACACGTTAGTTTATTTTCGCAGAAAACTCAGAAAATTAAGAGTGGTCTCGATAAATATAGCGAGTATTACTGGAATTTATGCTGAGAAAGGTACACCTTGTGTTCTATAGATTCTCCAGCTTTCTGAAATCGGAGGTCCCTCTCCAGAAGCACGCACGCGTCGGATCCTCAGGGCTATCATAAACTACAGCTTGGCATAACTGTTCTCTCGGCGTGGAAAGCAAGGAAAGCATCCCTTTATTAGCATTCATATGTCCCAATGCACTGTAGGTATGTAAGCCTAAAAGTTGCATGCATATGAATAAACACTGTACCTGCAGCTTAAGTTTTCCCAAGTGCGCCATGTAAATCTGCTCCACCAGAACCAAGTCAGGCTAAACTTTTCATTGTTAAAAAGAAGTAGTTTTATGATGCAGTAGTTAGCTGCCTTTTCTTGAAGCGGCCGTGAGGACTGTGCAAAACACTAATGAATTCACTATCAAGGCAGTAATAAAGGATTGGCTTCGCCATGCACCTGCTAGGTGCCGATTCGCACTTCATAAGGTACATATTTGAAGAAGCTCTTAGTTCATTAATAATCTCAATGTAGTCCAAAAATTAAGTATAGCACCTTCAAAAATTATGTTGCAGAGTAAGCTCAATTAAAAAATATTTCTGTTCATTTATTTGTTTATAAATGCTGCTACCCGGCTGTGGGGCTCTACCAGGGTGAGATTACATTTGCTGGGTTTCGTGAATTGGCACACAGCAACAACAAAACAATAAAACTGAAAAGAAGTACATATTTTGTCAATGCAACACACAGCTTGACTGGAAGCAAACATACACTTCATGGGTGTATAGCAATAAGTGCACAAAAGACATAAAGATGATGTAAAAACTTGGACAGTTAAACTTACACATAAATTTCCCACTGGTCTACTTGATTTCATGCTTTTGCTTGCTTTAAGCCTTTTAATTTACTACCTCAAAATGCCGTTCATCAGTGTGATGATACAAGAAAATATGACACATTTCTTTCTTGTTCTGTGATTTCTTCATATAGCTGCGCGTGTACTTAAACTCGGGAAAGTGAACATACTAGCACAACAGCAAGCAGAAATGCGAGTGGTTTTCTTCGTAGCAAAAAAACTTCCCCTTTATAAATTATTCCCTTAAAATTCCAAAGCATGAAAAGACCTGAGAAGTTTAGTTATCGTAAGTTCTATATGTTAATGCACCAAATCTATGCAAATATACTGTGAAGTCCCAGAAGTGTCCAGTGTAACAGTCAGATTAGCTTTAGAGTGGTCTGGCTAAAAAACTTGCCTGCAAATGTTAGTTTGCGTGCATGCTGGTGTTGCATTACCTTACCAAGTTTGGGTCTAGCTGCACTAAAGCTATTCACTTAGCTAATTAACATCACTGACAAAATCTGCAACTTCTTTTATCCACATGAAGCTTGCTGATTTGAAGTGGCACAGGACTTATTTTTACCAGTGTTAGAGATCGGGCTAGTTGGTACTCCATGATGTAACTACGTAGCTTAGCTTAATAATTGGAAGAACACTTCTGGTAGCATATACTGCAATATCTGAATATATTCAGCATGTTTGCTGGACTTTGGTTTCAATTATTTTACTGTAATGAAAGAAAAGTTTGAATGTACAAATGTTTGCAGTGTAGATATGGTTTGGATTTCTCGGGCCACTCTAAATTTTTAACTTGGCTTAAAATCAAATTTAGCCATAGCAACCTGTGCATTTCTCTGGCTAAGGATGTACACCCGGCCACGAAAGTTTACGGATCACAGGATCTCGGAAAACATTCAATTCCCAAGCAGGCTGTAGAAGTAGTCAGTAAAACTGTATACGACAATGTTAGCATATTCTAGTAGAGGCCTACAATGCAAATACCAGGTTGTGTTGTGAGGTTGCGGAGATACTTAACTTTTTCTCAAATTTCATGGGCCGTAATATTTTGTGGCTGGGTGTACATTAGGAGTATGGGGCATCCGTGTAAGTGCTGGTGAATACGACAAAGGTGCTATATTTCCTGGCAAATTCAACCGTGGAGTTAAATACTGTCATTCTATTAGTTGAGTATTGTAAACCAATTACAGTATCTTACAGCAATGGTAGCTTTTATAGGGTGCCCTAGATAATGTTAGCCAAGCAGCTCAACGAAAAAAAATATTGTTCGGACAAAAGTGGTGTGACTACCAAACACCTTATGTCTTAGTGTACCTTGCACAGTGTTTCTTTTCTTCCTTATTGAGCAGCTTGGTTTGCATTAGCTGGGACACATGGTGCAGTCAGCAAGTCTAAGAAAATGGGGCAATGCATCACTGCCCTATTCAGGCAGTTCACACAAATGCACGAGCCAAGTACATTCACTCATTAACTGTCAATATTGGGAATGGGTTTTGGATTATGGTGACAAGGAAGGCAGGGGCAGTGAAATATTTTGGGTAGAGCTTCCACTTAATTCTTGGGTTGTCACTGAGTATGTTTTCATTTAGTTAAAGCTGTGCTATTATCTTACATCAAAAATTGTAACATTCTCTGCTATGCAGGTCTATGACGGTTAATAGTCTGACTCTTTTGTTGGACATTTTGTAGAAAATTTCCAAGACGATGACTAATTCAGGGACCAAGTTCCAAGCTGCCTGGGCAAGTTTCTACCAATTGTATAAATAAACGGTAATGTTGGTATGACATTGTGAGACCCACTTTTTTCATGTAGCCATTGCAGGATTTGCAATAAATCATAATGATCAAAATGCCGATCTACAATTTTGTGAGCCCAGTTTTCACATTTTGATGAGTGTTTAACCTATATAATAAGAAAGCTACCTCATCAGTGCTATAATTTTTATTTTGACGTTTACATGTTTGCACATTAACAAAACATTTCAGACAAGCTCACCAGCTACTTGCCGACAACGATGGTAACTGCGGCATTAATGTGCCTCAGCAAATATACCGTCAAGTACAAATGAAATGCAAACGGCGGAGTGTGTGGCCGAGGCATAACGAAGCAGAACTAACAAGTGATATAATTGAGAGGGCCCACCAGCTTGGTGGCCCTTATCGATCAAGCAAATGTAGGCCACTAATTGTTAAATTCTGCAAATTTGAAGTTCGTAAACGCATTTTTAAAGCATGCAGTAAACTGAAAGAATGTAATGTAATCATTGCTGAAGACTTTTCAACTGCGGCTCCGGATGCCAGGAAAATGCTAATTCCGTTGCCATTGTCGAACTCACCTGCCTTTAAACTTCGACACGAAAAACTACACCCGGCCAGAAAACGATAAAGTATACATGGATGACATATGTTACGTGTATGACAAATCAAGTGACAGCGTTAGAGAACAGCCGCCCAGATTACCACCGGTGTCATCCTCGTGAAATAAAAGTACATCACAGAAAAATATCAATAACGGCCCCGTTAATAAGTGCAGAAGGTAAAGAAAAGGTGCAAACTACTTGTTTCTGCACATCATGAAATGTAGTGGTTAGAGGTGGGAAAGGGCACTGATAGCTTTTCAATACTGCTCCTCATAGTTCTGTTTACTAACATTAGAAGTGTGATGAATAAGCGAGATCAACTGGACTCGGTGGGGTACGCTTGTGATGCGCACCTTATAATACTAACCGAAACGTGGCTGAGCTCGAAAGTTTCAAAAAACAAAATCTTTCACAATGGTAAACTTTACGAAGCGTATTGTTGCGATCGAGCAGGCAGATCTGGTGGTGGCACATTGATTGCTGTATCGAAAGAAATCCCATCATTTCAAGTACACGTAGTGTCTCATTTGGAAATAGTCTGGGTGGGCATTTCTCTTAGAAATGAAAAGATGATACTAGCAGCATGCTACCGCCCTCCTAACGCCCCGGCGACTTTTGTTGGTGAATTGCATGACGTCACTGCCGATATTGTTTCTCGGTATCTTTCCTGCCCTGTCATACTCTCGATGACTTCAATTTTGCAGGTATAGCATGGTCCGGCACTTTTCCTATAGTAAGCCCATATTCCACCCAATATAATGATTCCCTGGACATGTCCACTTTCTTCCTTACGCAGCTTCTGAGAGAACAGACAAGGATTAAGCCTGAATCCTCGAATACATTGGACTTATTTTTTTCTACTCCCCAAGAATTCACATCTTCTTTAACTTACCTCTCTGGTCTCAGTGATCATTCGCTCTTGCACTTTAACATCAACATATCCTCCCCTCGAGTCCAGCGGAAACAAAAAAAAATTCGTGACTATAAAAGAGCTAATTTTGGCCATATCAATAAAAAATTGGGTGAATTCTTGGACATTTATCTCCAGAACTTTGACCTTCGAGATGTTCAAGAAAACTGGAATATATTTACTACAAAAGTAAACCAATTCATTGACAAGTATGTACTTGCTAGAGAAGTGGTATCGCAGAATAATGCACCATGGTTTACTAATACGCTTAAACGTCTCTGTAATAAAAAGCAGGCGGCTGTTTTGTTTGGTAAAGCTCCAGAATTCTGTTCGCGCATCTAAGACATCTTTCTATGACTCTATTTTACCTAACTTACGGTGTAATAACCCTAAAAAAATTGGAGTAATGTTAAGGGCGATCAAAGTTACCTGATATCTCTGAATGATGATTCAGGCGAACCCACACCATCGGCTGAATGCCCTCTCATATTTAATAGAGCTTTCAATAGTAATTTTTGCGGTCATGATCTAGATGAACTTTGCATTTTTTCTCACACAACTCTTCCCCCTATGTCTCCTGTCACGATAGGATATGCTGGTATAGTAAAGGTAATCAACTCTCTGAAATTATCTTCCTCTTGTGGCGTAGATAACATCAACTCAATATTTCTAAAACAAACAAAGATGTGGTCAGCTCTTTTCCTTACTAAGACTTTTCTATCATCACTAGATTATAGTTCCTTACTGTCGGACTGGAAGATTGGGAAGGTGGTTCCTATTCATAAGCCTGGTCAAACGCACTGCCCTTTTAACTACCGCCCAATTTCATTAACGAGCATTCGTTGTAAAATTATGGGGCATATACTGTATTCTAACATCTTTAACTTTTTAGACTCAAATAACTTCTTCACGGGTGCTCAACACGGTTTCTGCCGATCCTACTCATGTGACACACAACTACTACTTTTCAAACTTGTTTGCACACCATGCTGTACAGAACTTCCCAAGCTGCCTGCATAGATTTAGTCTTCGTGAAAGCATTCGATAAAGTATGCCACACATACTTATGGTGGGGCGACGAGCGACCACGTAGACAGGTAAAGTCTCGGGTTCTCGCAGGAGAGGAAGAACCGACCTCGATCTCTTAGCGTAGCATTCTTTTTTAATCTCCTTCGGAACGCTAGGCCATGCCGGATCATGCCAGCCGCTCGTGCCTCGTGTAGACGCGAGCGTCGACGTCATCTCTCGTGCGACGCCGATGCTGCTGCCGCTACAGAGGGCTCCCCTCCTAGAGAGGAGGAAAGTTCGACGAACGATGGAAAGTCCACGTGACGCGGCGTGTCTTGGTGTTGGCCTTGGGTGTCACGTGCGCAGGCGGCGACGAAGGATGCAGCAGGGTCGCGTCGCATACTGGTGGAGCTGATGGCGCGGGTGCTTCGATGTAGGCGGGTTTGAGACGTTCCAGGGCAATCGTGTCTGATCGGCCGTTGACATTCACAACAAACGTCGTCGGACGACGCTCTAGAACACAATATGGCCCGGAGTAGCGTGGTTGCACAGGCTTCTGCACGGCACAGTTGCGCACGAAAACGTAGGTAGCAGAGGTGAGTGCGGGAGAAACGTACGGGGACCTTGCTTCTTGTGAACGTGTAGGCACGGGGCGTATCTGGCTGAAGAAGGCTTGCAGTTCGGCAACGTATTCGGCAGGTGATGGCATAGGCGTTTTGGGGGTGGCGACAAAGAAATCGCACGGAACGCGTATGTGAGTGCCGTAAACTATCTCAGCACAGGAGCAACCTAGGTCGCTCTTGAGTGCGGCTCTGATGCCAAGTAAGACGAGGGGCAAATGCAGGACCCACTTCTCCAGCGATTCATGTGCCATAAGGGAGGCCTAGAAATGCCGGTGAAAACGTTCAACTAGTCCATTGGACTGCGGGTGGTAGGCAGTTGTGCGAAAACGTGTCGTTCCGAGTGGCTTGAGTAGCTCGTTGAAAAGTGCTGAGTCAAACTGCCGACCGCGATCTGTGATTATTGTGGATCGGCAGCCGAACCTTGCGATCCACGTAGACACGAAAGCTGCTGCAACAGTGGGCGCTGAGATGTCAGATATAGGTGTAGCTTCTGGCCACCGTGTATAACGGTCGATGCATGTCAGTATGTAGCAGTAACCTTTCGAAGTTGGGAAAGGGCCGACGAGGTCCAGGGGTACGGTGTCAAAACGAGCATCCGGTGGAAAAAAAGACTTGGTAGGCGGAATGGAGTGACGCTCGATCTTCGAACGTTGACACGACAAACAGCAGCGAACACAATCGCGAACTTGCGCGTTTAGCCGAGGCCAAACGAAACGACTGGAAAGAAGCTTCTGTGTCGCGCGTATGCTAGGGTGCGACAGGCTGTGCACGGTTTCGAGTAGACGTCTGCGAAGGGATGCCGGAATGTATGGTCTAGGTGTGTCGTTAGAAGTGTCGCAGACGACGGACGTACTATCTGGGGTCACAACGACGTCTTCGAATTTCAGGGACGTTGACGAATTCCGGAGTGCACGAAGTTCAGTGTCGTCACGCTGTTGACTGGCGAATAAGTCGGCCTCGATGATGAAAGGGTCCGATGTCAACGTGGAAACGACATTGACACGACTCAGAACGTCGGCTGGAACGTTGTCGGTGCCCTTGATATGGCGGAACGTTGTTGTAAACTCGGAGATGTAGGAAAGGTATCGAATCTCGCGGGGCGAAGAGCTTGCGACAAGAAGGTCGTCAATGTATGCAAAAACGAAAGGCTAACCTCGGGTGACGGAATCGTGAAACGCTGAAAGGATTCGCCCGCGTTCCGTAAACCGAAAGGCATGCGGAGAAATTCGAAAAGACCGAAGGGTGTGGTGATGTCGGTCTTGGGAATGTCTTCTTCAGCGACGGGTAGTTGATGGTAGGCACGAACGAGATCGATCTTAGAAAAGATCGTCGCACCGTGCAACGCTATTGTGAAGTCGTGAATGTTCGGTAGAGGTTAGCGATCAGGAACTGTGACGTTGTCTAGTGCCCGGTAATCGCCGCATGGGCGCCAGTCTCCCGTCTTCTTAGGCACCATGTGAAGTGGTGATGCCCAGTTGCTGGAGGAAGGGCGGATGATGCCAAGTTGCAGCATGTGTTCGAACTCCGCGCGAGCGATCTTGAGTTTCTCCGGGGACAAACGCCGGGGTCAGAAATAGACCGGTGGGCCGGAGGTGACGATGTGTTGGCACACGTCATGTTGCACCGGTTGCGTCCAGTCCGGCAGGCGCGTCAAAGTGGGAAACTCGCGTAGGAGTGCGGCGAAAGGTTCGTCCAACATGGCAGAAATAGGCGCTATGGGCGATGTGCCTGATGATGGGACGCCGGGAATGAATAGCTGGGTCACGGAGTCGATGAGACGGCGTCGTTGGATGTCCACAAGGAGTCCGTAGTTATGCAAGAAGTCTGCTCCAATGACTGCATGACCGACGTCTGCAACCAGGAAAATCCAGCGGAACGCTCGTCGAAGGCCAAGGTTTAGCATGATGGAGCATGACGAGAAAACTGGAATCCTGGTGCCGTTGACGGCTTGCAAAAACGAGACAGGTGTCGCTTTTCGGTCGGAGGGCTTTGCGGGAAGAATGCTGACGTCAGCACCCGTGTCTACTAAGAATCGTTGTCCCGTAACTGTCCGTCACGTATAAAAGGCGACTTGTGTGTTGGGCCGGACCACTCGTCGCCGTTAGGGGTCGGCCGGCCTCTTTCCCTGCCAAGCGCAGGGACGCCGACAGTGACGAGCGTCGTTTCCAAAACGGCGGTGGTAGTAGCAAACGCCAGGCGTTGTAGTTGAGGTTTCATTGCAGGTGCCCGTGCGTCTTCATCTGCTGGAACTACGGCTGCGTGGGCGACAAGATGTGCGGCGATGTTCCGCTCCACAGATGATGCGTTCCAGGCGCTCACACAAGGAGTCGAGCGGAGATTGCACTGCGGAAGAGCAGGGAAGGCTTCCAAGGCTTTTGACAAGGTGCCACACAAGAAGCTGATTTACAAACTGGAAATAACCGGCCTTAATGCCACTATAATAAAATGGATTAAAGCTTACTTAACGAATCGCAACCAGGTGGTCAGAATGGATGGCCATGTCTCCGGCTCACTGGCAGTACTCTCGGGAGTCCCGCAGGGATCTGTCTTGGGACCGCTTTTATTTTTGGTGCATAATAATGACATTTCTGCTGTTATGGAACCAGATGTACATCTTAAACTGTTCGCGGATGACTGTTTATTTTATTCTACAGTACGAAACACGGCCGACCAACTTAAGCTTAATAACTGTCTAAAGGCGTTAAGCGGATGGTGCAACAAATGGAGCATGGAAATAAATTATTCTAAATCAACATATACACATATTACCACACGAAAAAGGGGCCGTCTTTTGTTTCCATATACTATTGCTGACAAGTGTCTGGTGAATACAAGTCAGTTTAAATACCTGGGAATAACGATAACAGAAAACTTATCGTGGAGTATACATATAAATAATCTTTGTTCAAAAGCATACGGGAGGTTATTTTTCTTGCGAAAAAAATTGGAGCGTGCTACATTCGATGTACGACTCGCCGCATACAAAACTTTTCTAAGGCCACTTCTTGAGTACGCGTCAGAGGTATGGAGCCCTCATCAAGGTTATTTGAAGAAACAACTAGAGAAAATTCAGAGGTACACGGTGCGCTTTATATGCTCCCGATATCGAAGGACTGATTCAGTCGCAGAAATGCTCCGTTTTTCTAAATTGGACCTGCTAGAAACACGTAGACAAAAACATCGATTGAAATTATTATTCCAAATACTTCAAGGCCAAACAAATATTAGGAAGGAAATATACATACTACCACCTGGCAAACGGAGCTCCAGAACCAACCATAACCGATCTATCCAAGCTTATACCACTCACACTAATACATTCTGGCACTCCTTCTTCCCCCACGTGATTGAAATGTGGAACAAGTTACCGATGTGTGTAGTGGAACATACTGATCTGTCCCAATTCAAAAAATCTCTGGATGACTATATGTGCGAATGCGCCGCTTGATTTCGATGTATTCTGTGTTTGATTATTGCACTGTTCTTTTCTTTTATATATTCTTTTTCATAACCCTCTCTGTAAGGACCCTCGCAATGGGGTTGACAGTATTGGTAAATAAATAAATAAATAAATAAATAAATAAATAAATAAAGAGTTTGCAGAGTGGTTGTATTGTCACCCGGAGACGGTGCCGTGGCTGCGATGGTTGGGGTGGCTACTTCCATGACTTTGTTGGCAAGTCCGGTAAGGTCCATGGTAGAGGCTGTCGCCAGGACCATCTGCACGTTAGCCGGGAGTCGTTGCGAAAACAATTCGCGCAACAGCGTGTCGTCGATGGATCTCACGTTGTTTCCGAGCAGCTGGCTCATTCGGCGAAGAAGTTGACTAGGGCGTCGGTCGCCGAGTTCTTCAGCGGCCAGAAGCTGCTGGATGCGAGAACGTTGTGAAGCTGCTGTGCGCTGTAGCAGTGCTGCCTTGAGATCGTCATAGGCGGCGGCTGACAATGTGGAGTTCAACAAATCTGCTACCTCGTCAATGGCGGCGGGCGAGAGCGCTGCGATGGCGTAATGGAACTTCGAGGCTTGAGAGCGGATACCAGCGACTTGAAATTGCGCTTCGGCCTGAAGAAGCCACGCCGAAGGATGCTGGTCCCAGTACTGTGGGAGGCGGACAGCGATGGCGGAACAGGAGTGCTCACCGCGTTCCACGGAAGGATTCTGGCCTTGCGCTCTCGTGGCTTTGGTTTGCTCCATGGTCGTCTCTACCACAGAAGCGTATGGCAGTATCACGTCCGGGGTCACCAAACTGAGGCGACGAGCGACCACGTAGACCGGTAAAGTCTCGGGTTCTCGCAGGAGAGCAAGAACCGACCTCGATCTCTTAGCGTAGCATTATTTTAAATCTCCCTGGGAACGCTAGCCCGTGCCGGAGCGCGCCAGCCGCTCGAGCCTCGTGTAGACGCGAGCGTCTACGTCATCTCTCGTGCGACGCCAATGCTCCTGCCACTACTATGGTCAAACTTTCAGCATTAAACTTAGATCATAAATTACTAACATGGCTAGAATACTTTCTTGCCAATCGACTTCAGTGATCACGGTTAATGATCACGATTCTCATCATATCTTCATTATATGCTCATCATATGTTCCATCTGGCGTGCCTCAGGGCTCCAGGTTTAGGTCCATTGCGTTTCTTAATTTACATTAATGATCTACCAAGTTGTCTTTCTTCTAATATTCACCTTTACACCGATGATGGTGTTATATATTGCGAAATTAGTAGTGAGCACGATGAAAACATATTACACTCTGACTTAGATTCCATAATGGGCTGGTGCTAATAGTGGCTTATGGGGTTAAGCATTAATAAATGCAAATTAATGCGTGCTTCTCACACAAACAAATGCCACCCAATTTATAGACTTAAAGGTAGTATGCTCGAACAAGTTTCATGCTATCGTTACCTCGGAATCAATATAACGTCTGATCTAATATGGAAAACTCACATCACTGTAATAATTTATGACGCAAATCAAATGCTAGGATACTTCTGTTGAAATTTCGGTAAGTCTCCAACAGAAATACAATTGCTTCTCTATAAAACACTTGTTCGCCCTAAACTAGAATATGCCGCTGCTGTTTGGGATTCTGACCGTGACAACCTTACTAATGCACTAGATTTGCTTCAGAATAACGCCACACGTTTCATACTAGCCAATTATTTTCGTACATTCAGCATAACAGCAATGAAAGCCAGTATAGAGTTATCTCAGTTATCACTACGCAGAAAAGCTTTTCGCTTATGTTGACTTCAGAAAGTCTACCATCATCATCATTTACACGCCGAGCTCATCCCTCCACCTACGTGCCTTTCATCGCGGGTTGACCACATGGGTAAAGTAGGGTTGTGTAGGTTCGCACAAACACATTCATACACTCTTTCATACGAAACACCTCACGTGACTGGAATCGCCTTCCTACAAATCTTATTTCCATCACGGATCATGCGTTGTTCAGACAATCGTTATTTGCATTTTTTTTTCATTGTAACTAACTGTCCCACTGGCGAGTCATTTTGTTTGTATCACGCTGGTCGTCTTTTTTTGTTGATATTTCTTGTATTCTGCATTAATAGTTTTGGTGTTACCGTTTCTTGTGTATAACATTGTATAACTTACCGTTCCTTTGTAACCACTTCCCTCTACAATGGATTTGTGTTTGAGGATATTTGAAATAAATAAATAAATAGCTAAAGGTACAGTGCATGCCGTCAGCCAGTCCTTCTGCGTATGTGTGGGCATGTGGTTCTTGTGCAGTGTGCAGCACTGCTCGCCCTATAGCAATAAACGTCGCCCGGATTTTTTATTAGTTGTTTTATCATACCAACTCGGCAGAGCCATTCCCACCTGTCAGTACACTGTTATAGTGGCTATTACCATCGCTGCATCTGTAGCATGATACAGCTGGCATGCGCCGCTTCTTTGCTTTGCGTTCCTTTGTTTTTGTTTCTACCATCAAACTTTGCTGCCAGTATCTAATCAGAATTCGAATAGCACTAAAAATGTATTACGCTAGAGGAGCAACGACACTGCTATCCACTTTAATAGAAATTGCAGGTAGGAATGGCACTGCAGATGCGGGGTGAGAATACAAGCTTCATACAAAATACAGGTGACGTAATCGCGGTAGGAGAAGCAGCCCTGCACTCCATGACGAAACCACGTACATGTGTACAATGACGGCTGGCCGACGCCGCACACTGTGCTTTTAGTTACGATTCGGCCACAGGAACGAGTGAACAGGAAAGATCTATTAGTCGTTCTATGGAAATCCTGCATCTCTAAAAGGAACATCTATTAGATGTCGCTTATGTCCAGCGGCGACATCCTTTAACGTTACAGCAACGTGATCTGGGTGGGACTTATATTATCCATAGTAAGTATTTGTAATGTTGTTTGACTTAGTAGTTCTGCGGAAATCCGCAAGGTGGAGAGAAGTAATGAATAAAGGGAAAATCAGACATCTACCCATTCGTAGCAATTGCTACAAAGGAAATCCATACGGGTTCCTCGAAAGAAAAGCCTCATAGATGAAGAAAAATTCGTCCTGGTCCGGGACTCGAACCCGGGACCACCGCCTTTCCGGGGCAGCCGTTCTACCATGTCAGCTAACCAGGCGGCTAGCAGATGGCAGAGCGAAGTCAAATTTGTCGACAACACGAAGCAAAGGCAAGAGTTTGGCTTAGTAGTTCTGCGGAAATCCGCAAGGGGGAGAGAAGTAATGAATAAAGGGAAAATCAGACATCCACCCGTTCGTAGCAATTGCTACATTGCTAATTGCTACAATTGCTAATGTTGTTTAGAGAAATATAGCCATAGGATGTGTGCAACCTCTAAAACATTATGTTCTATGCACCTCTATGGGACATAAATGGTTCACAGGGTAAAGTGCCACGAATGTTTTTTTTTCGCAATACCTATCCCCACAAAAGCGAATTGACGTCAGTGCAAAGGTTTAAAATGCATTTTGTTTCGTCCAAGTCACCACGTCTTTCTCTAATGAGCAGAAGGTAAACATGGTCATTGCCTTGGGATCTGCAAATGGCAACAAGAGGAAGGCCGCAAGATATATATATGTATATATATATATATATATATATATATATATATATATATATATATATATATATATATATATATATATATCAGTCATTGAAGGGTGGCGATAGACCAAACGCATCGACTATCATCAGAAATTCTGAAAAGCTGAGACAAACCGGCAGCTTCAACAAACAGCGGCAGAGGACTCCATCTTTGAGTCCCAGCCTACGCACGGATGTTCTGGCATTTATGGCCTCAAACCCTCATGCTAGCGTGCGGGACGTGGCCACCCAGGTACCAATTTCCACGTCATCAGTTTGGAGGATTCTAAATGACGGCCTTTCACCCGTACTGCCTTAACCAGCACCAATGCTTGGAAGATAGGGACTTGTAGAACCGTCTAGATTTCACGGATTGGGTCTTCACAAAAGCCGATGAGTCACCGGACTTCTTGAGCAACATCATGTGCACAGATTAAATCAATTTTCGCAGAAACATTGGAGAAAAATTTGCACAATGCGCACTATTGGAGGCACTCCGACCGACCCTGGGTAAAGCGCAATCGGCACCAGTACCAGTGGTCGCTCAATGTGTGGCTCGGAATTTACGGCGGTGCTATAATCAGTCCCATCTTCTTCGATGACACGCTGACTAGCATTACGTGAATGAAATCCTTGAAGGAGTGGTGGATGAGTTTCTCAGCGAAGTCCCGCTGTCACGTCTTCCACTTCTGTGGTATCAGCAAGATATGGCACCCACACACAGCAGCAGCCAGGCATGAAACTAGCTGGATGCGACTTTTCATGCACAACACACTGGAAGGCATGGACGGGCTTGTAAATTGGCCGGCTAGGTAACCTGACCTCTCTCTACTGGATATTTTTCTTTGGGGTTAGGTGAAAGATCGTGCTTAAGTGATCGAGATGGACGTCAGATTAGTTCAAGGCAAGGATAACGGATGTCTGCCGTAGAATTCCAGCATCGGTCATCAAGAAAGTCACAGAAGATGTGATAAAATGGACCCAGTACTGCGTAGCTGCAAAAGGAGACGTATTCGAGCACGACCTCCAGCCAGCAGCTGGTGTTCAACGAAGCTTATGAATTCGCAGATAACAGTGTCACACTAAAAGCTGATGTTTTCGTTTTCGTTTTGTGCTCACATCCTGATTACCAATTCAGCTCATTTAGAAGTGGTATATTTACCTTCTTGAACGCATCGCTTTTGCCTTTTCTCTACCCCTTGGTCGCTCCTCGGTTCATTCACATCGCTTCTATTTTTCGACACGAACCTGTTTTTGCAGCATGTATACACTTGCGTGAAAAATAAGACGGTCACTTTAATTTGGCTTCCGTTCGAAGCAAGTTTATGGCGCAATATATAGCTTCACTCTTTCGATGCGGTGCGAGCAAAGCCGGAATTTTGAAAACATTCTATGCCTATTACACGGCTTTTAGCATTTCGTACGTGGTCAGAGCGGCGCTTCGGCCGCGTTATCAAAGGGCTTTTGTTAGCAATGTGTTCAGTGAGCCTTGAGAGACAGATAATAAGTGTCACGTAGAAATGAGAGGAAGGAATAGCTGCAATGGTGCGAAACCTGCTGTTGGTGCTCCTTCCATACCATTATCAAGATGATGCATTGTCTCTTCGGGTTTGTGTCAGGCAACGCAGTCGCTTTTAATCAGCATATGATACATAAGCTGATTGAAAAATACCAGTCACATGGTATTTTTCAAACTTCGTGGGGTTTGTTTGCATGTCGAAAAAAATTCTACACAATTAGTACGTCGCCAAAAACACGACGGTTACATGTAATTTTGGGTGCCTACAAATGCCTCATTGACACTTTGAAAATTAAGATAGTACTTCTCGAGTTAGATAATTATTGCAATTACCGAATTTAATCTCAGTAACAAAAGAATTACTGGCAGGTACTCCACTCTACTGGAAGAAATGTGCGCTAGGTTTTCTTCGAGCAACGAAACTGTTCTTTTTTTTAAGTCTTTGCTCATGATAGTCGGGATTACAAAACTACTTAGAGGACAATGAAATCATTCCAGACACTATGTTTGGATTCAGACCCAAGCTCTCAACTCAAGACATCCTCCCACAGTTGAAGAAAGAAGTCCTAACAAATATACCAAGATCAAGCGGACACGTTGCCATGGCCATTGACATGAAGGGCGCTTTTGATAACGTCAGCCACTAAGGAATACTCGATGGCCTGGCTGAAACAAACTGCGGAGAGCGAATATACAACTATGTTCGCAGCTTTTTAAACCAACGAACCGCTGAGATTAAATTTGGCGCAGTAGAAATCAAGACCTTCAAGGCACCCAACAAGGGCACTCCCCAGGGCGCAGTGATCTCGCCAACGCTATTTAACGTGGCGATGATAGGCCTTGCAAGGAAACTACAAGCCATCCCGGGTACCCAGCACGCCGTATATGCGGATGATATTACAGTCTGGTGTGTCACCGGGTCGCTACGTGAAAAAGAAGAACGATTACAAGCAGCTGCCTGTGAAATCGAGACATACGTGCGAGCCAGAGGGCTGCAATGCGCGTCAGAGAAATCGGAGATTATACGAGTCTGGAGAGGGAAAGGGAATCGTAACGTCCCGACGGACCCTGCCCTTAAACTGGAAATCAGACTCGGCAATGATGCAATACCTGAGAAGACCACAATCCGGGTACTAGGCATGTGGCTACAATCAAATCAACACTGCCAACACGGGCTTAACCTCATCAAGACGGCAACACAACAAGTCTCAAGAATGATAAAGCGGGTAGCCACTAAAAGGACGGGGATAAAGGAATCAGACACTCTTCACCTAATCAGAAGTCTGGTGGTTAGCCGCTTCATTTACAGCTTGCCGTATTACGAGCTAACGAAAACACAGAGGGATGCGATCAATTCGTGCTTACGGAAAGCATACAAGATCGCCCTACAAATTCCGATATGCGCTTCAACCGAAAAACTCATGTCTCTCGGAATTCATAATACATTCGAAGAACTGGCAGAAGTTCAACTGATAACTCAAAGAAACAGACTTGCACAAACGACCATGGGTAGGAAACTCCTTTGCAGACTCGGGTATCACGAGTTCCTAGAAAAACACAACCAAGCTAAACCCATCCCCACAATAATCAGAAACAGCATCAAAGTGGCGTCAATACCCAGAAATACGGACCCAACTCTACATACAGGCAGAAGAGAAGCCAGAGCTGCATTCATTGAGAAAACGCACGGCGACAAACCAAACTCCCGCTTCGTGGACGCGGCAAGATACCCAGGCAGGCAGAAAAAAACGGTAGCTGCTGTCACTGACTATTTGGGCAGAGAAATCATTAGCGCCTCCACTCGCAACACCACTATCGTGGAAGCAGAAGAAATCGCAATAGCCCTTGCTATCAAAGCGACGGAACCAAACCAACAACAAAGAACCATCCTATCAGACTCTCAAGCGGCATGCAAAAGCTACCTCAAGGGACGAGTATACACGGCAGCCTATAGAATTATACGAGATATAAAACCCCGAGCCAGATTTCACCTTATATGGGTACCCAGTCATGAGGGAGTCAAGGGGAACGAAGAGGCTGACAGAGTAGCTCGTGCGCGTGCTACACACCACGGGTGCTCACAGGACGCCTCTGAAGACCTGATCCAGATTGACCAGAACTACTCTGCAATTTTATACTACCACAGAGGAAATAGAATGAAACTACCACCCCCAGATAAGAACCTCAGTAAATAAGAACAGGTTATATGGAGAAAGCTGCAAACGTATGCATATAACAACCTGCACATTCTCCATAAAATTCACCCTGAAAGATATGCGGACACATGCCCATGGTGCGGAGCCACGCCAACCTTAGACCACATCTCATGGGCATGCACGGCATATACACAAAAGACAAACACAGAAATCACGGATCATACACAATGGGAGGCGGCGCTGTCCAGCTCACAGGAAGAGGTCCAAAGGGCCATCATCCGACAAGCAAGACGGCGTGCGGAAGCCAGTGGGGCCCTTGTCTGGGGGCTCCAACCATTGAGCGTCTTATTCTTCAATAAAGTTGTTCTATCTATCTATCGGGGAACACTGTTTAATTCACTCAGTAACCGAAATGAAGCCAAGCTGGATTCACTCGAAATCAGAATAAACAGCAGTCATGCGCACCAACGCTTATACTCGGACTCACAGAAAACGAAAAACAAAGAGAGACTGTGAGGCTGCAGTTTCGCCGTAAAGGCAAAGCGGTATTAGCGATAGCCAAGTATAGAACAATTACACGAAGGAAAATTACACCGCCTGGAGGACTCAGGCTGTGAAATGGATCTGTCCCCTGCTATGAGTTCTTGTATATATACTGATATAACACCGTCACATCAGCGCTCCATTTTTCGAGGTCACAAGAAATTTCTGCAAGTGCAACATATATATATATATATATATATATAGGCTGGATACAAGTCAGTGGGGGCATATGGCATATGCTCTCGCAATAGCAGGGGAGAGTTAGTAGTTTGCAGAACAGAATAATATACGCATAATGAATACCTTCTTCCTCAAGCGGCATAACCGAAAGTGGACGTGGAGGAGCCCGAATTGCGGGACTAGAAATGAAATCGACTTCATACTCTGCGCTAAACCCTGGCATCATACAAGATGTGGACGTGCTCGGCAAGGTGCGCTGCAGTGACCATAGGATGGTAAGAACTCGAATTAGCCTAGACTTGAGGAAGGAACGGAAGAAACTGGTACATAAGAAGCCGATCAATGAGTTAGTGGTAAGAGGGAAAATAGAGGAATTCTAGATCAAGCTACAGAACAGGTATCCGGCCTTAACTCAGGAAGAGGACCTTATTGTTGCAGATATGAGCGACAATCGTATGGGCATCATTAAGGAGTGAGATATAGAAGTCGGTGGTAACTCCGTTAGACAAGGTGCCGGTAAACTATCGCAGGAGACGAAAGATCGGATCAAGAAACGCGCCTCTAACCCTGCAGCTAGAATATAATTGGCAGAACTTTCCAATTTAATCAACAAGCGTAAGACAGCTGACATAAGGAAGTATAATATGGATAGAATTTAACATGATCTCAGGAACGGAGGAAGCATCAAAGCAGTGAAGAAACAAATAATAAGCAAGAACCAAATGTATGCGTTAGGAGACAAAGCTGGCAATTTCAATACTAATATGGATGAGATAGTTCAAGCGGCTGAGGAGTTCTATAGAGATGTATACAGTACCAGCGACACCCACGACGATAATGGAAAAGAGAATAGTCTAGAGGAATTTGAAATCCCACAAGTAACGCCGGAAGAAGTAAAGAAAGTCTTGTGAGATATGCAAAGGGGGAAGGCAGCTGGGGAGATTCCGGTAACAGCAGATTTGTTGAAGGATGGTGTGCAAATTGTTCTAGAAATACTGGCCACCCTGTATACGCAATGCCTCATGACCACGAGCGTACCGGAACCTTGAGAGAACGCCAACATAATCCTAACCCATAAGAAAGGGGATGCCAAAGACTTGAAAAATTATGGACCGATCAGCTTACTGTCCGTTGCCTACAAAATATTTACTAAGATAATGGGAAGTAGAACCAGGAACACCTTAGATAGAAGGACCAAGCAGGATTCTGTAAAGGCTACTCAACAATAGACCATATTCACATTATCAATCAGGTGATAGAGAAATATGCGGAATATAACCAACCCTTATATATAGCTTTCATTGATTACGAGAAAGCGTTTGATTCAGTCGAAACCTGAGCAGTCATGGAGGCATTACGGAATCAGGGCGTAGACGAGCCGTATGCAAAAATAATGAAAGATATCTATAGCGGCTCCACAGCCATCGTAGTCCTCCATAAAGAAAGCAACAAAATCCCAATAAAGAAAGGCGTCAGGCCGGGAGATACGATCTCTCCAATGCTATTCACAGCGTGTTTACAGGAGGCATTCAGAGATCTGGATAGGGAAGAATTGGGGATAAGAATTAATGGAGAATACCTTAGTAACCTGCGATTCACTGATGATATTGCCTTGCTTAGTAACTCAGGGGACCAATTGGAATGCATACTCACTGACCTGGAGAGGCAAAGCAGAAGGTTGGGTCAGAAATTTATTTGCAGAAAACTAAAGTAATGTTTAAGTCTCTGAAGAGAACAGCAGTTTGCGATAGGTAGCGAAGCATTGGAAGTGGAACGGAATACATCTACTTAGGTGAGGTAGTGACCGCGGATCTCGATCATGAGACTGAAATAAACAGACGAATAAGAATGGGCTGGGGTGCATTTGGCAGGCATTCTCAAATCATGAACAGCAGGTTGCCATTATCCCTCAATAGAAAAGCGTATAACAGCTGTGTCTTACCAGCATTCACGTACGGGGCTCAAACCTGGAGGCTTACGAAAAGGGTTCTACTTAAATTGAGGACGACGCAACGAGCTATGGAAAGAAGAATGGTGGGTGCAACGCTAAGGGATAAGAAAAGAGCAAATTGGGTGAGGGAACAAACGTGAGTTAAGGACATCTTAGTTGAAATCAAGAAAAAGAAATGGGGGGCATGGGCAGGACATGTAATGAGGAGGGAAGATAACCGATGGTCATTAAGGGTTACGGACTGGATTCCAAGGGAAGGGAAGCGTAGCCGGGGGCGGTAGAAAGTTAGGTGGGATGATGAGATTAAGAAGTTTGCAGGGACAACATGGCCACAATTAGTACATGACCGGGGTGTGTGTATATATATATATATATATATATATATATATATATATATATATATATATATATATATATATATATATATATATATATATATATATTGTGGGAATTTATAAGCTGGTCTTTGTCATCTGTACATGATCATGATCATGTGGGGTTCTTCTTCGTCATCGCTTATGGGGCTGGCTCTCGAGTGTGATCCGTGCTGTGGGCGTGGTCGGTTCGCGGCATCTGTGACGCGGAATAAACGTCGTGGCAACTGCTGCGTCAGAAGTGGTGGAGTGTGCTCTTCGGTCCTCCGTCCTCTGACTCCCCGCTCAACCTCCTGGAGCTTCGGGTCGCCGATTGTGCCAGCTGTCCGCCAGCATGTCGCAGGGCGACCCAACAGGCACTTCTACTTCCACCATCTCGGCCTCGGCTATCCCTGCCTCTTCGTATTGGGTTGTCAGTCGGCACCAGCGTGATCCCCATCTGTTTGCTGGACTTAGCGGTGAAGACGTCGAGGATTGGCTGGACGACTACGACCGAGTGAGTTCGGCTAACCGTTGTGACTATGCGTCCAAACTACCTCACGTCGCGTTTTATCTGACAGGAGTAGCGAAGACTTGGTTTTTCAACCATGAGGTTGATTTCACGAACTGGGGCGCTTTCAAACAGCAGCTCCGCCAAATCCTCGGCACACCGGCTGTTAGTTCTGCCCTCGCAAAAAAGACGCTCGACACCAGCAAACAACAACTCGGGGAATCTTATACGTCGTACATCGAGGATGTGCTTGCTCTTTGTCGGCGCATGAACACGGCTATGACCGAATCTGACAGGGTTCGCCACATCCTCAAAGGAACCGGAGCTATTGCTTTCAATGCTTTAGCCATCAAGAACCCGCTACCGTCGCTAATATCATCGCTACTTGCCAGCGCCTTGACGAACTCGAATCAGTACGGTTGCAGCCTGACACCACTGCAAACACTACCGCCGACGACCCTACATTACGAGCAATGATACGCGCAATAATTCGAGAAGAGCTATAGTATCTTGGTTTAGCCGCAGGGCCTATGCCTTCTCATGCCTCGGCTACCAATCTGCGAGATGTTATCAAGGAGAAATTGGCGTCCATGGCTGGTGCAGCGTACATGGACTCTCTAACCCCTATGGCCCCACCAACGTACGCACAAGTAGCCGCAGTTAATCCAGTCATCGTTCCACCGATGCCTCCAAAATCAACACCGGCCCACATGGCGTCCATGATTACCAACACACCTACCCAAACCAGCTATCCGCAGTAGCGTCCTCCTCGTCAAATCTGCTACTACTGCGGATATCGTGGCCACATAGCACGCTTTTGCCTCAAGCGCCAGCAAGACGAGCGTCGCGGATATGACGTATACGAACGGGATGACTTTTCGCCCGGAGCTACTTTCCAACGTCTAGGAAGCTTCCACGACCAACGCCGTCCTTATCGTCCACCGCGCAGCCGCTCTCCATTGCCTACTGTAGCATCCGAGACGGCTCAGACGTCTTGCGAGACGCCGCTCGCCGTCACCCCTTCGCCGCTCTACGTCCCCACTGAGACCTGCTTCAAATTCGCCGAGCGTCGTACGGAAACTGAATTATGCAGCTTTAGGAGGAAAAGCTGCATCGAACGACAGGACAGAAATTCCTCCATCGCGTCCGTGCAATATGATATTGGTTGCAATAGAAGGTGTACAAGTGGAAGCTTTGATAGATACTGGTGCTAGTGTTTCAGTTATTCACCGTGAATTGTGTTCGCGACTTCAGAAAGTTACGACCCCCTATGATGGACCTACGCTACTCGCTGCTCAAGGGGCCACCATTCGGCCTATCGCCATGTGCACTGCTCGTATTTCCATCGATGGACTTCTGAATTACGTACAATTTGCTGTGCTAAGTTCGTGTGCCCAGCAGCTCATATTGAGAAAGGATTTTCTTTCTACGGCCTCCGCTTCCATCTGCAGCGGGCAACGCGTTCTCCACATGACCGACATGACCTATTCATGCAGATGACGCACTTCATGTAGATGACGACACTTCATGCAGATGACGCACCACTTTACTTGCTTGCTGCAGAAGATACCGTGCTACCTCCTCGCCATCAAAGCATCGTTACCATCACGTCTGACGTCATTGACTGCGGCGACGTGCTCGTATTACCATCTGCACGCTGTCCCGCAAGATGGATAGCCTTTGCATCAGGGCTAGTGCGGTTTGATCATGGCTCTGCACTTCTCTACGCTACAAACCCGACATCCGAAAAGATTCTCATCCCTAAAGGTACTACATTCGCTTGCGCCGCAGAATCGGCGTCTATATGTTGTTTCCGTTAAACCAGCTTCCTCTGAAGTTCCTTGTACCGGACGGGCTGCATCTCCTTCAGCTCTTGCAGCTGCCATCAGTTCCGACCTGACACCTTCGCAGTCACAAAAATTGCTTGCTTTGCTCCAAAAACATTAAGCTTCGTTTGACGCGCATTCAGCTTCATTGGGAAAGACTTCGATTACGACGCATCGGATAGAAACAGATGGTACATCCATCTTGCGCCGTAGACCATATCGTGTATTGATAGCCAAGAAGAAAGTCATTGACGAGAACGTCACCGACATGCTTCAGCGGAACATAATAGGCCCCTCTGCTAGCCCTTGGTCTTCCCCCGTTGTTTTGGTTCGAAAAAAGACGGCTCTGTTCGATTTTGTCTTGACTACCGAGCACTTAACAAGATCACACGCAAGGATGTATACCCTATGCCGCGAATAGACGATGCCTTGGATTCCCTGCAGGGTGCCGAGTACTTCTCAAGCATCGATCTGCGTTCCGGCTACTGGCAGATACCTATGCATGAGGACGAAAACGAGAAAACAGCGTTTTCAACACAAGATGGGCTCTACGAGTTTAATATCATACCATTCAGCCTCTGTAATGCGCCCGCAACGTTCGAGCGCATGGTTGACACCGTTCTTCGCGGCCCGAAGTGGAAGACTTCCTTGTGCTACCTGGACGATATTGTTGTCTTCTCGTCAACCTTCTCTCAGCACCTGCAACGTCTGGATGAAGTTCTCACGTCCCTTGCCCACGCTGGACTTAAGCTAAACACCAAGAAATGTCATTTTGCGAGCAACCCGATCAAGGTACTAGGTCACATTGTGAGCGAAGATGACATTCGCCCTGATCCTGACAAGGTTTCGGCAGTTCAGCACTTCCCTCGTCCCGAAAACACCAAAGGTTTGCGTAGTTTCTTAGGCCTCGCTTCCTATTTTCGCCGATTCATACGAGGCTTCCCCTCAATAGCGTCACCTCTGCACTAATTACTGGGTTCTAATGTTCTCTTTGTGGGGTCTCCCGAATGTGAATCTGCGTTCGCCCATCTGAAGTGCGCTCTCACATCTGAACCAGTACTACGCCATTTTGGTGAAGCTGCTCCTACCCTCCTGCATACGGATGCTAGTGGTCACGGCATTGGTGGCATTCTCCTACAGCGAGACGACACTTTAGGTGAGAGGGTCGTCGCAT